>NC_056689.1:14965000-15565000 GCF_018350215.1 Panthera leo
AAGAGATCCTGTTTCTCTGCATCCTTGCCAACATCTGTTGTTGCCTGAGTTGTTGCTTTTAGCCATTCTGACAGGTGTGAGGTGGTATCGCATTGTTGTTTTGGTTTGCATTTCCCTGATGATGAGTGATGTTGAGTACCTTTTCATGTGTCAGTTAGCCATCTGGATGTCTTTGGAAAAGTGTCTATTCATGTCTTTTGCCCTATTCTTCCCTGGATTACTTGTTTTTTTGGGTGTTGAGTCTGATAAGTTCTTTATAGATTTTGGATACTAACACTTTATCTGATATGTTATTTGCAAATATCCTCTCCCATTCTGTCAGTTGCCTTTTAGTTTTGATGATTGATTCCTTCACTGTGCAGAAGCTTTTTATTTTGATGAGGTCCCAATAGTTCATTTTTGCCTTTGTTTCCCTTGCCTCTGGAGACATGTCAAGTAGGAAGTTGCTGTGGCTGAGGTCGAAGAGATTGTTGCCTCTTTTCTCCTCTAGGATTTTGATGGCTTCCTGTCTTATGTTTAAGTCTTTCATCCATTTTGAGTTTATTTTTGTGTAGGATGTAAGAAAGTGGTCCAGGTTCAGTCTTCTGCAGGTGGCAGTCCAGTTTTCCCAACACTATTTGCTGAAGAGACTGTCTTTTTTCCATTGGATATTCTTTCCTATTTTGTGAAAGATAGGGGCGCCTGAGTGGCTCAGTCAGTTAAGCATCCAACTTCAGCTCAGGTCATGATCTTGTGGTTCATGGGTTTGAGCCCCACATCAGGCTCTGTGTTGACAACTCAGAGCCTGGAGCCTGCTTCAAATTGTGTGTCTCCCTCTCCCTCTGTCCCTCCCCTGTTCACACTCTGTCTCTCTCAGAAATAAATAAACATTAAAAAAATATTTAAAAAAAAGATAGTTGGCCATATGTTTGTGGGTCCATTTCTGGGTCCTCTATTCTGTTCCATTGATCTCTGTGTCTGTTTTTCTGCCAGTACCATATTGTCATGATGAGCACAGCTTTGCAATACAGCCTGGAAGTCTGGAAATGTGATGTCTCTAGCTTTGGTTTTCTTTTTCAGGATTTCTTTGGCTATTCAGGGTCTTTTCTGGTTCCATACAAATTTTAGGATTGTTTGTTCTAGCTTTGTGAAGAATGCTGGTGTTATTTTAACAGGGATTGCATTGAATATGTAGATTGCTTTGGGTAGTATCAATATTTTAATGATACTTGTTCTTCTAATCCACGAGCATGGAATATTTTTCCATTTTTTGGTATTTTCTTCTATTTCTTTCATAAGTTTTCTAAAGTCTTCAGTATATAGATTTTCCACCTCCTGGGTTAAGTTTATTCCTAGGTATTTTGTGTGTTTTGGTTCAATTATAAATGGGATCAATTCCTTGATTTCTCTTTCTGCTGCTTCATTATTGGTGTATAGAAATGCAACCGATTTCTGTACATTTATTTTATATCCTGGGACTTTGCTGAATTCATGGATCAGTTCTAGAAGGTTTTTTGTGGAGTCTTTTGGGTTTTCCATAAAAAGTATCATATCGTCTGTGAAGAGTGAAAGTTTGACTTCCTCCTTGCTGATTTGGATGACTTTTATTTCTTTGTGTTGTCTGATTGCTGAGGCTAGGACTTCCAACACTATGTTGAATAACAATGGTGAGAGTGGGAATCCCTGTTTTATTCCTGAACTTAGGGGGAAAGCTCTCAGTTTTTCCCACTGAGGATGACATTAGCAGTGGGACTTTCATATATGGCCTTTATGATCTTGAGGTATGATCCTTCTATCTCTACTTTCTTGAGGGTTTTTATCAAGAAAGGATGCTGTATTTTGTTAAATGCTGTCTCTGCATCTATTGAGAAGATGATGTGGTTCTTATCCTATCTTTTATTAATGTGATGTATCACATTGATTGATTAGTGGATATTGAACCAGACCTGCATCCCAGGAATAAATCCCACTTGATCATGGTGAAAAATTTTTTAATGTATTGTTGGATCTGATTTGCTAGTATCTTGTTTAGAATTTTTGTATCCATGTTTATCAGGGAAATTGGTCTGTCATTCGCCTTTTTAGTTGGGTCTTTGTCTGGTTTCGGAATCAAGGTAATTCTGGCCTTGTAGAATGAGTTTGGAAGTTTTCCTTCCATTTCTGTTTTTTGAAGCAGCTTCAAAAGAATAGGTGTTAATTCTTCTTTAAATGTTTGGTAGAATTCCCCTGGAAAGTCAACTGGCCCTAGACTCTTGTTTGTTGGGAGATTTTTATTACTATTTTAATTTCTTTTCTGGTTATGGGTCTGTTCAAATTTTCTATTTCTTCCTGTTTCAGTTTTGGCACTTTATATGTTTCTAGGAATATGTCCATTTCTTCCAGACTGTGCAATTTGTTGGCATATAATTGCTCATAATATTCTCTTTCTGTTTGTGTTTCTGTGGTGTTGGTTGTGATCTTTACTCTTTCATTCATGATTTTATCTATTTGGGCCCTTTCCTTTTCTTTTTGATCAATCTGGCAGGGCGTTATCAATTCTGTTAATTCTTTCAAAGAACCAGCTCCTGGTGTCATTAATCTGTTCTGTTTGTTTTTATTTTATTTTAATATCATTGATTTCTTCCCTAATCTTTATTATTTCCCATATTCTTCTGGCTTGGGGCTTTATTTGCTGTTCTTTTTCCAGCTCTTTTAGTTGTAAAGTTAGGTTGTGTAATTGAGACCTTTATTCCTTCTTTAGGAAGGCATGGATTGCTATTTACTTCCCTCTTATGGCTGCCTTTGCTGCATCTCAGAGGTTTTTGGCTGTCGTGTTTTCATTTTCATTGACTTTCATGTACTTTTAAATTTCCTCTTTAATTTCTTGGGTTACCCATTAATTCTTCAGTAGGATGTTCTTGAATCTCCAAGTATTCATGGTCTTTCCAAATTTTTTCTTGTGGTTGATTTCAAGTTTCATAGCGTTGTGGTCTGGAAATATGCAAGGCATTATCTTGATCTTTTTGTATTTGTTGAGGGTTGATTTGTGTCTCAGTATGTGATCTATTCTGGATAACGTTCTATGTGCACTAAGAGGAATGTGTATTTTGCTGCTTTAGGATGAAATTTTTGGAATATATCTGTTAAGTCCATCCAGTCCAGTGTGTCATTTAAAGTCATTGTTTCCTTATTGATTTTCTGCTTACATGATCTGTCCATTGCTGTAAGGGGGTGTTCAAATCCCCTACTACTGTGGTATTATTATAGATGAGTTTCTTTATGTTTGTGATTAATTGATTTATATATTTGGATATTTCACATTGGA
Source organism: Panthera leo (assembly GCF_018350215.1). NCBI lineage: Eukaryota > Metazoa > Chordata > Mammalia > Carnivora > Felidae > Panthera > Panthera leo. The sequence continues at coordinate 14,968,284 of NC_056689.1, forward strand.
GGCATAAATATTTATAATTGTTAGATCTTCATGGTGGATAGACTCCTTAATTATGATATAATGTCCTTCATCTCTTCTTACAGTCTTTATTTTAAAATCTAGTTTATCTGAAGTATGGCTATTCCTGCTCTCTTGAAGACCATTAACATGATAGATGGTTCTCTATCCTTTTACTTTCAGTCTGCAGTTGTCTTTAGGTCTAAAATGTGTCTCTTGTAAGTAGTACATAGATGGGTCTTGTTTTCTTATCCATTCTAATACCCTATGTCTTATGATTGGAGCATTTAGTTCATTTACATTTAGAGCGAGCACTGAAAGATAGGAATTTAATACCACTGTGTTGCCTGTAGAGTTGGGGTTTCTGGTGATGTTCTCTGGTCCTTTCTAGTCTTTGTTGCTTTTGTTCTATTTTGTCTTTTCTCTACTAAAAGTGTCCCCCTTAAGATTTCTTGCAGGGTTGGTTTAGTTTTTGTTTGTCTGGGAAACTCTTTATCTTTCCTTCTTTTTTGAATAACAGTCTCACTGATAAAGAATTCTTGGCTGCATATTTTTCAATTCAGCACGTTGAATATATCCTGAAACTCCTTTCCAGTCTGCCATGTTTCTGTGGATAGGCCTGTTGCAAATCTGATCTGTCTGTCTTTATAGGTTAAGGGTTTTTTTTCCCCTTGCTGCTTTCATAATTCTTTCCTTGTCTGTGTATTTTGTGAACTTGGCTATGATATGCCTTGGTGATGGTCAGTTTTTGTTGAATCTAATGGGAGTTCTCTGTGCTTCTTGAATTTTGATGTCTGTGTCCTTCCCCAGATTAGGAAAGTTTTCTGCTATAATTTGCTCACATAAAACTTCTGCCCCTTTTTCTCTCTCTTCATCTTCTGGTACTCCTATGATTCAGATGTTATTCCTTTTTAATAAGTCACTGAGTTGTGTAAGTCTTATATCATGCTCTTTTGCCTTTGTTTCCCTTTTTTTCTCTGCTTCATTATTCTCCATAATTTTATCTTCTATATCGCTGGTGCACTGCTTCATCCATCCTTGCCATTGTGGCAACCATTTGAGATTGCATCTGTGTCATAGCATTTTAAATTTTGGCTTGACTACAGGCCACAGAAAGGGATTATCTCCACAGAAAGGGATTCTCTGGTGTCTTCTATGCTTTGTTCAACTTCAGCTAGTTATTTTTATTATCATGGTTCTAAATTCTAGTTCAGACATCTTATTTATATCTGTGTTGATTAAATCCCTGGTGTCATTTCTTTCCGTACTTTCTTCTGGGGTGAATTCCTTCATTTTGTCATTTTGGAGGAAGAAAAAAAATTAATAAAATAAAAAATTAAAATTAAAAAATTATAAACCAAACAAAAAATCAAATAAAGAAAGCACATCCTCGGTGTGTTTCAGTCTGCTGGTTGAAAGAAGCTTGATAGACAAGAGAAAAAAGGGAAAGGAAAGAAAAAAAGGTAAGAAATTAAAATTAAAAAATATATATATATATATAGAATAGAATAAAGAAAATGAAATATAACAAAAATTTAAAAAAATAAAAAATAAACTAAGAAAAATAAAATTTTCTCTTTCTGTATCCAAGAGAAAGATAAGAAAGAAAGAGAAAATAATTTAAGCAAAAACAGAAGCAAAGAAAACAAATAAATGGACCAGAAAACAGAATGAAACCCAAATGAACTTACACCCAGTTTACCCTAGAAGTGAAACTATGAAAGCTTGTCTAGTCCGGACACTAAGCAGGTGGAGTGATTCGTGCTGGTATTCTGGCAGATGTGCCTGGAGGGAGCAGTTGCGTGGAACTTGGTATAACAGCTCTACTCTCCACTAGGTGGCGCTGCTTAGCTTATTGGGGTGGTGCGCATGCTCATGTGGCGCACACGTGGGAGAGGTGAAAATGGCTTCACACTAGTCTCTGGCGCAGGAACTACCTTCTCCCATAGACCCGTGATCAAGCACACCTCCTTTGTCTGAAGCCTCCATCCACTCCCCACCTCTTCCCTGTCCATGTCCAAGCTGTCCGCCTGTCAGGTGGTACCTCCCTTCAGTGTTATCTCAGATGGGGTTACGTTTCAAAACCCCACACTTCAGAGACCCCCATGTCTTGGACCTGTGCCAACTCTCTGGTGGAGGCTCCTGCTGAGCAATGGCCCGGTGCTGGCTTGCCCCAGAAAATATTCATTTGATCACACAGTGGCAGTGGTTTGAGATTATGGCAAATCACAACACACAGCCAGCACCATGTTTCATTGTACTCTGGTATTGTCCCAATACCAGCAAACATGGCTGCTCTCCAGGGTCCACTGGAACCTCTGCTTGTGCGGAGGATTATGGTCTCTGCACTCCCAGCAGAGGAACCGCTTCTCCCTGTGTGGCACATGGACCCCTCAGACCCTGCTGCCTGCTCCTGGGGATTCTCCCTATATCCTCACTGGAGCACCACCAGGCACTGAGCTCCAGAACTTCAAACTGTACTCCACTGTTTATAGAGTCCTGGTGGTATTGGAACCCTCTCCTTTCTCCCCATCAATAGTTTGGGGTAACAGATATTTTGTTCAGTCCCCTGCGAGTGTTTTCACTCTTGCTCTTTCTCTCTGCTACTTTCAGGGGGAATGCTTTTCTTGCATGATCCCAATGTGCCACAGTCTCCCCCTACCCCGTCCTCTCTGCAAAAATGGCTCCCTACCCTCCGCATCTTTTCTCTCCCCCAGTCCACCTCTCTGCACCATGTACCTGCTGAGTTCTGTGGCTCAAGTTATGCAGATTGTTGTGTTAATCCTCAGATCAATTTCCTAGGTGTTCAAGATGGTTTGTTGCTGATATAGCTGGATTTCAGGGATGAGACAAACTCAGGGTCTCTATGCGGCTCCACTATCTTAACTCCTCCCAATATTGACTCACTTTTGGGCTTTTAATTGCCTGATAAATCCCCCAAGAGTTTTAAACAAGCAGTAGTTGATAGTATGAAAAATACTAGAAAGGAAACACCCAGGAGTGAATTTTTCTTGGTAACTTTTCATTATAATACACATACACACCTGCACACACACGTTTTTATATGAGGGAAATGCCATTTAGAGCAGTTGTTGTGAATGGGTCTGTTCTAATCACTAGTTTCTCTCAAGCATTATTTCAGAATGGCTACATACTAACTGATAAAAACATGTGCTGTGTGCTTCTATATAGGAATATTATTATTTAAGGGTAAATAAGTGAGATTAAGTAGAAACTTTTTTAGTGAAAAGTCCTTTTGATTAGGTTAAGGATCCAAGTAGTATGTCATAGTAGTTAGGATGAAGTGTCTTCAACAAAGCAATTTGCTTTCACTTCAAATTAAATAACACAGTTAAACCTTGAACAATGTGTGGGTTAGGAATGCTGAACTGACCCCCTCCATACAGTGGAAAATCCATGTATAACTTTTGGTCTCCCCAAAACTTAACTACTAATAGCCTACTGTTGACTGGAAGTCTTCCTGATAACCTAAACAGTTGCTTAACACATATTTTGTCTGTGGTATGTATTACATGCTGTATTCTTACAATAAAGTGAGCTAGGAAAAAGAAAATGTTATTAAGAAAATCATAAGGAAGATAAAATACATTTACAGTATAGTACTGTATTCATATAAAAAAAATCCACGTGTAACTGAATCCAGTACAGTTCAAAACCGTCTTGTTCAAGGGTCAGCTGTATTTGTTTGGGATGCTATTGTTTGAAGATCCTTGTGGATCTTTTATTTCATTGACATTCATATGTACAATGAGTAATGACTGGAAAGATATTATTGTTCTGTCCTCAATAATGTGTGTTGCTCAATAAATATTTGTTCAGTGAGTAAATAAAATACGTTGTTGGTACAACATGGGAAGTATAGTGGATAAAGTTGGGAACTGGTAGTGAGCTTAATCGCTGAGACAGATTCTGAAATAATATTTTGTAAGTAAATTTAAAAATTAAAAACTTCTTGTATCTTGAGTTTTATTTCCTCCAAACCTCACCATATTAACAGGGTGGAAAATGGGACTTTCACTCTTTGGGTAAGTTTCTTATATATTTAAAGAGTAATTTCATAGGCAATTAGAGAATGACCCAGATCTTGTTACTCACAGTCTGGTTCCCAGAACAGCAGCATTGGCTTCACCTGGGAGCTAGTTAACATGCAGAATCCCAGAATCCACCACAGACCTACTGAATTGAAATTTGCATTTTAATAAGATCTCCGGTGATTTATCTGCACATTAAAGCTGCATATAAAGAACGGCTGGCCTTAAAGTTTGGCATTGAAGAAGAAAGGAGATTAAAAACGGGGGGACCAATAATGAATATGTGAAAATAATACAGGTGCTATACATGTAGATTCAGAAGGCATAAGCCTAAAATGTCTTTGATTCAGCTTTTATTAAAATGAAGTTGAAGTCAAAGGCAGCAAGCTTCAAAAACAGGAATCTCGAAAGAATGAGATGCTTTGAAATATTGGAAAATATTGTGAGACCACAAAAGAATGAGAAGGCCTTTAATATCTAAAATATTTGGAAAATACAGTTATGTAAAAAAAAAAAATTACACACACACACACACACACACACTCACATTGCTGTGCTTCCAACCATGATGGGACAACAGGAACCTAATTTACCCTCCCGACATGCACTTGAAATTTCCTCAAATATGAAACTCCTGTTTGTAGACATTGACCAATAAGTGGTATTGGTCTGTGACCCCTGACAGAAGGGAAACAAATTAAAGAAGTCTGTGATCCCTTTGGATTTTGCCTGGAGGTACACCCAAGACTGTAGAGCACAAAGGTAGATCCCTATCACGACATAGTAATCTTTTTGAGTTTCAGAGGTGAAGAAAGGAGTTCATGGAGGCTGAGGTGGCAGGAAGTTGGAGGGCATTAAGCTAAAGAGGAGGGGGCTGTGCAAAAAAATAATAAAAGAGCTCCCAAATCACTTGAATCTTTGCTGAATACTAAGATATGCATGTTTGGGATGAAAATTCACCAAACCAGGCCAAGAGCAACCAGAGAAATGTGAAGCACACTGTGACTGGTGAGGAGTAGAAGAGATACAGAAATCAAGATGCTCCTCTCATGCCTCATTCCCCAAGTTTCTTAAATGGGGCACTAGAGAGGTATGAGAGAATGACCAGATCTGCTCATCTCTTGGGTCTCAAGCTACCTTGACTTCAAAATACATTCCTGAAAGTTAAATGGACTTTTCTTCTTGTCTCAGGCTTGGCTGGGGCCCAAAGGCAAATTACTGGCAGATTATTGGTCCATCAATTGCCAAAAGATGACCCCCTAAAAGAGCCTGTGAGTGGTGACCCCATTCCATACTTTAAGGGTATATAAGGAGAAGCCTGGAGATGGTTGAGGTGAAGAGTTTATGGGGTGAGGCTTCCTTGGAAAGAGTTGAGGGTATCCTCTTCATCTTTTTTGCCTGTCTTCTGTTGAGATCGGAATGGGGATTCTCCCCATTTTAAATGAGGGGGCGTTCAAAGATGTATGCAGCTTGACATGCATCCTTGAAGTTTGGGGACTGTGGGAAATAGTACTTATCTAAACACCAAATAATGGGAACCTGGCTGGAGCACTGTGCCTGGCTACAGGAGACAAAGTTTCATGTTCCATGAACCAGATATGAAACCTATAAATGAAACCTTCTGGAGCCATCTTGAAAGAGACTCTCCAAATGGATTCTTGGAGAGTTGGGAGTCCATAGCTGGAAACCAGGGATAGGCAGCAGTGGTCAGTCAAAGGAAGCTTCTCTGGTGCCAGCTAAATGCCATCAAAGGTCCAGCAGGGTCATCTCAGAGGAAGCCACAAGAGACTCCTATGATGAGAATGTCAGCTTTAAATACTGCTATTCTAACCAGACAACCAGCGCTAATTACAAATGTGCCTATGGAGGAAACTGTCTCCTCCCTCCCCACTTGCCAGTCCTGTGGGGCCAGCAGGGAATAGAGTGGGAGAAGTAAGCAAGGTTGGGGCAAGAGGAGGAAGCCATGCATATCTCCCGCCTGGCGCGGTGCTGATCCGGGGGAAGGGCAAAACAGGTAATTGGTGAGAAATTTCAGAAAGACATTTTAATACTTAAAAAATAATGGCATATGCATATGATAGGCATGAGATCCCACTGAGGGCTGGAAAAATGAGTTGACAGAGGAGGCTGAAATGGTAAACTCTAAGAAAGAATGAAGTTGCTTCCTACTTACACTCTGGTTACTAATACACTAGAATTATCTTTATTTGAGTTTCAAGTGAGGAATATGCTAATAATAAGAATATTCATAAGATTTCAACAAAAGTAATGGAAGCATCCAAAAATGCATGATCTATTGAAAATAACTTGCTTATGTATGTATGTGTGTGTGTATACATACATATATATATGTGTGTGTGTATATATATATATATATATATATATACATTTTTTTTTGCTGCATAAAGGTGATTTTATTAAAGCACGGGGACAGAACCCATGGGCAGAAAGAGCTGCCCCACATAGCTTATATTTTCCACTACATTGTGTATTATCAAATTCTGTCCCCTCAAAGAAATTTATCTTTTGCTTCTAAACAATTAAAAGAAACATTTTTAAGACAAAAGTTCACATATTATTTACTAAACTCTCTGAAACTACAGATTAGACATGATATTAAAAATTATTTTCATATCAGCTTTGAAATGGAAACTGATACAGACTTTCAAATAAATTTTTTTTCCTGAAACCTATTACCAATTACCATGTTTTCCCCCAGGTAAATGAACAAAATGTTCAAGACCCTGACTTCCATTTAAAAAAATGTGGACAAGACTCTATCCATACATGACAATGGGAGGATTTTAAATATTTCATCTAAAGAATGAGAATTCTAGCAATTAGCTAAAATCAAAGTATTCGGAACCCAGTGTAGTGAAATTTCAAAGAACAACATCCCAGATATCTGCAGACTCTTACATACACATTTAGCTATTCATCAGGAAACTTATGGTTGCATGAACTCTCAAAGATTCCTTCTGTAAAAAGAATATAAATTGCATGCCAGAAAACAATATTTCCCCTTAAGGGTCTGAGAAATGAAATTAAATACATTTTGGCCTTCAAAAACTTCCAGGAGTTATGTTACAGGCAAAAACTAGACAAAGGATGAGTTACCCACTGTGTGTGCATTTATTTTGTTATTATTTTTAATTTTTTAATGTGTATTTATTTTTGACAGAGAGAGAGAGAGAGAGAGAGACAGAGCATGAGTGGGGGAGGGGCAGAGAGAGAGGGAGACACAGAATCTGAAGCAGGTTCCAGGCTCCGAGCTGTCGAACTCACAGACCGCGAGATCATGACCTGAGCTAAAGTCGGACGCTCAACCGACTGAGCCACCCAGGCGCCCCAATTTTATTATTTTAATGTTTATTTATTTTTGAGAGAGAGAGAGAGAGAAAGAGCATGAGTGGGGGAGAGACAGAGACTGAGAGGGAGACAGAATCTGAAGCAGGCTCCAGCCTCTGAGCTGTCAATACAGAGCCCGAAGCAGGGCTGGAACTCACCAGCTGTGAGATCATGACCTGAGCCGAAGTCAGACGCTCAACCTACTGAGCCACCCAGGTGCCCCTGTGTGCGTTTATAAAAGAAAAATACTCATCATAGCCAAGCAGTTTCAACCTGATAGTTGCTAAGTAGCATCAGGAACTCAGACTCCAATATTAGAAAAGGTAATTGTGTGAGTCTGCACAGTATATATAACCCAGTCAATAAAACAAGTGACAGAGGCTTAGCACATGGCTTCAGGTTGTAGTCTGAGGAAGCTTTGAGGGCTCTGCGTATTTTAGAGGGAGGAACCCCTGCTCCTGCCACCACCACCACCAACACAGGCCTGCCTGGTCCTCTGGCTCTGGCCTAGGACGTGTTGCCAGCTGGCCCACGCTCTGGGCTCCGTCTTGGTTAAAGATCTTCCCAGAACAGCAACATCAGACAAGGCCAATCTGTGACCGTGATGGATTGTGACTTAAAGAAGACTATTCCGTAATCACACACAAACAGGCACATTGTTCAAGCCACAGAAATAGAACTCCTCCCGTGGCCTGTCAGCATGCGCTCCAGAACAAAGCTCTGCTTCCTCAAACCCTCCCCATCACCAGACCAGATGCCATCAAACCTTTCTAACCCCCCACAGTTCCTCCTGGGAGGCCTTCTCTCTCCCAGCCATGAGTCACAACCCCAGCTTGGTCAACTACAGGTGTGATCCTGGTCTTTGGCTGGAGGGCAGATCCGGACAGAGATGTCATTTACACTCGGTAAAATGTGCCCACCTTAAGTACACCCACTTTCCATGAATTTGGCCAAATGGACACATCCATGTATCCACCACCAAAATAAAGATGCAGAACATTTTCTGTCACTTTGTGCTGCTTCTCAGTCCAACCCCACACCAGCTTGAGGAACAGGGAACCTGACTTGCCACCTCTGGTCTAGAGTTTGGAGTCTAGACCTTTCTCTTCCTGTTTTCTTCCTTTCAACATATGTTATTGCTAAAAAAAAAGACATTTTATCTCTTCCTTTCCAGCAGGTAAGGTTCTTACCTCCTTTCTTTGTCATACTGCACAAACTGAGATCTCTTAGGTAATACCAAATAGAAGTGTCCAGAGTGAACATATTTGCATTTTTGCTGATCTCAGGCTGTCACCATTAACTGCGATGTTAGCTGTGGATTTTGCATAGACAGCCACCATCAGATGGAGGCATTCTCTTCCTCCTTTGCTTAGAGCTTTCACTATGAATAAGTGATGAACTTTGTCAAATGCTTTTTATATATCTATTGAGATGATCATATGGGGTGTACAGACTGTAATTCTATTAATATGGTAAATTACAGTCATCAATGTTTGAACGTTAAACCAACGTTCAAACCAACGTTTGAATTGGTTATTCAAAATAACCTATGTTTGCAATTCTAGGATAAATCCCTATTTGACATATTATCTTATTGTTATTTTGCTGGATTTGATTTGCTAATACAGTAAAAGCTTGGTTTGTGAGCATAATTCATCCTGGAAATTGTACATCAAATATTTCCCCATAAGAAATAGCAGAAATTCAGATGATTCATTCCACAACCCAAAAGTATTCCTATAAAAATGATTATAATACTGTAATATAGTAAAAAATAATAAAGAAAATATAAAATATAAAGAGAAATAAAGAAATTAACCTACACTTACCTTTGAAAACCTTTGTGGCTGGTGCAAGGGAGACTAAACAGAGGGGGGTTATTGTGTAGGATGATTTTCACTATCACTAACGGAATCACTGCTATCTATTGGCTCAATGGAATCTTTTTCTTTTTGCGCAATTTTAACAAGAAACCTCTCCAATGACACTTGCTTTTGCTTCCTTTTAAGGATTTTGTGGAAATATGACATTGCATTGTTATTAAATAGATTCATCACTCACACTGCTACAGCCTTATTTGATGGTGCTTTTCTATAAAATTTTGCACTATTTCCCACATTGTCTACATCTCCCTAATCTCATTTGAAGTGAAGGATTCCTCTACCTTTTTCTCCTCCTCCTCTGTAGATGAGATGTAGATGTAGACTTCTTTAAAAATCTTGCAGTTTCAGTCATTTGTTCATACTTCTCAATGATTCCTTCTTAACTTCCACCATAATCATCTCCTTCTTCTTACTGCCTTTCTTTTCAACCTTTTTCCTGCATTGGGGCCATTGTATACTCACACGGATATTGACTATAGTACGGAATTAATAAACTCTTTTCATATACTGTATTTCACGTAACTGTCAATAAGGCAGCAGAGGAAAGGGTCTATATCTGCAGACAGCCTGACCTAGAAGGAAGCAAAGCATTCCTAAGCTTACTCTTGTCTGGAAAAGCAAAGGACTGTCCATAGGTGCTTTGAAGTGACAAAAAGTACACTAGTCCCAGTTGTGGGCACCTTCCAATGTTCTGAAAAGTCACTGATTTCTGCCAAATACCATGGCCTGAGACCAAGCATCTGAGCATGGGAGGTGATTACCCACAATCCTGCATTGAGAGAGAGACAGAGTTGGTTCTGTCTCTCAGAGCTCAGTTGTATTGGTTCAGTTGTGATCATGTGACATTTAGCATCATGTACTATTCATATTACAAGACATTGCTTGTGTATCAAGTTAAAATTTATTAGAAATGTTTTCTTGTCTTGTGGAACACTTGCAGAACAAGTTACTCACAATCCAAGGTTTTACTGTACTTTGTTAAAGATTTTTGTGCTGCTTTTAATGAGGAATATCAGTGTGCAATTTTCTTGTAAAGTCTTTGATTTTTGCATGACAGAATGCACATCTTTTATACAAAATGAATTGAAAAATATTCTCTACTGCTCAGTGTTTTTAAAAAATATTTCCTAAAATATTTGATAAACTCACCGATAAAGATATCTGAATCTAGAGGTTATGTATGGGAAGATTTTAATCACGAATTAGATTTATTTAACTGATATAGGTCAGGTTTTCTATTTCTTCTTGAGTCAGTTTTGGTAATTGTGACTTTCAAAGAATTTGTCCATTTCATTTAGCCTGTTGAATTTATTCCCATACAGTAATCCATAATATTTTCCTATTATTGTTTTAATATCTCAGATCTATAATCTCCTAGGTCACTCATGATATCGGTAATTTTCTCATCTCACTTTTCAAAAGATTCATTAATTTTATTTATTTTTTGTTTTCAAAAATTAGCTTTAGTTTTATTGATTTTCCATATGTTATCTTTTTCTATTTCATTGATTTCCACACTTTGACTATTGTGAATAATGCTGTCATGAGTATGGATGTGTGATATCTGTTCCAGTCCCTGTCCACAATTCTTTTTTTTTTTTTAATTTTTATGTTTATTTATTTTTGAGAGAGAGAGAGAGAGACAGAGACAGAGCATGAGTGGGGGAGAGGCAGAGAGAGAGGGAAACACAGAATCTGAAGCAGGCTCCAGGCTCTGAGCTGTCAGCGTAGAGCCTGACACGAGGCTTGAACTCACAAGCCGTGAGATCATGACCTAATCTGAAGTCAGATGCTTAACCACCTGAGCCACCCCGGCGCCCCAGCTGCTCTCAATTCTCTTGGATAATACCCAGAGGTGGAATTGGTGGATCATATGGTAATTCCACTTGTTATTTTTTTAGGAACCACCATATAGTTTTCCATAACAACTGCACCACCTTACATTCCTCCCAGTCGTATGCAAGGCTTCCAGTTTCTTCACATTTGCACAAACGCTTCTTTTCTTCTTTTCTAGCCTCCCCCTCCTCCTCCTCTCCCTCCTTCTCCTTCTTCTCCTGCTGTTCCTCCCTATCCTCCTCCTCCCCCCTGCTTCTTCTTCATACTAGTTATCCTAATTGATATAAAGTGAAATCTCACTCTGGTTTGGTTTTATATTTCCCTAATGACATCTTTTCATGAACTTATTGGTCATTTGTTTATCTCCTTTGGAGAAACATCTCTTCAAGATTTGTATCCTTTTTTTAAACTTTTTTTTTTTTTTTTTTTTTTTTTTTTGCCGCTGTTGTGTTGTAGGAGTTCTTTATATATTCTGGATATTAACCCCTTATCAGATATATGATTTGCAAATATTTTCCCCTATTATGTGGGTTGCTTTTTCACTCTGTTGATAGTGTCTATTATGTATTTTTTAAGTTTATTTATTTATTTTGAGAGAGAGCGAGAGAGCATGAGCAGTGGAGGGGTAGAGAGAGGCGGAGAGAGAAAATCCCAAGCAGGCTTCGTGCTCTCAGTGCAGAGCCTGATGTGAGATTATGACCTGAGCTGAAACCAAGAGTCAGATGCTTAACTGACTGAGCCACCCAGTCACCCCCATTGTGTATTTTTTATATCTTTTATTTATAGTTTTATAATGCCCATGTTTTCCTTTAAGTCACTGAGCATATTTATATTTATAAAATCTTTTTAACATCCCTATCTGCTAACTCAATCATCTCTGTCATTTATGCATCTGTTTCTATTGATTATTTTTTCTCCCGGTGATGGGCTGTGTTCTCCTGTTTCTTAGCATGTGTGTTAATTTGTTTCCTTTTGTTGGATTGTGGACATTGTGGATTTTATATTGCTAAACCCTGAATTTTGTTGTATTTCTAGAGTTTGGAGCTTTGTCCTGGCAGGTCTTCATGTGCAGATCACTTTGGTCCTTTGGAGACTTGTTTTTAAACATGGTTAGGGTGGCTCTACAGTAGCCTTTACCTTTAGCTAGTTCAGCTCCTTAGTTAAAGGATGGCCCTTCCTCCATCTCTACTGAATGTCTTTGTTTTCTATAAGGTCTCTCCATTGTAGATGGTGGGAAAATAATTGATTCCTAGCCTTAGTTCTCTGTGTGCCCTGGGGATGATTAGGCTTACAGCTCCCCAGCAATTGCTGTTTTCCCAGAAGTTGTTTTTAGTCTGACCTCATAGAGCTTTATTCTATGAGTGTGCAAACTTTGAAATTTAACCAAAAACTCAAGAGGAGTTTGGAGTCTACATGTAAATTAGCTTATTTTGTGCTTGGGAATAAACTGCTGACATCAGTGCAACTATACTTGAATTTCTCTTAATTGTTATACTATTTGGGAGGATTATGACCATGTACTATATATTTTTAAAGTCAATTTTGGCATATCTTCTGATATAAAATTGCATAAGCGGGTTATTATTATGGCACATGTGCTTTATGCTTAAACCGTTGCTTGAGAAAAGTGAGTATCTACACAGCTCTTGTTCTCATTAAAGTGAAAAGTCAGCTGATCAATGTAAAAGTATCCAAAGTATAGCTTCAGCACTTCCTGTAAGTTCTGGAGTTTCTTTTGGGCCTATCTTTTTTATTTATCATATGAAATATCTGCAATTAGTAGATATTAGTAAGCCAATTTAAAGTAAAATAATTTCTATTATTCCTTTCTTAGGTGGCTAGGTTAATTAAAATGTATTCTGAGGGGCGCCTGGGTGGCTCAGTCGGTTAAGCGCCGACGTCAGCTTAGGTCATGATCTCATGGTTCGTGGGTTCAAGCCCCACATTGGGCTCTGTACTGATAGCTCAGAGCCTGGAGTCTGCTTCTGATTCTGTGTCTCCCTCTCTCTTTGCCCCTCCCCTGCTTGCACTGTCTGTCTCTCTCAAAAATAAATAAATGTTGAAAAATTAAAAAGAATTAAAATAAAAAATGTATTCTGAGATTGCAAGGCTTACTTTTGGCAAAATATTTCCATTTGCTGCCACCTATGTGTGAATGAAAATTTTCTCAATTTCTGTTCAACCAAAATAAACTATTGAGATAAATTATATACTATTACTAATAAAAATAGTGACTGACATTAAAACTCCAGCTTAAAATTTTGTGTTCTTTAAGGAGGAGTTACAGTTCTTGTCCATTGGTTTTATAACAAATAAATATTGTAATTTTACATATCTAATATTTTTACTGATAAAAAAATTTTTAATCTGTATTATCAAAGTTCTAAATAAGATTTCATTTCATAAAAGGTCTCATTGCTGAAACAAAAAAGTTACAAAATATGGAAACTTGGGACACCTGGGTGGCTCAGTCAGTTGAGTGCCCAACTCTTGATTTCGGCTCAGGGCATGATCCCAGGGTTGTGGGATCGAGCCCCACGTCAGATTCTGTCTTAAGCATAGAGCCTGCTTAAGATTCTCTCTCTCTCTCTCTCTCTCTCCATCTCCCCTGTTGGCACATTTTCCCTCTTTCTAAAATAAAAGAAAGAAAGAAAAAAAGAAAATATGGAACCTCAGTTTATTTTCTTAGAAATCTCTAATTTCAGAAATCTGCATTTAACTTTTGACTAGCTAAAAACTTAACTACTAATAGCCTACTGTTGACCAGAAGCCTTATCGATAACAGAGTCAATTGACACATATTGTGTATATTATAGGTACTGTGTGCTGTATTCTGACAATAAATTAAGCCAGAGAAAAGGAAATATTAAGAAAACCATAAATGAGAGAAAATACATTTACAGTACTGTACTGTTAAAAATCTGCATCTAAGTGGATGCACGCAGCTCACATCCATGTTGCTCAAGGATCAACTGTAATGTACCTCTACGGATCTCATTTTTTGTTATCACGAAACGCTCAGCTGAAATTAGGAGAAAAATAGCATTGATGGTTCAGAGTTACTAAAAGCAACTGTGCTGATGTCACGTAAATGCCTTCAGACAATAAAGATAGATAATTCCATAGAAATATATTACAGGGGCGCTTGGATGGCTCAGTCAGTTAAGTGTCTGACTTCAGCTCAGGTCATGATCTCATGGTTCATGAGTTGGAACCCCACGTAGCTCAATTGGTTAAGCTTCCTACTTCGCCTCAGGTCATCATCTCGTGGTTTGTGAGTTCAAGCCCCATGTCGAGCTCTGTGCTGACCACTCAAAGCCTGGGGCTTGCTTCGGAATCTGTGTCTCCCTCTCTCTCTGCCCCTACCCCGCTAATGTTCTGTCTCTCTTTGTCTCTCAAAAAATAAATAAACGTTAAAAATCTTTAAAAAATGAAATATATTACAGATCAGAAAAGATACACTGATTATACATTATAATCAATATATCCTTATATGAGATCTAAGAAATAGCTGATGATCCATAAATGGACATCGGAGTTTCCCCAATTTTATCAAAATACTGTGTATATGTATACTTTTTCTGGGGGAAAGGGCCCATGGATTCCATCAGATACTCAGAGAAGGCAGTGCCCCTGAATGTTAGGTGTCATTCACTTTTTAACATTAAAGAGATAGCTTTCAAATAGGTATCGAGAATTATAAACTGTGCATACCTATGACCTAGTAATTCCCATCCCTACCAATCTATCCAAAGGCAAGCATTCCATGTATGCAAAAGGATGTTTAATAATAATAACGGTTAACATTTATTGACAGTTCACTCTGTGCCAGCTACTGTGATACACATTTGCATGCGTTATCTCATTTAATCCTCACTGAACTGTATAAGCTAGGTACGGCTATTGTTAGATATCATTTTACAGACTAGGAAGACAAGGTTTTGGAGTTCATGAAACTCACCCGAGGGCACCCATTTAGTTAGTGTGTAGTATTATGAAGATGTGAAGCCAGGCAATTTGATTTTACAACTGGACTTTATTTATTTATTTATTTATTTATTTATTTATTTATTTATTTATTTATTTTTTAGGAAGGAGTAAATGTAGTTTATTTTTTTCCTTTTTTTTTTCATTCTTTTATTCTTTTTTTTTCAATATATGAAATTTATTGTCAAACTGGTTTCCATACAACACCCAGTGCTCATCCCAAAAGATGCCCTCCTCAATACCCATCACCCACCCTCCCCTCCCTCCCACCCCCCATCAACCCTCAGTTTGTTCTCAGTTTTTAACAGTCTCTTATGCTTTGGCTCTCTCCCACTCTAACCTCTTTTTTTTTTTTTCCTTCCCCTCCTCCATGGGTTTCTGTTAAGTTTCTCAGGATCCACATAAGAGTGAAAACATGGTATCTGTCTTTCTCTGTATGGCTTATTTCACTTAGCATCACACTCTCCAGTTCCATCCACGTTGCTACAAAGGGCCATATTTCGTTCTTTCTCATTGCCATGTAGTACTCCGTTGTGTATATACACCACAATTTCTTTATCCATTCATCAGTTGATGGACATTTAGGCTCTTTCCATAATTTGGCTATTGTTGAGAGTGCTGCTCTAAACATTGGGGTACAAGTGCCCCTATGCATCAGTACTCCTGTATCCCTTGGGTAAATTCCTAGCAGTGCTATTGCTGGGTCATAGGGTAGGTCTATTTTTAATTTTCTGAGGAACCTCCACACTGCTTTCCAGAGTGGCTGCACCAGTTTGAATTCCCACCAACAGTGCAAGAGGGTTCCCATTTCTCCACATCCTCGCCAGCATCTATAGTCTCCTGATTTGTTCATTTTGGCCAGTCTGACTGGCGTGAGGTGATATCCGAGTGTGGTTTTGATTTGTATTTCCCTGATGAGGAGCGACGTTGAGCATCTTTTCATGTGCCTGTTGGCCATCCGGATGTCTTCTTTAGAGAAGCGTCTATTCATGTTTTCTGCCCATTTCTTCACTGGGTTATTTGTTTTTCGGGTGTGGAGTTTGGTGAGCTCTTTATAAATTTTGGATACTAGCCCTTTTTCCGATATGTCATTTGCAAATATCTTTTCCCATTCCGTTAGTTGCCTTTTAGTTTTGTTGGTTGTTTCCTTTGCTGTTCAGAAGCTTTTTATCTTCATAAGGTCCCAGTAATTCATTTTTGCTTTTAATTCCCTTGCCTTTGGGGATGTGTCGAGTAAGAGATTGCTACGGCTGAGGTCAGAGAGGTCTTTTCCTGCTTTCTCCTCTAGGGTTTTGATGGTTTCCTGTCTCACATTCAGGTCCTTTATCCATTTTGAGTTTATTTTTGTGAATGGTGTGAGAAAGTGGTCTAGTTTCAACCTTCTGCATGTTGCTGTCCAGTTCTCCCAGCACCATTTTACAACTGGACTTTAAACAATCACACGATGCTAAAAAAGGATGCTCATCAGATTGTCTTATGTAATGATGATAATTGGCAAATTATGATACAGCCATAGTAGAAAATACTATACAGCTATTAAAACTCATGTTGGGGGCGCCTGTGTGGCTCAGTCATTTGAGCATCCAGCTCTTGATTTCGGTTCAGGTCATGATCTCACGACTCATGAAACTCTGCACTGACAGTGCGGAGCCTGCTTGGGATTCTCTCTCTCCCTCTCTCTCCTGCTCTTCCACTGCTTGTACTCTCTCTTTCTCTCAAAATTAATGAGTTAAAAAAAATGAAACTCATGTTGTAGGAAACCATTTATTGACAATGGAAATGTTCTTGTTGGAAGGTTGCCTGAAAAACCAATTATAGTATGTTTTGTATTTATATACCTGTTCGTGTACCTATACATAAGTGGAAAGAAAACTGGAAAATTCAGACTTACTGGTAGATTATCTCTGGGTGACATGACTGTGAATTATTTTCCTTCTGTTTTACCATGAGTTCCATGTTTTCTCGGTTAAACATGTATTTCTTTTGTAATTATGAAGAGCTTATTAAGCACTTGGGCTTTAGATTGCCAGTCAAGTCATAGCACACACCAACAGTGTTACTTCACAAATTCCTCCATCTCGGTGGACAGTTGGGATGAGTGTGTACAAAATGGCACATTTAAAGTGTGGCTTATGCAACTCTGCCACTACCCAAAACTTCTGGGTTTAGAGAAAGAGTATGGGCATAGACCTTTAATATGTGATGTCCAACACAGGAAAGTGAGTATGATTAACACATATAAGCCAATATTTATCTTTAAAAGAAGAAATGTATTTGGGGTGCTTGGGGGACTCAGTTGGTTGAGTGTCTGACTTTGGCTCAGGTCATGATCTCACGGTTTGTGAGGTCGAGCCTCACATCAGGCTCTGTGCTGAAAGCTCAGAGCCTGGAGCCTGCTTCGGATGCTGTACTCCTCTCTCTCTCTCTCCCCTTCCTCTGCTCACTCACCCTCTATCTCTCAAGAATAACTAAACATTACAACAAAAAAAGAAATGTATTTGTTGACTTTACATTTAATAGTGATAAAATTCTGCAGAACACATAATGGGATTAAAAGAGTTTATATAAGGTCAGATTCAGATCCATAGGACATGAGATGTTGGCCTAAAAAAATGGTGATGCCACCAATTAAAACACCCTTGGACACCAACTTTAATAGGCTTTAACCCTGGACATGCTTCTAAAAAAATTTAACTTCCACAGAGAAAGGAACTACCTCTGCCCAGAACATTTCAGGATCATTTGCAATAATTTAATGCATCGAAGAGTATTATAAACACAGTGCCATGACTGAAGCCAACTGAGAGAGATTTCTGCCATGATCTCCTTCATATTTTTATGATGCTTAAAAGGGATTAGAGTCTTTAAACCGTGTGAAGTATTAGGGTATTCTTTATTTTTACTATCACTCTGTTAGTGAGAAAAATGTTAAAATTAAAGGTTTTTCAAATCACTCTTTCTGTTTCATATAAGCACGAGACAATGAGCAGAGTCCAAGGCAAGTTGTTGTCTAGGGGGCCCCCTCTGTCCCTTCTTTTGTTTTGGGTGCTACCTTCCTTTGAAGGTGAATCATTTTGCTAAGCTAAATGACTGTGGTGTTGGGTGTATGAGTTTATGTGTGTGTGTGTGTGTGTGTGTATTAGTGTATGTGTTTTGTGTGTGTGTGTGTGTATGAGTGTGTATGTGTTGTGAGTGTGTCTATAAATGTGTGTTCTGTAAGTATAAGTGTGTGTTGTATTTATGTGTGAGTATGCATTATGTATTTAAGTGTGTGTTGTGTGTATATGTTGTATGAGTTTTGTATTTGTGTGTTGAGTTTGTATTTAAGTGTTATAAGTGTGTGTTGTGAATGCCAACTGTGTTGTATGTAGTATGTATTGTGTGTATGTTGTATGTTGTGTGTCCCAGGTGTGTAAGTGTGTACATGTTGTGTGTATAAGTATATTGTGTGTTGTATATACTTAAATGTGCATGTGTGTGTGTGTGTGTGTGTGTGTGTGTGTGTGTTGTGTGCTCCTACAGTGCCCATTACAGAGGACACAGTATGTGGTTAGTTTGTATTAATTAAATGAGTATTAGGGTATTTTTCAATAATTGAAATATAATTAACATACAGTGTTATATTAGTTTCAGGTATTCAATAGGGAACATTTCTTAAATAGATATTTTTAGATGGGTTTTAAGAAGGTATTTTTGATGAGTTTTAGATGGGTTTGAGCAGAGGGGAATTCTGTTTTTAGCCAGTGTCTAATGATTGTGGGACACCTACTTGAGACATTTTGGTTCAATTCTGCCTGGGCCCCTTTAAAATTTGGAGATTTGATGTACTCTGCAGCTGTAAAACTTCCTTGTCTCCCTACATGGAAAAGACATATTTAAAAAGATCACTTTATGGGGCGCCTGGGTGGCTCAGTCGGTTAAGTGTCCGACTTCGGCTCAGGTCATGATCTCGTGGTCTGTGAGTTCAAGCCCCACGTTGGGCTCTGTGCTGACAGTTCAGAGCCTGGAACCTACTTTGGATTCTGTGTCACCCTCTCTCTCTGCCCATCCCCATTCATGCTCTGTCTCTGTCTCAAAAATAAATAAACATTAAAAACATTTTTTTAAAGATCACTTTATAAAGATCATCTTCTTGTTCTTGCTCAACCATCACTAAAAAATCTATTTCCTTAGATCCCTTAATCTTGCCAGTACTTTCCCAAATCACATCCATTATTTTTCCTTTTTCTTCTAAGTGTATAAATTTGGTTACAATTTTTCAAAGAATCAAGCTATGTTGATTTTCCTTGTCTGTGAAATATTATGAATATAGTGCCATCTAGTGTGCAGAAAGCAGAAAATCCAATGCAAATAATTCAAACAGGATTCTTTAATTTTTGAAACAGGCTCTTTGACTCTGGGTGATACAGAGTTTGCAGGAAAAATTACCAAATTTTCTTGAATTTTGATTCATTTGAGTCACATTTGCGTCTCTTATAAACAACTACCTGTTTCAGAGAAAAAGACTTGGCTTATTGAAGATGTCAGTAAAGACAAACCATAAGACATAGAGATTTTTCCAGTTTTTAGTTAGAGCTTACATTCAACCATGGGTCACTATAACTCACATGATCAAACACATTTAAAAAATATCTTTTGCTCTTGTAGCAGAATCTTTTTTTGAATAAATATTTTCCTATAGACTTATGAAATAAAATTAGATACGTATTTCCTGCAGAAACCATTCCTTAATAGACTTAAATTTTTTTAGAGAGATACAAGAATGTGTTCTGACTTTTCAAAATTCAGAGTGAGAAAATTGTACCTCCTGGATCCTTGTCAGTAGCGTATTTTCGGCAATCTCTACAGATGTGTCCTAGTGGTATCTCCTGCTACGAAACAAACAATGCTAGGCTGGACCATCACCAGGAGGAAGACCACAATCCACAGAGATCCATCGGCTCTTTGTAGGGAGTGGCAAGAGGCAGAATGGCCATCGAGTAAAAATAGTATTAGTTCCCTATTCTACAGTTCTCGGGAAAGAGAACTTTTATATGTAGTTTGTGCCATTATGCCATATCTTTGCATTCTAGGAAAGAACAGAAAGGAGAAAAAGTAACAGATGGCAGTGGGCTTTGGGTCATGGTACTGTATTTCTCTGTTGGAGCCCCTTTGGGATTTTGTACGTAGACAGAACCCAACAGGGCTGTTTCTTCCAGTACAATGGATGAGCGTCCTCTTCCAGTTAAGAGTGGTAATCGTGCTGATGGCTCCCAGGAATGGGCCTATTCTCAGATAATACTAACCTAGAAAGTTTTCTTATGGGTTAGGGAAGATATTTGAGAAGCTGTGACATGACCTTCCTCTGCTTTCTACTGTCCAGGTCTTTTTAACACATGAGTTGTTTGGCCTCTTTGCTCTCTTTCCAGAAAGCTTTCTCCAGCTTGCTTCTCTTCACATGCTTCATCGAGCCACTTAGCACCTTCCACTATAACTAAAATTCAGATGACTCTGGAATTTCTCTCCGGCTCCAGCCTCTGTGTCAAATTCCAGCTCCAGCTCCACCTCCCATTTGGATGTCTCTAGAGTTTTCTGCCACTCAGAACCGCAAACTGTGCATGTCCAAAAATCACTGTCAATGTTTCTAAGTGCCAATTCTCCTCTCTGTGCCTCAGTTCTGTGGATGTCCTGCAACCTCCCATGTGGCTAACTGCTCTGCCTCACCTGACTGCTTGCTCTTTGTTGACCTCTGCAAATGGTAGTCTCCAATGTGGAGATTGGAAACTTGCTCTCACATGCTCCTTTTACTCTTTGCTCTTGCTAGTATATCTGATAAAATCTTCTCTGTGACTCTAGCTATGCCCTCTATTTTACACACAACTGTCTTATTCAATATTTCAAAACGTGTTCCAGTCCGTTACGGAATGAATTGTGTCTCCACAAATTCTTATGTTGAAACCTTAACACCCAGTATCTCTGAATGTGACTGTATTCGGAGATAGGGTCTTTGCAGAGGTTATCAGATCAAAAGGAGTCATTAGAGTGGGCCCTAATCCAATATGATTGGTCCTTACTAAAAGAGGAAATTGAGTCACAGACATCTACAAAGGGAAGACCATATGAAGACACAGGAAGATCTACAAACAAAGTGGAAGCCTCAGAAGAAACCAACACTGCCAACAACTTGATCTCAGAATTCTGCCTCCATATAGACTATACTCAAGCTACAGCATCAACTCTTCCCTGGGTCTCTAGCCTGACAGCCTGTCTTGCAGAATTCAAACTCCCCAGCCCCAAATCATGTGAGTTAATTCCTTAAAATAAATCTCATGTGTTTGTGTGTGTGTGTTGTGTATGTGTGTGTGTGTGTATGTGTGTATGTGTATTAGTTCTGGTTGTCTGGAGAACCCTAATACACATTCCAAATTAAAACTTATCATTGTGGTGATGATCAGGATGGTGGAGCAGCATGGGGACCCTCAGCTTGTCTTGTCCCCGAAATGCAGCTAGATCAGCACCAATCATGTTGCACACCTAGGAAATTGACCTGAGGATTAATACAGCATTCTGCATAACTTGATCCACAGAAGTTGGATGTAATTTTTTCTTCCTTAAAAATGACAAAACAAAGGAATTCACTACAAAAGAAAGAACAGGAAGAAATGACAGCCAGGGCCTTAATCAACACAGATATAAATAAAATGTCTGAACTAGAATTTAGAACTAGTAACAATAAGAATACTATTTGGGGTTGGAAAAAGCATGCAGCCCCTTTCTGTGGACATATAAAAGAAGTAAAATCTAGTTATGAAATTATGAAATTAAAAATAACAGAGATGCAATCTCAAATGGATGCCGTGCCAGCAAAATGGACAAAGAAGAGCAGTGAATCAGTGATATAGAAGACAAAATTGTGGAGAATAGTGAAGTAGGAAAAAAAGAGGGAAACAAAGGCAAAAGAGCATGATACAAGGCTTAGAGAACTCAGTGACTTATTCAAAAAGAGTAATATCTGAATCATAGGCATCCCAGAAGATGAAAAGAGAGAAAAAGGGGTAGAAAGTTTATGTGAGCAAATTATAGCAGAAAGCTTTCCTAATCTGGGGAAGGACACAGACATCAAAATCCAAGAAGCATAGAGAACTCCCATTAGATTCAACAAAAACTGACCAACACCAAGGCATATCATAGTCAAGTTCACAAAATACACAGACAAGGAAAGAATTATGAAAGCAGACAGGGAAAAAAGTCCTTAACCTATAAGGAAAGACAGATCAGGTTTGCAGCAGACCTATCCCCAGAAACTTGTCAGGCCAGAAAGGAATGGCAGGTTATATTCAACATACTGAATTAGAAAAATATGCAGCCAAGAATTCTTTATCCAGCAAGGCTGTCATTCAAAACACGAGAGATAAAGACCTTCCTAGACAAACAAAAATTAAAGGAGCTTGTGACCATCAAATCAGCCCTGCAAGAAATCTTAAGGGGGTTCTTTGAATGGAGAAATGAGGAAACAAAACAAAAAATACCAAAAGTAACAAAGACTAGAAAGGACGAGAGAACAACACCAACTCTACAGGCAACACAATGGCACTAAATTCATATCTTATGGTACTCACTCTAAATGTAAATGGACTAAACTCTCCAATCAAAAGACATAGGGTATCAGGATGGATGAGAAAACAAGATCCATTGAATATGCTGCTTACAAGAGACCCATTTTAGACCCAAAGGTGTCTTCAGATTGAAACTAAGGGAATGGAGAACCATCTAGTATGCTAATGGTCCTCAAAAGAAAGCTGGAGTAGCCATACTTATATCAGACAATCTAGATTTTAAAATAAAGACTGTAACAAGAGATGAAGAAGGACTTTATATCATAATTATGGGAACTATCCACCAGGAAGATCTAACAATTATAAATATTTATGTCTCCAACGTGGAACAACCAAATATATAAATCAACTAATCACAAATGTAAAGAAACTCATTGATAATAATACCACAATAGTAGGGGATTTCAAAACCACATTTACAACAATAGACAGAACATCTAAGCATAAAATCAAGAAGGAAACAATGGCTTTGAGTAATACGCTGGACTGGATGGACTTAACAGATATATTCAGAAAATTTCACTCTAAAGCAGCAAAATACGCATTCTTCTCGAATGCACATGTATATTCTCCAGAATAGGTCACATACTGGGACACAAATCAACCCTCAACAAGTACAAAAAAATCGAGATCATACCATGAATATTTTCAGACCACAACACTATGAAACTCGAAATCAACCACAAGAAAGAATTTGGAAAGACCATGAATACTTGGAGATTCAAGAACATCCTACTGAAGAATAAATGGGTTAATCAAGAAATTAAAGAGGAAATTTAAAAGTACATGGAAGCCAATGAAAAGGAAAACACGACAGCCCAAAACCTTTGGGATGCAGCAAAGGAGGTCATAAGAGGGAAGTAAATAGCAATCCATGCCTTCCCAAAGAAGGAAGAAAGGTCTCAAATACACAACCTAACCTTAAACCTAAAAGAGCTGGAAAAAGAACAGCAAATAAAGCCCAAAACCAACAGAGAAGGGAAATAATAAAGATTAGAGCAGAAATTGATGGGATCGGGGAAAAAAAAACCCAAAAAACAGTAGAACAGATTAATGAAACCAGGAGCTGGTTCTTTGGAAGAATTAACAAAACTGATAAACCCCTAGCCAGATATAAGAGGAGAGATCATAACCAACACCACAGAAACACAAACAATAATAGGAGAATATTATGAGCAATTTTGTGCCAACAAATTGTGCAATCTGGAAGAAATGGACAAATTCCCAGAAACATACAACTAGCAAAACTGAAACAGGAGGAAATAGAAAATTTGAACAGACACATAACCAGGAAAGAAATTGAATTAATAATTAAAAATCTCCCAACAAACAGGAGTCCAGGGCTGGATAGCTTTCCAGGAGAATTCTGCCAAACATTTAAAGAAGAGTTAACACTATTCTTTTGAAGCTGTTTCAAAAAACAGAAATGGAAGGAAAACTTCCAAACTCTACGAGGCCAGCATTACCTTGATTCCAAAACCAGAGAAAGACCCCACTAAAAAGAACTACAGACCAATTTCCCTGATGCACAGGGATGCAAAAATTCTCAACAAGATACTAGCAAACCAGATACAACAATACATTAAAAGAATTATTCACTATGATCAAGTGGGATTTGTTCCTGGGATGCAGGGTTGATTCAATATCCACAAATCAATTAAAGTGATACATCACATTAACAAAAGAAATGATAAGAACCACATGATCCTCTCAATAGATACAGGAAAAGCATTTGACAAAATACAGCATCCTTTCTTGATAAAAACCCTCAAGAAAATTGGGATAGAAGGATCATACTTCAAGATCATAAAAGCCATATATGAAAGACCTACCACTAATGTCATCCTCAATGGGGAAAACTGAGAGCTTTTCCCCTAAGGTCAGGAACATGACAACAATGTCCACTCTCACCATTGTTATTCACCATAGTGTTGGAAGTCTTAGCCTCAGCAATCAGACAACACAGAGAAACAAAAAGCATCCAAATTGGCAAGGAGGAAGTCAAATTTCATTCTTTGAAGACAACATGATGCTCTATGTGGAAAACCCAAAAGACCCCCCCAAAAAACTGCTAGAACTGATACATGAATTCAACAAAATTGCAGGATATAAAATCAATGTACAGAAATCAGTTACATTTCTGTACACCAATAATTAAGGAGCAGAAAGAAAAATCAAGGAATTGATCTCATTTACAATTTCACCAAAAAACACAAAATACTGAGGAATAAATATAACCAAAGAGGTGAAAAATCTATACACACCAAAAAAATAGAAAAATATTCCATGCTCATGAATTGGAAGCACAAATATCATTAAAATGTTGATACTACCCAAAGAAATCTACATATTCAATGCAATCACAATCAAAATAACACCAGCATTCTTCACAGAGCTAGAAATCCTAACATTTGTATGGAACCAGAAAAGATCCTGAATAGCCAAAGCAATCCTGAAAAAGAAAACCAAAGCTGGAGGAATCACAATTCTGAACTTCAAGCTGTATTACAAAGCTGTGATCAAGACAGTATGGTACTGACAGAAAAACAGACACAGAGCTCAGTGGAACAGAATAGATAACCCAGAAATGGACCCACAAACGTATGGCCAACTAATCTTTGACAAAGCAGGAAAGAATATTCAGTGGGAAAATGACAGTCTCTTCAGTAAATGGCGTTGGGAAAACTGGACAGTGACATATGGAAGAATGAACCTGGACCACTTTCTTGCACCATACACAAAAATAAACTCAAAATGTATGGAAGACCTAAACATAAGACAGGAAGCCATCAAAATCCTCGAGGAGAAAACAGGCAGCAGCCTCTTGGACCTTGGCCCCAGCAACTTGGCATGTCTCCGGAAGCAAGGGAAACAAAAGCAAAAATGAACTATTAGGACTTCATCAAGACAAAAACTTCTGCACAGTGAAGGAAACAATCAGCAAAACTAAAAGGCAACAGATGGAATGGGAGAAGATATTTGAAAATGACATATCAGATAAAGTGTTAGTATCCAAAATCTATCAAGAACTTATCAAACTTAACACCCAAGAAACAAATAATCCAGTGAAGAAAATGGGCAAAAGACATGAATAGTCACTTTTCAAAAGAAGACATCCAGATGGCTAACAGACACATGAGAAGATGCTCAACATCACTCATCATCAGGAAAATACATATCAAAACCACAATGAGATACCACTTCACACCTGTCAGAATGGCTAAACTTAACAAATCAGGCAACAACAGATGTTGGCAAGGATGTGTAGAAAGAGGGAATCTTTGCATTGCTGGTGGGAAGGCAAAGTGGCGCAACCACTCTGGAAAACAGTATGGAGGTTCCTCAAAAAGTTAAAAATAGAACTATCCTACGATCCAGCAATTGCACTATTAGTTATTTACCTAAAGGATACAAGAATACAGATTCAAAGGGGTACACGTATCCCAATGTCTATAACAGCATTATCAACAATAGCCAAACTATGGAGAGAGTCCAAATGTCTATCAACTCTTAAATGGTTAAAGATGTGGTATATGTATATACATTGTGTGTGTTTGTGTGTATGTATGTATATGTATATATATATATATATATATATACATATATATGTATATATGTATATATATATATATATATGTATACACAATGGTAAACACAATCACCATTGTTATTCAACATAGTGTTGGAAGTGTGTGTGTGTGTGTGTGTGTACACACACACACACACACACACACACACACATACATACAATGGAATATTACTCAGCTATCAAAAAAATGAAATCTTGCCATTTGCAATGACATGGATGGAGCTAGAATGTATTATGCCCAATGAAATAAGTCAGTTGGAAAAAGACAAATATCATATGACTTCACTCATATGTGGAAATTAAGATACAAAACAGATGAACATAAGGGAAGGGAAGCAAAAATAACATAAAAACAAGGAGGGGGACAAACATAAGAGGCTCTTAAATATAGAGAACAAACTGAGGGTTGGTGGAGAGAGGTGGGGGGGATGAGCTAAATGAACAAGGGGTATTAAGGTAGACACTTGTTGGGATGAGCCCTGGGTGTTATAAGTAAGTGATGCATCACCAAATTCTATTCCTGAAATCATTATTACAGCATATGTTAACTTAGATTTAAATTAAGAAAAATAAATAAAACCTATCATTGTGCCTTTATAATGCAGAATACACTGCCAAATCCTTAGACTAGTAGTCAAAGTCCTCCACAATAATGCCCCAAAGTTGCATTCCAACTATAGTTTATACTACTTTCTTTCAACTATCCTTTCATCAACATGTTAACCATAACATTTATTGAAAACCAACTATTTAACAGATAACAAGCTTTTTTTCCTGTGTTTTAGGAGCACAGACTAGACTCAGACTGGATTCAAATCCAACAATTTCCTTGATCTCCCTAAGCTTCAGTTTCTTCATCTATAAAATGGGAATCATCCATCCAATTATTCTACAAAGAGTTATTGAACAACTGTAGGTGACGTAGGTACATTCATGACATTACTATTGTAGAATGGCTGTTAAGGCGAGTTCTCTAACTCCTAGGTGCTGGTGCTGTTTACTGAGAAGAAGGTTGAGGGAAAAGCAGACTTAGGAAAGGCAGTAGATCAAGAATGTTATTTGGGCCACATCCTGGTTGAGATGCCCCTGAGACATCCGAGAGGAGATGAGAAGTAAGCAGCAGAATATATATTAAATGGAGCTCTAAGATTAGGACAAGGCTGGAGACAGAAAATGGAGCGTGAAGTGCCTTGAAATGCATTTAGGGCCATAGGATAAAAAAAACATAGCTTTAGATGTGTGGTGTTACATGAGCCAACAGGAGAAAATGCTTCCAGAAGAGTTAGTGACCTGCTTTGTGAAATATAACCAGAGGTTCCACTTATAGGATGGCTGTATAGGGAGCATACTGGTGACAACTACCTTAAAAAAGACTTAAAGGCTCTGGAAATTGTCTTAAGGGCATACAACAAATAAAGAAGTATTTATTCAAGAAGACTATACTAAATCTTGGTAAGAACAGTGAGAGTCTGTGACATCTGAGCTATGGCCTACAACCTCTGCCTCACCTCACCCCCGCCCAGCTCAGCTTGACAGAAGCTCCATTCCCATCAGATTTGGCCCAAGAGACAGGACTCCCTCCCAGTCAGCTCCCAATCAAAGCAGTGTATATTTCAATCAGAGGCACAGGACATCAGCATTTCACATCTTCTCCAACTCTGCATTTAAGAGGCTAAATTCCTACTGAGTGTAAGTGAGAGGTGAAGGCTTCCCTTCTTCCACCCAGTTCCCACTCACAGGATGAGGCTCTACCCCAGTGAAAACACTGGATTCCAAAGTGCTTTCACCCCACAAGTTCACCCGGAGAGCAGTCATTCTCTCTGGGAGAACCAAGCAAAGAAGATTGCAAGTTACTACTCCACCCAGCGCCCCGAATATGGCTCAGATATTTTGCTCAGGTCGGGAGGTATTACACAAGAACAAAACTGCAAATCTTTCACCAAAGGGACTAATTTTATTTAAGAGTGTGGGGGAAGTTCAAGCATAAGAGCATTTTCAAAAACTATGGCTCCTCTTAATTAAGAGCAACAAGCTAAATCATAGGCCAGCTGTTTTACCAGAGAGAATCAGGCAAAAAGGCATCTAATAAGATCCCGCCTGGGATCAGAACACACTTTAAAGACTGGCCCACAAATTATCCCTGTCTGAAATTAATTGGAATAGACGGTGGAGAAATTTATGCCCCAGGCATAATAAAAAAATAATTGAGCAACCAGTCAGCAATCACTGGAGACTAACAACCGGGTGTAATACCAAATGAAGCACAGAGCTTAACAGAGACCAGTGGAAGCGATGGTCAAAGGGAAGCATGCTAAAACTGTGTTATTGCAGGGTAGCTGTGTGTGCACTAAAGCTATACCTTCTGAGGAGTGACACCAAAGGCTTTGCACTGTAGGGGAAAAGAGACATTATTAAAATAGTCTATCCAAATCCTTAAACAAACACACAAACAAAAACAACAAAAAGACCTGGATGGGGGTGAGGGAAATCATTTTCCACGTTTGCTACAATGTATTCCCTAAAATGTCATTTTTAACAACAACAACAACAACAACAACAACAACAACAACAAATATGAGACATACAAAGACACAGGAACGTGTGATCTATCTACTGGGGACAAAGGAAGCAACAGAAATGGCCTCTGAAAGGTCCCAGATTACAGACTGAACAAAGACTTCACAGCTGTCCTTTTAAATATGTGCAATGGACTAAGGGGAAGCACGTTTTAAAATAAAGGAAGGTATGATGATTCTTATCAAAAAGAGTATAAATAAAGACATACAATTATAAAAAAAGGAATCAAATGGAAACTATGGAGTTGAAAATGCAGTAACTAAAACGAAAAATCACCAGAGGAGCTTGGTAGTAGATATGAACAGAAGAATGAGAGAATTTGAAGAGAGATCTATATAGATTATGTAATCTGGAAAAAAAGAGAGATAGAGAATATAGATGGAATGAAAAACCTCAGAGAAATGTGGGACACCATTATGTATACCAACATATGTGTAATGGGAGTACCAGAAGGAGAGAGGAAAAGGAGCCCCAAAATTACTTGAAGCAATTATAGCTGAAAACCCCAAATTTGCTGAACGCATTAACCTACACATCCAAGTAATTAAACAGACTCCTAGTTGGATACACGGTCTAGAAAAAGATCTACATCATGATAAAAATGCTGAAAGCCAATAACAAGGAGAAATCTGGAAAGCAGCAAGAGAAAAATGACTCATTGGCCTCCCATAAGCTAATGACTGTGGGGAGGCTTCCTTCCTCCTTCCCTGAATCCCTCAGATTGGCTCTTCCAGTGCTAACAAAGCACCAACTACTTCACCTTTTACAACTCATTTCACTTGTACTCAGGGTTGGCCACATAGTCTGTGGAGCCCAGTGCAAACATGAGGGACCCCTGTTTTAAACTTGTTAAGGAATTCAAGATGGTAACAGAGCATTACCGTGAAGCTCAGGAACTTCTGGGCACTGAGCCCTGAGTGGCACAATTCGCTCGCCCATGAAGCTGGTCCTGGTTAGTTTCTCATTGAACGTCTTTCTTGCTAGATCTGAAGAACCATGAAGGCAAGGTCCACATGTGGTGTCTCTCTTGTTCACCACTAAATCCTTTCAGTCTTTCCCAGAGCCTACCTCAGTAGCCACTCAATGAGGCTGTCAGCCTAAGGAAACTCAATTCATCTTAACCTGCTTTGTTAGGATGTAAAAACATAGCTAATGTTTCCTCCACTGTATGGTAACTATTAATTTTTTTTTCATTTATAAAAGCTTCATCTTTCACTGTTGTTTAGCATGTTGGCCTTTTCAAAAGAGTATAGACAGCTTATGCCTAATTACTATACATTTATATTGCAGTTAAGTAATTCTATATTTATAGGCCCACTGAACAGAATATGCCATTTTTTTCTGAGTTGACCTATTAGGTATGCATGTTTTGATACTTGTGGTTCCCTTTCATGTTTACCTAAAAAGTTTCCCATTGCGTTAACCGTTGGCTTTTTAAAAAAATTTATTTATTTAAATTCAAGTTAGTTAACATACAGTGTAGTATTGGTTTCAGTAAAACCCAGTGATTCATCTCTTACCTCTGACACCCAGTGTTCATCCCAGCAAGTGTCCTTCTTAATGCCCATCCCCCATTTAGTCCATCCCTCCACCCACTTTCCTTCCAGCAACCCTCAGTTTGTTCTTCGCGTTTAAGAGTCTCTTATGGTTTGTCTCTTTGTTTTGATCTTACTTTGCTTTCAGGTACACATACATTTCTAGGCTTCTGAACTTTTTGACGAAACATTACTATAGCTTTGGATTCCATTTACAAAGCTCACACTTCAGATGTCTACTCTGCACTATACGTATGGTTACAATAGGTGTGAACAGGGACTAGATACAGGTTGGGTCTTTGGAAATCTACTAAACTTCTCTGGGTCTATTTTATTCCTAATAGGGATACTACGACTTGCCTTACCAATTGTATTAAAGGTAATTACAGGAGGTGTCTCACATAGGCACCTAGGAGGGTCCTCACCACTTACATAGGCCATGGATGCCAAGTTTCTGTCCCTCTGGTGTGGCAGGGCGATGCTTGGATCTGTATGAGATGTTATCTGCTTCATACTCCACCCAAGCTCTCATTGCTTAGTGAGAATTACCAGATGCTTCATGGTTCTTCAAATTTTTCTGATTTAAGCATGTTAGTAATGAATATGTCTCATTAACCACAATCCTGCAGCATCAACGGAGATTCAGTTCATACACTAATTCCACGTTGCGGAGGCATGCCTTCTGAAAAGCTGGAGTTGCAAGTTCTCACGATGAAACGCAACTCTTCAATGCATGTGTAAACCTAACATATTTTAAGTAGAATATTTCACTATACTTTTTAAAAAGTATTTAATCCCATGACTCACTTAGTGATCTTCAGATCAGTGAATTTAGCAGGTTAATACCTGGCTTTTTTTTTTTTTTTTAATTTTTTTTTTCAACGTTTATTTATTTTTGGGACAGAGAGAGACAGAGCATGAACGGGGGAGGGACAGAGAGAGAGGGAGACACAGAATCGGAAACAGGCTCCAGGCTCTGAGCCATCAGCCCAGAGCCTGACGCGGGGCTCGAACTCACGGACCGTGAGATCGTGACCTGGCCAAAGTCAGATGCTTAACCGACTGCGCCACCCAGGCGCCCCTATACCTGGCTTTATTAAACATTGATGAGCCTTATTAATGTAGTTTTCCTTATTAAATACAAAATAAGCCATTACAAACTATAGTCAAAATTATCAGATCAAAGCCACTGAGCAAGTAGACTAGCTATAAAAAAAAAGTTTATTAAAAAAATAGACAACATATGTAAACATCTTTTTCAGTCACAAGGCTTCATAATACAGCATTTCAGGCTCAGGCCTTAAATTTCTGCAGTGGGAGCACCTTAAATGTTGACTAATAGTAATCAGCTTAATTTCTCTTTCAATGAGCTATTAAGTTTATATGAAAATAAATAACCAGATTCTGCTAAGTATAACAAAGACACATATAGAAAATCATAAATATACAACAGATCTCAGCAAAAACCAACTCTTTGCAGTAACGTGACATTAAATCCTCGTATCGCAATTATCTCTTTAACGTATCTTCACTTCTAAATTCATCGTGATGTAAAGTTGACTGCAATGAAGCTAGATGGGAGAAGGAACAGAGCAGAAGGAAAAGACAGGACACCTGCCACTGCCCTCCACCCCTTACTCACACACACAAACACACACACACACAAACGTGTGCACACACATAATGTTTTGGCAGAAGCAAAACTGAGAACAGAGTTTCTATGCTTTTTTTCATGTACTATTTCAGGCATGTATTTCCTTCACTTTTAGCTGGAAATTACATGCCCCCAAATGACTGACTACAAAGCAGCCAACCACAGTTTCAAATGTGATAAAGTCTTGAGGAAACCCGATTTTGATTACGTATTTCAACCACCTCCCAAAAGTGAAGCCAAATCATAGAATGGACCATAATACAACAAAATGTGGATAAACACCTGAGATTTTGCTGCAAGAATTTTAAACACAAGAATGTTTTCCTTGGGGTTAAATGCACTTAAATTATTGTAATCCTTTCATGCTCTGTTGACCATCTGCTGGGGCATACCTGCCAAGTGACTATGATGTTCCCAAATGGCCAAATACCATTTTCTTTTTTTCTGCTCTAGGTGGATATTTTATCACAGCTGATTTAAACTGCTGTCATTACAGTTACTGGGTAAACCCTGACCCAGGTAAAATTTTAAATGAAATGTCAAGTGATATTTGCAATTTAGTGTTTCATTGTATGCAAAATTTTAAGTATTTATTGTCATCCCAAATAGTCACATTCTAGTGATGGAAGGGAAGCATAATGAATGTACTAAAAGAAACCCAGACAAATATACAAGCTCCTGGATACTCATTTCTGTAGTTTAATAACTCAACAGTCTATTTGTATCATAGATGTAGTATTTTATAAAAGTGACTCCATTTAAAATCCTGATCTGCTACCCCAAATCCATTTAAAAACCCCTATCTGAAAATAATCTGTATTTGTCATTTGTACCATTATCAGCTTATCTTTTGATGTCTATCTACCATTTATCCACAACTACTGAAACATGAGATAACTATGCAATACTTAAATTCTAACAATGCTGCTTGCTGCTTCTTGATTTGGTGGTTCTTCTGACTATACTGGGGGTTATCAGAATAATCACATATTTAAACAGAAAAATAAAATTAAGTGACATGACTGTTTCTGACACGTGATATACAAGTCACCACTTAATTTTTAAAAATCCTACTACAAAATGGAAAAGCTTTACACTCTGGACACCAACTGTATGGTGACTGATGGAAGAAGAAACTTTTCTACCATAAGAGCCTACAGCTTGGCCTCGCTCATGTGGACATCATGTGGTCCTAGCCAAATGCCAATGACTGACCTTTTAAAAATCTGTCTTGGGGTTCTAACGGATAAGAAATTTTTTAAAGTTACATTCTGTACAATGTTTGCAAGTTACATTCAGTTAAGTTTCCTCAAAGAGAGAAATACTGCATAATTTATGTGAGATCTGGGCAGATCTATACATTACAAGCCTATGTTGAGTTCAGGGGATTTCATTGGGACCCTCTGTCTATTCCAGTCTTCAATATATCTCTTTAAGTAGATACCTTTACTTACTAATATCACATTATTCCTGTTGTTTTGTTGCACAAATAACAAGAAAGAGTTGAAAAAGAGCAAAAAGAGAAGGCAAACAGGAAGAAAATGAAGGGGAAGGGACAAAAAGGGTACACTTCATTACAATTTGGGTGTTATAGACAAGGATATAAATGAGGACAGAGAAAGCATTAAAATTATGCTCAAGGTAACTCTGCCCAGCATAGTTTTACATTGTTGCACATTTCTTGTTTTATTTGTGTGTGTGTGTGTGTGTGTGTGTGTGTGTGTTTCAGGTTACTAGGTAAGAATCCAGTGGGGAAAAAATGATACAGACCACTAAGAGCAATCACATATATTTTTCTGCAAAGGTTGACATCCATTACTACTTTTAGTAACATGGCCACAGCTTTTGAAAACACAGCAGCATGAAACAGTTCAAAGGTAGACACATTGTTTTAATTTGTTCACCTTAAAAAAAAAAAAAGGCTCAAACAAAGTAAGGCACTTAAGACAGAAATTCTTTCTCCAGTTGATATATGGATGGTCGGCTAGTTCTGCTCTTCATCCTGCACAAAGGCACCGTGCAGTCCCTGCTTTGGCCTTCGGCATCTGCGTCCAGTAGGGAAGGCACATGGGGTTTAGTTCTCTCCTGGGCACCGAGGGAACAGTTAGCAGTGGGTCCCGGACCACACATGGCAGAGTCGGCCCATGTGGGCTGAGACTCTGTTCGGCTCCTGGAGGAGGGAGGGCGAGGCAGAGGCATGATGCTGACTGCTCTTTGTTTTTCGGGCGGGGCCTCCTTTGGCAGGTTACCGTGAGGCCCATGTGAGAGGTGGGGGATCCCCAGAACCCGCTCAGGTGGCAGGTAAGAGACTCCAGGGGCTGGTAGAGTTGTCCCAGCTGCTTGAGAAAGCAGAGACAGTGCACAATTAGAGGGACAGTGACTTCTAAAACAAGCAACATCCAGCCCAATAACCAGGAGGGCACATGGATTCGGTAATCACTTTCAAGTGAGCAGTAACAAAAAACCCTGGACATAAATAAACCTTTTAGAAGGACTGGGATACAATGTTTGTTTGTTTATGAAAAAGCCCTGCCAGATTGTAAAGAGTGTTTCTACCAAGGAAACTCGACCCATAAACACAGCCACATCACTGTCACAGCACTGCGGTCAATCATTGCAACTGTTTCATAAACAGGAGAGGCTTCAAGATGGATAAGACTAGAATAGAGGTTTGTTTTTTTGTGTGTGTGTTTTTTAAATTATGGTTAATATGATGAACTTTCACTTTCAGATTATGATCTGAAAAAATGGATGACAACTGGGAGGCAGTTAGGTCCTACATGCTGGCCCTTCTCTTTCTTGTTCTGCACAACTGACTCATTACCACTCCAGCAAATAATTATTGGCTTATAATTAAAAGAAAAAGAATGCTTTCTCATGGGATTATTGTCCTAGAATTTCTCCTTGTGCAATTACAAACTACTAATACTCTACTGCATTACAGAAGGGCAATAAATGTATCTAAAGACAATGGACAATAAGCTGGAAAAAAAATCATGTCGGGGGTATAGTCCTTAAAAGAGCAGAGGAAAAGAAAAAGAATGAAAACCATTTCAGTTTTAATATACTTTATAACTAACCATTAGTTAGTTAGTTATTAGTTAGTAAAAACTAACTTTTTACAACCTAAAGGGCATTTTTCATACACATGACCTCGCTTAGTACTCAAGGCATATGTTTGTAATTATCTTTACATACAAAAGAAGCACAGCATGCTGTGCACCGTTTGACTCTTACCCTTGCTAAATTCAACCTGGTCGTCAACTGAGCAGTGAAGCCGGGGGACGCAGAAGAACACGTATCACAGGGGAGGCTGGGTGATCAGTTATGGGGTTCCAGCTCTCCCACTAATTACTGGTTCAGATCTGGGCAAATGACCTGTCCTCCATACTGTGAGGAGCTGGGGCAGTTATTCTCTACATGTTTGCTCAGTTTTAATTTGCTATTATATACATACGTTGCTGAAATCCAATCATGCTTTTCCTAGAATTCAAATGATAAAGTCAAACAAAAGAGGAGGGTAAAATTCAAAGATCTGTATTCACTGTGCAAACAAACTTGTAAGTGTAGACACTTGGAAGATATACAATCAGATATCCAAGCGATCTGACATTCTAATCTCAACAGCGGTGTTCTGTACTTTGACCCAGCTAACGCAACCTACCTGGGGTCTGAGAAGCGTTTCCATCAGACAGGGTGCGTCTGTGATGCGATGCTTGTTCTTTCGAAGAAGGGTAATAAGGCACATTCCCAAATGTCGGCTCCAAGAAAGGAGGAGGCAGGTTTTTCCACATCCTCTGATCAGTCTCGAGTCTTGGCGTGGAGGGCAGTCTGTGACTCCCTCCCCCAACGGTAGGGCAGAAATCTGGAGTGGGCATCTCAGGGTCACAGGTGATGTGGGTGCTGCTCTCAGATGCATCTTCACCGTCGGTCTGGAGCAAGCACTTTGTGGAGAGAGAGGGCATGGACAGAAGGCTCAGGGCACTTGTTGGAGGGAAGACGGGTGGGTTGCCGGCCCCCTCGCCTGTAGACGGTGGCCTTGTAGAAGGACTTGCACTGCCTCGGGACTTGGGAGCCCGCTGGAAGATTCCCTCGCGTTTCTTCCTTTCTTCTTTGGGCAACGGTTCCTCAGCAGCCTGTGTTTTATTGAGCTCTCTGATATCCAGCCCCAGAGCCACGGATGCCAGCAGCATGGTGCAGCCATACAGGGCAGACTCTGTCTTCTTTCTCTGGGGGGATCTGCTCAGGCTATTCGTAGGGGTCACCTGAGGAGTGACAGCAGCAGGGTTCGTGGAGAATCCCTCCTCCCAGCTTCCAGGTTCCACTGGATTCTCTCTCTGGCCATCTTTCCAAAGAGGTAGATCCACATAGCCTTGACTAGGTGATTTTATTTGCTTTGGTTTTCTGTGTTCTGATCCGTCCAGGGAAAGTTTTGGCTCTTCAGAAACACCTGAATAAAGATGTAAATAAATATACAGGATAAGTACAATTTACAGTAAAAATTATTTAAACGATACTATAAAATAAAGCTAAAATCTAATAAATATTCTAAGTCCAAGCACATGGAATCTTTTCCGTTGAGCAAACAGTTCATCCAGAAGGACCCTAAGGAAAGGGAGCCGGGGACACAGAACTCAAGGTTCCCCAGCAAGCACATCACCTGCTGTTCCTTATCCTTCAGGAAATGGCTCTTTGTTGGCACGGAAAATAAAATTAGTATAGAAAAAAGTCATCAAGATACAGAAATGCACACACATATACGTGGGCACTGTAATGTATCAGACACAGCGTGCCCTTTGCCTCCTCTGAATGTGTCCGGCCCCGTCATCCATGACTCGTCTGTGTGTACAAGAACCACTAGGCCACAGATCAGTGTGGAAACTGGAAACCTGCAGAAATGTGAACTCTGACCCACTCCAGACTCAGGAACCAGAAATTCTAAGGCTGACACCCAGGGGTCTGTGTTTTAACACGCCTTTACTCAAGTTTGGGAGCCACTGGAACAAAGGAAGATTCTCCGAAGAGGTCCCACAGGGTAACAAATTGTATCAGCTGAAGAGGAAGCGGTAATTGTTATTACTTGGGTGCTTAACAATGAATCAGCCAAGCGACAAACTCCTTAATCCACATTCAGAGCAATCCACAAAGAGGCTCCAGTGACTTTTCCAATATTATGTCCTATTATTCGTGCAACGTGCTCTATATTAGTCCAGACAAGTCAAGAGGCTAGCTTCTTCCAGTGATCCGGTGGTGCTCTATCACTGCCTTGCCTTCAGACAGCCCTCTTCTTCCTCCGTCTGGCTTCCTTCCACATTCTACCACTGGCCCCAAGTTCCCTCTCACCTCAGAAAGCCCTCTCTCAAAGTACCACCTGATGCTAATGCAGCCTGACACGGCCCATGCCCCCCCAACGTTCAGTCTCGGCTCCCTCCAAAGCTCCCCCACCCCACATCTTTCAGTTTCTGTACTTTTAGATCACAATCTAATGTGCATGCAAGCTGGTAAGCTTCTGACCATGTCTTTTTAAATTTGGAGGAGTCTTCCCTGAATAGTACCTTCATCAAGGAGGCACGAAATGCATTTCGGCGAAACGAATATGTATTACATATATGCACAGTACATGTAACGGATAGCAAATGATCAACCCACAGTTTACAAAACAAGAGTGGGGGATGATACTGACAAGTGAAATTCATAGATTTAAAACTATACTGAGCGGGGCGCCTGGGTGGCTCAGTTGGTTAAGCGTCCGCCTTTAACTCAGGTCATGATCTTGCAGTTCGTGGGTTTGAGACCTGCATCAGGCTCTGTGCTGATAGCTTGGAGCCTGGAGCCTGCTTCGGATTCTGTGTATTCCTCTCCCTCTGATCCTCCCCTGATCACGCTCTGTCTCTTTCTCTCTCTCTCTCGCACGCACACACACGCTCTCAAAAATGAAATAAAACATTAAAAAGAAAGTATATTGAGAATTTCCTAATGTGTGTTCATGTGTACCTTTCCTGATAAGTAAAACATACTTTCCCCTGAAGTGGTCATGAACTTATACCGGTCCATCGTAATCTTCCCTTCTCATGACTGATGACAAGTATCTGTAGTCCCCAAACCAAGGTAAATATCTACCTAAGATCAAAATGTCCTTTTAGGGTTCATTTAGGCACTGGATAGATGGTGAATGCTTGGTGTGTTCCAGGCACTGGGAGTGGTGAACAAAACTGATGAATTCAGTGACATTCCAGTTTGGGAGTGAAACAGAACAGAAAAATTGTGGGCATCAAATGTAGACAAGTAAGAATTTCAGATAAGAGCTATGGATAAATAAGAATGGGTAATGAGACACCAGGATGGGGTGAGATGCTATTTCAGCGCAGCTGGAAGCAAAAGCTTTCAGGAAACATCTGAGCTGAGACACAAATGCTCAGAAGGACAGGACCACACAGAGGGGTGGTGCGGGGGGGGCACAGATAGGACAGACAACTGTAAGCCTTCTGTTCAATAACCCTTCATGTGAGGGGTGCTCTGGGTGGCTCGGTCGGTTGAGCATCCGACTTCAGCTCAGGTCATGATCTCGCAGTTTGTGGGTTCGAGCCCCGCATTGGACTCTGTGCTGACAGCTCGGAGCCTGGAGCCTGCTTCAGATTCTGTGTCTCCCTCTCTCTCTGCCCCTCCCCCACTCACACTTTGTCTCTGTCTTTCAAAAATAAATAAACATTGAAAAAAATTTTTTAAAAAGTTTCAGAGGTAGGAAAATTGTCAGAGAGCCTATCACTAAAGAAAAGAAAATTGGTCTTTCTACCTGACAATCTAAGACAGCCTTTTGATGCTATAAGCAAGTTAAAGCTGTTTCAGGAGAACACGGTGGTATATTTCTTGAATTTATTATCCGTGCTGTGCTTAATTTTATAAGCAACTTATCACTCACCGCCCATGTTCAATCTTCCTCTTCTGCACTGTCATGAGGATGTGGTTTTGGTATAAATATCTGCACAAGTATTTTTGGGTATATGCAGGACAAGTGTTCTGTCATTCCTGCATAAATGCTTCCTAGTCAGGTTCATGATTGTATTCTGACTCTTGCTGTAGGGGCAACAGGTTCTCCTCTTATTACACATTATGACTTATTGTCAAATACAGTTTGAGGACCAAGGAAGAACAATTAATTGTAATAAAACTGTTATTCCTATAGTATATTTTTCATTATTTGTGACTAAATAGATTAGAGAAGTCTTCCCTTTTTTTCTTAATTCTTTTATTTACCTACTTACTTACTTACTTATTTATTTATGTATTTATTTATTTATTTACTTATTTATCTATGGAATGTTTTGACCCTCTTAATAAGTCCTCCAAAGGACTGGTGGAGAAAATACAAGGATATATTTGGCTGACTCCACTCAGTCTCTTTGTTAAGCTACCTCTTGAAGTTCACGTGAAGGGTTATTTTTTTTATTTAAAAAAAAATTTTTTTTACATTTATTTATTTTTGAGAGACAGAGCACAAATGGGGGAGGGGCAGAGAGAGAAGGAGACACAGAATCTGAAGCAGGCTCCAGGCCCCAAGCTGTCAGCACAGAGCCCGATGTGGGGACTCAAGCCCATGAACCGCGAGATCATGCCCTGAGACCAAGTCGGCGCTTAACCAACTGAGCCCCCCCAGGTGCCCCTCTCTTAAACTTTTTAATATCTGAATTTTGAATAGGCATACTGAAAATAATCATGATTCACTTTAGTTAAATAGAGATTGCAATGCAATTCTCTCTAAGCAGTACTTTTCCACAGATAACCTGCTTGGTAAGATTTCATCATGTCAAGAGGTGGAGATACAGGCAGGAGGCAGGAGATCACCCCTTAATCTCAGCAGAATTTCAGCATGTCTATATTTTCATATTTACTATATCCTATACAAAATTAATTTGAGTCTACAGAATTAATTAGGATACCACTTTTTTCTGGCAAACAACAGGAGTTACAAATTCCCAATAAACAATGTGGCGCCTCATTACTTTTCACCAAAAAGACTTCCAGGACAGAAAATAAGTTATGAGTTTAAGTAAAGGTTTACATAAGCAATGCTACTACTTGCTAACTTTCCCTATGCTACTTGAACGACCACACGGAACTATTAAAGCAGAGCTTCTAGAACATTCAGATGGGAAGTCTACCTCAAACAAATTCCATTTCCTGAAGCACAATTACCTGGCTGGTCCACAAATAACGAAGCCAACGGCATGGTTTTCTGATTCTTTAGTAAGAGAGTTGACCAAGGACTGTTGCCGTCTGAGAGAGGTCTTATTCTAAAGGAGAATGTAACAGAAACAAAATTAGGTTTTGATAGATATACGCTGACAAAATTTTTAAGTAGGAAACAGCACATTTGTAGTGTTTTGAAGGGCTAACAACGTACGAATAAAACCTTGAAATGGGACAAAGTACATCGGAAATTTTTTTTTAACTGCATAACTATACAGTAACTAATTTAGTAGGATAAACTCATCCAGGAAATTAAATTAGTATTGGGTAGCTCTGTATTTTTCCAACTGCTTTTTGAAAGTGAAGTCTGGCCAAAGTGGTGTTACAAAAGGCACTGTATCTGTCACGGTAAATGCTGAAGTACTCCCTCCCCTCGCCCCCACCACGATATCACACACATACCTTTCTTTGCACTCAGTT
The DNA here is from genome assembly GCF_018350215.1 of Panthera leo. Lineage (NCBI taxonomy): Eukaryota > Metazoa > Chordata > Mammalia > Carnivora > Felidae > Panthera > Panthera leo. The sequence goes on from NC_056689.1 coordinate 15,009,004, forward strand.
CTTTCTTTCATTTGAATTGAATTTGGTCCCCAGGTACAACCTTTTTTCTTGAAACTCCTTTTCACATCTTCAAACTCTTCTTGTCGACAGACAGTATTCCTTCCCCAAGTTTTGTTGCTTTCATCCGAAGTCACTAGGCAGAGAGCATCACTCGTTTACCAATTAAAAAAAACTTAAGCCAATCAAACCAGTTGTACAGCTACCTTACGCAAAGCATGTTGGCAGTGGAGAAACATGAAAATGATAAAAATTATTTCTTTCAGCCCATTGACAGCAAACTTCCTTCTCTTACCATAAAATTAGGGGGAAAAAAAGTGAAATGAGTTAAAGAAAAGACAGGCTGAACTTAAGGAAAGAAAGTATATATTTTTAAATTGCAATTTAATCCCATTTTCATAAGTCATTGCTGCTTTACTCCGGCCATCACGACAGCTTGGCTACAGTTGCCTTTTAAACCTCAGACTGACCACACTCAGATACCACCTCACGCCAGTCAGAGTGGCCAAAATGAAGAAATCAGGAGACTATAGATGCTGGAGAGGATGTGGAGAAACAGGAACCCTCTTGCACTGTTGGTGGGAATGCAAATTGGTGCAGCCGCTCTGGAAAGCAGTGTGGAGGTTCCTCAGAAAATCAAAAATAGACCTACCCTATGACCCAGCAATAGCACTGCTAGGAATTTACCCAAGGGATACAGGAGTACTGATGCATAGGGGCACTTGTACCCCAATGTTTATAGCAGCACTCTCAACAATAGCCAAATTATGGAAAGAGCCTAAATGTCCATCAACTGATGAAAGGATAAAGAAATTGTGGTTTATATACACAATGGAATACTACGTGGCAATGAGAAAGAATGAAATATGGCCTTTTGTAGCAACGTGGATGGAACTGGAGAGTGTGATGCTAAGTGAAATAAGCCATACAGAGAAAGACAGATACCATATGGTTTCACTCTTATGTGGATCCTGAGAAACGTAACAGAAACCCATGGGGGAGGGGAAGGAAAAAAAAAAAAAAAGAGGTTAGAGTGGGAGAGAGCCAAAGCATAAGAGACTGTTAAAAACTGAGAACAAACTGAGGGTTGATGGGGGGTGGGAGGGAGGGGAGGGTGGGTGATGGGTATTGAGGAGGGCACCTTTTGGGATGAGCACTGGGATGCTCCATCAACAGTATGGAAACCAATTTGACAGTAAATTTCATATATTAAAATAAATAAATAAATAAATAAACCTCAGACTGGTTTTTAAATTAAAAAAAAATTTTTTTTAATGTTTATTCATTTTTGAGGGAGAGACAGAGCATGAGCAGGGGAGGGGCAGAGAGAGGGAGAGAGAGAATCTGAAACAGGCTCCAGGCTCTGAGCTGTCACAGCACAGAGCCTGATGTGGGGCTGGAACTCCCGAACCACGAGATCATGACCTAAGCCGAAGTTGGACGCTTAACCGACTGAACCACACAGGCACCCCAAAATCTCAGATTGTTTAACAGTTGCCCCGTCTTGCTTTTTTTCATGGCCTCACAGGGAGGTCCGTGGCCACATTTAATATCCACATTTTGCTGACACACTTCCATGCTATCCCTCTAGCCTTGAAGTGCACTTGCAACTGACTTGGAAACCACTGGGGGAAATGGTTGCTGTGACTGCACACTTGGGAAAACAATTCTGTAAGTAGACGTTTGAAAGCACAAAAGACGTTTTAAAGCATTAGGACCTGTCTACAGAGTGGAATACTCTACGACCATAAAAAAAAAAAAAGATGAGGTTCAGGGGCACCTGGGTGGCTCAGTTGGTTGAGCTTTGAACTCTTGCTTTTGGCTCAGGTCATGATCCCAGGTTCGTGGGGTCAAACCCCATGTTGGGCTCTGGGATGAGCTTGAAGCCTGCTTAAGATTCTCTCTCTCTCCTCTTCTGCCCCTCTCCCCTACTTGCACTCTCTCTGTGTAAAAAAATGAGGTTCAGATAAAATTAATTATAATGTCTGTATTAAATATATAGAACCTATTACATTTTTTTATTTTTATTTTTTAAATTTTTTTTACATTTATTTATTTGTGAGAGAGAGAGACAGCATGAGCAGGGGAGGGGCAGAGAGAGAGGGAGAGACAGAATCAGAAGCAGGGTCCAGGCTCCAAGCTGTCAGCACAGAGCCTGACGCAGGGCTCGAACTCATGAACCATGAGATTGTGACCTGAGCCGAAGTCGGACGCTTAACTGACTGAGCCACCCAGGCGCCCCAGAACCGATTTTATTAAAAAGTATTTATGCATATGTGCATATAAACACACATTATACAGAGAAATTAATAAACATAGGTATCAAACTTTCATTTTATGCTCTCTATAAATATCTAGGTATATAAATATACAAATATATAGGTGTGTGTGTGTGTATATACGTACATATATATATATATATATATATATATATATATATACATATATATATATACATGTATGATTTTTTTAAGTAGGCTTCATGCAGCATAGAACCCAACATGGGGCTTGAACTCACAATCCTGAGATGAAGACCTGGGCTGAGATCAAGAATCAGACACTTAACTAAGTGCCTCTAGATATCAAACTTTTATTGAAGTGTTTACCTTTGAGGGAGATGACTGCTTATGGAAAGAGGGAAATTTAAGTTTTTGAGAATCATTTTTTTTTAAATTGGCAGCATTATGGGAGATGTTTGATTTGTTTTGTGTGTTTCAATATTTTCCACATTTAAAAACTTACATATCTATGCATACAGAGGTGTTTGTGTGTATGTGTGTATGTGGCAATGTTGAACAAGTTGTTCACTCTTCTCATGAAGGGTCTCCCAGCAAAGTCTGAGGAGTGGGGGGGCGCTCCTGCCGGCCACAAGAGCAGCCAGGTGGAGCAGGACTGTGGTTACCAGATTGCTACCCGGGACTCGCTGTCACCTGTACAGTTCCCCAGCCTGTGGCCCCAGCATTAGCAACAACCTTAAGGCTTAAGTTCCCTCATCTTCCTCCTCCTTGTCTTGATTTGCTCTTCTGTTGTCTCTTCTGTTTCGACATTAACTGAACATTTACTGTCCTAAGAGGCTGGAAAGGGTATGGTGAAAAGTCCATGCTCTTGGAGACTGAATTCAGTGGCACAGCTTCATGGCCATTGAGTTAAGTCAAGTTTCATAAGCATCCTGTGCCTCACTGGGGGAATCACAATAGTGTCTACTTAACGAGGCTGCTTTGAGAATTCAATGGGTTTACACACAGAGACAGCTCAGAATGGTGCTGGGCAGAGCAAATGCCCAGTAGAGGTTAACTGTTAATACAGTCGTGTTAGGTGCTGGGTCCCAGGGTCTCTGCCCATACGGAGTTTATGGTATGCTATTTCTGCCTCAATAACCCCTCATAGACTAGCCAATCCTAGATTCAGCTAGCAGAACTTTCTTGGTTTTTGTTAAGCGGATTGGTAAGTAGGACATGGTGGAATGAGGGAGGGTTACTGACATTTTCCACTTGTATCAACCATCTCTTTGGAAAAATAGTGCACTAATTTTACTATTATTATATTCAGTTACGGAAAAACATGCCAAGGATGTACAATGGCAGCAGATTACTGGGACACAGGAAGCTATGTGGTGGACTGTTCCATCATTTGATTCTATTTGACAACACGGAAAAGATGTGTTTTACTCTTGCTTTAAGATATACCCCGAAACTTACATTTGCAGAGGATTAGTGAATTTTCTCCCTTATTCCCAGAGAGAAGTGTGTCTGACATACGGTATCGTGTAACAATACCAGTCATTAGAGTAAGCCAGAGGAAGTTACAGTAAGAAAATATTTTCTGCAAATATTAGATGGTGTTCTCTTTAGCAGAAAGGGATTCACTGCATGATGGTGACATACTCATGGTTTTATCCAAAGTCAAATTTACATAGTGTATTTTTATTTGGGTATTTACTTTGGTAGTCTTTACACAATTTGGGGGTAATCTCTTTTATGTTCAGTTTCAGTGAAATGATTCTCATCTCCCTCAATACCTATAATTATTCTTCCCTTCAGTTTCAGAAGTTTTGGGCTTTTCTTCTTACAATGCTTTCACAACACATTTTTCTCAGGTTTACTCACATTTCCCCATCTCTGGTCCAGAGGAAACATGCCAGATGACATCTCTAACTCTCACAGTGAAAGGAAGCCCATTCCTCTGAATCAGGTGGGCAGATCGACATACTTGATCCACCCAAAGGGAAAATCCTCGCAATGAATAATTGCTAATGCTATAAAAGGCAGACCACAGTGAGAGGCTCGAAGGCCACTAAGAGCTTAGATAAGAATAATAATAAAAATAATTATCAAAACAACTGCCAGTACACACAGAGCTCTTACCATGTGTATATACTTGACCTTTTTAAACAACTATCGTCCCCAGTTTACAGAAAAAGAATCTGAAGCACGATGAGTTTAAGAAACTTGTCCAAAACCACAGTGGAGTAGAGCCAGAGTTGGGATTCAGTGCCATCCTGGGCACTAACCAGATTATTATATTATTAAAAAAAGAATATCCTAAATAAACAACCTAACTCTACACCCTAAGGAACTAGAAAAACAAAACAAAACAAAACAAACAAAAAAACCAGTGATCCAAAAGTTAGTAGAAGAAAGGAAATAATGAAGATTAGAGCAGAAATAAATGAAATAGAGAACAACAACAACAAAAACACAATGGAAAAGATGAACCACACTAAGAGTTGGTTCTTTGAAAAGATAAATAAAATGAACACAACCTTAGCTAAACTAACCAAGAGAAAAAGAGAAAGAACCCAAACCAACAAAGTTATAAATGAAAAAGGAGACATTAAAACTGATACCGCAGAAATTCTAAGGATCATAAGAGGTACCAGGAAGAACTATGTGTCAACAAAATGGACAACCTAGAAGAAATGGAAAAATTCTTAAAAAAAATTTTTTTAATATTTATTTATTTTTGTGAGAAAGAGACAGAGCATGATCAGGGGAGGGGCAGAGAGTGAGGGAGACACAGAATCCAAAGCAGGTTCCAGGCTCTGAGCTGTCAGCACAGAGCTCGATGCGGGGCTCGAACTCACAGACTGTGAGATCATGACCTGAGCTGAAGTCGAACACTTAACCGACTGAGCCACCCAAGCCCAAGAGATGGAAAAATTCTTAAACTTACAACTTGCCAAGACTGAATCAGGAAGAAATAAATATCTGAATAGACCAATTATTAGTAAAGAGACTGAATTAATCATCAAAAATATCCCAAAGAAGAAAAGTCCAGGACCAGATGGCTTCACTTGTGAATTTTACCAAACCATTAAGGAAAATTAACACCAGTCGTTCTCAAATTCTTCCAAAAAATCAAAGAGAATGGATCACTTCCAAACTCATTTTATTAGGCAATCTTTACTCTGATACCAAAACCAGAAAAGGACATTACTAGAAAAGAAAATTATGTGCCAATATCCCTGATCAATATAGACACATAAGTTCTTAATAAAATACCAGCAAACAAAATTCAGCAGCACATCATGATCAAGTGGGATTTATCCTTGGGATGCAAGGATAGTTCAACATACGCAAATCAATCAATGTGATACATCACATTAATAGAATGAAAGAAAAGAATCATATAGTCATCCCAATAGACACTGAAAAAGCATTTGACAAAATTCAATATCCATTCATGCCAAAAAGTCTTAACAAATTAGGAATAGAAGGAATGTATCTCAACACAACAAAGACCATGTATGATGAGCCTACCCTTAACATCATACTATATGATGAAAGGTTTAAAGCTTTTCCTCTAAGATCAGGAACAAGGTGCCCACTATCACCACTCCTATTCAACATAGTGGTGGAGTCCTAGCTAGAGTAATAGGCAAGAAAAAGAAATAAAAGGTATAAAAATTGGAAAGGAAGAAGTAAAATTCTATTTGCAGATGAGATGAAATTATATATAGAAAATCCTACAGATTGAAAGAAAACACCTGTTAGACCTGATTAATGAATTCAGTAAAGTTTCAAGATACAAAATTAACATACAAAAACCAGTAGAGTTTCTATACACTAACAACACGTTTTCTGAAAAGGAAATATAGAAATCCCATTTACAATGGCATAAAAAACTATAAAATACCTACGAATAAAACTAACAAAGGAGGTGAAAGATCTCTATTCTGAAAACTATAAGATATTGATGAAAGAAATCAGAGAAGACACAAATGAATGGAAATATCCTGTGTTGATGGATTGTAAGAACTAATATTGTTAAAATAGCAATACTACCAAAAGCCACCTATGGATTCAATGCAATCCTATCAAGATTCCGATGGCCTTTTTTACAGAAGTAGAAAAACCCCTCCTAAAATGTATATGGAATCACAAAAGACCCTAAATAGCCAAAGAAATCCTGAGAAAGCAGGAGGTACCACATTCCCTGATTTCACGCTATGCTATTAAGTTATAGTCATGAAAACAATATGGTACTGGCATAAAAACAGACAAATAGACCAACAGAATAGAGCCCAGAAATAAACCAAACTACATATTGTCAACTAATACTTGAGAAGGGAGCCAAGAATACTCAATGGAGAAAAGACTCTTCAATAGATGGTTCTGGGATAATTGGATATTCACCTGCAAAAATATAAAGCTGAAACCATATCTTATACCATTCATAAAAATTAACTCAAAGTAGATTAAAGAGTTAAATATGAGACCTGAAACCATGCAACCCCTAGAAGAAAATATAAGAATAAAGCTTCTTGACATGGGTCTTAGTAATGATTTTTTGGCTATGACACCATAGGCACAAGCAACAAAACATAATCAAATTAAAAAATGTCTGCACAGCAAAAGAAACCATAAACAACCTAGTGGAAAGACAACTTACGGAATAGGAAAACAAATTTGCAAACCATACATCTGAGAAGGGGCTAGTCATCAAAGTATATTAACAAACCCATAAAACTCAATAGCAAAAAATCAAGTAACCAGATTTAAAAAATCGGCAAATGTCTTAAACAGACATTTTCCAAAGAAGACATATGAATGGCCAACAGGCACATGAAATGATGCTCAACGTTACCAATCGTTAGGGAAATGCAAATCAAAACCACAATGAGATATCGCCTCACACCTTTTAGAATGGCCACCCTTAAAAAGACATGAGAGAACAAAGACTGGCAGGGATGTGGACTGCTGGTAGGGCTGCAAATTGGTGCAGCCACTGTGGAAAAAGTATGGAGGTTCCTCAAAATATTAAAAATAGAATCGCCATTTTATCCAGTAATCCCACTTATGGGAATTTATCCAAAGGAAATGAAAACACTGAAAAGATACCTGCACCCCGATGTTCATAGCAGCATTATTTACAACAGCCTAAACATGGAAACAACCCAAGGGCCCATCGACAGATGAATGGATAAAGAAGACGCGGTGTGTATATACAATGGAAGGTTACTCAGCCACAGAAAAGGAGATCTTGCCATTTGCAACAACATGGATGGACCTAGAAATACTATCTGATCTCACTTATATGTGGAATCTAAAAAAAAAAAAAAAAATCATAGAAAAAGAGATCAGACTTGTAACCAGAGGTGGAGGGTGGAGGAAGGGGGGAATTGGAGGCAGGTGGTCAAAAGGCATAAACTTTGAATTAAAAGATAAATAAGTACTAAGGAGGTAATGTGCATGATGACTATAGCTACCATTGCCATATGATGTAAAGAAAAGCTGTTAAGAGAGTCAATCCTAATAGTTCTCATCACGAGGAGAAACATTTTTTACCTTTTTTAGTCTTTCTTTTCTTTTTATTGTTACCTATCGGAGAAGAAAGATGTGCAGGAAACCTATTGAGGTAATCAGTTCGCAATATATGGAAGTCAAACCACCATGCTGTATGCCTTAAACTTATACAGTGATGTGTGTCAATTATTCCTCAGTAAAACTGGAAAAAAAATAGAACTATCATATGATCCAGCAATTGCACTTCTGGGTATTTAGCTGAAGAAAACAAAAATACTAACTTGAAAATACACATGTGCCCCTATGTTCATGGCGGCATTATTTACAATAGCCAGGACGTGAAAACAACCTAAGTGTCCATCAACAGACGAATGGATAAGGAAGATGAGGTATATCTATCCAGGGGGATATTATTCAGCCAGAAAAAAGAATGAAATCTTGCCATTTGCAATAACATGGATGGGTCATGAGGGTGTTGTGCTAAGGGAGATAAGTTAGACAGATAAATACTGTATGATCTTATTTATATGTGGAATCAAATTAAAAAAAGAAAAAAGAACTCATAAATACAAAGAACAGATTGGTGGTTGCCAGAGGCAGGGGGTGGATGAAATGGGTAAAGGGGGTCACAAGGCACAAACTTGCAGGTACAAAATAAGTAAGTCCTGGGGGTGTCATGTAGAGCATGGGCACTATAGTTAATAAGGTATTACATTATTTGAAAGTTGCCAAGAGAGTCGATTTTAAGAGTTCTCATCATATGAAAAATAAAAATAAATTTTGTAACTATGTATGGTGACCGATGTTAGCCAGATTTATCGTGGTGATCATTTTGCAAAACATGTGACCCTTCAAATGGGTTTGAACTGTGTAGGTCTACTCACATGCTGATTTTTTTTTTTTTAATACAGTACAGTCTGGTATATGTATGATTTTCTTTTTTTTTTTTTTTTTTTCTTAATTTTTTTTTCAAATATTTTTGGGACAGAGAGAGACAGAGCATGAACGGGGGAGGGGCAGAGAGAGAGGGAGACACAGAATCGGAAACAGGCTCCAGGCTCCGAGCCATCAGCCCAGAGCCTGACGCGGGGCTCAAACTCACGGACCGCGAGATCGTGACCTGGCTGAAGTCGGACGCTTAACCAACTGCGCCACCCAGGCGCCTGATTTTCTTAATAATATTTTTCTGTAGCTTACTTTATTATAAGAATACCATATATGATACATGTAACATGCAAAATATTTGTTCATTGACTCTTGATGTGATCAGTAAGACTTCTAGTCAACAGTAGACTATTATCCGTTAAGTTTCTGGGGAGCCAAAAGTTATATGTGGATTTTCAACTGCACTGTGTGGTGGGTGGGTGTTCAGTGGCCCTAACCCTCATGTTGTTTAAGGAGCAACTGTATATACAAATATTGAATACTTACGTCGTATACCTGGAACTAATATAATGTTACGTATCAGTTACATCTCAATTCAAAAAAGAAAAAGAAAATTAGACTAAGAAATGTCAGACCAAATTTTGTTTTCTGAATGGTTGTGACATCTATGAATGTCACGTGTTCGTTACAAGGACCTTTAATACACCTCGGGCTGGATGGAATCCAAGTCGGTTCACGACGGAAATCCCCCCAGGAGCCCCTGGGCTGGGGGAGAAAGCTTACGCTGTATCGCCCGAAGCCGAGGAATCACCGTGGGGCTACTAGGCGGACTGGAACCATTGCTGTTCAAGCTCCTCCGTTTGTCCAAGTTGGGAGAGGCCTGCACGGTGATTTTATGCTGGAAATCTGTTGGACATGGAAACAAGGAAGAATTAAGGTTTCGTAGTTTTTAAGTTCCATTCATGGCCACTTTCATCAGCACAAAGCAACAAAAGCAAAAACTGCCCAAGGGTAAGAAGGCAGGTATCTCTGGCTCTGTTGCTTGGTTTCCTTCTTCTCTTCCATTCAGGGTTCAAGTCAATAAATGACTCAGAGCCTACGATACGTTAGGTACGGTCAGACACATGCAGAACAATGAGACACTGAGTACTTGCAGAATCGAACCATCTTCTGGGAAGAGTTACCTTTGTGTAGCCTGATATGGTTATAAACAAAATTAGAAGAGGAGACGCCTTGGACTTAAATGAGCCTTGGTTCTGTCACTAGCAAACTCTGGACCTCAAACCAGTCTGGACCTCAGACCTCTCTGAACTGGTCTCCTCAACTGTTAGACAGAAACAACCAACATTGCACAGATTGCTGTGGTGATTAAAACAGAAAATGCAGTTAACGCTAAGGCGGCGGGGGGGGGGGGGGGGGTGGTTTCAGGACAAAAAACTCCCCCCAATACTCCCTCTTAACCTATCACATTTCTTCACGACTGTCCACTCTTCATCAAATCTAACATAAAAATACTCTGCTCTGTTTTTACGGGGTCTTCATTTCCTTAGGGGTCTTCATTTCCTTGTATAAAATGCACGTTAAATAATTGCTTTGCTTTTTTTCCCCCTGTTAATCTGTCCTTGACAGTCTGATTTTCAGACCCAGACAAGGACCCTAAGAGGGTCAAGGAAAACTCCCCAACTCTGTATCAGTTAAAAGCATTTTGTGGTCAACATACCCTACAAATCACAGTTAATCTGACCCAACCTTAATATGGGCAGCTGCCACGGAAGAGTATGTTGACAATATGGGAATATACAGAAGGGGTAATGTGACCAGAGGGAAGTGGAGGGAGTCTGGGAAAACTCTGTCAACTGTAAGAAAGTTATCAAAACCTTAGACCCAGGTAAAGGAAGTTATTGGGTGTTCTTTCAGAGTGCACGGCTGAGCTTAACCTTTGACTTTCTCTTGACAGGGCTAATTTTTACAACTCTGTCAGGGCAGAGGTTAACTTGTAGATTCTATCTGGTGGCAATACCAACAATTTCTGTCTGGTGTGAAAGACAATCCCCAAGGTTCTGGTTACTGCCATCCTGGGCACTAACCAGATTTGTATTTAACCTAGCAATCTAACCCTAACGTCCCCTTATTAAATTGTCCGTACATACTTAGCTCCTCAAATTCTCAATGAAACCAATTGTAACTGGTTCTCTGGTTATTAACGAGTTGAATAAAAATCTTGGACACGTGTCCATTTCACATTTGAAAGAGAGCTATAATTTTCCTTTCTGAAAACTATACTTTATGCTTTATTTAAAAAAAATTTTTTTAATGTTTATTTTTGAGAGAGAGAGAGAGAGAGAGAGAGAGAGTGCAGGGGAGGGACAGAGAGAGAGGGAGATACAGAATCCGAAGCAGGCTCCAGGCTCTGAGCTGTCAGCACAGAGCTGCACGCGGGGCTCGAACTCACGAGCCGTGAGATCATGACCCGAGCCCAAGTCGGATGCTTAACCAACTGAGCCATCCAGGCGCCCCTATACTTTCTGCTTTAAAGAACTTTAAAGAACCACCCAGTGTTTGGAATGAGGGGAAGCTGGAATTTGGTAGCCCAGACATCCATCCAATCATTCATGTTAGACGCCTGCAAATTTTTAATACCGTCTCCTCCCCCACCCTCCATATCCAATTAAACACAAAATAGCTTGTAAATTTGGGGTTACAGATTCATGTCAGAGCTATCGTTGAGAAATTTATATTCTTGCTTCTGGAAGCAGCCAACTCCACATCAGAATCCCAGCTTACCACTTCCCAGCCACGTGGATTTTCGGGAGGTGACTTAACCTCCTGGGGTCTCGATGTCTCCATATACAAAACTGGATAATAAATAATGATTCCTACTTTGTAGGACAGCTATGAGAAATTAAGTACAAAGAAGTACAGAAAATATTTAGCTCGGGGCTCCTGGCATAATACCTGTTCAGTAGATACAGGTTAGTGATTCGTTTTGTTCTCTCCGTCTCTACGGCATCCATCATTCCACGCCGAACCTGCCACATTTTCTCTTGATCTTCCTGCACCTCTCCCCTGGGCCCCTCTCATCTAGCTCACAGCAGTCAGATGCATTTTAAAAACGTATGCCAGACCATGCCATTCCTTTGCTGAAAACCCTTCAAAGGCTTTGCTTTTTTTTTTTTTTTTTTTTTTTTTTTGAGAGAGAGAGCATGAGCGGGAAGAAGGGCAGAGAGAGAGGGGGAGTCACAGAATCCAAAGCAGGCCCTGCACTGTCAGCACAGAGCCTGATGCCAGGATCAAACTCACCAGCCATGAGATCATGACCTGAGATGGAGTCAGCGCTTAAGGGGCTGAGCCGCCCAGACACCCTTAAGTTACTTAAGTTCTTAAGTTACAGAGATCAAAATGCTAACACACTCGGGGTTCTTTGTGCCTCTAGCCTCATCCTGCCCTGTTCTCCCGTCACTTGCTATGGTTTGAACCAGGGGTCGGCAAACTTTTTCTGTAAAGTGCCACATAGGAAATGCATGGCCTCTGTCACAATTACTCATTTCTGCTAATTTAGCAAGAAATCAATCATACAATAGACATAAATGTGTTCCAATACAACTTTCTTATGGAAATGGTAATTTAAATTTCATGTAATGTTCACGTACCATGAAATATTGTTCTTCTTATTCTTTTCAAGTATTTAAAAGTGCATGAGCCACTCTTAGCTCGTGGGCTGCACAGAACAGGTGTGGTAGGGTAGATTTGGCCCACAGTGTGCAGTTTGCTGAGCCCGGGACAAACCACACGGGTCTTTCTCAGTTCCTGGCAGGAACCAAGCCTTGTTTGCATGTGCTCTCTTCCTTCTCCCTCTGTATTCAGTCAAGTCTTATTTCAAGTCTCAATTTAAAATTTTTGCCAGGGCACCTGCGTGGCTCAGTCGGTTAAGTATCTGACTTCAGCTCAGGTCATGATCTCGTGGTTGGTGAGTTCGAGCCCTGTGTTGGGCTCTGTGCTGACAGCTCAGAGCCTGGAGCCTGCTTCGGATTCTGTGTCTCCCTCTCTCTCTGCGCCTCCCCCACTCACGAAAGTGGAGAGGGAGAGCTGTCAGACACGCTCTGTCTTTCTCAAAAATAAACATTAAAAAAAATAAAAATTTTTGTGAATCCTTTTATTTTATTTTCATTTTTTTTTAGAGAGAGAGAGAGAGAACACCTGGAGCAGAAGAGGGCCAGAGAGAGAGGAAGAGAGAGAACCTCAAGCAGGCTCCATACGAGGGGCTCGATCTCACAACCCTGGGATTGTGACCTGAGGCGAAATTAAGAGCTGGACATTTAACCAACTGACACACCCAGGTGCCCCCAAATCTCAACTTAAATGTTACTTCTTTAGGACAACTCTCTTGATCTTCGTAAAGCAGGTGACACCTTTCCACTACTCACTGTCATATGACTTTTCCCTCATAGCAGTTAATAATTTTATCAAGTAAATAAGTATTTAATTATTAGCTTAAGGTTCGCTCCCCTCCCAATACAGTGTCAGCTCTACGCTGGCAGGGGCCATATAGACTCCATCACAGTACGACCCCAGCGCAGGCTGGCGAAATGCCTCGCCCATGAAAGATACTCAGTAAATCTCTGCTGAATCAATATTTTATCTGTTTACGTTTATAAGTAATGTAAGGGCAGAGATCATGTTTATTTTTTCGCAATCCCTATTACTTGATCACGGTAAATCCTCAAGTATTTGTTGAAGGCGAAAATGGTGTAAGGTCTTACGACAGAATCCGACTGGTGCTCACTTACAGTCAATTGCTGAAAAATACACAGCCGGATGTAGGGTGGTTTGGAAGACAAAACAAGTGGAAACGAAGTAGCAGATGGGAGGCTTCCTCCATCTACCAAGATCTGACCGGGCAGAGAGCAGTCTGAACAAAGATCGGATGTGAGAGAACAGTTCAGCAGGTGATTGGACTGATTGGCGGCGGGGGGGGGGGGGGGGGGGGGGGGGGGGAAGGTTAAGAGTAACAGTCTTACCCGTAGGTATGAAAGAGTTTATTTTAGATTGAAGTGCTTTATAAAGGTTCAGCTAGCCCCATGATTTGTCATAACACTGGAAGCAAATTCCCCATGAGTTCTGCGGAAGGAGGAGCCACCAGCCCAGAGTAGAGCAGAAGGCGGCTGTGTTCTTGTAGCCCTCAGAACTAGAAGCCGGAACCAGACCACAGCATGGAAACGATAAACCAGGTGGAACAAGGGATGGCCGGGTGACCAGCAGAGAACATCTGTAAGGCCAAGGAGGAGTAGCACAAGTACCAAACTGGATTTTAACAATACCTAAGATTCAGAGTGCTTGTGACCTCCTGGAAAAGTCTAAATAATTTCTCTATCACAAAAAAAGGACTCTAAGTTTAAAAAAAATTTTTTTAATGTTTATTCATTTTTGAAAGAGAGAGAGAGAGAGAGAGAGAGAGAAAGCAAGCGGGGAGGGGCATAGAGAGAGGGAGACACAGAAGCCAAAGCAGGCTCCAGGCTCTGAGCGGTCAGCACAGAGCCTGACGCAGGGCTCGAACCCACGAACCAGGAGATCATGACCTGAGCCGAAGCCAGACACTTAACTGACTGAGCCACCCAGGCACCCCTGGACTCTTTATGTCTTAAACATAAAGAAAATATTCTTTTTGTTTGTTTGTTTGAGAGAGAGGAGTGGAGAGAGGAGACAGAAAGAGAGAGAGAGAGAGACCGCACACATGGGGAGGGGCAGGGGGTGGGAGAGAACCCAAGCAGGCTCCACATTCAGCATGGAGCCCCACTCTGGGCTCGATCTCACTACGGTGAGATCACGACCTGAGCCAAAATCAAAAGTCGGACATTCAACTGACTCAGCTACTCAAGGGCCCCCCAAATATTATTATAAATACCCTTGTCCCTGTGAGTTGAGGAAAGGTTGACTTTGTCCCAGTTCTACATTTAGGAAAACTGGCTGATGTTCAGTTTTTCATCCTACTTGAGAGAATAATTTTCTCATGGCAGATTCTCCATGAGGTCCCCAGACTTTCACGTAAAACTATACTTGTGTTTTTATTGGCAATATTGATGTTTCATGACAGTATCAGTGGGAATAATCATTTGACCCTGCAAATAGTAGCATTTGCGCACACACACACACACACACACACACACTCTCTCACATGTGCACATGTGAAGGAAGATGACTGTGGCTGGCTTTTGGCATTTCCAAAGTGGTTAAAATCAGGATCCCACTGCTTTTGAAAGATACCAAATTTGAAGGCTTCAAACCTTCTTTGCCTTATTTTATAGGTTCTAAACATACAACTTTGGCCTGAGATAAACATAAGGCAGAGCACGTGGTACAAAGTGGTCACCATAGAAATACATCTACCGTGATCACTCTGAGATTCCAACAAGTTCCAAGAATTCACAAAGTACAATTTATACTTTATGTAGATGATATCGTCTACACTTTTGTAGATTATATCGTCTCATTTTATAAGCATCCACCCTTGTTTGGGGACTGCCCATAAAGGACTGCCAGCAGAAGGATTACGTTGGAGTTTTCTAGTGGTTAAGTCATCACAGCTATAAATAGTCGTAAGATTAAAAGTTACCCTCAGTGATTCTGAAGGACAAAATTACGATGAGCTAATTTTTCACATTTAATAACAAGTTTTTGGAAGAGGGAGAGGCACAAATATTAAAGGTCAGTTTGTAGGAGTCTCCAATATGCTTCTGAGAAAATTTTTAAGCTAGTTACACATAGGGAAAATTTCCTGCAAAAGGGGTTCAAGCGATTTGTACGCTGAAAAGAAACTACCACCGCCATTCGAGCTGCTGTCTAGCAGATGTTTCTTCCTTAATAGTGTACCGCTAAACAGTACTAACATTTGGTAACTCAAAGAATTTTCTAGAAGGCAATAAGTTCATTGGAGGTGCAAATAATTGCTTTCTCTTCTATACTAAGCAAAATTTCTGGAGGAAATAAGGCACTATTGTTACAGTTATTTTTCTCTTTGGATATGTATCCTACTTTGGGACACTATGCAAGTAAATTGTGTGTGTGTGTACCTGTGTATATGTGTGTGTGTTGGGGGGGGGGATGTTGGGGGAATCTAAAGAGAATCAGTTTCCAGAGCAGTAACAATCTGACAACAATGTAGCAACACCTTGTGGCCAGAAGAGGTAAACCCCATGCTAAATTAAAGAAACAATTTCATTCTTTGAAAATGGATTAGGACTATAGCAGATTTTGGGGGTATGTTTTAATGGGAAATCTTTTATTGAATGCCGTAAGGCAAATAAATGTAGAACAAATTCTCAGAAAGAGAGAATGTAATCCAGGAACAATATAAATCTAGCAAAAATAATCGAATTCATATTTGGTCTGCTACAAGTGAAGACAAGATATTGCGGAAACACGATTTGAGAAGAAAAGCAGGAGTGAAAGTGACCTCGGGAATCCTGAGACGTTTGCTTTAATCACTTTACCACTGAAGAGTAAAGAATCACTGGAACGATTTAATTTTTTTCTTCCAAGTTTATTTTCCATCAGTTTCTCATTAGCCATGCCCCTCCCAAGTCTCCCAGGGAATCGGTGAATATTAATTAGCATAACCTAGTCGCAACACAGATAGAAGGTTGATAGAGCCAAGACCTGGAGAAATTCTGAATTTTTCTATCATCTACACATGAAAGCAGAAGCCTCATCATAAATAAAACAGTTTCTTTTAAATTATGTGGGACCCACAAGACAGCACAGTCAGTGGTCCCCCAAGTTACACTTTGGCTAAAAAGCAAACATCCGAAGAGATCCTGAAAAAAGATCTTTTTTTCCTCCAGAGAGGTCAAAGGTAAAGGCAGGAAGGACCACACACAGCCTGCTCCCACTATATCAAACCAAATAATCAATAACGTATACTGTGTACTCACCATGGCCACATATCAGCGATTTTCTGACTGAGGGCATTGGCAATAATCCAAAAAGTCACATTATGTTGGGAGGCTTCCAGTAGTTTGTGATAAGTAATTTTATGAGACAATGTATACATACTCTATATAAAAGAAAAGTGTTGTTGGGGTACCCGGTGGCTCAGTCGGTTAAGCGTCTGGCTTCAGCTCAGGTCATGATCTCGCGGTTCAGGAGTTCGAGCCCCGTGTGGGGCTCTGTGCTGACAGCTCGGAGCCTGGAGCCTGCTTCAGATTCTGTGTCTCCCTCTCTCTCTGCCCCTCCCCCGTTCATGCTCTGTCTCTCTCCGTCTCAAAAATAAGTAAGTGTTAAAAAAAAAAAAATCTCATCCTTCCGTCTCTTCCCGGGCTGGAGACAACAAAGAAGCCCATCACACAGATGACATTCAAAACTCTTGCGACACACGCAGACGAGCGCATACCTGAAGGTAAGCTGATGCGATGTCCGTCTTTGAGCTTTAACCGACTCCGCCTGAACTTTCCCTTCCTCTTCTTGACGTTGGGCTTCTCCTGGTTTAACTGGAAGATCAAAATGTTGAGCTCCCGCTCCAGCACGTCGATCTCCCGCTCGGCCAGCTGCTGCTCCCGCCGCTTGAGCAGCGCCTCCTGGGACTTCTGCTGGAGGGCGGCCCGGGTCAGCTCCTCCTCGCGGGACCGCAGCTCCTGGGGCACAGAGCACGCGGTGTAAGCAAGAAGCAAGTGGGGGTGGCTCTTCCAAAGCTCAGCCCCCCACCGCGCTGGTCCTCTCGGGGCAGCAGCCTTGGCAATCAGGACTGCAGGAGCTAAGACCTCCCCGGCCCAGCACTGACTCAGACTACAAGCAATCCGCCTGCCCTCTGCGTCCTGAGTCTCAGGGTCCCCAAAAGGTGTCACCAATTTTTCGAACCCGATTTTAACACTTCTCCCTCCTCATCGCTGGCCCTCATGATCACCTGACACGGAAAGTGTTCAGTAACATAGAGCAACAGAGGACAGAGGTGATCGACTCATTTCCCAAATAAAGCCAAACGGTAAGACTTGACTGATTAAAGGAGAATCATTCTACTCATGAAAGACCACAGTTCAGATTTCTCTACCTGGGAAGAACTTCGTTGGGTTATTTAAGGATTTGCTTAGGGGTTAAAACATCCTGGTGGAGAGATTCCAGGAACAACAAAGCTAATGGGTCAGAAGGCAGCGGAAGGCCCAAGAGAAATGAAAATGAGCATCCCTAAAATTGTAAGCCCCTGGAAAATGAATTTTTCAGGACCCCATGGATGAATGAGAAGTATCACTTCTGACACAGATCGCATGAATTAGCTCATGAAGGCCGCTCTGTCACAATTAAAGTCTAACTTCCAAAACTTGGCTTTGGTTTCAGAATTATTTAGCTTCATAGAAAGCCCATGAATTAAAGAATACAGTTAATCCTTGAAGAACACTGAGTTGGGAGCATTGACCCTCCCCACCCCCACCTTGCCATGGAAAATCCATATATAACTTTTGAGCCTTCAAAACATAACCACTAATAATAGCCTACTGTTGCTGAGAAGTCTTACCAACCACATAGTCAATTAACACGTATTTTGTATGTTACATGTATTACAGAGTGTATTCTTACAATAAACGAAGCTATAGAAAAGAAAATGTTTAATAATAATGGAGAGAAGATATATTTACAGTCCTGTACTGTATTTATTGAAAAAAGCCACATATAAGTGGACCCACATAGTTTAAACCTGCGTTGTTCAAAGATTGACTGTTCCTATTAGGAAAAAAGTACTCAACAGTAAAACCAAGAACTCTACCAAGTTTTAAAATCACACTTCCACTCTTATTTCATTTCTATAAAATGTTGTGTCTTTTTTTTTTTAATGTTTACTTATTTTTGAGAGAGAGACAGAGTGTGAGCGGGAGAGGAGCAGAGAGAGAGGGAGACAGAGAATCGGAAGCAGGCTCCAGGCTCTGAGCGGTCAGCACAGAGTCCGACGCGGGGCTCGAACTCACGAGCGATGAGATCACGGCCAGAGCCGAAGTCGGCTGCCTACCGACTGAGCCACCCAGGCGCCCCTAAAATGCTCTCTTCTTTACCAGAGACATAAATGTTCCTTTTAGTGCTGAACTTCTTTCTCTTCTTGATTACCCTGCTACTAAATCAAGCAGTCATACTGAAATCAAGGCATTTGCAAACTTTCATTTACACTGCTCCAGAAAATTTAATCTTAGACTGTCCCAACACCAGAAGCTTTGTTAGAAACTATAGATGCCATCTCAGATGCAGCTTTGAGCTAGGAGCTGTGAGAGCTCCGAGGACTGGGCAAACATATCACACTTTATATAAGCAGCCACACTTGATACAGCCCATGTCAAGAATACTGATACAGAAAAAAACAAAACAAAACAAAAAAACACTCTAAAATAGAGGCTCATGGAAGAAACCAGAGCTGAGGCATGGGATTAAAATGTCAACTCAAGTCTGCTAATCCCTTGGACTTGTTATAGAAGGGCTCAATGAATACATGGAGGCTGTCAGTACAATTATCACAGAGGAAAAACAGAAGACCCTCATTCCGTAAATAATAATATCAAGAAGAGACTGAGGAGTTCTAAAAAAAACAACAAAAATTATTTATTCAGATCAAACAAATTCTGAATTTATTGTTAATTTGCAAAGTGGGCTGAAATTCACCTTTGAAACATTCTTAAAATTTGCTTTTTCTAAACAAAGCTCACAAAATTGCAAAAGATTTACTTAACACCGGTTGATATTCAAGTCACTTCTGCTAATATGTACCAGCTGATTCTTATTTATAAGCAGATCAGTATTTCTTCGTTACATTATGCTGGATGTAAATTACTATATACTACATGAAAGGAAAAGAAAACGAAGAAAATGCTACATATTAGAAAAAATTCTGAAATCTGTTATATAACTGATGGCTTTTTCCAACCAGTTTGTCCAAACTGAAGACCTTACCATCGTGTATTTGGGGACAAAAGATACTTTCTAGTCAACTTTCAATGTCTAACTCATTACTGTCTGCCCTTTTGTTAAGATATTACTTTTCAGTGGTGTTGATATCAATCCAATTAGCTATTATGGAATGAAATGGCATAAGGTACAGATAAGGCCAGCAAATTCAATTAGGCTTTTTGTGTGTTACTACTACAATAATCGAAGAAGAAACGATTTTTAATTCCGGGTCCCGGGCGAAAATGTGGATCCCCTGGCCATGGCTTTATAAGTTAAAAACAAACAAACACTTGCCCGAGACTTAAGAGAAAAAAAATAAGATCAAAGAGAAAACAGCCAAAGTACTCTTCTTTCTGAATGCATTTTAAAACATTCAAAAGTAAAAGAAAAAAAAAGGCTGGAGTATTAGAACCCCTTCGAATACTTTGAAATTATGAAGCATACACAAAAATTCTTTTGGTTGCTGAGATTTCTAAGCAGTAATATTTGTTTAATTGCTTGGCACAGGCCAGTCTAGTAATGGCAAATCCAGATTCCTGGCAGATGTTAATCATTAATGGCGGCATGTCTTCCAATAGTGGTTCAAAAACAGGTGCATGGACCCAGTGCACAAAGACAGACACACAAAGATAAGCAGCCAGGAATTTAGGGAGGAACCGATATCCGTGGAGGCTACAGTTTACTGAGTAACGCAGAGCACAGCCAAGTTACTGACCATTAATTCCAAGTCTGACGCCTCCTACCTTAAGCAATCAGTGAACGAGAAAGGGAGATAGTGCACGTACACCCTGCTCTCGACTCTGTCGAGAAAGACACAAGTAGAAGAAATCTTTGAGCAAAATCCAAGAACAAAAAACCCCCAAAAAGCATTATAGATTCTCTTCAATTTTGAGTCAAAGGCTCGTAAGATACCATAAATGTGGTATTTCAAGGAGCACTGCACAGATATCACATAGAAAGAGAAAGCAAGGACGCCATGAGAGGACAGCTCAAAAATGATTCCAAAGAATAATAAAGAAACTACTGTAAACCCCCACATGGAGAAAGGGAAGACACGCATTCTTGAAGGATGCTTTTTGACTTTTATACAATGTAAAGTAAGAATTAATTCACTGGAGGGGCGCCTGGGTGGCTCAGTCGGTTGAGCCTCCGACTTCAGCTCAGGTCACGATCTCATGGTCCGTGAGTTCGAGCCCCGCGTCGGGCTCTGGGCTGATGGCTCGGAGCCTGGAGCCTGCTTCCGATTCTGTGTCTCCCTCTCTCTCTGACCCTCCCCCGTTCATGCTCTGTCTCTCTCTGTCTCAAAAATAAATAAACGTTAAAAAACAAAAAATTAAAAAAAAAAAAAAAAGAATTAATTCACTGGATATCCTTCTATCTGGCAGTGTCATGAATAATTATCAATAATTTAAAATAAGTAAATTAGATAAAAATCATCGTTATTAATAACATCACCTCTAAATTTTAAATCCTGTGACTTCTTTTATTTTTCCTCTAAGTTCACTCCCATTCCCCAAAATCTTTTTTTTTTTTTTAATTTTTGCTATTAAACGTCTAATCTTAGAATTCCTGAAAACAATTTGGGGAAGTGTGAAAACAAAACAAAACAAAAAAAATGAGTATTTTTCTCTACCATGTTAAGTGAACGAAAATGTATTAAAGTTTCCAAGAAACTATTAATAATATCGCGGAAAGTAATCCTTCGATGAAACACAAGATTTAAAAGCTAATCTGGCCGGTCACTTTCAAGCATTTTCCTGCTCAGAGGAGCCCAGTTTCCCGAACGACTGGGCCAGGGATTGGCAGCGGCTGTTAGAAGCTGCTCTGGTTCCAATCAAAGCCACCGCTTTCTTTGGCACTTGCCAAGTAATGGGCACTGCTCTGAGCCCTGTGCACACACCACCGGGTTAAGCCCCACACCACCCCAGGGAGCCGGCAGCGTGACTGTGACCTTTAAGGGGGAGGAGGTGAGCAGGGAGGGAAGAGCCCCGGGTCCAGCCAGCTGTCTGGCTCCAGTCGTAACCGCTTCGCTAGACTGCTATGGATTTTGGCACTCTGCTAAAAACTTGTATTAAAAAAAGGGAGGGGGAAGGGGTCTATCGTTGTTTTTAGAATCCCATTTCGATATCCCCTTTCATCTGTGTGGCTCCCTCGAGGGAAGGAAGCTGAATGCAGTCTACTGAGCCACCGTCTGCTCGAAGCGTCAGAAAGTTGTTGATTCCCAGACCACATTTGCTTATATTAAATATAATTTATTGTCAAATTGGTTTCCTTGTAAAACCCAGTGCTTATCCCAACAGGTGCCCTCTTCAGTGCCCATCACCCACTTTCCCCTCTCCCCCACCCCCCATCAACCCTCAGTTTGTTCTCAGTATTTAAGAGTCTCTTATGGTTTGCCTCTCTCCCTCTCTGTCATTTTTCCCCTTCCCCTCCCCCATGGTCCTCTGTTAAGTTTCTCAAGATCCACATATGAGTGAAAACATGTAGTATCTGTCTTGCTCTGCCTGACTTATTTCACTTAGCATAATACCCTCCAGCTCCATCCACACTGCTGCAAATGGCCAGATTTCATTCTTCCAAATTTTCAATTTTCTCATTGCCAAGTAGTATTCCATTGTATATATAAACCACATCTTCTTTATCCATTCGTCAGTTGATGGACATTTGGGCTCTTTCCATAATTTGTCTATTGTTGAAGGTACTGCTATAAACATTGGGGTACAAGTAAGTGCCCCTATACATTAGCACTCCTGTATCCCTTGGGTAAATTCCTAGTAGTGCTATTGCTGGGTCATAGGGTAGATCTATTTTTAATTTTTTGAGGAACCTCCACACTGTTTTCCAGAGCAGCTGCACCAGTTTGCATTCTCACCAACAGCGCAAGAGGGTTCCTGTTTCTCCAGACCACATTTTATTATTTAAAAAAATTCTTTTTAACATTTATTTATTATTGAGAGAGAGAGAAACACACACACAGAGCATGAGCAGGGGAGGGGCAGAGAGAAGGGGAGATACAGAATCCAAAGCAGACTCCAGGCTCTGAGCTGTCAGCACAGAGCCTGATGCAGGGCTTGAACTCACAAACTGCGAGATCATGACCTGAGCCGAAGTTGGTCACTCAACCAACTGAGCCACCCAGGCGCCCCACCAGACCACATTTTAATCCCTGGAGCTTTGACCCAAGAGGCCCTACTTCCAAACTCTGCAACATGAACCCTCTGAGTTCTTCCAGTATTCCAGGGTAGCCCCTGCAATTACCATTCCCTTCTGCACCCCTTCTGTTCTTTGTCCAGACTTGATTTCCAGGTCCTCCTTCTGCCTTCCAGGCCATCTTCCTTGGGAGGCTCTTTAAAACCTGATGCCAACAGTCAAACCCACTGTCTAAGGCTGCATCTGCCGGTTTTGTATTTTCCACCTTACAAAATACTGAAAAATCTAAGAAGGGGCTGAATTACCTAAGTCTACTACTTGAAAAAAAAAATGACTTAAGGAAAAAAATAAGTGACTTCAGCAGTTTACATATTTCTCTCTAACCTTTATTTTAATCACTTAAAATTAGGAAATATTTAAAATACACTACAATCAGAGAGAACAGCAAATACCCACACACTCACTGTCAATATTTAACAGATGCTAAGGTTTTACCTCATCCGTTTCAGATCTGCTAAAGTCTCATATGCAGCACACGCTCTAAACTCTCTCCTCTCCCTCTTCTTGTCTGCGGTTCCTTGGTTGCCCCGTAACCCTCCCTCATCCAGACCTTCAGACTTTCGGTACATCTGAATGGCACTGGTTTATGTGTTTTACCAATTTCCATAAATGGTATCTAGCGTAACTATCCTTCTGCAACTCACTTTTTCCACTCAATTTTACATTTGAGATTTATCCTCGTTGCAACATGTAGCTAGAATTCATTCATTTCGACTGGTTTGAAGATTTCCAGTCCGAATCAATACTGAATATACTGGATCAATACACAGCAGTTTGGGCATCTGTTCCCTGTTATGGATACTGAGGCCAATCCCAGGTTTTCACTATCACAAACCACACTTCAGTGAACAACCAAAACTTCCCCGGGCACACATGTGGGCGTCCCTCAAGAATATATAAGTAGAAGTTAAACAGCTGAGTTGTAAACCTCTTCGATGGCATAAGATTCAGAATAGATTTCCAATACATACATCTAAATTCCCTGTTTCCCTTGAGTAATAATGGAGGTAATGATAATCGCTAGTATCACTCACCTACTAGAATACATTTCAGGTTAGAATACATTCAGGATATTAAGAAACTTTGCGTAGGTTAATGTAACGTATTTATTCACTATCTACCATGTGCTGAGTACTCTGTTCAATGCCGTGGATGAAAACGACCAAGAATAAGATAGTGTAGCTGACTAATATATTATCTAGCAGAAATGGCAAACCAAGAATAAGTACGCAAGCTAATACTGAAGTCAGACTCAGCGCCAGCTGAGTGTGGGATGCTGTGACACACAGCTTATCTGGTGCATCTGGGTGAGGGGAGGGAGCTACAAAGGACTCACAGCCAAGGAGCCAGCAACTGTGAGGTGGGGCGAGAAGCTAAGGAGGGGACAGTATTCTGGACCCACAAGAGCATGTATCTGGAGCCCGAAGGTCAAGAATGTGGTGGCATCAGAGGAACCGAATGGAATTCAGGATGGTTGGGACACAGTGAGGCTACATATGGAAGGACAAAGGAAATTAATAAGAGAAAGAAATTGGCCACTGAAGAAGGATGCTCAGATTTGCATTGTAGAAGGGCCACTGGAGGTGAGGGGACCAATTGGGGGAGCAAGACTGGACACAGGGCAACCAGGTGGGATGCTGTCGCAGTGACGCAGGTGGTAAAGCGAGGACAACAGGGATTAGGGGAGGGATTCCCACTGATGGTCTCTGTCACACAGGAGACCACCAGAAACATCTTCAAAGCCCTTGGAGGCCGGGTACCAATGAAAACAGTAATCTGTCCGTCACAGAAAGAAGCAAGCAGAATGAAGGAAGATTGGGTGGGGGTGAGGGGTGGGTTCTGACTTCGGTGTTTGGCTGGAAATGGTGCCAAGATCCACGTCTAGCCCCTTTGAAAAACTTGTCCACAAGATCCCAGACCCCTAGCCTGCCATTCTAAGGACCTCAAGAAAAGAGACTATCGTAATTATCTTTGTATCCCAGGACTCTAATACTGCTCCCAGCACACAGTACATAGTCAGTACATGTTTGCTGGGAAAACACAAAACAGAACATAACCTTGAAACTCACAACAGTTTCCCCATGGACACGGTTTTAAGTTGTATGTATTTTTTAGAAAACAATTTACACGTTGGGGAGACCCTGTGACATGCCTGGGAGTGATTCCCAATTCAGTAAGACAACAGTAGACCTAAGCTTCTCAAAGACAGAATCTGGGCATGCGACGTCTTGGTGTCACGCACAGTATTATAAAAACCAGGTCAAGAAATGTTTATGCATGGGGCGCCTGGGTGGCTCAGTCGGTTAAGCGTCTGACTTCGGCTCAGGTCATGATCTCGCGGTCCGTGAGTTCGAGCCCCGCGTTGGGCTCTGTGCTGACAGCTCAGAGCCTGGAGCCTGTTTCAGATTCTGTGTTTCCCTCTCTCTCTGACCCTGCCCCGTTCATGCTCTGTCTCTCTCTGTCTCAAAAATAAATAAACGTTAAAAAAAAAAAAGAAATGTTTATGCACATATATTCAAACCACAGCTTGTTATTCCCTCTTTGCACTTGGGTTGACCATAGACCTTTAGTATTACAGTCAATATAAAAGTCTAGACATGTAATACAGAGCCTCTCTGCCTCAGTCCAAGTTACTCTAGCATGAGGGAATGATTCTCGGCCTTGTTTTAATGTTATAAATTTGAATCAGCAAGTGGGCTCTTTATTTAGTAAAGCATTACTGCCCTCTTAAAAAAGAATTCTACTATTTTAGAATCACAAATGTATGAGGTATAAAAATTCCTTCCTGGACAACTGCATGGCTTTGTAAAGGTTATCAAAAACTTGCGATGTTGTACTTTAGCCCAGACATTTCTTGCACATACAAACAGAACTTAACCTCTCGGATAATTATACACTTTGGACGGGCAGAATAAGGCTTGATTCATCAAAATGCTCAAGTACTACAAAAGGGTCTTCAAAAAATTAGTGCTGAACCTATAGCACAGAACCGTGCTGTAAAGTTGGGGTTCTTAGGGGCCGTGAAGTCACTGTGTCACCAAAGGAGACCATGCTAATTGCATTCACTTCCCAACCAGTCTGCCTTCCAATTGGGTATACCTTTACTTCTCCTAGTTCACTGTGTATGTGGTGGCATAAATGCAGCCTCAGGTATGTTTCACATAGATGTTTATTTAGTGCTTCTTAAAATAAACAAACCAACCGGAACTTAACTCATCATACTAAAAGGTTCAAAAATTATACTTTCCCAGTTTCTCCAGCAAAGCACTGCTTTGGAGATAAAAGGGTGTGTGTGTGTGTGTGTGTGTGTATGGGGGGGTGTCTAGCATAAGAAAGGCTTTAAAAGATACAGTCAAAAACTTTAAAAAGACACCTTTGTGACAAACTGTGACATTTATAGAGTATTACATGACATCAAGGAATTACTGTTACTTTTTGAGATAATAATGGCAAGAAAGTTATTTCTAAAATTCTTACCAGTTAGAGATGCCTGTTTTAAGATTTAAGGGTAAAAGGACATGAATTGAGGATTTAAAGTATTCCATTTTTTTTTTAAAAGAAAGATGATAATGGGACTAAGAGATGTACAAAATGACAAAAAACTGACAATTACTAAAGCTGGTTAATTTATACCAAGGACTCAGTATGCTGTTCTCTCTTCTTCTAATTTTTTTTTTTTTTTTTTTTTTTTTACTTTTGAAAATTTCCCTAACAAAAGATTGTTTCTTTTCCAAAGATACATTTTGAGGACACTTCTGTTTTGCTTCGTTTTAGCTGGAAGGTAAGAGTCAGTAACTATTCATGTCTGAAAATCTTTTGCAATAGTGCTAACCGTGTTCTTGACTCATGTTTTCCATAATCCTCGCAAATGTGGGTATCTTCTGCAATGACTATATCTCTCTCACCTTTTCCTTTGTTCTCAGTTCATCAAACATTTGCTGAATTTCTAGCTTCCAGTCATCTTGCATGGAATGAAAAGATTCCTGAGGCAGGTCAGTCATAACTGCCTTTTCAATAGCAGTCAGTTGTTCAAGGATTAAGGGAAATGATGGACGAATGTGAGGGTCTTGTTGCCAGCACTCTAAAATAAACAAGAACCACATTAATTCCATTTCTTAGCACAGCCCAGATTTTCAGCCCATGCTGATAGTGTCTACTGAAGATCTGAAAAATCAACTGATGACGATTTTGAAAATTTTATTTTACACAGCATCCAGGCCAGTGGCACGTATACAATATTCGCTGTTAGGTAAGGCTCTTGTGGTTTCTCTTATACGACATGAATACTGGATGTGTGTGCTCCATGCTTCATCATGAACTGTGTGTATCAGGGGCCTAAGCTGCCCGGCCGGTGATTTACAGGTACGGAGTTCTAGAACTTGGCCCAAGAAACCCGAAATCTCCAAAATGTTATAATCACATGAGAGGTTCTAAGAAATGGCCTCGTAATGAAGGAAGGTAACTAGCTGCCTACAAAAGGAGTCAGTTAATTTTTAAAAGCTAAACATCAAATAGATAAGGTCATGGCAAAACCATGCCGGTTAAGATCGTAAAACATTTTTGATCATTAGGTGGAATTTAAAATAGCAGAATGGAGCCAACTAAATTCTGTCTTTGAACTTTAGTGCTGTACTTGGTGAAAACTTTATTACCATTCGGTTGGATTTTGTACATAAATGAGTCACTGATAAAACCGGATTGTTTTTTAAAAAGTGACTTAATCCATCAATGCTTTACCTGATGTCTCAGATTGAAGACAAGGTTTCGGATTCATAAAATGGTACAGTTGCTTAAAAGCATCTGAAAATTAGAATTACTGCTGTACCCAAAGTATCCAAAAGTACCCTTTTGGATACAAAATACACAGATGTTCTCCTGAGCGGTTCCCCTTGCCTCCACAGACCCACCGAAACGGGGGGGGGGGGGGGGGGGGGGGGGCACAGATACCTTTCATGAGCTTGGCAAACGGCTCAGGGCAGGTGGAAGGAATGGGCAAAGTGAGCTTATTGACGGCTACTCCGTAAGCCACGGCAAGCCCATCGATGCCACGGTAGGGGACTTCTCCCGTGAGCAGCTCCCACAGCAGGACTCCATAGCTGGAAAGCAAAATTGCCATGGAGTTAAATGGGTCAAAGGGTGTCTTTTTCTTCCAAACACAAGGGGTGGGATAAATGCATGTGAGCCCTCATTCAGCCCCGACTAAAAATCTTCCCTTCTGGGACGTCTGGGTGGCTCAGTCAGTAGAGCGTTAGACTCCCTTATTTATTTATTTATTTATTTATTTATTTATTTATTTATTTATTTATTAAAAACTGATCTCCCATTTTATTTAAGTTGTTATTTATTTTGAGAGAGAGAGACAGAGAGAGAGAGAGAGAGAATCCCAAGCAGGCTCTGCACTGTCAGCACACAGCTCAATGTGGGGCTCGAACCCACGAACTGTGAGTTTATGACCTGAGTGAAAATCGAGACTCGGATGCTTAACGGACTGAGCCACCCAGGTACCCCTAGTGTCAGACTCTTGATTTTGGTTCAGGTCATGATCTCATGGTTTGTGGGTTCGAGCCCCATGTGGAGCTCCACGCTGGCTATGGATCCTGCTTGAGATTCTCTCTCTCCCTCTCTCTCTGCCCCCACCCTCCCTCATGCACTCTCTCTCTAAAAAAAAAAAAAAAGACCCTTCTCTTCCAACAGACCCTTTAGTGGCACGTATTCCAAGGTGCGAGGTGGGGTCTTCCACTGAACCCCGTTTAAACACACACAAGTACACACCTTCCCAGAAATCAGTTATGCATTAATTACAGGAATTAAAACTATATAATGAATAGGAAGCATAGAAGCAGTACATAACTGAACTAAACGGATCCAGAACCAGGCCACACTTTGATGTGGTGTTTTGACGTTTCTCCTTCTATCTCATTTTTCCACACCGGGATTAAACCTCTTGAGGATTGTCAGGTCACTGAAGACATTAGCCCCACAGAAATCTCATGTTATGCACCATAGGACTTAGATAGAACCATGTTGACTATTTTTAAATGGTTGTTTTGAAATTGTTCATCTTTCTGCCTCTCTCTTTATATCTTAAGACTTGTGTTCCTAATATTTCTACCATATTGCTTAAAAGTAATGGACAAAAAAACCAAAAAAAAAATCAGCATGGGCCTCCCTGTGCCCACTAGTGGGACAAAACATCTCTTTTTTGTAACTCTGTATCCATTAGTACCTTAGTTTCCCTTTATAGTCTGCAAAACATGAAGTACAAATTAGCTTTTGTTAATACATGAAATATCAGCCACTCCAGACATCCCATTTGATTTTAAATCGAAACACACAGGCAGGTAAGGGATGGTCATGTTTTTTTGTTTTTTTTTTAATTCTACTGACATAACAAGTACGGTCCTATTTACTTTTCTAATCTTTGAAAAAATCATTACCTTTACGTTTTAAAAAAACCATTTGAAATTTAGAGTGGTAACTTGATTCTCATTTCTTATGTTTGTTGCTTATATATAATGTGTAGACATAGTTTTAAAGACAGCAGACAGAAGGTAGAAAAACATGCCTAAAGAAAAGACCACACAGCTCAGAACAGCACCAAAAAAGCATTTAACTTTGGCTTTGGACTTGCTTTCTGAGTCTCATTAGATTATTTTCTGATCTAAAGAGATGCGGGGGACTCAGAGCATCACAAATATAATAGAACAAGCCCTTCATGAAGGCGTGGTCTGCAAAAAGCTGGAAACTCTCTGGACTCCAGGCTCAGATCATCCCGGATACAATAACCTCTCATTTACACACTTCTCTGTTAGTGTCTATTGGACTCTAGACACTATACCGAAAACGTTCAGAATAAGAACGTAGCCATGGCGGAATGTGCCCAATCAATGGGGCCTTGGGCATCCTCCAGCTGACGTTCTACCAGCTCTAAGTAAAGATGTTTGAGTCCCGAGGCCCCTGAGTCCAGGGCTCCCTGAGGCCGAGGAACAGGGCACCCGTGAAAGACAATTGGATCCTGACTCAGCAGACTGGAGTCTGAGTTTCGGGAGTATCACTGCTTACTAGCTGTGTCTCCACTCACAAAGCCCTTAACAGCTGATTGTGAATTAGCTGATCTATAAAATAATAGTGATATCTGTTCTGCCATCCCAAAGCTGTTTTATATATTGTGTATATATATATATATACTGTTTTACATATACATACTGTATATATATACTGTTTTACATATACATACTGTATATATATACTGTTTTATATTGAAAAAAGGGGAATATATAATGCAGTACTTGTAAATTATATAATGCCATAACTATTAGCAATTAAGTGGAAACCAGTATTTTCCAAAGGTAATGACCTGTTTGGTGCCTTAAAAATTATCTACATTATGGTGTATTAGCAGAGATACTTTAATTCCAAGAAGTAAGTTTAATTTATAGACCAATCAACAAAAATCAAGTCAGAGCAGGAGACAAAAACAAAAACCTTAAAATAACTGGAAACTGTCTAAATTCAAAGCCACGTCTTGCTATTCTCATTAGCACATAAGAAAACTAAAACAAACAAGAACAACAATATAACTTTGCTTCTTGGGAGTTTCCGCAAAGGAGTAATTCAAGACAGGTCCTTTTTCTGGAGAGCAGAGGGCTTATGTTAAGAATTGATGTCAAGAAATGGAACTATTTCAATGGGACTATCTTTAGAATGTAATGCATATGCTTCTGTCCGCTGCAAATGGGTAGGAGACAGTATAAATAAGGCTGTCTCCTGAGAGTTCAATGGCTTGATGAGCCAGAGTGATGGTAGCAGGAGTCTGGCTCCCAGGCCTGGGATGTGAGTATACTACTACTTACCAGCTTTACAACCTTGAGGAGATTTCTTAACATCTCAGTGTCTTGGTTACCTATTCTGTGGAAGTGCAGTGATCGCAGAAGATATTGTGAAAATTCAATGACAACGTCTGTCTAAGTTACTTTCCGGTGTAATAGCCAGTAAGGGGGAAGGACAGCGAGAGATGATCAATCCACTCACTAGTTAACGTACACATCAATATGCTAGAATGCTAGTCTACTGCACAGAGTTAAGTCATGTCTCTTGAATGAAATCATTTTTAAAATTTTTTTTTAGTATTTATTTATTTTTGAGAGACAGAGAGAGAGAGAGACAAAGTACGAGTGGGGGAGGTGCAGAGAGAGAGGGAGACACAGAGTCTGAAGCAGGCTCCAGGCTCCGGGCCGTCAGCACAGAGCCGGATGTGGGGCTCAAACTCATGGACCGGACCATGAGATCATGACCTGAGCCGAAGTCGGACGCCTAACCGACAGAGCCACCCAGGCACCCCTGAATGAAATTATTTTTACGGGAATATTATAAAAGGAGATTCTAAGGCAAAGGAATGCGAAATTCAGAGAGGGGGCCTTCCCACCCCTCAGCATCCTGACATCCAAGGACTCAGAGTATGCTTGATGTATTAATGCGTTCTGCAGGTGTGTGGGGATGTTTGGTTCCACAACTAGGTGGCTCTAGAGGTCAGCAGTTTCTAGTCCTTTCCGTAGCACTTCATGTTTTTCTTCCTATCACCTACTTTGTTTTCAGCTGCCAACTTTTACCAGCTTAGCATCCCTCTCCCCCTTCTAGCTAGCTGCTTTTATTGAAAATCAGATCATTGAACATGTAAAACAGAGTTAGATATAAGCAGATTTTGAGAGAAGATGTGTCCAAGAAGTATATGGGCTCAAGGAGCCCTATTTTGGCTAGCTTTAGATTTTTTTCCTTTTCTTTTGCTTATCTCTTGATTCTTCTCTGTTTACAATAGGTGAAAAGTTGCTATAAAGCATTTATACAGATAGTCCAGCATTTATACAGCTTGTAATCACACAGTTTGTAAAAGAAGCACACAAAATGGAAGGGTTATAGTCTTAAGTAATGTTACTTTGAATATAAAATTGGTCCTTGGTGTATGTATCAGTTTCTAGAGTCTTGAAGTACAATCTCCCACAAGAATCACCTGTTTCCCTGAAGTATTTTGGTATTATCGTATGGCCAAAAAACTACCGTGGGTCAATCAAGAAAAGCACATTTAATGTTTTGTAGGGAAACGTCTGCTCAGACTCCACCAGCAGAGAGTCTAATTTCTTAAGTAAGGGATGAGACTCAAACACTTGTGTTTTCCAAAAACGGTCCTAAGACACTCTGGAACCCCAATGCAGTTGATAAATTTCTGAAAGGCCATAAGTAGAACAGTTAGGTCATACTGAAAATGCAGAGGATAAGCTTGAAAGAAATTTTCTTGGAACTTCTACCAACAGACGCTCTGCCACTAACGGATGTGTGAATCAGAGAGAGGAATTTCTGCAGCATCCAGTGATGACAGGGGGAAAACAACTCTTGTTGATCCCCAATTTGGAAGTCGGATCTGAGTTCTACTCGCGGTCTTGCTACCAAACAGATACAAACTCTTAGCAAGTGACCCTTCTCTCGGCCTGAGTTTTTTCTTGTGTAAAAAAACTGGAGTTTTAGTCACTTTGCAAACTACAAGGATGGCTGGAGTCAAAAAGTCCGAGCGCAACAAGTGTTGGTGAGGATGTGGGGCTGTCGAGAGCCGGATACACTGATCGTGGGTGCAAATAGGTGGTTTGGGAAGTGGTCTGGGAGCTCCTCGAATGATGACCACACACGGAATTACCACATGGTGCAGCGGCTTCCTGCCTAGGTACAGACCCAAGAGAATTGAAAACCTATGTCCTCACAACAACTTGTCCATGAATGTTCATAGCAGCCTTATTCAGAATCGCCAAAGAGCGGAAACAACTCAAATGTTTATAGCAGCCTTATTTGGAATCGCCAAAGAGCGGAAACAACTCAAGCCCATCAACTGATTAACGGACAAATGAAATGTGGCAATCCGCCCAATGGAACATTACTTGGCAATAAAGAAGGATATCCTGACTCATTCTCCAACTTGAACCTTGAAAACATGAGGCTAACCAAAAAAGCCAGTCACAAAGGACCACGGGTTGTATGACTGCACCTATAGGAAATACCCAGAATATGCAAATCTGAAGCTACAAAACGTAGAATAGCAGTTGCCTGGGGCTGGGAGGGATGGGTGTGGGGAGTGATGGTTGCGCTGCGTAGGATTTCTTTTTCGGATTATGAAAATGTTCTCAAAATTGACTGTGGTGATGGATATACAATTCTATTAATATACTAAAAGCCACTGAACTGTACAGTTTAAATGGGCAGACTGTGTGACATGCAAATTATATCTAAAACAACCGCTACAAAACAGTAAAAAATCTAGAATTTTAATGCTAGCTACAGAAGATGCCCTTTAAATAAAGGCAAGTTAGCTCTTGGGCATCGTAGCTATTAAACATACTGATTTTTCTTTGTTGTTCTATTACTGATAATGTCTTCATGCCCCAATCAGACATAGCTGAATGGAGAATCTAACTAACCTGGGATCCTATCTGGTCCAGCCCTCCATCCTCAAACTGAAGCTTTAATCTTTAGATGATGCAATCTATAAAATGAAGGAGCAGATCTCGATTATTTTCTCAAACTCCTTCCATGCTACTCTTGTCTGTAAATCATGAGAAATCAAAATTTTACTTAAAAAAAAAGTAACAATATACTATTCTTTACTGACGAGCCTTACAAAATCTAGGCATTACTATTAGTTCAAGTTATAATCAGTTTTAATCAAACCTCGGATTTAACGAGAAGGTTCTCCTACCAAGTTATGAAGTCATGACGATAAAAAACCTCAAGTTACCTGTTCTGTTGTACATCTTGACCCAAACCATGAAATCTTCAAAAAAGGCCTGTGTTCTCTGTTATGCTCAGGTGCCGAATACTTTGGGACTCATTTAAAGGAAGCATACCAACCAGTTTCTGCAGACGTCTGCGATCGCGCAAGACCTGGTGCTCACCTCCAGATGTCACTTCCCTTAGAAAACAAGGAGGACTTGATGACTTCCGGGGCCATCCAAGCGTAAGTGCCCGCGGCGCTCATTTTGGTAGTCCTGTGCCATTCTCTCGCTAACCCGAAGTCTGTGATCTTCAACGTTTTATTGCAGATGTTGTCATGCTCTATCTTCTCGAGCAGCAAAACTTAAAAAAAAAGAAAAAAAAAAAAAGAATCAAAAGAATCAAAGGTGGAGTATTTTCACATTCTTCTAATTTTCTGATCCCAATGTTTCTTTGGTATTGAAGATACAACCTTCACCGCAGTCGGAAGATAAGTGAGAAATGGGCTTGTATTTTGCCACCTTGCCTTACTTCCATCACCTATGTCATAACCTTTACTGGCTCATTAGTGCCTGCAGTGACAAGTTGTTTATTTTTTTAATCCACAGGCACAACACAGCTTAGCACTCTTTATGAATGTTTCCTTTTATGAGAAAGTAAATGATTTCTAGGGGCAAGAAACATTTACTGAGGTATCACAGGATCAGAAGTCTGTGAGAGTTCCGCCCCCCCCCCAACCACCCCCCTTAAGAAAAGAATACACTGTTTTCTTCCTAGAAGGTAGGTCCTGATCTAAAGGCAGAGCCTCTACTGAATGTTTTAAAAATTTTTTTAATGTTTTTATTTATTTTTGACACACAGCATGAGTCGGGGGGGGGGGGGGGGGATGGCAGAGAGAGAGGGAGACACAGAATTTGAAGCAGGCTCCAGGCTCCGAGCTGTCAGCACAGAGCCTGAGCCGGGTTTCAAACTCACGGACTGCGAGATCATGACATAAGCCGAAGTCGGACGCTCAACTGACTGAGCCACCCAGGTGCCCCATCTACTGAATGTATTAAAAAACACAGCAAACAGATGGACTGTCACCCTAAATCGTTACTAGCAAACACTATCTTATAGTAAATTTGCAAAATGCTTACAGGTTTTTAACTCCTAAAGATACTTGATGAACTGTGTTGCTTTACTGAAGCTCAAAATAGAGCAAAAAGTAAAAGCTTGAGGTAAATATTATGCAGATGCTGCTTTTCCTAGCCCTCAGCCTCCTGTCAACATACAGAATGTACAGAGCAACTTCCAGGAGCTGAGGTCACTGCCAGAGTCGGCCCCTGAGCTCTCCTGTAACAGTAGCTGAAACAAACATGCTGCTCAGTCTCTCCCCACCTGCACCCCGCACACCCTGCCCTTTGAAGAACCTGGGCTTCTTCTCTCCCCCTGCTTGATTTCCCTCTGCCTATACCCATGCAGAAACGTTCCTGAGGTTTTCCACGCGACACTAATGTAGCTGCTTACCCGGTTCCTCCTTCCCATCTGCTACAAGGGGAAGAGTTTAAACCTACTGTTTTTGCTAACTTATCTCATTCCTTAAAAACCTGCAATCTGCCTTGTAGCTCCACTGGTCTTTTTCCAAAGCACCCCCTCCACCCCCCACCTTCTCCAATTCCCCTGCCACAGAATTACAATCGTCCTACCTGGCCAGGATAATGCATCTACCAGCAGATTCACCTTCCTAAAGTGTTATAGCATTCCTTTATTTTTAAACCTTCTGCACACAAACTCCCAATATAGGCAACAACGTGGATGAATCTCAAAACCGTCACACCAAGTGAAAGCAGTTGGACATGAAAGGTGACATACTATGATTCCATTCGTATTCTGGAAAAGGGACAGAAATCAGATCCGTGCCTGCGGAGGCTGATGGCATAGGCTTCACTGCTAAGCTCCACAAGAGAACTTTTTGGGGTCATGCCAATTCTCAATCTTGGTGGTGGGGGTGGTCGTTGTTACAGGATTACACACATTTGTCAAAACTCAGCAAACTGAACTCCTTCAGAGGGTGAGTTTTACTGTATGTAAGTTACAGGGTGGTAAACCTGCATTACACAAAAAGCAAAAACCAAAAACCAACTCCCGTGATTCCCGATGCCTCAGAGATAATGTCCACACTCCAACATGTGGGCCACCAGAGCTCCACCTCTGCACAGCAACCTACCTTTCAGACGACATCATCTTCCTCTGTATGTGTTTCCTCCACTTACACTCCTCATCCAGCCCCCACAGTGTCCTCTTGGCGGAACCTTCCAAATACCTCTAAGCAAAAGAAAATTACTCCCCCACCCTTACTCACACGAACCTTGTGTTTCTATTACGGCCCTTATAAAACACAGGGTACTAGAAATATTTGTTTCCACCTCTGACTTCTCCACTTAGACTACTAGCTCTGAGAGAGTGAGTGTGTGACTTAGGGAGTGAAAGAAAAGAGAGGGAGTGAGAGACAGAGAGAAAGTTGGGAGGGAGAAGAGGAAGAGGGGGACAGACACGCTCTGTCTGTGAGCTCTGTCTGTGAATGAATTCACATTCATACTCATGTTATCTACACCGCGTCTGGTCTTCTTCAAGGCAGGTGCTTCACGTTTACAGATGAACAAAACACGCACATTGTTATAGTTGCCCTTTGCAGGTGCCCTTCCCACCTAACAGAAGTAACAACAAATAAGAGAGTCCCTAACAAGTGCTGAGTTTTCCCATACAGCTTGCACACATCCATTACTTCATTCAAGCCTCACAAAAATCCCAAGAGATGGGCCTTATCAGAGGATAATTAGTGTTAAAAAAAAAAAACAACAACAAAGCAACAGAACGAATCCATTTAAACAGTAATCAAATTTCAGAGTAAACAGGGCATGGTGGGGGGGGGGATTGTTACTCAGGTTTTACCTTGAAAACCAAAATGAAAATAATTCCATTTCATCTTTTTTTTTTTTTAAAAAGGACATTTGTGTAACATTGTTGCAACCATGTGCTAACTCTTAAAGGGATAAAGGGATATCCCTTTATCCATAAAGTATGTATGGAGGTCTTTTAGAATCAACTATCCAAACAACACCGGAGACCAGCATAAGACATTCTTCTTTTTTGATTTGTAGAACATGATCATAAAGAGGACCATTTTCCCAAACAGTTACAAGAACAACGAACGTCTACCAAGTACCTTCTATTCGTCAGATTCATTTACAGGTATTTTATTTTTTTTTTTTTTTAATTTTTTTTTTTTTTTTTTTTTCAACATTTTTTTATTTATTTTTGGGACAGAGAGAGACAGAGCATGAACGGGGGAGGGGCAGAGAGAGAGGGAGACACACAGAATTGGAAACAGGCTCCAGGCTCCGAGCCATCAGCCCAGAGCCCGACGCGGGGCTCGAACTCACAGACCGCGAGATCGTGACCTGGCTGAAGTCGGACGCTTAACCGACTGCGCCACCCAGGCGCCCCAACAGGTATTTTAATCATAAAATCCACACCCGCAGTGCAATGGGTAGAATCTATTTATTATCCGTACTTTATAGATAAGGAGGCTGAGACACAGGTGTTGGGTAATCTGTCAGGTGGCTAAAGGAGCAGCAAAGCTCCAGCAGTCTGACCCAGGGAAACACACTCCTGACTACTAACCACATAGCTCAGATGACAGCTTTTATCAATTTTTCACAAGAGCTTCCTTTATCCTTTAGAAATCTCTCTCCATTCAGGTGACCATTCTTTTCTTTCTGATTTCCTATCAGTGGCTAATTATCAACTGATCTCGGTGGAGGCGGTCTGGCGCAGCGAGGAAGAACGTGCACACTCTAGGACCAGACTGCTTGCTTTGGATTCTGCACTTTTGTTTCTTTGCCTGTCATGGGAATGGGGGCAGTAGGTACACCATAAGGTCGCAATAAGCAAGAGATGAGAACGTCAGATGCTAAGACCACTGGAACATATTGTAAAGATCACACACACACACACACACACACACACACACACACACACACACAGCCTTTATCAATGGGTTTGAAAATGTTTTTAGTAAAATCACCTTCATGGACTTCAGGGAACCTCGACTCTTTTTCAAGACTTGAAATTTCACTTTGCAGTGGATTTGCATTTTATCTGCATATCATCAAATGTTTACAAAATTAAACAGTCCTAAAAGTCAAAGAGTTCATGCAAATGGAGAGAGCCAACACTAGATTTATTTTTTTTTAAGGGCTTTTATTTTTGAGAGAGAGGAGGGGGGAGAGAGAGAGAGAGAGAGAGAGAGAGAGCGCGCACGCGCAGGTGTGAGGGGGGAGGGGCGGGGCGGGGCTGGGGGGCGGGGGGGGGGGGGGGAACAGAGGATCCCAAGTGGGCTCCGCGCTGACAGCAGAGAGCCCGGTGCGGGGCTCTAACTCATGAATCATGAGATCATGACCTGACGGTGAGCAGCAAGACCAAAATTCTACCATTTTCCCTACTTTTAAATTCGATGTTGTACTATATAGTGAAGGATGGAAGGGTGGGGGAGAGACTCCCTTCTGTTTGGAATAGCCTCTTATTCCTTCTGTCCATCTAGACTGTACCTATTCTCAAGGTCCAGCTTCCGGAGGAAAACCTTCTAGAGCATCCTACAAGATAATGACTATTTCATCTTTCCAATCATCCATTATCCACATATCATGTTCTTCTGTCCATTATCTTTTCACCTGAGACTTATGGCCCTAACTTACGTGCAAAGCTACTTAATCCTAGGAAATGAATTTTATAGATTTCCCTTGTATCCCCCAATGTCACCTAACAAAGTACCCTCTACATTGAATGCTCAATGGACTAGCTGATATTAATGATAATTATCACCAGTGCAAATACGAAGACAATTGCCTACCATTTACAGAGCCTCTCCTATGTAGAGTCAGTTCATCTCTACACTATTCTAGGGAGTGGGAATCATTATCCCGAGTGTACAGTCTAGAAATGTTATCCAAGAGCACGCGCCTACAACACAGGGCCAGATCTCAGGTTCTGTCTGTGGGCTACTTCCCCAGTCTTCTGCAAAAGCTTCTACTGAGAAAGCTACCGGTTGTAAGAAGGGGGCAAAACAACCAGAAATTTCATTTTGTAGACTGCTTTAGAGATGGGTTTTTTAATTTTCCTTCCTCCCACATCAGCTTAGGGTATATTTCCTTCTCAGTCCTTATTCCCCACGAATATCAAGAAAAATAAATATCGGATCCCTTAAAACCCTAAATACTTCAACCACAGAA
Organism: Panthera leo; assembly: GCF_018350215.1. Taxonomy (NCBI): domain Eukaryota; kingdom Metazoa; phylum Chordata; class Mammalia; order Carnivora; family Felidae; genus Panthera; species Panthera leo. Next base: position 15,047,783 of record NC_056689.1, read on the forward strand.
ACAAACCAAAAACCAAGTTAGTCAGTTACTTTATCAGCAGTATTTCATTTTTCTGCTTCTAATACCACTAATTTCACTTTTAAACAATGGTTATTCTTAGCACCAAAAAGACCCCAAATTAATAATCAAAATGGCTTGCAGTTCTATAAAACATTGGCTTCTAAGACATTTTCACACACGTCTTCACTTTTACAAACATCCACATTGGAAGGCACAAGGGAGCACTGATGAAAACGGGCATAAAGATGATTGTACCTTCCCAGACCCCAGGGAAGGCTTGGCAACCCTTGAGAATAACTGAAAACAGAACAGTGAGAACCAAAAACAAAATATTTAGGGGCCACTGGGTGGCTCAGTCAGTTAAGCTTCCAACTTCCACTCAGGTCATGATCTCGTGGTTCGTGGGTTCGAGCCCCTTGTCGGGCTCTGTGCTGACAGCTCGGAGCCTGGAGCCTGCTTCGGATTCTCTGTCTCCCTCTCTCTCTGCCCCTCCCCGAGTTGTGCTCTGTCTGTCTCTCTCTCTCAAAATTAAATAAAATGTCAAAAAAAGTAAGAATTTAAAACTGATTGCGTTCTAAGTAAATGTCAGGGCTGAATGTGCCCTGAGCAGCCTCTGTAGTGAAGGTTTGAGGGCACCTCCCCCCACCCGCCCTCCAGTCCAAAGTCTCCACGGGAGCTAAGTGCCTCCACACTCTGAACAGAAAACAAGTTAAAATAACATTCTGAATGTCAAACGTTTAGACTTCCATGAAAGGCCCATTGTTCTGGATTCTGTTTCAGAGGTGTGCAGCAGAATTCCTGAAATTCCTTATCTTTTGGGCAAAGTGACCGAAACCAAAAATAGCCAGTGTCCCGACAGGTGGACTCGGGCACCTGGCCAGGTTTCAGCCTAAGGCCTCAAGGTCGGCGGCCAGCTTCTGCTTCCTGCCATGCCCCGGGAAGGGTCTGGAGCACACCAGCCAGCCACCAGAAGAATGTACGGACCAGGCGAATACATTTTGGCCCCAGAAATGGCAAATTCTTGTTAGTAACCTAGCGACGAGCGTTTGAGCCCCCTTTTGTGAGACTTGAGTGAAGATTTTTGACCCTTGTTAGCCCTGTTCGTGAACAATCAGCCTTTACAACCTTGTACTTACTCTACTTATTCGACCATGAGGCACTTGATTTTTTCCGGCTCCTTTGAAGTTTCACATTGCTATTTTCGGAATTATCGCATATAATGTATATTTTTTTAAAAGCAATTACACTGTATCCATTCTGTTCTCTCACCACTTATGGGATTGCTGTGTCCAAATTCCATTTGAGCCAAATGGGGTAGTCTCAATTAATCTTTAACTAGAAATGTAGAATCAAAACAAAAGTCCTAAGAAAGAGAACAGGTTGACAAAAGCAAAGCGTGAAAGAATATAGCATTAATACACGTTGTTTCTGTCAGCCTAGGGAAGGTGACTGAGAATCTCAAGTCCGAAACCAACCGTCTATGAGGGATTAAGTGATGACTTTCTAAGCTTACCAAGTAGGACCACATCTGCACACATTTCTTTCCATCTATTCCCCCACTGGCACCTTGTCGCGTCCCCCAACACACACACCACTCGGCCACTCCTAGATCTGCTGAGGCAAATCTAAAATCTCCCCCTGGCCTTCAAGCCCCCTCTGGACCTCATCCGAAATGACCTTTCCAGTTCTTCTGGTGCCCTCTAAAATGAACCCCGCATCCTAACAATTCTGGGCACTGGTGCCCACCTCTGGAAAACACAGCACAGCACCCTAGCACCTGCTGTACGGAATGCCCTCCCCTCCTCCCCTCCATAAAAACCACACGGGGCAGGCACCCCACTTTTTGCATAAGCATCAGGGCACCAGCACTGCCTTCCACTGGCAGACCACTTCCAAGTCTATAACCCTTTTGGAATCTCCAATTCCCTTCTCTAAAAAAAAAGAAAGAAAAAAAAAAGCACAACTCCCTCACTCTCCTGCTCAGATCGCACAGGAGTCAGTAAATAACGGCCTTTGGGTTCTTCCTGCAAGACCTCAGCTAGAAGTTTCTACTTTCTAGTGCCGCTCTCGTTACACTTAAGGTCTTCTCGTACTTGTCCCTCTCCTCTCTCTGATGATATTATAAGTGACTGGAGAGTAGGATTTACACCTGGTTCACCTTATTTATTTATTTATTTATTTACTTACTTACTTACTTACTTATGCTGCACACACAGCAACTGGCATTTTTATATGCTCGGTAGGTATTTGTTAAATGAACGGCTACCTAGTGTAAGGGGGGAAAATGAATGTGAGGGAGATGAACTGTTACAAGCTTTCTCACGTGAGGTCAGCTGCTACCGCAGAAAACCAAGTCAACCTCCACACTCCTGGAACAGTGTTAGGAAAGGAAGACTGTTCTACAGAGAATTACAACAGGACGGTTATTTGAATTCCTATCCGTCTGCAGCATTTGACACGGTTGATCGTCCTCCTCTGAAACGTGTTCTTCGCTGACCTCCGGCGCATCCCCCGCTCCCTGGGGCTCCCTTTCTTTGCCAGCCGCTCCTTTTTCTGGTTCCTGCTCATCTCCCCGATCTCTAATTACCGCAGACCTCCAGGACTAGGGTCTTGGATCTGTGGTCCTTCTATCTACTCACTCCCCAGATAATTTCAGCCCACCTCAGGGCTTTAAATACCATTTCCATGCAGATGACTCCCAAGTATTTACCTCTGCCCTGGTTTCCCTTCGATCTGTTCTCAAAGCTGCAGCCAGTGAGGTCCTGTTACAAGGTGAGTCAGATCCCAGTTCTCAGTTAGAAACCCTCCAGGGTCATAGTAAAGTCAAAGGTCTTGGGAGACCTACACGACCCTGTCTCCACCCCCTCACGACCTACTGTTCTGCTCCAGTCCTCTCCTGCCACACTGGCCTCCTGCTTTAGGGATTTTGCAGGCTCTGTTCCCTCTGTGAGAGTATTCTTTTCCAGATGGCCCGTTTCCTCACTTTTTCAGGTTTTCCCGATAACCCACCTTTTCTGGAAGGCCTTCCTTACCCATCCAACCTAAAACTTCAACCTCTCACCTCAACAGATTCACCCTCTTCAAACTGAGGTTTATCAACTCTCCAGCATGCTACATCTTTTATGATTTATTATTTAACATCTGCGTTGTTTTACTGGAATGGAAGTTCCAGGAGTGGAGGAATGCGTTCCTGCTTTGCTCACTATTGAACACCAAGAGCCTCTCGGAAAGTTCCTGGCATAGAGTCCACAACCAATAAATAACTGCTGCATAAAAGAGTGCATTAGCTTACTGAATACAAGATGGACTTCTATAAAGAAGATGCAGATGTGGTCAGCGAAAATAGAGTTTCTCATTGCTCTGGCGCCCAATCCAAAAGCCACCGTACAGCCCCTTTCCTGGACACATACGATACTCAGTTTGAATGAGAAAACTTCCTACATTTCATCGTGTGAAAATCGAGCTCAGTATTTGTGTCACCTTGGTCTTTTCACAAAGTAGGTGACAAAGCAAACGGAGGGAGGAATTCTTCCACCATATGCTACACTGACATATTAGTGAACAGAAAGTCACATATCTCATACTATTGGATTCAACGTTTGCAGAAAAGCAGAAACCCAATGCGCTCCTTCAAATCACCTTACGCCAGGAAGAACTCAAACATTCCTACGTGCGGTCAAGACTCTCCCCCAGATGGCACGTGATTTGGTCTTTGGCCAATAGCTTAGAGAACTGGACTAGGAATGAAACCCGGTGGTGAAACGGTTACAATAGCAACACAGTTCTTCGTGCCTCTTCCTTGACCCTCAACTTATCAACCCAAGTTGCAAGCAGAGCTGCCACAGCACGCACATGGCAGCACCTGTACAGAGAACAAAGCTCCAGACTGTGTCCTCCTGCTGCTGGCTCGTCCCAATCAAGCAAATTAGCCAAATCAAAAAGACCCTCCCCCCAACCAAGATGAATAAATACATGACTACACGATACTCTACACCGCAGAATGACTAATAATGATGTTAAGGTTGTAGAAAACTTTTAGGCATCAAGGAGTTCACGCACAACAACTTTGGGAAGTATTTAAAGCACTCAAAGTATTTCTAAGTAACATACAAAAACGAGTCTCCTCGCCAGCTTACACTTAGACTGTGTCTTACAGCTTACTTCCTCAACGCTTTGACACATGCCAGGAGTCAGCAAACTACACCCCATGGGCCAAGTCCAGCCCATGTAGACAGCCCAATGTCTACTTTGTAAATAAAGTTTTATTGGAACACAGCCACACTCATTTGTTTACATACTGTCTGTGGATGCTTTCAGCTACAACAGCAGAGTTGACCAACTGCAACAGAGACCTTAAATATTTACTGTCTGGGGCTTCACAGGAAAAGGGCGCCGACCCCAGGAGTACACTATCTCGCTTTATCCTCACATCACCCTATTCAGGAAGTCAGTGCCCGTGAGCCCACAGTTGGTGAGCTGTGGAGTCAGGGTGCAGACCTCCGACACCACAGGGACACTATTTGTCACCCAACGTCAAAGGCCAAATGCTTAAAGATATTCCTTTCCCCAGAGACACAAGCCCAGAAGAAGCCACCCAGACTCTCACCCGGTGTCCTCTATGACCAACCATCCAATTTCATCAGACAGTGAACTGGATTTGAGATGTAGTGTGTATTCATGGAAGAATTTATAGATCAACCCAGAAAACCACCAAGAAGGAACCCACAAATCTGTCCCTTTGAACAATTTCCGAACTTGGTGCTGCATTGAAATCATCCGGAAGCCTTTTAAAAAACATATTGCTGCATCGAAAGCCCAGATTGATTAATGAATGGACAGAGTTAAATTTGTGTTAAAGCAAGTTAGTAAAACATTAATAGCAGGAAAGTGTATAAATGCTCGCTTAAAGTTCCTTCAATTGCGTATTTCAAGATGTTTGAAATAAAATGGTAGAAGAAAATTCATTGCTTGTTCCCGACTACAGTCAACTAAATCAGAATATCCAAAAACGAGACCAGGGATTTTACTTTTTAAAAGCTCACGAGGAGCTTCCGATACCACATTTGGCGTACGAACAGCTGCTCCAGAGTGCCATTCGTTACCAACAGAACCGATCGTCTGGCCTAGAGGGTCTCAAAGTATGGCCCAGGGGTCCCTGGGCATCCTCACGGTGGCAAGAGATTGCAGAAGCCACAAAGTGGCTTCCAAAGCGTAAAACAATGCCGCTCTCTCCTTTCTCAGTTTGTCTTGGAAAATAAGAGGTCCCTCCCCCGCATTAAAAATGCTTTATTAAAATGTAATGGGTCTGCTATTCTTCTATTATTAAATATTTTTTTTAAATTTAATGTTTATTTTTGAGAGACAGAGAGACAGAACACAAGCAGGGGAGAGGGAGAGGCAGAAGCAGAGGGAGACACAGAATCCAAAGCAGGCTGCAGGCTCCGAGCTGTCAGCACGGAGCCCAACATGGGACCCGAACTCGCGAGCCATGAGATCATGACCTGAGCCGGAGTTGGACACCTAACCGACTGAGCCACCCAAGCGCCCCTATTATTAAATATTTTTAAGTGTATCATTTCAGGTTTCTAACTTGGTAAATATCAGTAGCTACAACCCACGTAAACAACAGCTCTTTGGGGTCCTGATGATAAACATTTGAGAACTGTTCATCCAGGCAGTAGATGGAGAAGATAAATGCTCAAGTTCTGGGATCAGAGGCTCTGGATTCAACAAGGGACCTTGACAAAGGCAAGTAAACCCTGGCTTCAGTTTCTTCATCTGTAAAATGGGGACAGTCAAAAGGTTGCTGTGAGGCATAAATGAGAATCAGGTTTGGGCAGTGCCAGTGCTTTGGATGCATTAGATAAGTGTGAGCCATCGTTCCTATTACGGCCATTGCTTAGGTGGTTTTTTTGTTTTGTTTTTTTTTAACGTTTATTCATTTTTGACAGAGAGAGAGAGAGAGAGAGGGAGAGAATCAGCGGGGGAGGGGCAGAGAGACAGGGAGACACAGAATCTGAAGCAGGCTCTAGGCTCTGAGCTTCAGCACAGAGCCCGACGTGGGGCTCAAACTCACGAACTCTGAGATCACGACTTGAGCTGAAGTCAGACGCCTAACCAACTGAGCCACTGAGATGCCCCAGGGCCATTGCTTAGTTAAAGCACTTGAGATGAAGCAGCATTTGAGAGAGATGATTTAAAAATTTTTTAACATTTATTCATTTTTGAGAGAGCATAAGTGGGAGAAGGGCAGAGAGGAAGGAAGACACAGAATCTGAAGCAGGCTCCAGGCTGCAGCACAGAGCCTGATGTGGGGCTCGAACCCACGGATCAGGAGATCATGACCTGAGCTGAAGTCGGACGCTTAACTGACTAAGCCACCCAGGCGCCCCAAGAGAGATGAATTTAAAAAAAAATTTTTTTTTAACATTTATTCATTTTTGAGAGACAGAGAGAGACAGCACGAGTGGGGGAGGAGCAGAGAGACAGAGGGAGACGCAGAATCTGAAGCAGGCTCCAGGCTCTGAGCTGTTAGCACAGTCTCACTGACCGCGAGATCATGACTTGAGCTGAAGTCAGACACCCAAATGACTGAGCCACCCAGGCACCCCAAGATGAATTTTTAAAAATAACTAAATTCATACTGATTGGAGGTCAACTGTAAAAATCTGCTTCAGGCTCCCAAATAAAACCAGCACAGTTTTGCCAGCCTGTGTAAGAACCCTTGCTCTGCCCCCTGACATTCCTTACTGAGGTGTTTCACCTTTTGGGAGCTCCTCAAGGCTGGGGAGGGTTTGGGGACAGTCACTGACACTTGGAATGAAAATCATCAGCCTGGCATGGTAAATCTGGTCACTATTTCCTAACTCTAGTGAATCAGAGACAGAAAATGCTCTCAACTAACTCACCAAATAAACAGTGATTATAAAAACCAGGCTCGTCATAAATGATAAACAATTTACGTCAAACCAGTGTCTAAGTATTTTAATTTTTACTGCCCTGCTGATAAGCTAGGATAGGACAGTCATAAAGCAAATTATCCCAGGCTCGTGTTTCTTTTTTCCGTACAAATGTTAACCTTTCAGCCGACCAGACCACGTTCTTCCTGAAAACCTTTAATGGCTGCCTCTTGTTAGTCTATACATGTTAGTATGGCGTTCAAGGCCCTCACTCACTGCTGGCCACGTGCTGAATGCCTGTTTCCTTCCCACGAAACTCCTTGACTGCCCTTCATTCTAGCTGCACCTGACTACCCTTGGTTCCCTAAAAACGTCCTTTGTTTTCATGCCAGTTTTTCCACAAACGCCTTTGATGAGTAAAAGAAACATCAAACAGATTTCCTCTCCAGGACTCTGTCTGCATCCAAGAGAGGAATTCAGCAGACCGTATCAGAAATCTAGAAATTCAGGCTCAATGAGGTTATACAACTTGCCCAAGGTCACACGGCTCCTAAATGACAACACTGATAATCGAACCCAGGTCTGACAGAGGTGGAAGGCAATGCTCCCGCCAGTAGCTACGCTGTCCTGGAGAAGTTCAACCCTTGAGTGCAAACAGGGCTTTCAGACACCTTCTGAAATGGATGGAGTGGTCTTCCCTTCTCTTCTTTCCTTCACTAGGCTTTGATCCACTTGACAACGACTACAAGCATGATCTGATCAGATGCATAGAGTGGAGTCAGCCTGCATGATCCAGAACCAAATACCTGACAGCCCCCCCCCCCCCAACCCTAACAGCTATAAAAAAATGAGTGCTGGCCTAGTTATTTTTTTTATTAAAAAAAAAATTTTTTTTAACGTTTATTCATTTTTGAGAGACAAAGAAAGACAGCATGAGCGGGGAAGGGGCAGAGAGAGGGAGACACAGAATCCAAAAGCAGGCTCCAGGCTCGTTGCTGACAGCACAGAGACATGGGGCTCGAACTCACGAATTGTGAGATCATGACGTGAGCCGGAGTCGGATGCTCAACCGACTGAGCCACCCAGGCGCCCCATGGCCTAGTTATTTTTAATACGCAAGTGTGAAAATGGTAGGGGAAGATGTGGGGACCCTTCATCATTGCTATTGTTCTAAAAATATATCCTTTACCTGGTTTTTTTTTGTTTGTTTCAGAATGAGATTAGCCCTTGCCACCATTGGGGTATCTGTACTCATCTTCCTGCGCCCCTTGGAGTAGAAGGAGGCTGTGGCATGAAGCTACACGCCTGGAATAAAAGAACAGACGAGAGAAGGAAGAAGATGCGTGTCTTTTAACTGATAATAGCGTAATTAATAGCTCCTCCAAATCACTCTGATGAGCTATTTAAGCACCTTACCTGGAGATGACAGTTCCTATAATTTTCTCAAATAGTTCCTTTATTTACACCATACTAAGAAAAACTAAAAAAAAAAGAAAGAAAAGAAAAAAATTCCTTTTGTAGTTTGTTTTAGGGAGAGCTCTAAGTTGCACTTGGTAATAAATCTAAGTATGTCCACTTATTGATTGTAAATGCCACTGTAGATAATATATGTAATAATGATTCCCCAGAAGGCAAAAAAAAAAAAAAAAAAAAAAAAGATCAGGATAAAAAAAATCGCTGAAATGAAAAGTATAAAAGCAAGTAGCTACCAAAATCTGTGGCTCAGTTTCTCACGAGATATTTGTTTTCTGCTAAGAGCACCACCACCACAACTCGGTAAGCAGTATTAAAAAACGAACCGACAGACATAAATTATGCCACGTAATCTTGTCTTCGATCCTGAATCACGCCAGAATAAACAAAACACAGACTCAATCCCAATAATTCAAGCAATCCTCAGTAATTCGCGTACTGTACTAGTTTGTCTCCACTCCTCCTTGGTAACTTCCCTGAAAACGACTTCCATTGGGTGAAACCAATGCCTTCTTTGGCAGGAGCAACCTCCACAGCCTCCGCGTAGGCCAATTTCAAGTCCGTTCTCCACAGCAGCGAGAGTCATCCTGTAAACACACCATCCGATCCCACCATTCCTCTGCACAGAATGCTTCCAGGCTCCAGACAATCAGCACTCAGAGCGGACCCCCCCCAATGGGTCACAGCCACAAGCCCCACCGTGCCTCCCCCTGCTCGACCCTCGGCCTCAGCCTTCTGGTCTTCCCCCCTCTCCCTGGGAAGGGAGGCTCAGGGCTGCTTCAATCTCCCTTTGCCTGGATCTTTGCTTGACTCATGCTTCCTCCTCACCCACGTCTGTGTCACTCCTCAGAGTGGCTTCCCTGGACCACCTGTCTGAGTGACACCCTCCCCCTCCGCCCCATCACTGCCTGCTATCACCATGCTTAATCCTCTTGACCGTACTCACTCACATTTGCCACTGCATGGCTACCGTCTTTCTTTCTCGCTAGGCTGCGTCCTGTGCCAGCAGGGATATTGTCATCGGGTTTGCCACTGTGTCCCTAGGGCCCAGTAGTGACTGGGGAAGGGGAGGGGGAGGGCTCAAGGTTTACTGAATAAACGCTCAATGATTTTTCTCCCTTCTCTGCATGGGTGGAAAACTGGCCAAGTTCATAGGAACCCCATGTTGCCTCATACTGTTCTCTAGTTGTTGCATACAGACTTGGCAAGGCATTTTCTACACGCTTTGCACCCCAGGAGTGACAGGGCCTAGTACGTTTTAACAACATAAATGATGCTTAAAACGTGCTAAATTTGGCTCAACTTTCAATCTTTGGCTGTTAGAAAAGGAACAAAGTAGTTGATTCTAACACAACACAGCTATGATTTCAACATAAACCCCACCTCAAATATATGATAAAACTTAAAAAGACCAATGAGAAAAGAGGAAAGAAAAAATACCAAACAAAAGCCATATCTTCCTATGACAAATTTAAACATTTGTTTTAAACAATAATTTCAACTAACTTGGTTCCAGGTAGTTTTACACTGGCTCTTTGTAGGCTCCAGAATGAAGATAAAATTCAATATTGATTTTTAAAACCTTGTTTACATTATCATTAACTCACTACCACCATTAGCAAATAACCAATAAATTCAAACAAAACACACTGTAATAGAATTTCACGTTTGAGAACACTCAAACGTCTGAACAAGAAGTTATGGCTTCAGGGGTGCCTGGGTGGCTCAGTCAGTTAAACTCTTGGTTTTGGCTCAAGTCATGATCTCGTGATTTGTGAGTTCGAGCCCCGCACTGGGCTCCATGCTGATAGTGCAGAGCCTACTTGGGATTCTCTCTCTCTCTCTTTCTCTCTCTCTCTCTCTCTCTTCCCCTACCCTGCTTGTGCTCATGCTCTCTCTTTCTCTTTCAAAGTAAATAAACTTAAAAAAAAAAAAAAAGTTATGGCTTCACAGATCACAAGAGAATTCCCAAAGTATCTGCATTTATTCATTGAATAAATAAGACCAGAAAGTGAGGATAAGGCAATGTGCTAGGCACTGTGATTTGCACATTTTGGGACCTATTAAAAATATCCACATTATAGTAATTTAAAAACTATAGCAATGGTCCTACTGTAACAAGTACTTGGCTAGGCTAACGACCAAGCCAATCACATCTTTTTCAAAGTACAACAATTTAAAGCAAAGACAGCCTTGCCTGACAGTTACAGAAATTAAAATGCTCCAGGAAGTTTGGCAATTTATTCTGAGAGTGAAAACGCTTTCAAAAACTAAGTTGCAGCATATAACCACGTCCAAATGACACATCCACTCCTGTGCAGGAGTCTATGTGCCGCTGTTCAAGTTTCCTGCTGTCATTAAAAACCACTTAACCATGTTATTATTCCAGGGTCATGCTATTTCTTTTTACTACTGAATAGTATTAGCTCTATGAAAGATTTTAATTCATATAAAAACATGGATTATTCTCCCCATCTATGCTTTGACAAATACTAGCAAATGTACTCTACCTTTACGAACAGATTCATGAAGACCTCAAGCATTATCACCATCCAACAAGACAAGACAAACTAAGCATAATGCAAAGTAATAGTTACTGGCCCTTTACTTTTTTGATCTAAGGATCAACCTAACCCAAACTGTTTGCCTGCGTTGGTAACTGACGCCCTTCAACAGGGTAAGTAAGCCTGTAGAATGGCAGGTTCCACGTGTATCACAGAACTGCAGCAAATGCCCAGGCAGAGCAAGCAATGATGTTCTTTTTTGCTGTCCTTAAAACACCAGGTTTTGCAGAAAATAACCAGCAGATAAGGACTTGCAGGACATCACCGAGGAGAGAACTTATGGAACCCACAGACTGTGCACACACACCTTGTTCTGTGGCAGCAGGTTAGACCTATCTATCCTTCAAGGAAAGCATATTCCAGGAAATAAGCACCAACTGGTAGTGAACGCTGTCAGGTTTGAAGCATTTACAAAAGTAAGTACATTGAAAATTGTGCTGTCTTTACTGTAACATGTAGTCCAAAAGTAAATAATCCTAGGTCCTCCATGTGACCTCTGTCCAAACTCAGAACACAAGACCACTGCCATTTTTCTATGCCATATCTTGTTTGAATTTGCTTCTGACACTTGAGTAGTTGCAAACTATAAGACTATAATTTGTATCAGGGGTTGGCAGGAGTCCTAAAAAAAAAAAAAAAAAAAAAACTAAAACAAACTATCCAATGCTTGCCTGCAGGTACCAACACTTTAAATAGTCTGATTCCCATAATGAAAGTCGGATATTCGTCATTTTCAAATAACTTTCAGTGCGGAAGAATTCTGAATAGGAAAAAGAATCCACACACACATGAAACAAATACATCATTTCTTGCCGTCACTCTTTTTTCTGCACACTTGGGGAAGGACAATGTTTCCGTTTGGGTTAGCGCCTGTCCCAGCAGGTTTTACCAGGTTGAAAGACAGGCGGCTGCGGTAGGCCAATGCCAGTTCTGGCTGCATCTTTAATCTTTCACAAGATTTCATCCCATCCTAAGAATATGAAGGGATCTTCAATGCTGAAGAACCAAGTTTCAACAGCGATCCCATTCCCAGTTTTATAAGGTGAAATTTCACAGGATTCGGGGTTAGCCCATTTGTCAGTTCTCTATGGACAGCTAGAAAAATCCATCTTGATTTATAAACAAAGTAAAGGACACAGGCCAGGTCTTCCAAGATTTCAAGTACGTGTGCAAGGACAACGCGCTTGCTGGTAGCCTAAACGTGCATGATGGCACAAACCGGTGTTTATTTTCTGGAGACCTGTCATCAACACTCAAGCTACCAAACCAATGATAAAATCCCACTTTCTGTGCAGAGACGTCTGAATGAAACTCTTTGGAAATTGTCAAAGGACACGAAGCCATATTCAAAGTAGTAAAGAGCGACTTCAATTCAGCACTCGTAAAGCGGAAGGAAAGGAGGAGTTTGATGAAGCCGACAAGGAGGGCCATGGGTTCCCCAGGTTATGAGGCCCCGGTTTGCAGTTCCATAAAATGAGCCACTTATTGTACCTCAAGGCCAAACGGCACCGTGGGGTTTCCAGGAGATCCAGCTATTTAACAACTGTTTAGTCATCAAGCAAGACAGAGCTGCCTTTTTAAAAAAGGCATCCAAAAGCAACAAAACGAAGTCAAGGTGAGTGCGTCACCTGCCCCAAAGCAAGTAACCAAGGTCTAGCGGGATCTCTGGGCCCCGAAAGGCCTGCTCAAGAGGTGCTGCTGGAGCCTCCTTCCACCTGGTTCTACGCCCGGGGGCCCGCCCAGGGCTGGCACGCGCGGTGGGCTCCGCGGAGCCAGGCTGCGTCTCCCGCCCCCCTCCCCGCCCACCACCTCCCCGGCCCACTTACTGTTGCTGGACTTGAGGTCCCGGTGCAGGATGGACACGACGGCCTCCTCGTGCAGGTAGAGCATGCCCCGCGCGATCTGCACAGCCCAGTTGACCAGCACGTGCGGGGGGATGCGGCGCGCGCGGCGCGCACCAGGCGCGCGCGGGTCCGGGGCGGCGTTGGCGGCGGCCAGCGCGCGGTTGAGCGCTCCGCCGCGGGCGAACTCGAGCACCAGGCAGAGGTGCGGCTGCTGCAGGCACACGCCGCGCAGCTCGATGATGTTGGGGTGCCGCAGCATGGCGAAGAGCCTCGCCTCCCGCCGCACGCTCTCGGCCGCCGCCGCCGCGTCCTGCTCCGGGTCGCGCCGCGCCGCCTTCACCGCCACCTCCTGGCCCTGCCAGGTGGCGCGGTACACCTGCCCGAAGCCGCCGGCGCCGATGAGCTCCTTGAGCTCCAGCCGCTCGAAGTCGATGTGCACCGGCGAGCCGGGCCGCGGCGGCGGCGGCGGCGGCGCGGAGCTGGCGGCCGGGCGGCACGGCGCCACGTAGTTGGCGGGGAAGATGCCCAGGCGCCGCTGCACCTGGCCGGCCCACCAGCCCTCGTCGCCCGACACGGAGGCGTCCTGGGACAGCACCTCCACCAGCTGGCCGCGCCGCAGGCTCAGCTCGTCCTCGCCGCGCGCCTCGTAGTCGTACAGAGCGGCCCACAGCCCCGCTCCCGCCGCGGCCGGGGCGGAGGCCGAGCCGCCGGAGGAGGCGGACGACGACGACGCGGAGCCGGCGGGGGCGCCCCGGGCCGGGGACACCGGCCTGTCAGCCGCGCCCTCGGAGCCCGGCAAGGCCATGGGGGGCGGCCGGCAGGGCGACGGCGGAGCGGGGCGACGGGCTCAGCCTCCGGGGCGGCTGGGGGCGCGCATGGTCCGGCAAGGAGGGGGTGTCGGGACGCGGGGGTTCACGGGCCCACCACCCGTAGGCCCCGGCGTCGGTCCCCGTCCCGCCTGGGTCGCCTGTGCTGCTGCAGCGGTCCCCGCGGTGGCGGGCGCTGTCGCACCATGGTGGCGCGCTGGGCCTGCGGCGGGCCTGTGGCAGGCTGGGCCTAGCCGCGGCCTGGGCCCGCCCCTCCGGGCCCGCCCCGCCCCGCCCCGCCGGGACCCGCCCACCGCGCTGGCCCGCCACGCCCCCTCGCGGCCCGCCCAGACCCCGGGTCCGGGGCCGCCCCCGCCGCTGACGCTCAGGGGCTTGGGTGCGCCGCGCCCACTTGGCCCGGGAGGCGGAGCCGGCAGTGGGTGCACGAGGTTTTCCAGAAAAGTCAAGCCAAGGGTAAGGCTTCGGGGGGGCCACAATTCTCCAAAAAGCAGTGCAGCGGCTGAGGAGGATCCGGGGCGCTGGGGCGTGACGCGAGGGACTAGGTCGCAGTTCTGGGAGAGTCGGTGCATCTCAGAACAGGTCGCAGAACAAATCCGTATCAGCCTTTCCATATCAGTTCCCGGACTGCGAGCATTGGAAATCCACCGCCCAGCCCAGAACTAACCAGATTACGGATCCCCCGCGCAGTGAGCTGCAGGTTGTAGAGGCCCCGAAGCTCATTCTTCTTGACAGATAATCAATCCCGCGTTTGCCTTTCTTTACTGGTCCCTCGAGTGGGAAAGAACCCCCTGTCCCCTGTGAACCCACAGTTTCGGGTTTAGGAAGCGTTGGCCAGACATATTCCCAGAAAAGGCGAATAGAGCGAGGGAGTCTGTGCCCAGAGCTCCAGCCTTCACTGCTGTGCTGACTGTTCATTCACAGGTGTTTACTGGCGCTTCGCTCGGGACGAACTCTGTACAGAAACGTTCTGGGAAGCAGGGCCTCCACCCTTATCCGTTCGCTCTGTGCAGGGAAGGATAAGCTCATAAGAGATGGAAAGTGAAGCTTTTATGTCTGAGGGCAGGGAGCATGTCAAGGCTAGCGATAAGGAGGAACTTTGAGATTTTCCTGTATGAACATACTTTTTTCTCTGTAATTTTTTCATTATTTAAGAAAATCATCTTCGAGAGTTTACTGGGTCAGAAGGGCTGTGGAAAGGAATAAAATGACGAGTTCTCATGAAATGGTCTGCCACTGTGAGACATAGCCCGCCTTCTCTCCCTGCCCAGACTCACAGACTCCCTTCTCTGCCCCATTACCCTCGCACCCCACCCCACCCCTGTTCTACCCCCCTTTTACAGTTTCTGTCCTGATGGTGACAGGCCTAGACAGACGTGGGTCTCCTGTCCCTATTGATGGAGATGTGGGAAGAAACCTTCCAGGTGTCAATATTTCTCATTTAATGATTAACGAGCACTTACTCTGTCTAAGGCCCTATGCTAAAGATTGGAAGTTACAAAGCCCCTTCTCTAGAGAATGATAAGGGAATAAAGAAAGCTCCACAAGAGAAGAATAAACCAGTTGTCCTGGGCTCAAGGTGAAGAAGCACTTCCTGTTGCCTGGAGTCACTGGGGAATGCCTTGTGGTGTGTTATTTGAGCCGACTATGGCTGGGATTAATAGCAAAGAGGAACAAGGACATCTCAGGCCATGTCCACATAAACAAGAGAGAACAAATAAATACTACGCTCAGGGCGCTGCTAGAGGTCAAGAGGTTACTATGGCAAGCGATGAGACTAGAAAGAAGAAAGCCCAATTATAAAAATTCTAAAGGAACGAGAGGGTCCTGTTGTAGGCCAGCCTGAAGTCTGCGTCCTTTACCACCAGCAAATGAAGAGACGATTTGGGTTTTAGGAGGATAGGGCATAATATCGCTATATATATAATGAGAAAGTCATGGTCTTTTCAATTATACTGTTACTGGCTGTGTGACTTTGAACACAGTCACTTTACTTCTCTGCAGCTCAGTTTCCTTATCTGTAAAATGAGAATAATAACAAATAGTTCCTACCTCATAGGATGGTTGGGGAGACTGAAGGAGATAATGGATGTAAAGGTGTGGAAGGTGCTTAGCACATAGTAAGTGCCCAATAATAGTAATAGTCCTCTTATTATTAATAGCCCTTTTTATTTATTTTTTTTTAATTTCTTTTTTAACATTTTATTTATTTTTGAGACAGAGAGAGACAGAGCATGAACGGGGGAGGGACAGAGAGAGAGGGAGACACAGAATCGGAAGCAGGCTCCAGGCTCTGAGCCATCAGCCCAGAGCCCGACGCGGGGCTCGAACTCACGGACTGCGAGATCGTGACCTGAGCCGAAGTCGGACGCTTAACCGACTGAGCCATCCAGGTGCCCCTAATATCCCTTTTTAAAAAAAGAGAGCAAGCCAGTCTCTGGTCCCTTTGACAAACATAGTTTCTAATCGTTTTGGTTTTTGAGTACTCACATTTATGATTGTCTTCTATATACGACTAGCATCATGGGTTTTCCATTTGCAGCACTGAAATTAAGATTCTCACCCAAACAAATTAAGCACACACACATAAAAAGTCAACTCAAAAGGAAACATAATTAAAATAGTACAGTTGGCACATGGATATAGCAGATATCAAGAAAGTTGTACTGGAATGACCGAGGTTGGGAATACATGGCTGGGGGTGCTGGGGAGCCCTGATGTTTCAGGACAGAGCCGTGATGTGATTATATTGAAACTGTGTAAAGATGAGATTAGCAAACATGGAAGCAATAGGTGTGACTAGGGCGAGGTGAGAAGCAAGAGAACAAAGAGAGAGACCACTGAGACAGGAAAAGGGAGAATTGGGCAGGGGGGGCTGGAACCCACGGCCCTGGCATCAGGAAAGAAACAGCCCAGTGCCAGACACAATATGCAGAGAAGAATCAAAAGTGCTTCATCACCAATTACAGGCCCCCAGGACCTCATCCCAAACTCAGGGGTCCAGAAAAGTGCCAGGATTTAGAATTTGGGGATTTAGAATTTTAGTGCCAGGGTTTAGAATCTTAACAATATAGTACATATTTGAATACTAACTCTTTCAATTCGGGATGGGACAGCACTGCAAAATCAAACACATGGATATTTCTGCCCCAAAATGTAAAAAACAAAAAACAAAAAACTCACCAAGTGAGATAAATAAAGCCCAAAAGAGCCTCATGTCATTTCATGTCAAGTTTTGTTGCCAAATGACTTCTAATGCCTCCTGACAAAGTTGGTTTTGGTTTTTGGAGCTTCTCAGATTTTAGAATTGTGGATGAGGGCTTGTGGGAAGTGTTCAAGATAACTCCACCCAGGTTTCTAACTTAAGGAAGTAGGTGAAAGGTAATGATGTCAAATGACCTAGGAAATGGTTTTAGGAGATGGTTATTCTTTGACTTCTTAAATTTGGGATGGTTTGGGGGTACTGAGTTTTACAGCTGGAATGTCAGAGAATGAGAAACTCAGAAAGGAGATCAGAGGTGCACGGAATTGAATTTTGGAAGTAATTCTCTAAGGTGATGTCTCACACTGTAGGGAACTATTCTAGGCCATGTAGGGAGCAGGGGGACCCCGTGTGTGCCTGTCGGAGCAGTGTGACAGTTTCATTTACCCTGGCAGGCTCCTCGTAACCTTCAGGGACTCTGCTACCTGCCAGGACTCCCCCCTCCTCTCCAGTTCCAGACGGATCAGTCTGTGAAGCCTTCTAACTTGGCTAAACTGGAGATCTCTCTTGACTCACACACTTGATACTAACAGGAGTACTGAGTGATTATAAGTCTCAATACCACAATCCAGAGTCTTCCTGTAGACCTCCTTGAACCACCAGCCATGTGATCCCCTGGGATCTTTTCCCCATCTCGGACCTCTGAGCAGCAAACTGTCCTGATGGTGTCTGCCTGGACTGGCTGATCCTAAAATTCATCACTTGTTACTTTTGTGTCTTTTTTCTTACTGCCCCCCCCCCCCAAATCTTTAGTTGGGGAAATAGCACTACCTAGAGATGTGTGCTATAACCATCCCCCGCTCTGTCTAGCCCAGCACATTCTACCAGGAAGACCATCATAACTCAAGAGCAGAGTGCTAAGACAGAACTTTGGTGACAAATACATGTAAATGGAAGCTGATAAAAAGAAGAACCAAGGGAAAAAATTAAAAGGAATCAGACAAAGAGGGCAACACATTAGTGTTAGGGAAACCAGAGAATGGCTTTATGGAATTGTTCTCTTGAAAAGTTGTATTAGTCTGCGGTTGATTTGGGAAGGAGAATCAACCCTCAAGAATCATCTTCTCTTTGGAGAATCTTCCTCTAATTAATTATCACTACCCCTTTTATCTTAGGTCAGCTGTTCTCAAAGTGTGGTCTGTGGGCCCCAAGAGATCCCTGAGACTGTTTCAGGGGGTCCACAAGGTCAAAATTATTTTCATGATTATACCAAAATATTTGCCTTTTTCACTGTGTTGACATTTGCACTGATGGTTAGTGCAGCGAATCAAGGCAGTGACACCAAATTGCACAAGTAGTGACTGTGTTCTTCAATGACACACACTTGTAGTAAAAGAAAAAAAAAATGCCAGGTTCACTTTGAAATGCCCTTGATAAAACAGTAAAAACTAGTAATTGTATTAAATCTTCACTTTTGAGTATAGGTCTTTAACATTCTCTGTGACATAATGGGAAATATATATAAATAATTGTGCTGCATACCCAAATATGATGACCGTTTAAGAAAAAGCACTTCAGTGATCCTTTGATCACTTTTTTTCATCGATACCATTTTTATTTGAAAGAATGAGTGATAAACAAATTGTAGTTATTCAGATTTGAATATTTGGAAGACATTTTCTAGAAAAGGAACACAGCAGGACTATTATCTCATGGAAAAACCACTGAAGGGATGTGTTGCCAATGATAAAATTGGAGCTTGCAAGAAAAATCAGGATTTTGCAAAACTTGTAGCTGTTTTCCTTAGCTCCATAACTTCCCAGACACGTAAAGCGTTTTCTGATAGGGTTGGTAGTAATATTAAGAAATGTGATTTCTTGGTATTGTACAATGAAATAAGCCATCATTTGAAAGACCTGCTTAGCTCAGTGAGCCAGTATTTTCCCAAAGACCAATATCTTTTTGATATCACAAAACCATAAATGGAAAAAAGAGCATTCCATAATGATTTCAGATTCCACATTGTAACTTGTCTTTAAAAGACCACCACTTGTCCAGTTTGGGGATAGTATTAGAGAATGTCCATGATTTCCCTGTAAAGGCTATGAAAAATACTTCTGTCTCAGGAAAGATTAGCAGTGTTTAGGAGTTAGGGAGATGGAGAGAGAGATTAGTGTGGGAGACCTGTGTGATGGAACTATTGCGTATCTGAACTGGGATGCTGGTCACACAATTGTGCACATGTGAAAAAATGGCACAGAACTACACACACACACACACACACACACACACACACACACACACACACACAGATGAATGCATGTAAAACCTGAGACCCAAATAAGTTCGCTGGAATGTATCAGTGTTGATGTCCTTGTTGTGATATACTATAGTTATGCTAGGGAAATTGGGAGAGAGGCACACAGGCTTTCTCCATATTATTTCTTACAATTGTGTGCAAATCTATAATTATCTCAAAATCAAAAGTTAAAAAAATACTTCTGTTTCTTCCAATCACTCATCTGTATGAGACTGGAATTTCTGCATATGTTTCAACCAGCACAATATTTTGCAACAAGCTGAATGAAGAAGCACATAAGAGAATTTGGCGATCTCCTATTTAGCCAGGTAGAAAAAAGATCTACAAAAACCTGAAACAATGCCAGTCAACTTATTTATACGTTTTAGTTTGGGGAAAAACATTAATATTTTTTTTTCATAAAAATATGTTACATGTTACCCTGTGATGGGTTTCATGTTGTTATTTTAAAATAAAGCTATAAATGCATATTTTACAATTTTCTTAGTTTTAATTCCACTATAGACATTACTGACAGTTAGAACACAAATACACCAAATATATACAGAAAGATACAAAGAACCTCTTTGAGGTCTTCATAACTTGTAAGCATGTAAAGGGGTCCTGAGATTTGAAAAGTTTAGAATTGTCCTAAATTAATGGGAGGATTTTTTTTAAAAAATCAGTTCTGCTGATTAGGCTTTTATTCAAATAGGGGCATAAGACCCTTTGCTCGATATCCTGGTATAGTGCTGGCTGGTACAGATGAAGCTAGGACATTTCAGCAACATGGCAGTAAAGTCAATAAGTCTACAAAACGGAACAAACAAACAAACAGAAAACCCTCACATTAAACCAGAAAATCTGGCTTTTTCTCATGGGCTTTGACTTAGACTTGAAGACAAAAAGCAGAGAGAGTAATGTTGACTCTCCTATCTGCTTTGACTTCCAGTTTCCCATTTGAAGGAACTTCAGTAGCAAATAGCAGAAAATATCATCCCTTTCTTGGGAGGGGGGTGCCTAATCTACCCACTTGGTAGCCATGACCCAAGAGGAATCGATGTAGAGAAGGTTGCTGACATTTAAAATTCAGCTTCAGTAGATCTGAGATGTAGTCTGTGCTGAAAACCTTGAAGGCTGAAGAAGGATGGTGGTGAAAGTACATTTAGAGGCCCTTTTGCCATCGAGGATCTTAGAGTCAAGGCTAACAGATACGAGGAAACAGCCATATTGAGAGAGGGCCAAATCTGTGGAATGTATGGTGTGGCAGAACAGTTGAAAGATGGTGGGGATCAGTGAGAGGCGAGGTTGTTTGCAAGGTGACCAGCTCTCCCAGGTTTCCAGACACAGGAAAGGGTGTTTTCTTGGGAAGAGCAGCGAAAGGAAGACAGATTAGAAAAAACGTTAAAGATGGGCCGTGGTGTCTGCGCATGACCAGAGGTGAGACACCCTGGAGAGGTGGGAAAGAGGGGTAAGGAAAATATGTTCCCTCAAGAACTATGTGTGTGAATTCTTTTAAAAATGGAAAAATATTTGGGATTAAAAAAAAGTCTCCCAGCATTTTTGGTTCTCTTTTCTCAGAACTTTCTACTTCTAGATGTGAAATAAAGAACATTAGGAAGACGATTAACAGTGCAGTTTAATTGCTCGTATCTGGTAGTGCGCCAGTCTTTTTAAGACAGAAAGCGTTTTGATTGATATCCTGGAATTTTGCCAATGCCAGCTGTTGTGACTTACGTGGATTACATTTCGGAGATCTTTTGTGTGGTGTTTCACCAGTGTGCATCTGGTTTATTTTCCTATGCCAAAAATCAATTTCATCTGCCAACAAAAGATAAACGTTTTGCACAAGGTGGTCGGAGTTAAAATTTGGAATGGTCATTGCCAAGGCTCTTGGGCCTGTCACATCTCAAAACATAGGGCTTTTTGAGCAAACCAAATTATGCATGTATGTGACAAATTATTGTAATTTTATTCTGGTATCGTCAGATTTCTTATTCATCTATCATGAATTATGCTACAGTTAAACCAAGTAACGGTACAAATAAGTTGCAGCTAAAGACAGGAGAGAATACAGAGAGTGAATAGCCTCATCGTTCAATACCTATTTTTGTTTTTTTTTTTTTTGAGTGTCAGGAAGTAATCAAGGTACTTGGGATATAAAAATGAACAGGACAAAGTTCTCTGTCATGATGAAGCTTATATTTTAGCATCAGTAGACGGGAAATAGAATAAATAAATTACATAGTCTATTAGGATTTGATAACTCCAGTATAACATAAAAAAAGAGCACAGGAAAATATGGATCGGGAATGGGGCAAAGCCACAATGAGTAGGTGCATGCTGTATTCAGTAGGGAGGTCAGGGTGGCCTTGTTGTTGAGAAGGTGAGATCGAACAAAACTTGGAAGGGATCAAGGAGTTGGACACCAATTATCTGAAGACAGATCAGTTGAACATATACTACAAGGGAGTTCACAGTACACTTTGACTTTCACGCTCTCATGAAGGCCCAGTTCATGGCTTCAAAATTGTCATTGAGCAACCACAAATGAATGTAGTGTGAGTAAAAAGGAGCATGAAGTACTTTGTGAATGTGCTGAGATGGTAAATTAGCATTTTTCTCTCGCATCTGGCTCTCTGGCTTCCTGTCCGTGAGTTTAAAGATGCGGGGTTAAACGAGTAATAATAGCAATTTGGTGATGATGATGACACAGCAAACCATAACGAGGTAACATTTATTGGCCTGTATGGTCAGTGTTGAAGCTTTGGACTGAAGCTTTCAGTCTGTGTGTCAGGTTCCTAAACATTCTCAAAGTTTCAGCAGGCTTTCAGCTTTAGAGTAATCGTGATGTCTTAGAATTTCTGGCACTTTAATCACTGGACAAGACTGGAGCCTTGCCTGTCCGTGCTTAAAGTTACAGATTACGGTTGGGGCTGTTCAAATGGACAATGAACGACTTCACTGAGTAATACAACAATGTAAAAATCCGAGTCGTTTCACACAGCCAAGGTCTTTTTTAAACCCTCAGAGATATCTCTTCTGAGGTAAAGCTACAAAGCTCGTGACCTTGGGCCTGAGATAGGAAGGTTTCCATTCCAGCCTGAGTAACCATTTTTGTACATTTTGTCCCACCAAAATTCGTCTCATTTGTGGTTTACTGGACTCTTTTCAAATATAATGGCTGATTCTTCATAACCTGCTAGAAATATTAAACAGGGGACACAAAGAACAGAGATGATTTTTTTAGAAAAAGATCTTTCACTAAGATCTAAGTGAAAGATCCTAGTGAAAAAAACCATAGAATAATAGGTTTATTTTTGCTGTTTACTTTTTATTATGTGCCAGCAGCTTGTTATGTACATACATTACAGAACATACAGTAAGTTCATGTTCTTGATCAGAATGTCTGATTCTTGGACTCATGGGTCTGCTTTTGTGAGTTGACTTTTCTACTCTGAACAAACTTAGCCTCTTTTATCTTACTCATTTTGAAAATGATGGTTTCCTGCTTATCAGATCTACTTTTGGTGTGTAAACTACCTAAACCAGCTTGGGATACACAACAAAAGCCTACAGACACTACTGATCCTGGTAGTGACCTTGAGCTGCTTTTGCACTCGCCAATTTTTAAAATCTATATATAAAATCAGAAGACTGTTAAGAGTTTGATGAATATAGGGACGCCTGGGTGGGTCAGTCGGTTAAGCCTCCGACCCCGGCTCAGGTCACGATCTCACCCTTTGTGACTTCAAGCCCCACATGGGGCTCTGTGCTGACAGCTCAGAGCTTGGAGCCTGCTTTGGATTGTCTCCCCCTCTCCTGCCACCCCAGCCGCCTCTCAAAAATAAATAAGCGTTAAAAAATTAGAAAAAAAAAAGTTTGATGAATACCATGAGAATTAATGGAGTAACTAAACTAAGCAACTCTTTTGAAATTCTTCGAAGAAAAACACTAAATAAATCCAAGCGTTTCTTTCTAATTAATGCTTAAGCATAGCCTAATTCAGTACTGAACTATGTAGTTTAGATTCCTCTCATGAAGTGAAGACTTACTCTCAGTCTTTTAAAACCTCTGCAGGGGCGCCTGGGTGGCTTAGTCGGTTAAGCGTCGGACTTCAGCTCAGGTCATGTTCAGCTCAGGTCATGGTCTCACGGTCTGCGAGTTCGAGCCCTGTGTCGGGCTCTGTGCTGACAGCCCAGAGCCTGGAGCCTGCTTCGGATTCTGTGTGTGTCTCTCTCTCTGCCCCTCCCCTGCTCATGCTCTGGCTCTCTCCATCTCAAAAATAAATAAAAACATTAAAAAAAAAAAATCTCTGCAGAAATTTCTTCAGAACTCTTATATTAACCCAGCTGACCTTCCCTTGCTGTAAACGCAAGTGTGGAACCTACCAGTTGTAACTACTCCGGTTTAATCCCTTCTTGTTGCTGCTCTTTCTCATGCCTCAATGTTAGTTTTATTGTCTGCAAAAATTTCCAGGGCCTAAAGCCACAGCATCTGCGTCATGATGTGGACTTCCTGATTTTAAGGGCGTTAGTGTTACCTTACTGGGTTGGTGCTGTTAGCCTGAAGGACCTGATGAATATAAAAGACTTTGAAGACGGTCTTGTGCCAGATCAATGCAAAGTATTGTTTTGTGGTTGCTACTTAATCACCGGATTATTTGAAGTCTTTCTAATCTCTTCTAGTTGAGGGTTCAGTGAGGGAATACTTCCAGTAAGTGTCTCTTTCAAGGGTGTTTTCTTATCTGATCATGCTCTTGGGCAAACTGGTTTTCTAGAATAACAGTAAGAATGCCCTTAAAAAAAAAAAAAAAAGAAAAGAAAAGAAAAGAAACCTCAGCCTTTCAAACATTTGAAATTAAGCGTCTTGAAAAAATACTGACAAATTATGCTATTATTCAACAGGTAAAATCTGAGTCTCAGCTTCTACTTGTCCTGGATACTGGTTCTCCCTAATATTAACCTTTGTATGAGAAACCTTGTTTTTTTGTTTTTTGTTTTTTTCCCCTTCTTAGATGGATTCCAAGCCTGGTTTTTCAAGTGACATTAATATCCTTTTAGCAGTTTATTGTTCTTTTGATTAGACACCTCTATCTTTTCACATTTTCCATATTTAGGATCCTAGAAATCTTCTGTGTGTGTTCTAATTATTTTTTGCATACATATTTTTTTATTTTTAATTTTTAAAAGTTTTTTAATGTTTACTTATTTTTGAGAGAGGGGGACAGAACGTGAGCAGGGAGGGGCAGAGAGAGAGGGAGACATAGAACCCGAAGGAGGCTCCAAGCTGTCACCACAGAGCCCTAGGGGGCCTCGAACTCATGAACCCTGAGATCATGACCTGAGCTGATGTTGGACGCTTAACCGACTGAACCACCCAGGTGCTCTGCATATGTGTTTTTTAAAAATCATGTACATGAAAGGATACTTTGAAAAGCAAAATTTCTCTCCTACATGCCCTCCAACCCCTAGCCATCCATTTCTTTGCCTAAGGGTTAAATTTGTACCTCTCCAGGGATAGATTCATACACATATACATTTATTTATGCACTATTTTATATCTATTTTCACTTAATATATCTTAAAATTTTTTTAATGTTTATTTATTTTTGAGAGAGAGAGAGGAGAGACAGCGTGAATAGGGGAGAGGCAGAGAGGAAGGGAGACACAGAATCTGAAACAGGCTCCAGGTTCTGAGCTGTCAACACAGAGCCAGATATGGAGCTTGAACTCACAAACCGGGAGATCGTGACCTGAGCCCAAGTCGGATGCTAAACTGGCTGAGACACCCAAGCACCCCTGCACTTAATATATCTTAGAGATCATGTCGTAGCAGAACTTTGAAAGTTGCTTCGTTCTCCCTAACGGCTACATAGTCCTCACTGTATACTGTACCTTAATGATGTCCTTTGATGGAAATTTAGGTGGCTTCCAATTTTCTATTGTCACGAAAAGTGCTGCAGGGACTATCCTTGTACATTTGCCATTCGCAGGAGTGCCAGCATACAAATAAGATAAGTTTCCAGGAGTGGCTCGCTGAACAAAAGGGTGTTCACTAGCTGTTTTGATAGATTTGGCTAAATGGTCCTTCCTAGAGATTGTACCCCCTTGCATTGCCACCAGCAATGGGGTTCCCCACACCCTCCTCAACGCAGTGCAAAATGGAACTTTGCTCTTTGCCAAAAGCAAGGGAAGCTGATGGGGACCATTTGTTTTCCATGGTTTTTAACTGTATTTCTTATTGTGATTGAGACTGAACATCTTTTCAGATGTTTGAGTCATTTGAATTACCCTTTCTGTGAACTATGAGTTCTTTTTTCTTTACCCATTTCTGGTTGGCCTTTTGGTGTTGATTTTTAGGGGGTCTGTGTATGTTAAATGACTTATCTTTGTGTCTTAAATATGAAGTGAGAATTATAAATTAATTCAGTAAGAATTAATCTATGTGTAACATTGACTGTTTCAGAAGGAGGACAGTAGCCATTGATCATAGGCTACCAGTGGGGCTCCTGTAAACACTTTTAGTAGCATAATTATTTAGAGCTGTAAAATTTTCTTTGAATAGTACTTTTTTTATTTTTTACTTTTTGAGAGAGAGAGAGAGCGCGCACACACACGTGAGAGGGAGAGGGGGCAGAGGAAGAGACAGAGAGAATCTTAAGCAGGCTCTGTGCTCAGCACAGAGCCTGATGCGGGGCTCGATCCCACGACCCGGGGATCATGACCTGAGCCAAAATCAAGAGTCAGACAGACATTCAACCGACTGAGCCACCCAAGCGCCCCCAACCCTACCTGTTTTTGTAACTGTTGGTCCTGATAGGCCATGTTTTTATTATTTTCTAGGTATTCTATTGTGGTGACCTTTACCTCTTTTTTTGAACCAACAGGATTTTAAGAAATCACTTTTGGAATTTCTAGATGATAGGGGTTGTGTTTTGTTTTTTTTTTTTTTTTTCCTAGATGGGTTGTTAGTTTCTACTTTTATTAAATTCTGATCAGAAAATATTATTTGTATTGTTCCTCTTCTTATTGATATTTTCTTTTATGAATATATGACCAGATTTTGTAAATGCCCTGTGAATGTCTGAAATGATGATATATTCTATATAAATGGGGTACATGGTTGATAAGTATCAGTTATGCTATTTATGCTTATTTTCTCACTTATAATTTTTTTTTTTTTTTTTTGAGACAGAGAGAGACAGAACATGAGCAGGGGAGGGGCAGAGAGAGAGGGAGACACAGAATCTGAAACAGGCTCCAGGCTCCGACCTGTCAGCACAGAGCCTGACACGGGGCTTGAACTCACGGACTGTGAGATCATGACCTGAGCTGAAGTCGGATGCTTAACCTACTGAGCCACCCAGATGCCCCTATTTTCTCATTTATAAAAGGGCGAATAATTGTAGCTTCTACCTTGAAGAGTTATTTTGTAGACTAAATGAATTAATGCATATAAAATGCTAATAATAGTGCCTGGCCCAAGGAGACTATTGAGTGGAAACCATTACTATCTGTTATAAAATTCTGAGCTCTACCATAATAGTAGCAAAAACTTACACTGATCTTTTCCAAAGAACTTTGTAACCATGATGTCATCAACTTTTCACATTATATGATTCTGAAGAAAAATCTGAGGCTAATCTAATATTTTCCCTTAATAGGTGACTTTTTTTTGTTGTTGTTTTGTTTTGAGTTTTTGGTTTTTTTTTTTTGGTTAGGTTACCCAAAGATTCCTCATCTTTGAAGTTTATAACTTTACTAGAACCTATCTCTTTTTAAAGATTACTATTTTAAGATAGAGCACTCAGAGAGAGCAATTCATAAAACATATATACACAGCCTAATGAATTACTGTAAAGCAAACACCCTTGCAGTCATGACCCAGTTAAAGATACAGAACATTTCCACATCCCAGAAGCCCTCTGGGTGCCCTTTACCATCACAGCGTCCTCAGTGCAAGTTAACTTTTGCCAGCATTGGTAAACACCCCAAAGGAAAATGAATCCTCAGAATCTAAACTAACCCTTCACTATAGTGTAAAGGTGGCATATATTTTGGTTTGGTTTTATGTGTTTCTTTTTATTCTGCTTTATTGAGTATAGGGGCACTTGGGTGGCTCAGTTGGTTAAGCGTCTGACTTCAGCCCAGGTCATTGTGGGTTTGAGCCCTGCGTCAGGCTCTATGCTGACTACTCAGAGCCTGGAGCCTGCTTTGGATTCTGTGTCTTCCTCTCTCTCTGGCCCTCCCCTGCTCATGTTCTCTCTGTCTCTCAAAAATAAATAAAAGGTTAAAAAAATAAAAAATAAATAATCTGTTTGTTGAGTGTAACTCACATACCATTCTGTTCACCCATTGAAAGTGCACAGTTCAGAGGTGTTTACTATGTTCACAAGTTGTGCAAATAACACCACTATCTAATTTTAGAACATTTAGTCTCCCTGAAAAGAAACCCTGTACCTATTAACGTTCAGTTCCCATTACCTGATCTCATACCCACAGCCCCCAGCAACCACTAATTCACTGTCTCTATATAGATGTGCTCATTCAGCACATTTCGTATCATTGGATCTGGGCTCGTACAACATGCGGTGATCGGCTTCTTTCACTTTGTATAACAACACTGTGTCAAAGTTCATCAATGTTGTGACATGTATCAGTACTTCATTCTTTTTTATTGCCAAATAATATTGTGTGGACATATCACATTGAGTCTATCCATTCATCTGTTAGTCAGCATTTGGTTTGTTTCCATTTTGTTGGTTATTAGGAATAATCCTGCTGTGAACATTCATGTACAAGTTTTTACGTGGATATATGTTTTCATTCATCTTCAGTATAAGCCTAGGAGTGGAAGAGATGGGTTGTATGGTATTTAATGTTTAATACTGAGGAATTGCCAGACTGTTTTCCAAAGCAGCTGCACCATTTTGAATTCCCGCCAGGAGAGTATGAGTGCTACAATTCCTCCACGTCCTCACCAGCAGTTGTTACTGACTGCTCACAGCCTTTGGGCTTTACCTTCACTGTCTCTTTTTCCTACATTCAGGTAATCTGTAAAGAAAGGCTAGGCATCCTTTCTTTGGAACCAGTAGGAGATTCAAACCATGCAAACCTGTGCCTATATGTGGGGCCTCTCACCCTGGTCCCACTCCTTCCTCACAAAAAACCCAAAAGCAATCTCCTTTCTCCACTCTCTCTTTTTAATTTATTTACTTAGAGAGAGAGAGAGAGAGAGAGAGAGCAAGCAGGGGAGGGGCAGAGAGAGAGAGAGAGAGAGAGAGAGAGAGAGAGAATCCCAAGTAGGCACCACACTGCCAGGGCAGAGCTCGATGTGGAGCTCGAACTTACAAACTGTGAGGTCGTGAGCTGAAATCTAGAGTTGGACACTTAACCAACTAGTCACCTAGGCACCCCTCCTTTCTCCACTCTCTTGAGCCCTTTACAGATTTGCTTGGGGAGACCTAAGGTTTTCTGCAGAAAGCCTAATTAGAGAAGTAATAAAATTTTCATACCTTCTTGGTGTTTGTGAGGTATCATGAATCTGGACATCCAAAGCAAATTCTGGATGGAAGTCGCCACTGGATATATCCACAACATATCCAGAAGTCAAGACTTATGTTTACTTGTTGATCTTCTGTGTAGTTATTCTTTCCATTACTGAAAGTACATTACTGTACTTATTGAATTGCCTATTTCTCTCTTTAATTCTGTCAGTCTTTATTTCCTGTTATGCGGCTCTCTTGTTAGGTGCATATATGTTCATATTTGTTAAATCTTAATAAATTAATCCTTTATCATTATAAATGTTCTTTTTCTTAGTAACAGCTGTTGTCTCAAAGTCTATTTTGTTTGATATTAGTATGGTCACTCAGACTCTCTTTGTTTGCATTTGTGTCTTTTTCAGTTCTTATTTTACACCTATTTGTACCTTAAAAAAATTTTTTTATGTTTATTTATTTTTGAGAGAGAGAGACAGACAGACAGAGCGTGGGGGAGGGGTAAAGAGAGAGAGAGAGGCAGACACAGAATCTGAAGCAGGCTTCAGGCTCTGAGCTGTCAGTACAGAGCTCGATGCAGGGCTCAAACTCATGAACTGTGGGATTGTGACCTGAGCTGAAATCAGATGCTTAACCACCTGAGCCACCCAGGTGCCCCTGTACCTTTTTTTAAAAGTTTATTTATTTATTTTGAGAGAGAGAGAGAGAGAGAGAGAAAGAGAGAGTGCAAGCATGATGGGAAAGAGGCAGACAGAGAGGGACAGAGAAAATCCCAAGCAGGCTCTGCACTGTTAATGGGTCTCCATATCACGGACTGTGAGATCATGACCTGAGCTGAAACCAAGAGTTGGACAATTAACCAACTGAGTCACTCAGGCGCCCCACCACCTATTTGTATCTTTGAATCAGGGGTGTGTTCCGTAACAACATATCATTTGATTAATTCTTTTTAATCCATTCTGCCAATCTGCCTTTTGATTTCAGGCTTAATTGATTTGTGTTTAGTGTAATCACTGAGAAGGTAGGACTTACATCTGCCATTTTGTTATTTGTTTTTATATGTTCTGTCTTTTTTGTGTCTCTATTCCTCCATTACTGCCTCCTTTATTGCTAAGTAGATATTTTCTAGTATGCCGTTTTAATTCCCTTATACTTTCTTTTACTGTAACTTTAAATTTTAGTTTCTTAGTGGTTATAGTAGAGATTAAAATCACCACTTAAAACAATTTAAGTCCGATGAATATTAATTTCATTACAATATTATTTAAGACCTTGGCTCCCATATAACTCTGTTCCCTCCCACTTCTTTTATGCTGTTCTTTTCATGCACATTTCATCTTTATAGTATGATAAGCTCTGCATCACAGTTTTGTAATTCTTGCTTTATTTTTTTTTAACGTTTATTTATTTTTGAGACAGAGAGAGAGAGAACACGAACGGGGGAGGGGCAGAGAGAGAGGGAGACACAGAATCTGAAACAGGCTCCAGGCTCTGAGCAGTCAGCACAGAACCCGACGTGGGGCTCGAACTCACGGGCCGTGAGATCGTGACCTGAGCTGAAGTCGGTTGCTTAACCGACTGAGCCACCCAGGCGCCCCGGTAATTCTTGCTTTATATAGTTGCCTTTGAAAATAGATGTGAGCGTGAAGAAATTATAAACAAAAGCATGTTTATAATGTTTTTATATTTATCTGTGTAGTTAGTTTTGCTGGCGTCCTTTATTTTTCTGTGTGGATTCGAGTTATTGTCTGGTGTCCTCTCACGTCAGCCTAAAAGACACTCTTGTTTATACCTGCAGGTCACTGGGCCTGGGATGCAGGAAGGATGGCAAGGGCCTCTGTTAAAATGTCACAGACCCCACTGTCTTACCTAAGTTCAATAGTTTCTCGTGGACAGAGGATTTGCTGTTCAGTCCATGGCTTTGGTTAATTTCCAGGGTTCTGAAATGATTGATGTTGCTTGTGCCTCTATTTTCATCAGTTTTGTGGGAGAGTGAGTTGACCAAAGTCCTTACTCTGGGAATGCAGATGTCGACTGCCTTAAGATCCCTGTTAATGTCAGGTTTTTTGTTCTTGGTCATTTTGGGGTAGGGGCCTGATGTGTCATTTTAATGTCCAAGAAAAATCCTCCTTTATCTCTGAAAATGTCTTTAAGTAATTGAGAGTACACCTTGAGTTTCAGTGTTTCTCTTCTGTTCGTCGGGGCCACTAATTTGCACAGAAGTTCAAGAAAAAATAGTTTAATAAATATGTCATATTCACTCACAAAACACACGCACAGTACGCACTGACTTTCACAAGACATGAACGAACTAAACAGGTTGAAAAGTAGAACTGTAATTTTGGTGGATTTCTGGATTACTGAATCCACCTTTTGTTTAAAGTCTTTGCCTCTTTAGGGGCGCCTGGATGGCTCAGTCGGTTAAGCATCTGACTTCAGCTCAGGTCATGATCCCACGGTTCCTGAGTTCAAGCCCCACATTGGGCTCTGTGCTAATAGCATGGAGCCTGCTGGGGATTCTCTGTTTCCCTCTCTGTCTTCCCCTCCCAAGCTCATTCTCTCTCTCTCTCTCTCAAAATTAAAAAAAAAAAAAAAAAAAGTCTTTGTCTTTTTAGAATAATGGCAGTGTACTGTATTTTACGGTATTGGCAGCAGTGTTCTAGCGCCACCTAGTGCTACAAAGAAGTAAGAGCTGCTCTGCTTTTTCTTTTCTTTTTTTTTCCTTCTTATCCTTCCTCCCCCCAACTCCTTTTCCTCAACTTTCTTCACAATAGAATAAAACCTACTCCATGATTATCAGATTTAATCACTGGACATTTATAGAACACCGAATCTTAAATGTGCATATCAATTATTTATTTATTTGTTATTATTTTTTAACATTTATTTATTTTTGAGAGACAGAGAGAGGGACAGAGTGCAAGCAGGGGAGGGGTCAGAGAGAGGAGACACAGAATCCGAAGCAGTCTCCAGGCTCTGAGCTGTCAGCACGGAGCCGGTCGCGGGGCTTGAACCCGTGAACCATGAGATCATGACCTGAGCCCACGTTGGACGCTCAACAGACTGAGCCACCTAGGCACCCCTATAAATCATTCTTTTAAAGCACACACAATGATTTACCAAACTGACTATATACTTTGTCATAAATCAAGTCTCAACAAACAATTGAAATCATTTAGAGTATGTTCTCTGGAATTAAATGGGAAATCATGAATTATTATAAAATTTCTCATATATATGTATACCTACATATCTCTAAAGCAGTATATTTCTTTTTTTTAATTTTTTTTTTTTTCAACGTTTTTCATTTATTTTTTGGGACAGAGAGAGACAGAGCATGAACGGGGGAGGGTCAGAGAGAGAGGGAGACACAGAATCGGAAACAGGCTCCAGGCTCCAAGCCATCAGCCCAGAGCCCGACGCGGGGCTCGAACTCACGGACCGCGAGATCGTGACCTGGCTGAAGTCGGACGCTTAACCGACTGCGCCACCCAGGCGCCCCTAAAGCAGTATATTTCTAAATAACCCATGGGTTATGGGAGTCCCAATGGAAACTAGAAAATATTTTGAACTGAACAATAATATGTATATACAATATATATGTCCATATATATGCCCAAGAAAATATATATAACAAATATATATATAATGAATATATATACAAAATATATATATAGCAAATATATATATATTATATATACCACACACACACACACACACACTTTTGTAGAGTGCAACTAATACAATGGTTAGGGGAAAATTTATAGGTTTAACTGTATAGGTTTAGCTGTATGTAACTACATAGTTTCAACAATATATTAGGAGCTGTGGCAAAGAAACAAATGAGCCAAGCATCTACCTCAAGACATTAGAAAAAGAACAAATTACGCTCAAATACAATAAAAGCCAGGAAAACAAA
Source organism: Panthera leo (assembly GCF_018350215.1). Taxonomy (NCBI): domain Eukaryota; kingdom Metazoa; phylum Chordata; class Mammalia; order Carnivora; family Felidae; genus Panthera; species Panthera leo. Next base: position 15,080,309 of record NC_056689.1, read on the forward strand.
TTGACAACGTAAAATAACAAAATAGCAAAAATTTTATAGAGAAGATGAACACAGTCAAATGTTTGTTCTGGTTAATTTGATCAATCCCTGATGAGTGACCATGAAGGAGACAGGAGGCACAAATAATGGATTTCGGGAATGAAAAGGCACCCATCATTGTGTGTTTATGCCAGCTCTTAAAAATCACAAGAGCATGGTATTAACAACTTTATGCTGACAAAGTAGAAAATTTAGACGAGATGGACAAACTTTTTCAAAATTCGATTTACCAACAAGTCAAAAGAAGTGAAATATTCAAATAGACCTAAAATTGTCACCGGCATTGTATTCAAAATACATCTTAATTCTTCGTCTGGATGGGTTATTCTCTAGGCATGCTGTTTTGTGAGCTTGTAGACAGTAATTCTTCTTTATTTTCCTTTTCTTTTTTCCATAGTTTGTTCCCATGTTCCATAACTTTCTCTGCCCTAGTATAGTCACTCATTTTAGTGAAGCACATTTTCTGGTAACTCTGAGAATGCGTACCCAAGAGTGTGGTAGACATTTGTGGTGCCCTGCAACACACAGATTAAGGTCACCCTCAAATGCTTGATTTTGGGATGTTAAACCATCCTTGAATTCCTGGGAAGAATCCTACAGAATTATGGTATCTAATATTTTTTTAATATGTTACTGGATTTAGAATGCCAATATTTTGTTGAGGATTTTGTTTTTGTTATAGAGGAATAACGAATATTCTGAGGTTTTCTTTTCTTGTCATGTCTTCATCTGTTTTGGAATCAGGGAAATACTTGCCCCATAGAATGAGTTCATAAGCATTCTTCCTTCTCTCTTTTCTGAAAATGTTTGTATATGATAATCACAAGCTCTGTTAATAGCCAAAATTCTCTTCTCCTTTCCAATTTCTCCTCTTTCATAATGTCTTGTTATTTTGTTTTTAATCGATGCAATATTCCCTCGAATCTCATGGAGAATATGAATTCTAATGTTTAAGGACCTCTTATTATTATTTTCTTCAGGTGCCCTATTTTCATGGGGGCCATTTTCTTAGAGTGGTTAGCTTTTGAATCTTTAATTATTTTGGTAATTTAAAATTTTTTACTTTTTGCTCATAGTTATAAATGAGGCTCTTTAAATTAATGAGGATTAATCTCATAGGACTATGACAAATGCTATTAATCACTATTTCATTTCTCCGGCAGATACAACCTCTTCCACTTGCCCACACTCAGAGTCTCGGAGTCCAAAGAGTGTTCCATCCATAATAGTTAGTGAGTAAGAATGAGCCTCAACGGGGCCCATGAACTGAAAGCAGACTGGTAGATGAAGAGCATGGACCGTTGAGCAGCATAAGGACCCCTTCACTAGGGTCAGTGGGCGGGCACAGCAAAGTACAGGCTGGCGTGGACGCCTCCATCAGCCTTTCTTTGCCCGGGGCTCTAGACTGCTCATGTTTGTTCACTGCTCTTTGGCGTAGCCATATTGTCATCTTCTGCTGGAGCAAATCCTCGGGGTGCTGATACCCATTTAGAGTTGCAGTTGACAGGGGAAGCAGTGGGAAAGAGCCTCGGGAAGCCAAGGACATTAGGAATTTTACTGCTCTGCAAAGCCATCTTGCTGCACCTAACTCCACTGTTTATGTTGTGGTGACTCAAACACAGCTGAGTCACTGCCCTCTCTCCAGCTCTATTGCCTACATTAGGAGCTAGACAAACACACTTCACTTCGAAGGCCATTCCTACACGATGAGGAGCCTGGATATGCCTCTGGCCATGGAAAGGTGGTGTTCCAGCTCCCATATAAACTTTAGTATTTCAATTCCAATTAATCTCAGTTCCCTAATATTTCAGTTTTTACATTGCTTCCCTCAGCCCTACTCAATTGGATCATGGCCCACACTGGGTGCCAATAAATAACGTACAAGAGTTCTACATGGAAAACTATAAAATATTAGTGAAAGGTCTTAATGAATGAAGGGCTACATCTTGTTCATCATCGGAAAAGTTGAATATTAAGAAGACGTCAAGGGGCACTGGGGTGGCTCAGTCGGTTAAGCGTCCGAATTTGGCTCAGTTATGATCTCACAGTTCGTGGGTTCGAGTCCCCGAGTTCTGTGCTGACATCTCAGAGCCTGGAGCCTGCTTCGGCTTCTGTGTCTCCTTCTCTCTGCCTCTCCCCAGCTTGTGCTTGCTCTCTCTTGCTCTCTCTCTCTCTCAAAAATAAATAATAAAAAAAAATTAAGAAGATGTCAATTCTCTAAAAATTGACTAGTAGATTCAGTTATAATCCCAATAAAAATCCCATGCACAGGTGTGTGTGTGTGTGTGTGTGTGTGATAGGTATGTTGACACATGTTGACTTGCTGAGGAAACAGTATCAGCAAAAGCAGAAAGGCATGACGCAGCATGGTGTGTGCAAAGATATATAAGTAGTTTGGGTTTCCAGAGATGAGGTCATGGGGATTTGGTGAGGACAAGGCTCGGGGGGCCCTTAACTGCTTTTTGTTTGTTTGTTTGTTTTTGCGTGTGATGGAAAAAAAATTTAAGAAGGGGTAGCGAGGTTGGATTTACATTTTATGTAAATCACTTAGGCTTCCCCTTCACCTGCTCTACTCTTTATGCAGGTAACCACATTCCGCAGGCTTCCATGCATCATGAGTTCCAGGTAGGTTTGGTCAATGGAAGGGAGAGGTAGAGATTGGAAGTCTGGAGAAGAGAAGTCAGGGCATTCATGTATCCCTACCCCCACTGTTGCCTGTTGTGGGATTTGTTGAGGCAGCTGTACATCGTCCAGGCTCCGACTCTCTCCAACCTGCACTGCCACGGCTCTGTCTCCTGCTGCCAATCCTTGGTTTCTCAGTTCGGACAGTACCACCTCCGGTCCTAGGAGCCCTGCTTCTGCCTTTGCTCATCTCCAGGTTCTTCATCATCCATCATTTCCTGTCTCAGCTTTTCCCTTTGCCCTGTCACATCATCTCTGCTTAAAAGCCAAGAGCTACTCTTTTCTTTTCTTCCCGGATGGACATTAATTGACCTAGGGGGTTAAGTTGGAGAAACGGAAACCCATCAGGAAGCCACTGAGATAGTTCAAGTGAGAAATCCTCAGGACCTCACCCGAAGCAGTGGTTGTAGGCACAGAGCGAAACGTATCTAGTAATAGTCTCTTGGAGATAAAATTGATAAGACTTGATGATTGACTGGATGAGGTGCTAAGAGAAAGAGGGATGGGAGAGAAGGGGGATCTAGGGTAGATTCCTGGTTCTTTTTAAAAATTGTGTATTTATTTTGGCAGAGAGAGAGGGGCAGAGAGAGAGAGAGAGAGAGAGAATCCCAAGCAGGCTCCACAGTGTCAGCACAGAGCCTGACGCAAGGCTCCATCCCACAAACTGTGAGATCATGACCTGAGCCGAGATCAAGCGTCGGACACTCAACAGACTGAGCCACCCAGGTGCCTCTAAATCCCCAGTTCTAAGTGATTACGATCCAAAATACAGAAGGCACACTTTTCTCTGCCATCATGGTATGTGCGGTTGATTGTTCCTGGTCGTGTCTTCTCACAGGACTTTGAGGATCAAGCAATTCCTGGCCAAGAAACAAAAGCAGAATGGTCCCATTCCCCAGGGGATTTGGATGAAAAGTGGTAATGAAATCAGGTGCAACTCCAGGAGGAAGCCCTGGATGGAGAAGAACCAAGCTGGGTCTGTGAGGGATCACACAGGAGATGGCACATGTATTCATACCGCAGGAGGGCTCATGCTCGTACCCTATCACACTGTAAACACCGCCACCACCTGAACAATAGACATGTTTTATCGGGGAAATGATTTTCCTCTCTTGCTATGCTTCTGGACAAGTAGGTTGGTTCAGTAATAAATATGTGAGATCTTTTGTTTTTGTTTTTGTTTTGTTTTTAAAAAACCAAAATACAGAAGGTGCAACAGGAGAATTGCCAATAAGGGAGAAGCCAGTGAGTGACACATGCTGAGTGTGAACAATGAGTGTGAACATGCTGAGATTGGGGGGCCTCCGAGGGGATATAAATCTGAAGTTCAGGAAAGAAGTCAGGGCTGAATATAAAGACTTCAGGTCATTAACACATGCATAATAGTTAAAGCCAGGAGAGTAGATTTAGGCTACCCAAGAAAATCAGAGTGGTGGAGAAGAGACATGCTTATTTTTTCCCCTGTGTTTTTTGTTTTTTTAATTTTTTAACTGTTTATATTTATTTTTGAGACAGAGGGAGACAGAGCATGAGCAGGGGAAGGGCAGAGAGAGAGAGAGGGAGACACCAAATCCGAAGCAGGCTCCAGGCTCTGAGCTGTCAGCACAGAGCCCAATGCGGGACTCGAACCCACGAACCGTGAGATCATGACCTGAGCCCGAGGTGGACGCTTAACTGACCGAGCCACCCAGACGCCCATTCCCCTGTATTAAAAGCCAATTCGTTAAAAGGAGCACTTCGCTGACACCTACCCCCAGGTCCTCTAAAGAGTTGCTTATTTTGGTCGCTTCTGCTTCTTCAGAACATGCTTATTCTTATGAAAGAGAATGAATCAGGTATCTGCCCATGTCACTACCTTCAATCCTGGAGCTGCAGAAAGCATGGATTACTCCTAACGACAATGTTCACTCTGTATTTGGCCTCTTCTGTGGCACTTGACACGATTAACCATTTCCTTCTGGAGTTGCTCTTTCCCTCTGTAGTTACTTGGTGATAACAGGCCCTCCTTGGTCTCCTCTTCTCTTTCCTTCTTTCCGCCTGCTTTAACCCTTGTGATCCACAGCCCCCACGCTTCCTACTCCACACTCTTTTCCAGGAGTCTGTCACTCCCTTTCCTGGAATTCCCCAAGTCTATGTCCCCACTTGAGACACCTCTGCTAAGCCCCAAAGACCATCGTCACACTACCCCCCTGCTAAGTCCCCAGGAAAATTCAGAGCCGTCATTTTTTGGTTTTTGTTTTTCCCTGCTACACAGCCTAACATTCCCTAACTTGATTAATTTCACCCCACCCCCAAACAGAAAATTACTTTCTTTTAAAATAATTTTTAAAGTTTTATTTTATTTGGGAGACAGAGAAGGAGAGAGAGAGAGAGAATGGGGGAGGGGCAGACAGAGAATCCTCAACAGGCTCTGTGCCACCAGTGCAGAACCTGATGTGGGGCTCGAACTCACAAAATCATGAGATCGTGACCTGAGCCAAAGCCAAGAGTCAGATGCTTAACCGACTGAGTGTCCCAGGTGCCCCGGAAGTTACTTTATTCTTTTATCTCTACATTGAATTGGTTGCTAAGTCCTAAGTCACATTTAATCCCTCAATATCACATTCATTTTTGCTGTTCCAGGTATTTAACATTTCCCCCTGCACTGTTGTTTATGTCACATCCAGGCTTAAAGCTTTTCAATGCCTGTCTATTGCCAAGGATAAATTTTTTAATGTTTATTTATTTTTGACAGAGAGAGAGAGAGAGAGAGAGACAGAGACAGGGCATGAGTGGGGGAGGATCAGAGAGAGAGGGAGACACAGAATCTGAAGCAGGCTCCAGGCTCTGAGCTGTCAGCACAGAGCCTGATGTGGGGCTTGAACCCATGAACTGTGAGATCATGAGCTGAGCCAAAGTCGGACACTTAACCGACTGAGCCACCCAGGCGCCCCACCAAAGATAAATTCTGAAGAACTTCAAATGATCCATGAAACTGACCTTGCACCCTTGGGGGTTCTAGGGGGAAATCTGAAACTGGCTCCCATACATGGAGGGCAAGGAGAGACCAAAGAAAGAGGCAAGACCACTCTAGATTGGTAGGTGGCAATTTTAATAATCAAGGGAACTTATACACATGGCTTGTCTTGGGTGGCTGCGAGATGGGTAGCTATCTGCACCTGCCCGCCAGAATCTTAAGTTTATCCACACGCCTTAACCTGGTTCAGTTGTGTAAACGGTCCAGATGGTCTCAATAACACATTGCTCTCTCAAATCTGCATTCTTGATGTGGGTCCTAGTGGAAAAATGGTGAATGAAACATATATTCCAAGTATGCGGGTGGGGTTGGGGTATGTGTGGGAGGGGTTAAGAGCCTCGGGTAGCCCTGGCCCAGCTCTCAGGTCAATCAGGGATCACGTCCTTTTGGTGACCTCCCACAACAGGATACATGTATACAATTGTATATATTATAGCACACAGAATATTTTGTTGCAAGTCTGTGTTGGTTTGCCTGAGTCCTCTTGTCGTCTGTGAACTCCTTCATGGTAAGAATTATGTTTTATTGATGTTCCCTTTCTCAGTCTTCTGCAAAATGCCTGGCACATAGAATGTGCTCAATAAATATTTGATGAACCAGGCAGACACAAATGAATAAGGGCACTCCCTTAGTGCGGGATCGGACCTGTTGCACTCCTCCTGGAGCCATGCACATGAAAGTGATCCTTTAGTGTGGGTCTTCCTGTGGAGTTGGTTGATTGATTCATTCACGAACTATTTATGGAGCACCTGGTAGGTTCCAAGCATTGAGCCATATAACAGGCATCCTCTTGGCTTTGAGAAAATTATCATTCCAATACAAAAAGCAGAATTATTACATTTTGGCTAGTCATTCCTGCAGATGAATGCAGAGTCGGTTAAAAAGTGGTTAAGGCTGACGGCACACACACTAGTGAGACTTTGGCTGTAACCCAGTGGGCTTTCATGTTCCAGACTTGCTCCTTATGACAGACCTCATATTATCTCATTTCAGCATAGGAAGGCTGGGATGCCTTTACTGGACCTGGCTAAGGCAGCCACGAGCAAATGCTGCTGCGCACCAGAACACGGCCAGGGCGCACACAGGTGCCCATATCAGAGACGAAATGTGATGTGTTTGGGGCAGATGACACAGGAAAGGCATATCTGAGGACCATGGAACCTTCCAATCCCTGCTCTTTCCCAAAGGCCCTAACTAACACAGGGCTTCCTCTGCTTATTCCTAAGCAAGGCAAGTTCCCTTTTCTCTGTCTCTTGTCCAAAGCTTGTTTTCAGAAGACAATTTGAAATTTATCTACTATAAATTATAAAACAGTATAAAACCTTAAAGATCACTAGTTCACTGGTACCTTCTAGTGGGCCTTCCTATCTAAACAGTATGGAAAGACTTAGACTATTGTTCTGAATAGTCGATTGATGACTGGGATTATATTCTAGGCATAATACAAAAAGACAAGTCTAACCGAGGCTCCTGAAATGATTCCAGGAAGATGGTCATCTTCTTGACGTGCCAAGTTGGACAACAGAGGGGAGGAGGGGAAAAGGTCAGGGAGGGGGAAAGGTCAGTGCCAAAGGCACAGGCGGGGCTTAGGCTGACTACTAGAACGCCCGGGGGCCAGCAGCTAATTCAGGAGAATGAAACTGTGCCAGTGCTGGGGCGGGGCGGGGTGGGGGGCGGATTACAAGGAGTGATGTGTGACAGGATCTTGTGTTACATAAACCTTTTGGTGCAGGCAGCAGGAGGGGAAAAGGCAAAAGCACAAGTTTTGGATGGTCTCTTCTGCACGAGAACATCTTTGATTTTTCAACCCTTCTCACCCGTGGTGAGACGATGGGGAGGAAAAGGAAGGGGCAGAGAGCAGAGCCAAGGCAGAGCGGCTGGAGGGGCTCAGGAATCCTTCCACCCCGCAGGCGGGCCTGTGGAGGGACTCTGGGCGGGCGCTGGGCGGGGCCTCTGGAGCATCCTCTGAGCGGCCGCCTCTGAGCACCATGGGAAAATCCTTCCTCCCTCGGACATGGCGCCCACCTGCCCCGCGGCAGCAGCCGGCTCCGGCGCCGCGGTTCGCGGGTCCGGGCAGGAGAGCAGCTCGAGCTTCAGTCGCGGGGCGGAAGGGGGGGGAGGGGGCGGCGGCAGCGGTGGCGGCGGTGGCGCCGCCCGCGGGCCTGGGTGTTAGAGCCGAGGGCGCCCGGGGACCGGCGGGCGGAGCGCAGCGGGGCGCCGCCGGCCCCGGGGCGCAGCAGGCATGGTGTCCCAGGCGCTGCAGCTGCTCCGGCAGGGCGTGTGGGCCGCGCTCACCGGCGGCTGGTACCACGACCCGGAGCAGAGCAAGTTCACCAACAGCTGCCACCTCTACCTGTGGCTGTTCCTGCTGCTGCTGCCCCTGGCCTTGCACCTGGTGAGTGGGGAGGTTCGAGCCGGGGAGACGTGAGGGTGGAGAGAAGAGGGGAGAAAGCCACCCCAACCTGCGTGTCTGCCTCGTGATGGAAAGGGCTGGCAGCGATTCTTAAGGGATGGGATGAAGAAGTATAAACGTACCGTTATAAGAGAAGTAAGTCACGGGGTGCGATGTACGGCGTGGGGAACACAGTCGGTAATATTGTATTAACTTTGTAAGGTGACAGACGGTAACTGGACTTGCCGCGGTGACGGTTTCGCCATGTATACAAATGTCGAATCACTCTGTTACACACCACGAACTAATATAGCATTGTATGCCAGTTATACCTCAGTTGAAAAGAGAAAAGGTGGAATGAGGACGGCCCTCGGGATTTGGGGACAGAGGAAGTACAGGGAAAGGGGGACAGGGACTCAGGAAAAGAAGTAGAAAGGACTTTGGGGGCTCTGGGACTCATTAAGAATTGATGCTGACTGTCAGGATGAGTCAGACTCTGCTTGTGGCTGGGGGATGTTGAACCTGTTTTGTAAGTGGAAAATCCTAGGCCTTCTGGCTGGTTAGCTGGGCATGATGGCCAAAATGCAAAATGAAATGTTAAAAACAAACCTATTTCAGTTGTTGATCTTCTAAGCCCCCTCCCCTCCTTTCCTGTTTTGCTTTGAGAAGGCAGGTTCAATGATCAAGCACTCAACTTTCGATTTCCACACCATTATGTAAAGAAATCTATAGGAAGATATATTACTGGGTAAATCTAATGTAGTTTACGCTAAGCATTACAGTACCTAGTTGGGGCTTGCCACTTTAATAGGTTACCATAATTGAGCGCTTGCAGAATAACTACATCATGACCTTCTTGGGTAAATTAAATATACCTAATTGAAACAATGTTTCGATCTGAAGAGAAGCTGTACAGATAAAGGGTTCCATGTCTTATTCAATGTTCTGGGCCAAGGAATCTAATTTTGATAGCTCTGTTGAAAGACTTTATTCCTAAAATGAAATTTAATCATCTTCTCCCCTGCAAAAATCTTCAGTGAGTTTGCACAGCTGATGAATTCCAAGTTCAACATTAGAGGCTGTCCATGATCTGGCTCCTGTTTTCCTCTTTCTGGAGGTTTATCCAGAGGGTCAGAATTCTAACTCTGAAATCAGGCTGCCGGAGTTAAATTCTGGGTCCACCTCTTACCAGTACTATGACCTTGGGGAAGTTGCTTACATTTATCTTATTTTTCATTTTCTTAGCTGTAAAATGAGAAAAACAATACTACCAGATGGACGGTGTTGTTTAGGGGCTTAAATGAGACACTGCACATACAGCCATCCATCTGTCTGGCTTGACCCAGGAATGGACACAGACCTCTTTTAAATTTCTGTTTTGCTGCAGAGTAGCTGCTTGGCGTGATGTTTAACCTATCTAAACCTTAGTTTTCTCAGCCTTAAAACGGATGTGATAATGATCATGTCTCAGGAAAAGCAAGTAAATTTTTGTATAAAAGGCATTGAGATGCAGAGGCTGATCCATGGATGCCCTTCAACATGTTAAGTTTCCTTCTTCTTCTGTGACCTTGTTCATCGTTTTTTTCCTGGCCCATAGGTCTTGATGTTTTCTCTTTGCCTGGAGGGGCAGCGTAGCTGGGTGATGAGGAACACAAACTTGGGTTCAATCTTGGTTCTTGTGCTTACTAGCTCTGTGAGCTTGAGCAAGCTCGAGCTTTCTGGTGTGTAAAGCAAGGATAATAGTACCCCCCTTATAGGGCAAATATGAGGGTTGATTGAATGAATGAATGAAAGTGCTTCTCAGTACCTGGCACATAATGACTGTTCAATATGAGCTGGGCTTCCTCCCCGCCCCCCCCCCCCCCCGCCCTTTTCTCATCATTTACTTTCCATAATCTCTCCATCCTTCTCTGTCTCAGTTTCCCTGATTTCCATTCAGCTAGAATTAACTTCTCTTCTCTCTTGCCTTTACCCCATTCTGTATTTACTGTTGGTACAATAGCACATTTTGAATTCTGCTTCGCACTTAGTTGCTGGAACATGTACCTCTGCTTCTAGATCATGGGTTTTGATTTTGTCGATTCATCTTGCTTTTTCACAGTGCATCCAGCAAAGTGTCCTGCATTTGGTTAACCGTGATCTCATATATAATAAACTTGTGGCAATGAAATCAACCTGTATCTTTCTGTTCCATCCAACATTATATTGTCTACCTCACTGTATATTTTCAGTATTTCTGATAATTAAAGCAATATATATTCCACCTCTAATCCCACTCCTCAGCAACAACCACATTTACATGTAATGTATATTTCTACAGATTTTTTTTTTAGGTATGTGGGCTCATTTTTACGTAACTCCTTATAAGATTTGATGTGTGCCTGTGATCAGAATCCTTAATTTCTATCTAATTATGCTTTATTGAGTAGCTTGATTCTAACTTGTATTTGTAAATAGGAAATTGCCCTTAATTAAGTTCCTCTTTAATGCTATTTTAAAATAATTTTTTTTTTGGCTAGATCTCAAGAGTTTAGGAAGTAAAAAACTGATACCTTAAATCAGCTTACTCTTATATTGGATTTTTTGGATCAGACCAGTTATACCAAAATTTTTGTATCTTTTTGCCAGTGTGCTTTGACCTATTATAGAATAATTTTATGTGAATGCATTTGTTGTGCTGCTACTTTTTAAATGTATCCTATCTTTTAAAAAATGCAGGTTATCCCTTTGTTTCTCTGGTCTTCTGGTCTCTGAATTTGACCTTAGCAATAAAAGACCCTCCCTCCTCAGCAGAGGGTTCTGTGCTACTAAGTCTTGAGGTTTAAATATATTCTTCTGAGCTTCAGGGCTGCCTGGGGTTGCTAACATCTTTTTCAGTTTTTTCCGCTTACAGGAACTTAGTCCAAACAAACTACCTGACTGCTCACTGATAGCAGGGGCTTATTTGAAGTTCTGTCATTTAAGGGGCCCTGAACTTTCCTGAGTTTTGCAGTTTGAGTTTAAACATGCTTAACCAAGGTAGTTCTACTGTAGGGAGAATCCATAGCTTTCAATTTGATAGGGGCTTGGAGTATGTAAATTAAAACTTTATTATTAATTATTGAGGCAAACTTATCCCTGAGCCCTCGAGTTTCCTGAGGCCTGGTTGATAATGTGGAAAGTAGATTATTTATTAGCATTTATAAGTTATTCACATCTTTTTGGGAAATGCTAAAAAATGCAGAACTATCAACATGAAGCCACTTTGGATAATTTGGAAAGAGTTTTACTTTGATTTATTACCGATCTGATTTTCTTTCGGACAAACTGAAAGATGCATTTGTCATTAGAGATATTTGAACTGTCATTTACTACACGGGGGCTTGTGCTTATTCTTGTGAGGTAGCAGACGGACATTCATGTGAAGCGTTAGAACAGGAATACCCTGGGCGTGATGCTGACCCTGTTCTGGCGACACTAGGCTAGTGTCCAAAGGCATCCCTGCTCTACCCCCTACGAATTGTGTGAGTGTGCAAGCCACTTCACTTCTCCAAGCCTCAGTTTCAGCCTCTGTAATAGGGGGCGTATGGGTTTCATTTATAGATTCAGCAACTGAAATCCAGAGGGGAGTCGGTTACCTGCCTAAGGCCATATAGACTATAGGTGGTAAAATTCAGAATTTTCGCTGAGGTCCTGTTGTATCCCAGTCCTTGGCCTTTCCACAGCACTGTGCGGCCACATCTGCTACACAGGAGAGCATCTGAACTCCCTGAAGCAGTAGGCCCTCAAAAAGTGGCCTTCTGATTATCCTGGTGGTGGTAGGACCAACGTGAGTAGAACAAGAGTTGAAGAGTGGAAAAAATGGGTCGGAAACTTGATATTCTTTAAGATCCATTGGAGGGCAACATTGTCTATGATTTTCACACCGAAAGCCTGTCTTTCATTTTAGGACTATAGCTTTATGTTCCCTTTCCTTTTTTTTTTGCCAGACTTGCTGTTTCCAGTTCTGCTTTTTAATTTACTGTTAGAGACTTTCTTTGGTAGGAACCACTTCATTTCTAATTGCTATGATTATCCAGTGGGATTACCTACCTGGGAATGCAAGCTGGTGCAGCCACTCTGGAAAGCAGTATGGAGGTTCCTCAAAAAACTAAAAATAGAACTACCCTACGACCCAGCAATTGCACGACTAGGCATTTATCCACGTGATACAGGTGTGCTGTTTCGAAGGGACACATGCACCCCCCGTGTTTCTAGCAGCACTATCAACAATAGCCAAAGTATGGAAAGAGCCCAAATGTCCATCGATGGATGAATGGATAAAGAAGATGTGGTATATATATACAGTGGAGTATTACTCGGCAGTCAAAAAGAATGAAATCTTGCCATTTGCAACCACGTGGATGGAACTGGAGGGTGTTATGCTAAGTGAAATTAGTCAGAGAAAGACAAAAATCACATGACTTCACTCATATGAGGACTTTAAGAGACAAAACGGATGACCACAAGGGAAGGGAAACAAAAATAATATAAAAAATTGAGGGGGACAAATCATAAGAGACTTATAAATATGGAGAACGAACAGAGGGTTACTGGAGGGGGTGTGGGAGGGGGGATGGGCTAAATGGGTAAGGGGCACTAATCTACTCCTGAAATCATTGTTGCCCTAGAGGCTAACTAATTTGGATGTAAATTTTAAAAAATAAAATTAAAATAAAAAAATAATAAAATGATTTACCCAAGACCTCTAGGCTCATAGGTGGTAGAACTCCAAGTCCGATATTCTCCCTACCACCCACTTCCGTGGCTTCCTCTCAATAAGCAGCTATAGTCGAGATTCTTCTGTGACTGTGCTGCTCACTCATGGGAATCTGACCCAATGCAACCAGGAAAGGCAGAAGGAAAGACCTCTGCAAAGGTCAGACCATGCATTGCCTGAGGCTATTGTTCTCCATTCCAGCCCCAAGAACTCTTAAGAGATCAATGAAAACATACACTGGGAAATAAAAGAGGCAGGAGAAAAATTAAAAACAAAACGAAACAAATGGGATTACCTATCATGTGCTAGTATCGCACTAGAGAGCAAGTCAGCAAACCATGCCTGCTAGGGGGTCTTGTTACACCTGGTGGGGGACTCTCCTGTTGTAGTCTGTAGCCACTTGCCCATTTGGATACATAATTAGTTTTCCCTGGGTTTTCTGTTTCTTTGTATCCCTCCTTCCACTCCCACTTCTAGCGTATCAAACGCCTTTGCATGAATTATGGGAAGATGGTGTGTTCAAAAAGCCACCTCTTCCTGGCTCAGGACTTGGGGACTAGACTCCAGCCACCATTGGATCCTGTCAGCTGGAGGCCTTTGTGCAAGATGCAGCTTGCCCAGCCTGACACAGCAGGCCTGGCCGCGTTGGCTTGATTGTTGTTACTTTGCTGGGCTACTTCACCGGCTGCTGTTCTCAAAGGTTCCCTCTCATGGTCAGTCCTAGCGTTTATATTAGATGTCCCTGAAAGAAAGGCTTTCTTTGCTGTTGGATCACATGGACCATGCTTTCTGTTTTGGTGCTTTTACCTCCGGGGGCGTATTCATTCACACATTGAGATGCATGAACCTCTGCGCGTTCCCATAACTTACTGGCATGTCTGAACTTCCTTCCTTCTGCCCTCACCTGCCTCCTGCCCTCACCTGCTTCCTGCCCTCACCTGCCTGAAACAGATTGGGGTTCAAGGTGAGGCAGCCAAATCTTGCAGATGGATGCTTAAAGGCATTCTTTCCTGGCCCTGGGCCTCCACGGAAGTGCAGACCCAAGCCTTCTAGATTTGGGCTCAACGCCATCCCATGCAGTTGTCTTTAAAATCGTGCTGTTCCCAACGGCTGTTTGGACGATGTGTACAAAGGTCTTGGCTTCCTGGCTCCATGAGGGCTTTGTTTTCCTGGCGTAAGCCCTTGGACTAGGGATGCCCCTCCATCCCTGGGGTAGCTCAGGGAAGTCATCTTCAGTCTCTCCTGAGTGATGATTGACACCTTCTGCAAAATTCCTCCTACTTATCCTGGCCTTCTGCCACTCAGACACATGGATGTTGTGGGCGGGTTGTGTTTTGTCTCTGTGGCAAAAGAACCAGCATCTGCCTGGTCCTGGGATGTCGGCCTCTGGAGCAGCCTCCAAAAATAGTGCCTTTCCCCCCTTTCTTTCTGTTCTAGTATTTCAAGTTCATGACTAATTTTCTGGTGGTTAAATTTATGTCTCCCAGCCCACCTCCACCTCCCTGAGAGCTTTTTGAGATTTCTCCCAATTAATACCTAGTTATATTTGGATGCCACTCTCCTCAGATATTTTTTTTTTCCAATTGTAATGTCTAATACTTTAATGCCCTTGGTGTTATTTATTTATTTATGTGTAGGGAAGTTTATGCTTATCAAGTGACTGCTGTTCTCCTGATATTAACCTCTTGGTCCCTCAGATGGTTACTTTTAAGTATTACCCAACCATATTCCCATTTGTCTTTCCCACATCTTATAGATGCTAAAAAATGGGCTAGTTCTTAGCGGTACTCAGATTTTCCCCTTCTTTTCTTTTTTTTTTTTTTTTTTAATGTTTATTTATTTATTTTTGAGAGAGAGAGAGGACACAAGGAGGGAAGGGGCAGGGAAAGAGGGAGACACAGAATCTGAAGCAGGCTCCAGGCTCTGAGCTGTCAGCACAGAGCCCGACGGGGGGCTCAAACTCACGAACCGCGAGATCATGACCTGAGCCGAAGTCAGACGCTTAACTGACTGAACCCCCCCTGTCTCCTCTCCCTTGTTTTCTTTTGAATCTTTCCCCTGTAACATTTGTTATGTTATTATTATATACTATCGGAATAGGCAGTAGCAACAGCCAACGCTCACCAAACACATCTAAGGTGGGCCCTCTTGTGAGAGCTTTGCCTGCACTCCGACATCTTGTCCTCACAACCCAGAGAGGTGCTGCCATTATTCCCCTGTTACAGTTGATGGCATTGGCACAGAGAAGGTGGTTAACATGCATGAGGATGTGTGGCCAGTTGTGACCTAACCAGAGTGAGAGTCCCAACAGTCCGTACTCTTACCTCCCAGCCGTTGTTTCACAACATGGGCATGTATGTCCTGCACGTTGGCATGAAGAGACACAAACACTGAAAATGTGCAAAAGACCATCTAATGAAAAGTTAATTTCCCTGGACTCTTGTCTCTACTACGTCATTCGAGAGGCTACCGTCACACACAGTCTCTCGTGTGTTGTTCGGAGGATATTTTATATGCAGGCGGGTGGAGATTTGGTATGAGGGATACTGGGCTGAATCATAAAGCAGCCTTCTTTGTCCTCTGTTGCCCATTTGGTTTGTTCTCTAGAGAGTTTGTTCTCTACTCCTAGATAAAAGCAGTTGCAATCCCCGGGATTTCAGCTTGCAAGTAATTCAAGTCCAACAAATAAAAAATAAAAGTTTGACACAGACTTGACTGAGATTTCAGAATGTCCAGTTCTGTATGATAATCAAAGCTTCAACCACTCAGTCATTTCTACGGGCAGGAATGGGTAAAAGGAAGGAGGGCTGTTTCCTACTACTCCTCCCTAACATGTTGGTCGATGTTGCTGACGTCTTTAGTCTCGATGAGCAGGAAAGCTCTTTGTTGACTTGCACAGTGGTAGGCCGGCTCTGGGACAAGGATGCACATGTCCCCAGCTGAACCTCTCTGGCGAGGCCCTTCCCCATGTCCTTCACAGACCCTGTTCTCTGTGCCGGTATTTTGTCTCTTGCAGTTCCATGAGGAGAGCTGCCTCATCTCCGTCCCGCCTCCACAGTTTCTCAGAATGGGAAGTCCACCCCAGCGACTTCTGCAGGGCCTTTCTACACTGGCAGCCCTTTTGGACGTTATCTAAAGCAAACTCTTGCAGGCTCGAAATCATAGCCTCCTATGATTTCTCCTATGCCCTCTCCCAACAGACTCTGGGAGGGAAGGCCAACCTCAAGCGTAGGAACATCCCCCTCGTCCCTGATCAGAGCAGCGAGCCGACTGGTCTCTCATCTTTTAGCTCTTCTGGGAAGGAGTCAGACACCAGTCTACTGTGCTTCCCACTCCCCCACCCAGATTGTGGGGGACCCACACTAAGTCTCTGAGTGGTCCCACTGAAGCCTTTCTGTCTTGATTATGGCAGGTAGAGATACAGGACTCACGGAATACCAAAGTTCCCTCCAAATATCTTCACAAATCCTCTCATTCTGGATTGTATTGCACCCTCATTTTGAGGGAGAGATTTTGGAGTCCTCTCGTTCATTTTCACGACCCATTTAGAAGTTTCTAGATTGACCCAGAAATTGGTTGGAATCTAATTTCTCTTCTATCTTGGCTTTTTGGTCAACACTTCCAAATGAATATTTTGTTGTATACAGAATGCAGTCATTTGTGTGTACGTATTCTTGTTTTCCCACTTCATGGAACATCTTGGAGATTGGTACATAAAAAGCTGCATCATTATTTTTAATGTTTACACAGTTTGAGTAAAGGGTAATTTGTTCAACCTGTCCCCTATGAAGAATGCTTAGGTTTTCATATGATCTTTAACCTAATGCAAGTATTTAGCTATTTGTATTAAGTTTCATTGAGTATTTGAACACATGTGCACTCATCAGGATGTGCTAGTTTGTGCCGATGTAATAAATAACCTTAAAATCTCTTTGGCTTTATCAAGTTTGCTTTTTATTCACATTATATGTCCAACATGATCAGTAGGGGGTGGGGGACATGCTTAGCTGGGGGTCCTCCTCGTCACAAGCATGTAGGCACCTAGGCTAATAGAACCTCCATTTTGGGTTGGCTGGGGGTCTGCTCACCCTGGCTGATCATTGCCAGTCACCGTGATGGAGGGAGAGAGAGTGAGGGTCAAGCGGTAGCTTTTGAAGCCCCTTCCTGGACATGGCAAATACTTGTGCACTCAGATTTCTTGGTCAGGGCAAGTTGCATGGCCACACCCAACTCCAGAGGGAGAGGAAAGAGCAGTTGTATCATGTGTGAGGAAGGAATTGGACATACTTGTTGGGCAGCACTTATGTCTATGATGGCAAACTAAGTGCCAGTGTTCTGATGGATTTGGGGAAAACAACAGGCAGAAGATAGATTGGTATTTCTCCTCATGAAGTTAGCAGATAAATGTTAATAGACATAAATAGAACAATGATAATTGTTATTACATGGCAAGTACAAGATGTTATATATAGTAAAGATGGGAGACCCTATCCTGACTTTGGTATTTAGGGAGGGCTTCCCCGAGGAAATGACTTCTGATCTGAGATTTGACAAATGCCTAAGGAGTTAGCCAAGCAAAAATGGGTAGACCATGAGGAGTTTGAATATATAATTCTCAGTACAGTGAGACACATGGATGCTGGGTTTTTTGTTTTGTTTGGTTTGGTGTGTGTGTGTGTGTGTGTGTGTGTGTGTTTTGGGTCAAATGGATATGATTTTTTATTACCCAATTTTTATTTTTGAAAAATTTCTTGTGCATAAAAAACTTGCAGAAATGGTGAATGAAAATATTTACCCTTCACTTAGCTTCACCAGTTCTGAATATTTTCCTACATTGGCTTCATCGCTCTCTTTATATGTTTATATAGTTTTGATTCTGCTGTATCATTTCAGAATAAGTTGCAGGCATCGAGACCTTTTCTTCCTAAAAACATCAGCTGGTATGTCTTAAGGAAAAGGACATTCTCCCACACAGTTATCGCATGCAAAAGAAGTTTTATTGCTGTAATGCTGTTATCTAATGTATAATTCCGATCCAGTCTCCTGTGTTCCCAGTGGTGCCCTACATAACTAGGGATTTCTGTTTTGTTTTTCTGGAACCAAAATTTAATCAAGGACCATACATTGCTTCTAGTTTTCACGTCTCATAATTGGACTTTGTTCCAGAAGGGGTTCTTCCAGCCCTTTTGTTTTCTTTGGTGGCATTGAAGGTTGTTTTGCAGAATGTTCCTTGATTTAGATATTTTGGATCATTTCTTGAGATTAGATGTGTGATTATGCTTACTTTGGCATGAAATCTGCAGAAGTAACGTATCCTTGTCCTGAATAACATTGTAGGCTCGCTTGTGATATCATCCCCCCCACTGTCGGGGCTGTTAAGTGTGGTCACTGGTTAAGGTGGTATCGCCTACATTTCTCTATTATAAAGGTACCTATTTTCCCCTTTGGATTTAATAAGTTACCTGTGAGGGGAAACCTAGAGGCTGTATATAGTACTGTATTCCCCCCAAACTGTCACTTAATGATAGTAACATAAATTAATTCTTGCCTAAAATAATTATTGCAATGGTGGATGCAAAATAGTGATTTTCTATTTATTGGTATTCTTCTGTAAAGAAAACCTTTCCCTTTTCCCCCTGCCTCTGTAGTTTTGTGGTGCTGGTTAGTGCGCCTAGATTCATGTTTTTTAATTCAATGGGTTAGAATCTAGTCCTATGATCATTCTTATTGATATTCAAATTACATAAAATTTGGCAAGTAAGACCCTCTTTGAGCAGTTCTTTAATCCTTTGGCTATGTCCCCAGCAGGTTTAGAGTACTTTCTTGCTCTCTGGACCACCACAGTAGTCAGGCTTAGCTTATACTTTCCCAACCCAGCCCTGAAAAAAGCAGCCATTTTTCTAAGGAGACTGGATCCTTTTAGTGGGGAATGGCTTTGGGAAGCAAGATTTAAGGCAACAGTAGTTGTGCTCATTACTACTGGATTGTCTTTGCTCTGGGTCCTTCCAGTAGACAGACCTGGGAGAGCTTAGTTATCTGTCTGTCTATCTATCCATCCATCCATCCATCTATTGAGAGTTTATTCTGAAAGTTTTAATCTGATCCAAATCAAAGGATTCTAACTCTCCTTTACTCCTTCCATATTTGTATCTACTTTTTCCCACAAGGAGAGTTCTGGTTGCCAAACTATCATTTTTTCAGCCTTGAAATATACACAGGAAGTACTACTCCTATACCACCACCAAACAAAATCTTTTAGTAAAGTTCAAGATTGCTTTTAGTTATTATTATTTTTTTATTTTTTTAATTTATTATTATTTTTTTACATTTATTTATTTTTGAGAGACGGAGCACAAGTGGGGGAGGGGCAGAGAGAGAGGGAGACACAGAATCCGAAGCAGGCTCCAGGCTCTGAGCTGTCAGCACAGAGCCCCACATGGGGCTCGAACTCACAAACCGTGAGATCATGACCTGAGCCAAAGTCTGACGCTTAACCTACTGAACCACCCAAGCACCCCTATTATTATTATTTTTTAAAAAATACACCAATAATGTGCTGTGAGTGTATTGTGTTCTAAAGTTACTTGGATTAATTCTTTGAAAAAAATTTTTTTAATTGAGGTTTAAAATTATATTAGTTTTAGGTGTACAGCATAATGATTCAATATTTGCACAGGATTCCTTCTTTGTTTTTATTTTCCGATTTGTTTTTGTGGTTATTCCATGAGTTCCATATACATTTCGGTCCATCTGTGGGTACGTAATTCTGTTTTTTTCCCCCTTCCTCCTTGTTGATGTAATAATTTTTGGAAGTACAAAACATTGACATGGTTCAGAAAACACATGTAAAAGATACATTGTTTTTCTTTATTAAAAATTTTCCCTGGCTATTGAGTGGGAAGTGGATTAGAGAAAGAGCAGGAACAGAGGGGAGGTTCAGAGGCTTTTTTAGTAGTCCAGCCAAGAGATGGTGGCAGCATTAAGATGGAGAAATGTGAACGCATTTTGATAAGATTTAGTGGTAAGTTGGCTTGGGGGGTGGAGGAGTGAGGATGAGGGACGAATCAAACGTGGCACCTGGTTATCTAGTTTGAGCCCAGGTGCATGAGGTACCATTGCCTAAGATGGGAAAGGTAGGAGAGTACAGGTGGTGGAAAGGGTTGGGCAACCACACATCTAGGTTTAGATGTGTTGATTTGGAGTTTCCTTTCAGATGTAAAAGTGGAGATGTTCAATTGATAGTTGGATATAGGTGCGGGGAGCTTAAGGGATCAAGAGTAGTTAGAGATAAGGATTTGAAAATCCTCAATGTAGAGATTATATTTACTGTCAAGGGACTGAGTGAGAACTCCAAGAGAGAATGTGTAGAAGGAGCAAAGATTTGATCTCCAACTCTTTACCTGACTATGCAGGCAATAAAAACATTTGCCCTGTTGTTTTTTGCTTCTTCTCAAAATACCATATCTGAATTTACTCTTCCGCGGTATTGATGAATGATGCATAGAGGATGCTGATGGTGATGACAAGTGAAACTAACATTTGGGTGCTTATTACATATCGGAAGGTGAAGTCTAAGGAGCTCTACATACAGACCTAGGGCAAAGAGGTAGTATGAGTGAGGCAAGGAAAAGGCTGGAGAGCATCTTGCATTAAATGTTTACTTTTAGAGACACTGACGAGATCGTTTTCAGTGGAGTGCTGGAGCGTGGAAGCCAGGGTTTAAGAGGCAATGGGAGGTGAAAGAATGAAGACAGCTAGTAAAGATGACTCTTCCATTCAGGAAGCAGAGAAATGGCACAGTATCTGGAGAGAGGTTTGGATTCAGGGAAAGTTTATCCTTCCACCAACTTTGCAAGAATCTTGAGGGTGGGGATGCGATTTGAATCCCCCTTGGTCCCTGGTGTGGTGCTTCGTGCACAGGGGATGATCAGACTGCTCTTTCCCCCGATGCAATCTAACCTGGTAAGAAAAGACACAGTTTTGGTTGTGCTGATACAGTTTGAGGCCAGGCCCAGTTCAATGGACTCACCGCAATGTTGTGGCCAGGATCCAGATCATTAAAAATGGAGTTTGAAAACCGAGGTGTTACTCTCATATTATATTGGATTTCCTTAAAGTTCGAATTGCTGTTGTTTCTAAGATGACATTTCTTTTATTATTTATGTGGCAATTATGTATTTTCGTGGCATTCGTGGAATAATTACAAACTTTTTTCTGCATCATGGGATACTTGCACTTTAAAAATATCATTGGATCAAATAAAATGATTTTACCTCATTTATTGATACTAAGTGATCTTACATATGGAGAGCAAATATAGAAGTTTTGGATTGTGAGTGACCTTGTACTTTTTTATATTGGCTCATGTGTGTGTTTTAATTCCTTCCTCCGAATCTTTACCATTTCAAAAGGAAATCAAGAGAACCGATGCTCATTTGCCACTGGCCTTCCTCACTTTTGAGAACATCTTCTTCCTTTCAAGACTACAACTAGATACTAAATAATTAGGGAAGAATAAAAATCCCTGAATATAAGAATTATCCCTGAGCCCTCCCTGACACAAATAGTTTTCCAAGAAAACAACTGCCTTGGCTTATATCATAATTATTTTTTCCTTATTATGTATTATGATGAACACTCCTGATGCTCGATGCAGGCAATAAAAACATTTGCTCCGTTGCCGTTAGCTCCATCTCAAAACACCAAATCTGAAGTTTTTATTTCGTGGTAAAATATGAAATGATGTGTAGATGAGGTTGATGATAATAAGTGACACTAACATTTGAGTGCTTATTACATTTCAGAAAATGTACTAAATAAAACAATTAACAATCCTGTTAGGAACTATTATTCCCATTTCACAGAAAAAACTGAGATTTGCAAAGGCTACATAACTTCCCCAAGTTGCGAATTGTGAAATTGAGAAAAATTTAAAGCATGTAAACATACATTACTATCGTAAGTATTCATTTATTCGCTGATAGTTTTGAGTGTTGGCTGGATAGCAGGCTGGGTGTTGGGAATATAATGGAGAACAAGTCAGGAGCTCAGACCTGGCTCCTGTCCTCATGGGACTTATCATCTTCACATGGCTCTTATGAATAATTAAGAATAAATAAAAAAATATAAACACCTTGAAAAGTGACATAAATAGAAAGCTGACACAAAGGAATATACATACATCCATATAAACATGTGAATGATTATTTTATTAAGAATCCAAGAAGTGCATATTAAAATAATGTGACTTTGGCATATCTAGGTAGCAGAGATGTAAAAGGTAACACCTAATGTACTTTAAATAAATAGCCCTTCTTAAAAATTTGGAGGCATGTATGGACTCCATACATGTGTCACTGAAGCACTGTTTGTACAGCAAAAGACTAGAAACAGATCTTCATTGATAGGGAGCTGGTTGATGGAACTATGGGCATCCACATAGCAGAGTGCCATGGACTTATAAAAAAGCAGATGAGGAAGTAGGCTACTATAAGAATAATCTTGAGGACCTACTATTGTCGAAAAAAAGCAGGATCTATGTATAGACTAAAAGGGAGGAAGGAAAAATAAAGCATATATCCAGTTGCTAATGTTTCAAGAAGACACAATGAAAGGATACATTTTTAAAAAGTAATATATAGGGAAAGAATGGTGAAGAATGGGGTAATATATAGGTAAAGAATGGGGCGAAGGCAACAGAGCTGGAAATAAGAAATGAACTTGTTTCATAGTTTGGTGGCATACTAAAAAAATATTTCAAATGAGTTTAAACACAGAGCTTCTAGGCCTACAGGGGTATAGCCTAGAGATAAAGGAACCACAAAGAAATCTTAAATTGAATTCAGTTATCTTAATGCCCTCAATAAAATGTTATATTATTATTTTGAAATTTTGTATTTATATGGGTAAATAAAATAAGAGATCCTGTTAATATTTTTAGGACTCAAGATTTTGACAATAAGAGAAAACATATAAATCAAATCACAAAAGTTACATAGAACCTTGTCATCTTTCATATGAATTGTAAATACCCATCTGAAGTCATGATTTATTTT
Source organism: Panthera leo (assembly GCF_018350215.1). NCBI lineage: Eukaryota > Metazoa > Chordata > Mammalia > Carnivora > Felidae > Panthera > Panthera leo. Next base: position 15,103,231 of record NC_056689.1, read on the forward strand.
TTTCTTAAAAAAATACATATTTTTTTTAGCTCTATTAAAACACCTAGAAGCAATGATAACCCAAGAAGAATGTGCAAATCTCATGTTCACATTCTGGTCTCTAAACCAGATTCACATTCACATTCTGGTTTCCTTCTAAAAGGAACAAGCGCTCTTTGGAGAAATGACACATCCCCGGTCTGGGCCAGAAAATGTAGAAGAGGATTCTAAAGTCAAAGAAGCTATTGAAAAATACTAGAGTTATGTTAAAAGGATGTGGGGGCAAACTTGTAGGTGCTGGTCAAAGATGGGCCAATTTGAGCACCCGTGAGATAGATCACAATATACTGATGTGCATTTAGGAGTGGGATGCATCCTATAGGAAGACCAGACATTAATGTCAGAATATGGGATCTATCCTGGATGCCGAAAGGGCTCGTCTCTATTCCCTGGAGTAGCTGCTGTGTTAGCAAGACTTGCTCCCAGACCTGCGAGTGGACTGTGGTTGGCTCCAGGATGGAAGAGAGTGGAGGGCGTCCACGTGCCCAAACTGCAAAGGATTGGAGAAGGAGAGCTGACTCTGAAAAAGAGATGAATGTCTACTCATATCTCTTGGTTGTCAGAAAACCTTCACTTCTTAGAAATCTCCACTTCCTCTTGCAGAAGTCACCCTGTATTCCCACCATCAGGCACAATTCTTGAAGACCTTTCCTCGCTGACTCATGAGATTGGGGACCACGTCCCCCTTCCCATCATGGTAGCAAACTGCCTGTCGAGGTGCTGGTTTCCTTGATGTGCCGTCTCTGCCACGGTATCCTTTCTCCCTCCACACCTCCCATACCTGTCATCTCAGGAATACCTTGTCAAGCAGCCCAGGGTGGAAACCCCAACCTTGCCAGGAGTCAGCTACTTCTTGCGACTTCTCCCTGCACTTGGCTTTGTCAGCTCCTGAGGAAAGCATAGTTTGTCCTTGCCATTGTTTGGGAGCCTTGAAAATGAGGGAGACCAGGGCCTGACATAACTGCTGAAGCCAAGAAAGCGCACAGTGCTGACTGTGGGTCAGGCACTGCAGGATGTGCAAAGAGTGGACTCAGCCCTTGCATTCAAGGAGTTTACAATTACCGGAAAGGAGAGTCCATAAAAGTGAGATAACCTTCTATGAGTGGCACAAATAATAAGCTGATTTGGAAATCAGAGTGCTTAACACAGGGTGTACCCTAAACCATTTACTCAGCAACTGATCAATAAAGAACGGTAAACATAACCAGTGATGTTGCAGAGAAAGGTGTATTCTGGCTTTCCTCATCCTGCATTTGTCATTCATTGCTTCTCAGTGTTCTGTGCTTGGCTTCATTTCCCCCTTTCTTCTGCAATGTGGGCCTTCTCAACAGTCTATCTCTGCATTTCATTGTCTTCTCTTTCCCTTGAGGGCCAAGCCACTCTGATGGCTTTGCCTGTTGTGTCTGTGCTAATGGCACATGCCCGGCACCTGCCATTCCCTAGATTCCCTAGATTCCTAGATTCCCTAGATTCCCTAGATTCCTAGATTCCCTAGATTCCCTAGATTCCCTAGATTCCCACTCCGGGTCCCATGTGATCTTTCTGGCATCATGCTCGAAGCCCAACTTCCCTGTGAGGCCTCCTAATGACAGCTCCCATTCTCTGTGATTTCTCCACCTTCTCTAACTGGACAACCTCATGCTCAGGTAGGACAGTTTATCTGAGTGAGACCTTCAGTTGTGCGCCATTTTGTATTATTTGTACACCACCCTGGTGTGATCATCTCATCTTACCGCCTTGACAGTTTACTCTTTGAGGCCAGGTTGGTTTGGGGTTTTGCCTTCAGTGGAGGGCCCCACAGCATACCCTTGTTATGCCATGATCAAGAAGCTGCAGGCTCAAGAGGGCTCTGATGTGAAAAGGTTTGTAACGAATCCACCAAGTGCTGGAGAGAGCTGCATAGGGCAGTGATGTGGTAAAAATGGGGCTTGGGAAGGGAAGCTGGGGAGTAGAGAGGGGAGATGAGCAAGCCAGCCCCCAGGGGCCTCCCAGCAGGGATGCGGCAGGTCTGAAAGGGCCCTGCAGCAGGCAGTGTCCTCCGGCTCTTTCCGTATTTCCATGTTCATCTCAATCGTTTCTCCACCAGCCCCTCCCCAGGGCAGCCAGCTGCACTGGCTTCTTCACATCTCTGAGGCCGCTTTATAGCTTTTGCACCTGTTCCCATGGCCTCACATCTCCCCGCTCGCCTCTCCAAGTTACCTCTAGTTCATTCTTCAGTGCTCAACTGAAACGCCAGTTTCACGCAGGATTATTCCCTGGCACTCCAGACTACGTTAGGTCCCCTTGTTGGGCAAAAATAAATAAGTTAATTAATTTTGTAATTAGTTGTCATTAGGCTGTGCTAGAACAAAAGCTCCTTGAAGACAGACAGACGTGTGCGTGTTTGGTTCTCGGCTCCCTCCCCGGTGCCAGGCACAGCACTGGGACCGTGTGTCTCCAGCACGTCCTTGTGAGGAGCTAAGTGAACAAGAGGTGGCAGCGTGGTCGCTCTTCTGGCCCAGCTAACTCTGCGGGGCTTCGAGCTGTCGCTTACTCTGGGCAACAGACACTTGAGTGGATGTAATTTGACCTTGAGGAAATCTGGGAGAGTCGGCGAGCGTTCTGAGGGACTGGTCCTGCTGAGCCTCTATTTTCAGGCAGAGGGACCTATGTGTTCATATTTCCCAGGTGGAAAATGCTGTGCTTAATCTCAAGTGCTATAAAATAATAATTACTTTTAAAAGTTGCGGTGAAACGCACATAACTTCAAACCTTTACCACCTTAATCATTTTTGAGAGTCGGGTTTCGGTAGTGTTGAGTATATTCATGTGGTTGTGCAACGAATCTCCAGAGCAGTTTTCGTCTTGCAAACCTGGAACTCTGTATTCGTTGAACAGCGTCTCCCCGGATCCCCCCTCTGCTGAGTGCCTGGTAAGCGTCATGTTACTATCCCTTTCTGTGAATTTGATTCCTGTGTCATGTAAGCATAATCACACAGTATGTGTGTGTGTGTGTGTGTGTGTGTGTGTGTGTGTGTGATTGCTTATTTCCCTTAGCATAATGTCCCCTAGATTCATCTGGGTTGCAGCGTGTATCAAAATTCCCTACCATTTTAAAGGCCGAATAGTATTTCACTGTATAAATGGGCCACATTTTGTTTATTCATCTTTCCACAGGCACTTGGGTTCCTTCCATGTCTCGTTATTGTGAATAATGCTGCTGGGAACATGGATGAGCAGATATCTCTTTGAGACCTTGCTTTCATTTTTTTTTTTTTTTTTTTGGGTGGAAATAGAATTGCAGGATCATATGGTTATTCTATTTTTAACTTTTGGAGGAACTGCCATACTGTTTTCCATAAATAATAACTTTTTAAGATAAAAAAAAAATATAGCAACTTACCATATGGTAGCTCCTTCCCAGTAGTCGTCCCCTTGCAGGATTATTCATTTATTCTGAGAATCCTGCCATCGATGCTGGTCGTCTCAGATGTTTCTTCGAGAGGCGTCTTTGGAGTTTCTCACGCTGACATAGGAGAGCAGGGGCCATCAGTTGTACTGTATATCATACTTTACAGGTTTTTGAGGTGATTTTGTGGAAAAAATCACAGTTTATGCGGGACAGCAGGCATCCACACAGATGGTTTCGTTAAGCTCCGCAACAGTCCTGAAGTAGGTCAGCCCCTTTCCGGTCTCCTCACTGCTCCGTCCAGACTCCTGTGCACACTGGTGACCTTGTGGAGTGCAGACACCAGCTTTTCCCTTCCACACTTACACAGCCTTCTCCGCCCTTTCTTCATGGTGAAGATCGAATCCCTAAGCCTGTGGTGTGTGAGACCCTTCCTGTGGTACCGCTGTGCCCCCCCTGGAGTGTGCCTTGTGTCTCTTCCTGGAAGGCTCTGTGGTTTCACGTGGGCTGCCTTGTGCCTGTCCTTCCTCAGTATCCTTCCCAGTTCTCACAGAGAGCAGCTTGCCCTGGAACGTTCTCCCCGGCTTCTCACCCCCGCCTCTCGGGCCAGGTGCACTGCAGTGGGCCAGAGTTACAGCACTGGGCGCTCCACCTTGTACCTGTCTCCTCCTCTATCTCGACTTTGAACTCTGTGAGCATAGGGACTAGGTTTCTATCTCTGTGTTTGGTGCAAGGTAATCACATATATATTTATGGGGCTAAGTAGTGGTTTTCAGTGAGCAGACCAAGTCTGCAACCCCTCCTGGGACATTTGGCAATGTCTGGAGACAATTTTGGTTTTCACACTCGAGGATTTGCTACTGGAACCGGGGCCAGGGATGCCTCTACCTTCTGCGGTGCACAGGACAACTCCCACAACAGAGAATTACTCAGCCCAAGATGTCAATAGCACTGGGGTTGAGAAACTCTAGGCTCAAAGAAGGAGGTTGATCATTATATAATATCAGTGGGTGATGTCCATGATTCTAGTGGCCTTCACTGCAGTGTGATATTGTCTACTCCTTATATTATTGTTAAGTAGGTCCACTTCTTCTAGACTGGGAGAGATAACTGCCCCCAAGAAGCATTGGCAGTTTTTGTAAGGAGCATTTTGAGGTCCATCTCAATGACATTATCACAGTGGCATTTCAATTAAATGTCACAGTAGCATTTAAGGAGTGGGGGCCAGACATGCTGAACATACTGTGCAATGACTGATTGTAGTCTTTTCATATAGTTGATTTTGAAGAATATTGCTTAAGAATGAAGAAATGTAATATTTTGATCCATTGCATTTAAATATTAACTGAAACACACTTGAAATTTCATGACACTAAACATTTTTCCTATCATTTGGGTCTTGAGGGTACTTAAAATTCCTTATGAACAATGAAGGTACAAGTTTAGATTTATGTATCAAATATAGAATTGATCAGTTATAGTTCACATTTTGTAAACTTTTACATTATTAAATTCTTATTTTATTTTTAAATGTTTACTTATTTTGAGAGAGAGATAGAGTGCATCTATCTGTCTTTAGATAGAAGGAGGAGAAGAGAGGAAGGGAGAGAGAATCCCAGTCCACGCTGACATCACAGAGCCCGAGGCGGTGCCCAATCCCACAAACTGTGAGATCCGGACCTGAACCCAAATCAAGAGTCAGACTCTTAACCGACTGAGCCAGATGCCCCTAAATTCTCATTTTAAATTCAAAATCACACATTTCTTTCTGTTAGGCAACAATGACATTGATATTCAATGAGATCCACACTCAATATCGGTACAGATTCCCGGTTGAGATTATCATTGTGTCGAGATTGACATCTCTTTGCCTTCAATGAGTTTACTGATTGGTTCATCCTGTTGAGGTCAGTGAACATTAAACATGTAAATGAAATGTTACTTCTTACTGTGACCATCTGAAATGGAAAAGACAACATGTATCTAGATTTCTTGACTGTACTAGGCATTCATTGATTAAGCGGTCCACCACGAATATTCTTTTTTTTAACGTTTATTTATCTTTGAGACAGAGACAGAGCATGAACGGGGGAGGGTCAGAGAGAGAGGGAGACACAGAATCTGAAGCAGGCTCCAGGCTCTGAGCTGTCAGCACAGAGCCCGACGCGGGGCTCGAACTCACGGACTGTGAGATCATGACCTGAGCCGAAGTTGGACGCTTAATCAACTGAGCCACCCAGGTGCCCCCACCATGAATATTCTTTACGAGAAGAGGAGAGAGAGAGACCGAGGATTAGGTAATTGCAGATACCAGCTTTCTAAGTGGTTTTCAGAGCATTCCAGCCTACACAGATTCCCATTTTCATGCCCCTGCCTCAAATCTACCTCTGCAACCTTTGGCTGTTTTTCCATCTTATCGTTGCCTGTAGTACGGCCTTGACCATCCATACTTTTGCCACTTCTCTATCCAGTGTTTCCCCCAGGAAAGCCACACACAAAGGAAGAGGCCCAGGAGCTCAAAGAGCAGATCTGATAGACCGACAGCAGACCCCAAAGCAGTCAAGTCGTAGGCCTAAGAGAACGTGTTCCATTCGTCTTCCTCCGAAGGATAGAGATAGGAGTAAGGCTGTCTTTGGAGAACCGGTCAGATTTCTCGATTCCACGCACCTCATCATTTAAAAATATTGGTAAGGCTGGCCTACTTCTGAGGGTACCACAGGGAGGGCTCCCTCCATGTTCTGTCAGGAGTTTGACATGCTCGCTTGCCTTCTCACACGTCTCTGCCTCTGGCCTTCTCGACCGCATGCCCGGTACCCACAGGACTGCTGAGCTTGTTCCCGTTTCTGTACAAAATCCACAGTTCCAGGTTTTCTGAGAAAGTTTTAAATGGAGTTTTTGTTGTTTTCTCATAATGGAAATTCACAAAATAGGTAAAGAACTATGATTCAGGAGGTGAAAACCTGTCAACTCCTTCGTGTATTTAAATGCAGAGAAATGATTGTACTTCTCCATCTTGTGGCCTGATTTTCCCCTCCAAGGGAGTTACAGTTTCCTTAGATAGGACCCCAAATCCTACCTGAATGAAGTCATTGGAACTAATGCCTCGGCCCAACACTCTGCATTTGTGTATCGAATGAATGAATGAATGAGTGAGGAATGGACGGCCGGATGGACAAAGCTCTTCTAGGTTGACAAAACGGATGAATAAGACGGGATCTCTCTTATCTCTGAAGCAGATAAGACACCTCAGTCTGCACCCTGTCTTTTGGGAATAACCTAGGGTCTTCTAATAGTCGAGCCCTGGTTAGGCTTCCGGAAACATGAACTAGGAGCTTCTGAAGCCTGTGTCTGCCCCAGATGGCATGAATACCCACACTGGGCATTTCCTTGCAGCCAGAGGGAATATACTGGCATACAACAGGACTGTCGAGCACTCCTTGATGGTATATAAATGGCAAAAACCAGTGCGAATGCTACGGTTGGGAGATTAATGCCTTATTTGTTAGGCCACATATTCTGTGTAAAAACATTTTCTAAATTACTTGAAGCTTAACCTTAAAGCAGGAAAACTCAATTTACTTTAACTACATTCATAGTTTTACATTCCCCTGCCTTCTCTGATAGTATATTGAGTATCGTTGAACGTTTTCTTTGTACTTCTGGATATCTTATTATGTTTTTGTAGCGATGTCCCCAGAGATGACTGAGTCGTGTTTGTGTCTCAAAAAATGACCATACAAGTGACAGGCCTTTTCATAGTTTTTTTTTTTTTTTTATACTTTTCCAACACTATGCTGTCATTTATTATGTTTTGCTACGTTATTGTGGTTACTTCTATTCCCTCCTCCTCCTCTGTCCTCCTGCCTCCCCCCTCCCACTTCTCTTCCTTCTCCTTCTTTCTCTTCTTCTCCTTCTTCTTTCCTATCCCGCCTTCTAATTTCTGTTATGGGCCGGGATACCAAATTTGTTAGACTTATTAGACGCCACGTAAATATGCCTAGAGTAAGAGTACAAAGCTTCCAACCCATTCTCTGAGTGAGTTGCCTTCCAGTCAAGGTCATAACCTTTATGCATAGACTTGATGGCCCAATAAATAGCACCTCCTTTCTTCTGAGCCACTTGAGGGAGACAGGGAGTCAAGCAGATGGAGTTCAGGGATCACCTTTATTACAAAGGAAGCTATTATTTGAACATGTGTTGTATCTGCAGGGAGGTAGACTTCCTAATTGTGAGCTGCGGCATTATGGAGCCTCACCTAGCTGTCAGGAGTGGTTGGAAAGCATTGGGCCTCTCTGACTTGGGACTGATGCTGGAGACCTTGCAGTATGGAGGGAGGCCACCCCAACCCACACCTGCTTGGTCAGGGCTGGCCCCTGGGACAGAAGGGAAGGCACGTCCATTTCCTGTTCCCCCAAATACTGGTCAGAAATCGCTGAGGAAGGAGTTAGGAGCACAGAGAGGTCAGCTGTGTTTTCTCTCCTGGAAACCATAGGAGTGGAGAGAAGTTTCTAACAGTTATGTGTTTTGACTGCCCAGAAGATATTTACACTTTTTTTTTTCCTTCTGAGTCCTTGGTTCTCTGTCAGGTCATGGAAGTAGCTAGGTAAGTACCTTTCAGATGACAGGAGATATATGTACTTGTCACCTTGGAAGTATAACCCATTCTGTGCTTCAGCTTCTTCATTTTTAAGGTGAAAAAAAATTATTTCCAGAAGCCTTCTTCAAAATTAGTTTGTGAAAGTAGATCAGTGAGGAATCTTTATAAGATATACATTAAAAAAGGTTGAACCCCCGAGAGTGCCCTTCTTTATGTCTGTACACTGAAACCCTCAGGAGTGGTTTATTCTCACTGGACACCGGCGTGATTTATAGGTAGTCCTCACTCAGCAGATTATTGATCTCTCCAGGCTACTCAAGAAATGGAAAACAATAACCCATTATCTTGAAGTTAAAAACCAGAGTGGTATAAAATGGCACAGCTACTATAAAAACAGCACGGAGTTTCCTCCAAAAATGAAACAGAGAATTGCTGTATAATCCAGCAATTTCACTTCTGGATATATGTCCAAAGGGATGGCAAGCAGGGTCTTGAAGAAATATTTGCACACTCACGTTTAGAGCAGCACTATTCACAACTGAAGGGTAAACAACCCAAGTGCCCATCGACAGATGAATGGATAAACAAAATGTGTAATGAGTGATAATGCGATATTATTCAGCCTTATAAGGGAAAGAAATTCTGACCCATGGTACAACATGGCTGAACTGAGGACATTATGCTAGGGGAAATAAGCCAGTCACAAAAGGATAAATACCGTATGATTCCAATGATGAGGTATCTAAAAGAGTCAAATTCGTAGAGACAAAAATAGAAACTTGGTTGCCAGGACTGGGGGAGGGAGAAATGGGGAATTACTATTTAATGGGTATAAACTTTCAGTTTGGGAAGACGAAGAAGTTCCAGAGATGGTGGTGAAGGATGTACAACAATGTGAATGTACTTAATGTCACTGAACTGTACGCTTAAAAATGGTTAAGATGGTAAATTTTATATTTACACATATTTTACCACAATAAAAAAAAAGTGGGTACACCCTGTGAGAGAGGCTGAGCTATGAACCTGAAGGAACAGCAGTGGCTTCCATCTGGGGGAACTGCGAGTGGTCTGGGTGTTCACTCAGACACATCTAGATGGCACCAAATTCCAAGAAATCCAGTTTTGTGAGCCGTGCGAATGACTACACTTGTAATTGCTTAGCTGGTAACAGCATGTTGTTTTTCATGAAATTATGTCAGAAAAAGTTTGGTCAAATGAGTTCTTATACCTCTAGTTATCTTAATAATGTGTCAGAGAACCACATACAGCTTTTCTTTGGCCAGGGATATAATTTTGAAAAAGCGTTGCCTCCTATTGGTAATTAGAATGTGTTAAAATGATAAGGTCATGGAAACAAGGAAAAGAATTATTCAAAATCTGAATATACCTAATATGGAGGAAGGTGGGGGAAGTCTGATATAAATTAAAAGCCAATTAAAACTGATCATCCATGACACATCTCTTCCTAAGCCCTCCTTCTCTCCTTGCGTTCTTACGTGTAAGGACAGAAAATCCTACCTAGGAGCTGGGGATCTTTTGGGGATTGAGCACAATGATGTCAGCAGTAAAATGGCCTTGAAAGTGATTTTCAGTGACGTCCCTGGAAGTGTAGAATTGGAGGAGCCCCCGCAGAGCTTGATTATATGGCATTAAAAAGGGGATATTTGGGAGGATTCTGGGTTCTGTTTGCAGGGTCTACTGAAGGAAGAGATTTTAAAGGAGAGCAGGGTATTTTGGGAGGAAGAATGTGCCATCTGTAGCATATTGTAAAACCTTTTCTCTCTCCCTGGAAATTTTCAGTAAAATATCTGTCTTTCACTATGGCCTGGTGGCGTCTATGGGCTTTTTGGGGATGTGACTAAGTGTCGGTGGTCCTTCATAGAGGACGAGACAAGGGCCTTTTCTCACCTGGGTTGCAAACTACATGCTAAACCTCATTGTAATTTCTTGCCTTCTCTTAACTTCAACACTGCCAAGCCAATGCTATAGTCCATATTTATGAAGGTAAACTAAAAAGTAATACCTCTTCTTATTGTGGCAAGTCACTTTTTTCCAAATGAATTTTCTCCAATATCCGTATGGAATCTTTTCTCTCTCACCTTTGCTAAGCATTCTCTTCTCAATGCCTGATGTTCCCCCTCCCCCCATTTATTTCTAATATAATTTGAATGGAAGCTTTCTGGTGGAAATGGAACCCCCAGTATTAGGTTCCTAGTGTTAGCTGCCACAGCAGGCAGAACCCCTAATCTCAGTGGTCTAATGAATCACAGGGTTATTTCTCACTTGTAGTACATGTCTGTCTCGGGTCTGTTAGGGCCTTGTTCCAGAGTCACCCAGGTATCCAAGCAGAAGGAAGATCTGCTGTCTTGCACATGGATCATCTAGAAAACACAGTCTCTGAGATTGTCTACTAAAGAGAAGAGGGAGATGAGGGAGGCACGTAGCTCAAAATTGTCTAGGCTTAGAAGTGACACCTGCCACTTCTCGTCATAGTCCAGTGGTCCAAAGTAGTCACATGGCTCTAGCCTGACTGCAAGGGAGGCTGGGAAATGCAGGAGACCACATGGGGTACTTAGTGAGCACGAATTTCTTTCTTACTAATCAGAGTACTATGAAGCCCAAGTTACATTATAATTTAAAACAACTTTTGAATATAATTTGTGTATGATAGTATGCTAATCTATTCTCAGGACATTTGTTGGGTTTTATTCTTCCTTTATCAGTTTCTTTAAACTCACTGTCTAGCTTCTGCCTAAATTTTTTAGACCTGAAATACAGAGACATGTTACGAAAAAGTGCTGGGGACCATTAGTGGCCCCTATCACTCTTTCTCTGTTTTTAAACTTCTATGTTGCTTGAGGTTCATACAACTTCTCATCAGGAGGTATATGTGTAAATGTGAAACCTATCTGCTTCCAGGTGGGGAACCTGACTTTCCCTGTCTCCCTTATCTATCTATCTATCTATCTATCTATCTATCTATCTATCTATCATCTATATTTGTTTTACTTAATCTTTAATTCACTTATTTATTAATTTATATTTATTTGTGGACTTTTTTTCCCATGGAGTAAAAGCAAGTCAGTGATGGTGAAAATTCTTCACTTTAGCTTTCCTTGTTGGTGATAGTTTTCCTCTTCCTTTATTCTTTTTGTTGGCTATGCTGTTTTGAAATGGTCTTACCTAGATGATGGACTATTATGGGACCATGGGGGGTTATTCAGGGGCTGCTTGGGAGCAGACTTGGGATGGGCCATGTTGTCTACAGGCTCAGCCAGTTCCAGGTCAAAGGAGAGACTATACTCATCACTGGATTTCTTGAGATCCTTCAGCAAGGTGCATTGATGAAAGGGTCTTGCTGTTTCTTGAGGCTGTCCTTGGTAGCATCTTGAGACACTCTAGGATCTATTTCAATCTCCAAAGATAAGAACGTAGTTTGGCAAGGACTAGAGAACCTGCAGTCGTCCATGGTCCTGGGAGAGAACTAGAAAGGTATGTGGGGGATCCTCCAGGGTGGGACAGTTGCATGGATCCCAGTGATTCCTTCTGTTTCTTGAGGGGATTGGACAGAATTGAACTGACCTTCACCATGAACTCCATGCCCAGATCCTTTCACACTGATGTAAATACCCCTTTTACCCTTTTGTAGCTCCTTGCCTGCATCACACCACTAGGGAAATCCATGGCCTGATGGTGTTAACCCAACAAGAGAGCAGGGAAGGAAGGAAGGGGCCATGACATTAATCTTTCTCCTTCCTTCTTTCTTCTGTTCTCAACAAGGCTTTCTGTGTCTTGTTGAAGGAAACAGCATCTCAAAGGCCTTTCTCCGGCCTTTGCTACACGCAGATGCGTAGGAAGGTCAGTCAGATCAGGCTATGGAAAACAACTAGCTAATAGAGCATGGAAAGTCTCACTGTAACACACCTTCTGTTCTGTGGGATTCCTGCCTGCAGATGAAATGCTGGTCATTAGTGCCAGGATTATGAGCACCTGAGAAACAAGAAAAACAAAAATTTTTTTTTTTAATTTTTTTTTTCAATGTTTTTTATTTATTTTTGGGACAGAGAGAGACAGAGCATGAACGGGGGAGGGGCAGAGAGAGAGGGAGACACAGAATCGGAAACAGGCTCCAGGCTCCGAGCCATCAGCCCAGACCCACGGACCCACAGACTCACGGACCGCGAGATCGTGACCTGGCTGAAGTCGGACGCTTAACCGACTGCGCCACCCAGGCGCCCCGAAAAACAAAATTTTTTAAGATAAAGAGATAGCAGCTCTTTTTCCTCAGGTATTGCAACCAGGAACAGTTGTAAAACTAATAAAATTTGAAATCTTGCCCAGTTTATGTTTCATAAGTAGTCCCACAATGCTTTCAGATTTAAAACAAAAGATAATCCTCCAAACGGATACATTTTCTCTTTCTCTTCTCTTCTTTAGGCTTTTCCTCCAAATGCCATCACTGTATTTTTTTACTGCAGTTCAGTGACTATATTCTTCACAATCATCAAATTGGTCAGCTATCGCCTACACCTCATGTTTGATAAAGGAGAAGTAATTCAGCAGAGGCCCTCCAAAAAGAAAGAAAAGCCAAGTAAAGACAAAGAGGCCAACAAGGAACACGTGACTAATCACAAAAATCAAAGGTAACATTTCTGTTGATGTGGCAGTTCATAATTTCACTGTTTCAGTATTGGAGAAAATGGTTTCCATTTATTAGCTATTTGTGAAAATACACCAGTATAGGCAGACACAAATCTGTACATTTTTCTTCTGTTGAATCAAACACTTAAGCCTAAAATCGATACTGATAATCAAGACGATTTAACTATTAACATGACCTTATACCATGCTCCACAGTTCATTTGCATTAGGCTTAACAGAGCAAAGTATTTCACTTCAGCATTTTTATCTCGTCATTTAAATGCTTAGTGCATGCCAGAGTATTTTCAAAAAGAACACTGGTGTTTATTAATATAGAAGTCATACGTTGCATGAAACTGAAATATTAAAAATGATTCTTGAGTGTCATTGTCACTTTTCTCGCCCATATTTCTGATAGTTCCTTAGGAGAGCATGTCTTATTTTTTTTCTAAATATTTTTTAATGTTTATTTACTTTTGAGAGACAGAGAGAGACAGGGCATGAGCAGGGGAGGGGCAGAGAGAGGGGGAGACCCAGAATCTGAAGCGGGCTCCAGGCTCCGAGCTGTCAGCACAGAGCCTGACGTGGGGCTCGAACCCACAAACCTCGAGATCATGACCTGAGCCGAGTCAGACGCTTAACCGACTGAGCCACCCAGGCGCCCCGAGCATGTCTTATTTTAAAGTAATATTTATTATTCTCCCTTAAAAACAAAATTTGAGAAGTGTCTATTCATGTTTTCTGCCCACTTCTTCACTGGGTTATTTGTTTTTCGGGTGTGGAGTTTGGTGAGCTCTTTATAGATTTTGGATACTAGCCCTTTGTCCGATATGTCATTTGCAAATATCTTTTCCCATTCCGTTGGTTGCCTTTTAGTTTTGTTGCCAAAATCTATAAAGAGCTCACCAAACTCCACACCCGAAAAACAAATAACCCAGTGAAGAAGTGGGCAGAAAACATGAATAGACACTTCTCTAAAGAAGACATCCGGATGGCCAACAGGCACATGAAAAGATGTTCAACGTCGCTCCTTATCAGGGAAATACGAATCAAAACCACACTCAGATATCACCTCACGCCAGTCAGAGTGGCCAAAATGAACAAATCAGGAGACTATAGATGCTGGAGAGGATGTGGAGAAACGGGAACCCTCTTGCACTGTTGGTGGGAATGCAAACTGGTGCAGCCGCTCTGGAAAGCAGTGTGGAGGTTCCTCAGAAAATTAAAAATAGACCTACCCTAGGACCCAGCAATAGCACTGCTAGGAATTTACCCAAGGGATACAGGAGTACTGATGCATAGGGGCACTTGTACCCCAATGTTTATAGCAGCACTCTCAACAATAGCCAAATTATGGAAAGAGCCTAAATGTCCATCAACTGATGAATGGATAAAGAAACTGTGGTTTATATACACAATGGAGTACTACGTGGCAATGAGAAAGAATGAAATATGGCCTTTTGTAGCAACGTGGATGGAACTGGAGAGTGTGATGCTAAGTGAAATAAGCCATACAGAGAAAGACAGATACCATATGGTTTCACTCTTATGTGGATCCTGAGAAACGTAACAGAAACCCATGGGGGAGGGGAAGGAAAAAAAAAAAAAAGAGGTTAGATTGGGGAGAGCCAAAGCATAAGAGACTGTTAAAAACTGAGAACAAACTGAGGGTTGATGGGGGGTGGGAGGGAGGGCAGGGTGGGTGATGGGTATTGAGGAGGGCACCTTTTGGGATGAGCACTGGGTGTTGTATGGAAACCAATTTGACAATAAACTTCATATATTGAAAAAAAAATAAAAACAAAATAAAAACAAAATTTGTACACAATGACGATTACACAATGGGATCTAGGAAAGGGACTTGTTTGGGGACTGCTACCCAGTCATAGTTCTGTTTGATAACATCACTGCTCTTGTGTTTCTCACATGGGTTAGCAGCACCAGGCAGATTAACAATGGCAAAAGGGAAGAGCCTCACCAGAACCTCTCCACGCCTCCCCTCCGCTGCAGCTCCAGAGGGCAGAGCATAAACTCTCAGCACTCATCTGGGCCACTGGTCAGTGTGTGTTTTTCTGTTTCACACTGTTCTTGTTGTGTAGTGTTGATCCTGCCTGGACGGGAACGTGCAGGGGTATTGCACGTTCAATACAGTTCAATACAATACAGTCAGTACTGCCCCCATGCTGTGGCTGACCGCATCTCAGGGTGTGGAAATGACCCCTGGGGAGCCCTTGGAGCCCGAGATAAACATCCAGTCTCATGCTGGAAGCACAACATTGGCCTCCTCTGCCGGCCGCCCCACCTGCCGGGCCTGCCACTTTGGCCAGAAGAACCTGTCGGCAGACCTTGACCTCCTTCTCCTCTGCTCCTGTCTGTCATTCATCTGAATCACCATATTTGCAGTGTCCTCCCCTAGAATCAACTGCACTACCCCACATGTCCACATTGAATCACGCCTGTCTCTTGGGCAGTCACTAAATCCCCTTCGTTCCAGACTGACTTTATTGGGCTGTATTCGTGGGTAGCATACCGTAGCCCCTTTCTCTCTCTCCTTTTCACTTTCTTAATTATCAAATGCCCTTTTATCACAGTACAGTGGTCTTGCTTGGGCGTCTACACTTACCTAGATTTTGTATTCGTTTCTGCTCTCCATTTTATTAGACGCTGAAGCAGAGCAGACACTGTGTAGTCTCTTCCCCACGTGCCATTTGGGAAGACAGTAACGGCTGCTTCAGGGGTCCGCTGACTGCCCAGAGATGGGCACCAAGCTGAGTCATGGATTGATTTTTTTTTTGTTCTTCTGTTTGTCTAGGAGTTGCCGGCACAGGAAACAGTGGAAGATCTCAAAGGTAGAGTGTTCATTACCGCCATTTAATATTTCATCACAGCATTAGCTTCAGGGAAGTGAAAAAGAATTCTTGTAAAACAGAATGCCAGTGAATTAATTCAAAGTAAGAACTGTACCTAAGAAGGCGTAGTTCTAGTTCAACTTCATTTCTCTCACTCTTACTTTTCATTATTTCTCATGAGAATTTGTGCATCATTTCTGCATCTAAATTGTAATATTTCATCGATCGTATGTCATTGTGCTTTCTCCAGTCTGCGTTTATTTCATGTGGCTCAGAACAGCAGATAGAAAACAGGATCAGTTCATCATTGATTTTCAAGCTTTTTATTGTAGTAATTCCATTGAAAAATGACAGAGGAAATTATAGAGTGTTCCAGGGACTGCATTTCCTTCAAGTTACGAATTTTGTTTCTGGGAATTTTCTTTTAAGCCCCCAGATCTGTTTCACTTTTTTACAAAGATTTCATTTTCTTATCTTTTGATTGTTTTCAGAAAACTCAGAAAAGAGCTTTTGGAGGCCCGAATTAACTACTTCCTTTCTCTGCAATTCTATTTTTTTGGAGTGCTACTACAAAGAGAAATTTATGCCCTATTTAAGTTTTGAAAGTAGCATAAAATTTTATCTTCGGTAAAACAGCTGAAATTAGCACTTGGGTCTGAAAACCTGAAATTAAGTTTATTTTTTCATCACTCAGCTAAATTCCATGAGAATATGTAAGGGATTTTTTGAATTCTTTTTACTATGTTACTACTACCGAAAAGAAGTGAGTGTTAACTTAGGTTTCAAATATTTTAGTTACAAAGTTTCATGACAGTGTTATTTGTGTTATTTTATGTCCATTTACACACACACACACACACACACACACACACACACACACATTTTTGTCATTTTAGGCTACTTATTCCAGATCAAGCTTACTGTTGCTATTAATGCCATTACTTTATATTTTCAGTATTTGTTCTGGCCCTTTTTAACCTCACCATTCTAACTGAAACAATTCCTTCCTTCCTTCCTTCCTTCCTTCCTTCCTTCCTTCCTTCCTTCCTTCCTTCCTTCCTGATAGTAGGAATTGCAGTAGAGACTTTGCATGCATGATGAATGAAATTCTGAGTCATAACAAGTAAAACGTACAGGTTATGTTTAGATCCACACCTGACTGCTAAATCCAATGTGTTTTCAACAACACTGCACTAAAGCAATTTTTTTTTTCTAGACCAATCTCATAATACACTATCCTAGTATTCAATTCTTTTTGTTGTTAAAAGGCACGGTAGTGTTGTTTATTTTTTTAACAGGTCTATTGAGATATAATTCAGATGCCATGCAATCCACTCATTCTAAGTATACAATTTAATGGCTTTTAGTATATTCACAGAATTGCATATCCGTCATCATAATCAATTTTAGAATATTTTCCTTACCTTGAAGTGAAACCACGCTTAGCCACACTCCTCAATCACCCCACGTTCTCCAGGCTCAGGCCACCACTAATCTTCTTTCTGTCTCTATGAATTTGCCCATTCTGGACATTTCATACAGCGTGGTCTCTTGTGACTGGCTCCTTTCACTTAGCATAACGTTTCCAGGGTTTATCTATGTTGTAGCTTTGTATCATTGCTTCATTTCTTTTTATTGCCAAGTAATATTCCATTCAGTGGCTGTACCACATTTTGTTTATCATTCATCAGTTGATGGACTTTGTGTTCTTTTCCCTTTTGGGCTGTTATAAATAATGCTTCAGTGAACATTCATTGGGCCAGTTTTTGTGTGGACATGTGTTTTCATTTTCTTGGATATGTACCTAAGAGTGGTATTGCCGGGTCACGTAGTTACTCTGTTTCATCATTTGAGGATCTACCAGATTGTTTTAGAAAGCAGGTGTATCAGTTTACATTCCCACCATCAATACATGAAGGTCACAATTTCTCCATGTCTTTCCTGACACTTGTGATTGTCTGTATGTTTGATTATAGCCATTCTAGTGAGTATGAATGGTGTCTCACTTTGGCTTTGATTTACATGAAATTAGTTATTTTTCTAATGCCTAATGATATTGATGTTGTCACCATCATTATCTTTAGAGAAATGTCTATTCAAGTCCTTTGCCCAGTTTTTAAAAACTTTTAAAATGTTTATTCATTTATTTTTGAGAAAGAGAGAGAGAGAGAGAGAGAGAGAGAGAGAGAGAGAGAGAATCCCAAGCAGGCTCCATGCTGTCAGCACAGAGCCTGATGCGGGGCTCAAACTCACAAACCGTTAGATCATGACCTGTGCCGAAACCAAGAGTCGGATGCTTAACCGACTGAGCCACCCAGGTGTCCCCTATTTGCCCAGTTTTTATTCAGATTGTCTTTCTATGGTAAGTTGTAAGAATTCTTTATATATTTTATTTTATTTTTAACTTTTTTAACATTTATTTATTATTGAGAGACAGAGAGAGATAGAGTATGAGCATAGGAGGGGCAGAGAGAGGAGAAGACACAGAATCTGCAGGAGGCTCCAGGCTCCGAGCTGTCAGCACAGAGCCCGACATGGGGCTCAAACTCACAAACTGCGAGATCATGACCTGAGCTGAAGTCGGACGCTTAACCGGCTAAGCCACCCAGATGCCCCCTTTATAAATTTTAGATATGAGTCCCTGATCAGATATAGTTGCAAATATTTTCTCCCAGTCTGTCGGTTGTCTTGTCACTTTGTTACTGGGGTCCTTTAAAATGCTGAAGTTTTTAATTTTTATGAAGTCTACTTTACTGTTTTGTTGTTATTATTGTTGTTGCTTGGGCTTTTTGTGTCACGTATAAGAAACCATTGCTGAATCCAAGTTCATGAAGATTTATTCCTGTTTTATTCTAAGAGTTTTACGGTTTTAGCTCTTATAATCAGGTCTGTGATCTGTTTTGAATCAATTTTTGTGTATGATGTGAGGTAGGGGTCCAACTTAATTCTTTTGCACGTGTTTTTTGTTGTCCTAGGATCATTTATTGAACAGACTGTTTGCTCCCCATTAACTTGTGTTGGCACCGTGCTGAAAATCAGTTGACCATACATGTAAAAGTTTATGTTGGACTTTCAGTTCTATTCTTTTGGTCTATATATCTATCATTATGCCATTATCAGACCATCTTGATTGTAGTAGCTGTGTAACAAGTTTTGAAACTGGGAACTGTGAGTCCTCTAACTTATTTTGGCTATCCTGGGTCTTCTACATTGCCATGTGACCTATCAATTTCTGTAAACAATATATCTGGGATATTGATAAGGATTTTATTAAATCTGTGGATAAATTGGGGAAGAATTGCCATCTTAACAATATTGCATTTTCCAGTCCATGAACTTGGGATGTCTTTCCATTTATTTAGTTCTTCTTCGAATTCTTTTGACAATGTTTTGTAGGTCTTCAGTGTATAAGTCTGGTACCCTTGTTAAATTTATTCCTAAGTATTTTATTTTTTAAATACTCTTATAACTGGGATTGTATTCTTATTTAATTTTACCTTGTTTATTGGTAGTGTATGGAAATAGAATTGATTTTTGCACATTGATTTCATATTGTACAAACTTCCTAAATGTTTATTAGTTGTAATAGTTATTTAGTGGATTCCTTAGGATCTTCTATAAATAGAATGATATCATCTGTGAATAGAGATCCTTTGCTTTTCCTTTTCTAATCTGGTTGCCTTTTTTTTTTTTTATTGACTAATTGTTCTGTCTGCAATTTCCAGTACAATGTTTATTGGATGTTATGAGAGTAGATATCATTGCCTTGTTTCTGATCATATGGGGAAAGCATTCAGTCTTTCACCTTTTTATATGATGTTAGATTTGGGTGTTTCATAAATAGCCTGTGTCAGGTTGAGGAAATTCTCTTCTAATTTCAGTTTGTTGAATATTTTTTATCATGAGAGGGTACTGGATTTTTGTCAAATGCTTTTTCTGTATGTCTTGACATGATCATATAGCTTTGCCATAGTATCTTTCTTGATGTGTGTGTGTGTGTGTGTGTGTGTGTGTGTGTGTGTGTGTGTGTATTTAGTAATATAGTATGTTTTTTATAGTTAAAGTGTCAAGGATAGAAAACAAATGACTGTACTGGGTTAGATTTCATTGCTCAGCAATATCTTGGTAGAGTCATTTTAGGCCAACTATTTTTCTTAGTTTTCCAGGTAGGAAATTTATTATTGTCATTTTTACTCAGGATTAAGCAGGCACTGAGGTATGACGTGCTGATGTGTTCCCAAAGACCCATTTATAGGCCATGGTATGGCTTTATTCATTTATGTACAATAAGTTGTAGTTACCAACTTTCTTCCCTTGGCTTTCATGATAGCACACTTTCCTGACTGACTTCCTTCTCAATGTCCTTTGATTTATCCTCCTCTGTTGTTTGACATGTAAAGGCTGGAGTACCCTTGGTCTTGGGCCCCTTTCTCTTCTCTAGATACCAGGTCTTCCTTGGCGATCTCACATCTAGCTTTAAATACCATCTGTGAAATGATGGTGAGTAAATCTGTTTCTCCAATTTTGACCTCAATCTGGACTTCTGTCCCAGGCATCCAGTTGCCTACACCTATTTTCCTCCCGGATCAGGTGTCTAATAGTCATATTAAATGGATCACCACCAGATCTCTCAGTGGATGTCTCTAACTCTGTATCTCCTCTGGTTTTGTCCTTATCAGTAAACAGCCCCACCATCAGTCCTGTTATCAAAGCTTTAAAGTCAAGGAGTTTTCCTTGGTTTCTCTTTCCCCCACTACCGTTAGCTTCAGTCCATCAGCAAGTCCTGTCAGTTCGACTCCAAAACATATTTCAAATTTATCTCTTTCTCTCCGTGTCCACCACTACTGCCCTAGTCCAAAACACTGTCATTCATCAGCTGCAGCAGCCTCTTCCCTGGTCTCTCTTCCAATTTTATTGTACCTCACCACAGTCTATCCCTCACGCAGCATGCAGGGTTATTTTTAAAATCCTCGTTCAGATCATGTGCCCCTTGAAAAACTTCGGCTGGATTCACATTATTCTCAGCATAAAATCCACGTGCCACACTTTGGCTTATATTTTGGACCCTGCCAGCCTTGTGGATCTCTCTTCTTCTCATGCTCCCTTTGCTTTTCTGCTCCAGCTTCATGGACTTTCTTTCTCTTCCTCAAACATGCCAAGCAAGTTCCCATCACAGGGCCTTTGCACTAAATCCTTATTTGCTTTAAAACCTAGGGTGCTCTTTCCTCTCGTCTGGTACGTCAGGAAATGGTCCTGTGGGCATACAAATCTGGGCGGTCACAATTGTGTGGTGTGGGAAGTAATGAAACAAAGATGCTTTATGAATGTTTTTTATAGACCCAACCCAAGACCCCGTTCCTCAGGCCCTGCCTGGTGGTTTGGATTCCTCCTGCAATATTTTTATTCATTTTCAACAGTGCACTTGATATTGTGCAGTCGTGGAAAGCGTCTCTGATGAGACCACATTCAAGTTTAGATCTGAATGGCAAACTAAAGGAGCCATACATACAGATAGAGAGGCCATGTGAGGGAGTAGAAGAGCATCAGGTCAGGACTCAGGGGATCTGGGCTCTAGTCGTAGATCTGTCAGTAGTGTGGCGAACTTGGACATGTTTCTAGACACTTCTGTTCTTCTATTTCCATGACAAGGCATCTACTCTGTAGAGTAGGATAACCTGCATAGCATTGCTACAAACTCAAATAATTTTCACTATCATCATCAACCAACATTCATGAGTGTGGATAAGATAATAGGTTGGTTTCTTTGGAGGATTCAGTGAGCATAAATTGTGGTTGTTTTTCTAGAACACCATGCAGCCCAGTTAGGAAGGTAATTTAAATGTACATTTAAAAAGAGCTACAGTTTAAAAAGTGTATGGTAAATAAAGTTTAGTCCTACAGACATTAATTGCTTAAGGATTTCAGAAGAGAGCTTATTTCTGGTTTAGGTGATCATGGAAAGTTACATGTTGGAGGAGGTTATGAAAAAAGCCTTGAATGGGGTCTCCAGTGGGCGAGGAGAAAGAACAGTCCAGATGGGAGAGATAGGCCCAGAGTTTGTACTAGAGTCAAAGAAAGTCTTCTGACTCCAACAGTGTAGTGACTCAATTCTTTCTACCAGAGTGTCCTTGGAGGGAGGGGAGGGGGTGTATATTCCACCTGCTCCAGAGGGTCATAGGCTGAATCAGCCTATGGCAAGGATTAAAAAAATCATGTTATATCTTAAAATGTTTCATTCTTTTTCATCATATGCTCATTTGTTTACATAATAAGGTAATATTTTATATTACCTCAAGAGTTGTATTTATTTTTTTTCCTCTAATATTTAAGTAAATGACAAGTTGCTTATCCTGGCTTTCCTGTGGCTTTGCAGACCCTCGCAATAGACCCCTTGAGCCCCTAGAGAACACTCTTCATGATAGAAGTGAAGGAAAACTGAGGTATTGATTGAATGACCATCAGGCTGGGCAAGAAAGAGAAACCAAAGTATTACCCGAGGGTTTCAAGCTTAAGAGGCTTAGGGAATGGTAGGGTCATTAACAGATATAGGAAGCTGGGAGGATAGAGCTCACTCAGTCACCATCGTAAGTATTGCAGATACAATTTAGAAATGTTTTGGGGCGCCTGGGTGGCTCAGTCAGTTAAGCGTCTGACTTCGGCTCAGGTCATGATCTCGCGGTCCGTGAGTTTGAACCCCGCGTCGGGCTCTGGGCTGACAGCTCAGAGCCTGGAGCCTGTTTCGGATTCTGTGTCTCCCTCTCTCTCTGATCCTCTCCTGCTCATCCTCGGTCTCTCTCTGTCTCAAAAATAAACAAATGTTTAAAAAAAATTTTTAAAAAAAGAAATGTTTTGAAAATTTATAAATCACATCAGAAGTATGAGGTTATCATTGTCCTCAGACCAAGGTGCTAACAAGCCCAGTGCCAAGCCCTTGGCCTACTATTTTCTGCATCTATCCTTCTAGATCCTCATGGCGGCCTTAAGAGTTTGGTATAATTATTCCCATTTTACAGGTAAGAGGTTGAAGACGAGAGCAGTGTTTCTCCCTGGGGCTGTCCTCCCCAGGGAATGTTTGACAGTGTCTGGGGGCATTTTCCATTGTCATGATTGAGGGCACAGTTGCTCCTGACATCAACTAGGCACAGGCCAGGGATGTTGCTAAACATCTCACAATGCAGAGGACAGCCCCCACCGCAAAGATTTATCTGCTCCCAAGTGAGAACAGAGCCACAGTTGAGGATCTTGGTTTAAAAAAATGTTTTTTAATGTTTGTTTATTTTTGAGAGTGTGGGGGAGGGACACAGAGAGAGGGAGACACAGAATCCAAAGCAGGCTGCAGGCTCTGAGCTGTCAGCACAGAGCCCGACGCGGGGCCCGAACCCACAAACCGGGAGATTGTGACCTGAGTTGAAATCGGATGCTCAACCAACTGAGCTACCCAGGCATCCTGAGGATCTTGGTTTAGAAGGATTAAGTACCTTGCTCAAGGTAACGGATTAAGGATTAAGTACCTTGCCCAAGTACCTTGCCCAAGGTAACATAGCTAGTAAGTAGCAGAGCCAGGACCTTCCTGACAATAAGTCCCAAACATGTTGCTTAAAACATATCATTGTGCCTCCCAAGGTCACAAAACAGCAAAATCTAAAAGTCTGAATTATTATTTTTAAATACCGAGATTTTAAAAACAATTTCAGAGTGGAGGTGATATTTTAAAAATAAGCATCCAGCAATAGCACTATTAGGAATTTATCCAAAGGATACAGGAATGCTGATTCATAGGGGCACACGTTCCCCTATGTTTATAGCAGCGCTTTCAACAATAGCCAAATTATGGAAAGAGCTTAAGTGTCCATTAACTGATGAATGGATAAAGAAGATGTGGTTTATGTACATAATGGAATACTACTTGGCAATGGGAAAGAATGAAATCTGGCCATTTGCAGCAACGTGGATGGAACTGGAGGGTATTATGCTAAGTGAAGTAAGTCAGTCAGCAAAAGACAGATATGTTTTCAGTCATACGTGGAATTTGAGAAACTTAACAGAAGACCAAGGGAGAAGAGAAGGGGAAAAAATAGTTCCAAACAGAGAGAGAGGCAGACCATGAGACTCTTAAATACAGAGAACAAATGGAGGTTGATGGGGGGAGCAAGGGAGGGGAAAACGGGTGTTGGGCATTGAGGAGGGCACTTGTTGGGATGACGCTGGGTGTTGTACATAAGCGATGAATCATGGGAATCTACTCCCAAAGCCAAGAGTGCACTGTATACGCTGTATGTGAGCTAACTTGACAATAAATTATATTACAAAAATAAAAGAACAAAAATAAGCATCCAACCACACCGGTTGCTAGGGCTGCTTTTCTCGCTTTGCGTTACGAGGTCTCGCCCCGGGACGGCACTCACCCGTTTCGGGAGCTAAGAAAGTGCCTGTGGTTTATTTCAGGTGTCATTCTCTCAGAAGACCAACCTGTAGCACCTGTGTTATCTACCTCACCTGGTGTCAGAACAGGAAGTAAAGTGTGCGCGCCGGAAACCACGACCACGCCAGCGATCCCCAGGAAACCAGCTGTGGCAGGAAGTCCAGCCAGCGACGAAGGGAAAGAGAGGGGAGGCGGGCGGCAGCCCCCGCTCCGCCACAGGTCCGAGGGCGGCTTAGTGGAGAAAGAAGCCTCGAAGAAGTTGCCACACCTGTCTCTGTCTCAGTACGACTTACTAGAAACCGATGTCTCTTTCCAGCCTTGGGGGAGTGAGAATTCAGTCCTGAGTCCCGAACCGGCGAATTACGCCTCGGGCTCCTTAAGGGACCGGTGGCAAAGGGAGTCCCCTCCAGACAGCCTGAGCAGTAGCTGCCCTCAGTGCAACACTGTGATCGCCAGACCTGCACGTGCGTCACCGGATGCCTCCCGGCAGGCGGACCCGCCCTTGAAGCAGGAAGTGGACTACTCGGATAGCGAGGTAGCTGTCACTCTCATTGACACTTCTCAACCTGGAGACCCACTGAGTCTGCATGAACCCATTAAAATTGTCATCACCATGAGCAGTACTCCGAACTCCATGACAGACTTGGAAAGTTCGCTCCACCTAAAGGTGATTGGCACTGAGAGAGCTGGCTTCACGTCTGACGCTGAGCCGGCTGCCCCGGGGGTGGCCAGTCCTCCCAACACGGAGCAGATAAGAATTCCTGTCATCACACTGGAGCTCTCTGAGGATGGGGCAGGAGGCGCCGTGTGTCCCGAAGGCAGTGGAGGTGACAGGAGTCCCGAGAGATTGATGGTGGAGGCATCATCCAATCAGTGTTCTGGCTACGAATCTGGGGAAGGAGGAAATGCCACAAAGGATGGCAGTCCTTCCCCCACAGGAGACCGCTGTGAAGCAACCCCCCCATTCACACCTCACGCGGCCCCTGAGTCTGAGGGGGGGAAGGAAGGCCAGGCTAACCTTGACCCATCATCTTGTAAAACCAGCCATGAAAAGAGACACGCCCGGGTTCTCAGCGTGGACAGTGGTACAGATGTCTTCTTGAGCAAAAGTTCCGCAGAAATTATTAGCGATAAAGAAAAAACAATACCAACTTCCAAATCTGACCTGGAGGCTAAGGAAGGACAAATACCAAATGAATCCAACTTCCTCGAATTTGTCTCCCTATTAGAGTCAATCAATACTTCCAAGCTGGCGGCGTCCAACCAAAGGAATGGCTCAGCGGAGCAGAACAAAGACAGTGGGCTTCTCGGAGGTACGATTCCACATCATTTCTGTCGTGCTGATGCAAAGAAGGCAATACATGTGTGAATTACCTTCTGTGATGCAGAGAAGGCAATACATGTGTGAATTACCTTCTGTGATGCAGAGAAGGCAATACATGTGTGAATTACCTTCTGTGATGCAGAGAAGGCAATACATGTGTGAATTACCTTCTGTGATGCAGAGAAGGCAATACATGTGTGAATTACCGTCTGTGATGCAGAGAAGGCAATACATGTGTGAATTACCGTCTGTGATGCAGAGAAGGCAATACATGTGTGAATTACCGTCTGTGATGCAGAGAAGGCAATACATGTGTGAATTACCTTCTGTGATGCAGAGAAGGCAATACATGTGTGAATTACCTTCTGTGATGCAGAGAAGGCAATACATGTGTGAATTACCTTCTGTGATGCAGAGAAGGCAATACATGTGTGAATTACCTTCTGTGATGCAGAGAAGGCAATACATGTGTGAATTACCTTCTGTGATTTGGTTTTGCGAGTGGCAGGATATCGGACCATTGCTGCTTGGTGTTATTGATAATTGCCGAGTGTGCCAATACCAGTGTGCTGAGCACCTATCAACATGGGCTTACTCCAGCAGGAAATTTAAGGCCTAGGAATGAATGTTCGGCTTCCCTAGAAGGCCGCGATGTTTATTTCCGAGGAAATAAGCAATTATATTTTATCACAGTGGCCAGAACTCACAGTAGATTTCTGTCTCTTTATAGACTAGATGCATTCTGGGAAAGCTGATTGGAAACTACATTTCTGTGAAATGAATCCACTTTTCTGTTGAGTTCCATTATAAAATCCTATGTGCAGGGCTCCTTAATTATCCCAATTTGTAAACATAATTGTAACAAACACACCGCTCTTAATTTATGTCAAGTACTGTCCTAAGCCCTTTACATGTATTAACAGGCGTGACCGTACATTGTCATCTGCCCCAGACGGTCCTCATTTATACTTTTTTTGCCACCATAATTAGTAATACAACCGCTTTTCACTCTCAAAAGTGTTCCCAGTTTGAATGATAAATTATACAGTTACTCTCATCTTAACTCATTTACTCCTCATGTAACCTTATTTAAATAGCCACATGTGGCTGGCTACCGTATCGGAGAGCGTAGATCTGCACATGTGTGTCTTCCCAGGAAGCTGTGTGTATGGTGGACAGAGCCCTGGCTTTGGGACCTCAGAACCCAGGGGCAAATTTTGGTTTTGCAGTGCCAGCTGGGTGAGATTGGACAATTTACTAAATCCATCCGAGTCACAGTTTCTTCAATAAAGCAGGAGTAACAACGTGTTGCAGATTTACTGTGAGGATTCAATTAGGAAAATGGGTGAAAAGTCTTGATCTGCGTGATCAATTTCAGCCTTTTATTCTGATTCCCCCCTCAGGCCACGTGTAAGGTTTATTTGATTTGTCTACTGAAGTTTCTGTTCTTAAATTGGTCAGCTAACCACATTCAATCTGAACAGTATTAAATTGGAAATCTAGGGGTGTGCAAAGAAATATGGATGCTACTTGGTTTTCTACGGAAAGGAAGGGGCTTGGTTTCAGGAATCTGCAGGTGTGGCAGGGAGGGAGGAGTGGATTATTTACCTCTTTCAGGAAAGGACAGGGTTTGTTTTGTTTTGTTTTGTTTTTTATTAAATGTATATTTATGTGTGAGAGAGAGAGCGAGAGACAGAACATAAACAGGGGAGGGTCAGAGAGAGAGGGAGACACAGAATCTGAAACAGGCTCCAGGCTCTGAGCTGTCAGCACAGAGCCCAACGTGGGGCTCGAACTCAGGAACAGCGAGATCATGACTGGAGCTGAAGCTTGATGCTCAACTGACTGAGCCACCCAAGTGCCCGACCGAGGTTTTCAATTGAAGGATGAAAGAGCAGGACGTAAGTCTTTTAGTTCTTGGAAGGTAAGAACTCAAGGTGGCAAATTAGATGCTGTTTCACTTCTATCTTGGAGATCAGTGATATCTTCTTGCTCCTCTATCAATAATAATTTGTTATGTGCTGTTATCTAAAAACAGAAATAGAGTATATTTCTAACACAACATGACAGTGTTTAATGATATCAGCAGCCTAGGCAACGCGCCCTCATCTTTCTCCTGCTTGATAGCGAAACAGTGCTTGAGCTTTACGTGATTGTCAAAAGATACAAGATTTCCCAGTTCTCTCTAGGATACTCTTCTTTCCAACCCAGGCCCTTTCCGCAAAGGGCTTTATGATTATCTTCAGGGCTTGGGGGTGTCCTAAGGTTCAAGGCTACGGAAAACCGCACATGTATCAAAAGCCTTTTGAAACCATGGTTTTGTTTTGTTTTGGGCCAGCTTAATTTAACTTTGTGGAAGTAAACAAAGACCACTCAAATGAGAAGAAGCAAAGGCTATTATTTAGAGCTTGCTACAGCAAAGGAGTCGGCCACCATCACCTGTGTTTTGGTAGAGACTCAAAGGCAGGCGAAGGAGTGGGAAAGCTTTGTAGTGGGGAAAAGGGAAGGCTTCAGGTGTGCTCTGACTGGAGGCTGGGGGTACTGGAGGCAGGCTACTTACAGCAGCCTGTGTGATTGGTTAGGGGGCATGTTTGGCTCTCTCTGGCTGGAAGCAGGGACAAAAATTAGGGAAGCTCTCAGTAATTAGTCGAGTCCTGGCCATTTGGGGCCGATTCTTACAGAGGTTATCGTTTGGCTTCCTGGACTGTTTGCTAGAAATGATCATCTGACTTCCTGCAAGGCATAGGACTTGTCCATAGCATGTTGGCTTTCTGGGCTGGTTGCTGTAGATTGTGGGTCAGAGTTCTATTTCTATATGTATCTTGTGCGGCCACCACCTGTGTCGTATTCAATCACTTCTAGAATTTCTAACAAGATAATTATGAATGTATGTAGAGATGCTTTTTGAAGAATGATCCAAAGTATGGAAAAATGGAAACAACCTAAATTTACAACAATAGGGCTCTAGTTCAATAAGTTATGCTGTATCGATGTAATATTATATAACTACCATTTCTAGATAGTCAGGAAGAGTATCTGATGTCATTAAATATTTATAATACTTTAACATAAATATAACAGCTATAAAATCATATCTGTATTACAACTTAATTTTTATGAAAAAAAAAGTGTATATGCCTAGAAGAAAAGACAGGTACGGTACGTATGTATCAAACTGACTCCTGTGGCAGTGTGGTAGGGTTAAGAGTGACTTAAAATTTCTTTTCTCTGGTTTTAATTATATATAATTAATGTGAACTGTTTTTATAGACAGAAAATTCCTGTCAATGTGTTATTTTAAAGGGAAAAAGGAAAACAAATAGTCTGTATGTTGACATATGTAATGTACCCATTTAAGAGAAGGAGAGACTAAACTATGAGAAAGAGACACGAATAAATAGAAGGTACGTGCAGCATGAGGGGTAGAGCTGTCTACATTCGCCTTTCTGCAATTTTGTATGCGATGTGATCACTGGCTAACGCTACTTGTTATGATAGCACTTTCGCACAAGCGTGTCTCTTGAAAACTGAAAGCTTCTATCTTGACGAGCTGTCAAATGAAAGGCAAACATTTTTGGATCCAAGAAATTCTAATGGCAGTTTCACAAATGTGCCGGGAATGTTTATCTTCAGGACTCACATAGAAGCCAGCAATGTTTCTCTAATTGCTTGAAGTCCGAGGATGAAAATCTTTGTTGTGTACATGATCGTGTGATTTATACTGCAGGGAAGCTAACATAATTTTACTTTTTGAGGGCCCAGGCAGATCTTAGTGGACTTTTCAAATGGCATGTCTTGAAAGGACCTGTAGGTTCAAATCACTCACTTGTGTTCTTCTCTTAGACAACAATTTACTCAGAAGAACATAACTCTTGACATCTTTGGTCTTGGGAATACAGTGGTTTTTATAACCCTAAAAACTGGCTGTTGGGGTATATCCGCAGACAAGGAGGGGCTGACCCTTAGGGGTGGATTCCACTGTGCATCGTGGTATAAGCTAAGGCTCTTATTTTGGTCAATTATTTAAAGAGGATTGCAAAAACTCACAGAATCTTTTCGTACCTATTGATTTTAGCATTCTGATTCACCTGAAGTTATTCTCAGGGCTAGGAGCAGGTGTAGTATCTCACTGTGTCTTCCACGGTGCCAAGTACAGAGTGCAAAGTCGACTATTTAATGAATATCCACTTTATGAAGGGACTAAGTCTACCTTTACCTTGAAAATCTAGTTGTGGAGAATGAGTGAGAAGGAATGACTGATAAGATTTTAAAGCGGTAAATGGGACGTTGCTCCAAAGTAGTCAGGTTTGTTTACGTAATTATTTTTTCATCTGATGCTGTCCATTTATGAGTTATGAACCTTTCAGGCCCGAGTAATCGAAATGGGTGATTTTCAATCAGCTGAGCCAGTGGTCACTGGGGTTATTTCAAGGGATTCCCTGAACCTAGAGTAGGTGATGTCCATAGATAGCTCAGTAACCTGCCTCTAACATATAAACTGTTTTTCAAATATACCTAGGTACTGTCATAATTGGTTAAAATAAAATTGATCAAAACACATTCTGAATTCATAGGAGCTGTGTAGATTTTCTGTCTATTCTTGTTTCAGTTTTGGTAACTTATTTCCAAGGGCTTTCACATTAATTTCTTATTTAACATTATGTTAACACATCAAATGATGTTTTTCAGATACCTGCTCCCAGGAGAAAAGGGAGGAAATCCAGGAACGTGAAAAGCCTAATGGACACAGTTCCAAACAAGGAAAACCAGACGTGCAAAGTCAAGACCACACTAGCACCAGCCCTGTGTTCACCGAGCCTGCCAAGATCACGACCCTGTGAGTCTAACTTACTTACTTAGCTTCATGTTGGGGCAAAGTGTGAAGCAGCCTCAGTTAGTGGCTGCTTCTTTTAATGGTTTGTTAAGGATAAGGAGGAGTTCCTAATAGTTCTTGAAACTTTTATATATGTTAAGTTTCCAGGGCAATAGACAAAGACAGATAATCTACAGGGTAACTTCCCAGCAAGACAGCTCCGTCTTGCAAGTCATCAGTGGGCCTGAAACATCTGTGCAAGATGAGATGTCTGTGGACGCTATGCATGTCTTCATCGATGAACACGGTAAGTCCTTAGAGCTTTTTAGTAACGAGGAAGAAGGGATAAGGCTGGTGGCTTTCTCATGCCCGTGTGGTCTCTTAGCCTCAGTACTAGATTTTGGAACAGGAAGACTTAGTCCTACGATTTGCTCACATAGAATGTTCTTGACTTAGTCCTATGATTTGCTCCCATAGAATGGTCTTAGAGCAGAGTGTGCTCCTTCCTGCCTCAGGGCCTTTGCACATAGCATGTCCCTGTACGTAGCCCACAATGTGCTATTTATCCTTCATATCTTAATTCTAAAGAAAGTTCTTCAGGGAAATCTTTTCTAGGCTCCCCAGACTTAGTCAGATTCCTCTGCTTTTTGGTCTTAACCCCCTGTCCTTTTCCTTCTTTGATACTATTATAACTTCTAATTATTTATTGACCTATAATAATTTGATTAATGGTATTTTCCCCCTCACAACTGTGAACTTTAGGAAAGCAGTGCCTAGTGCCTAGTAAACATTTATTGGATGTGTGTTGAAAATCTGACCTTGATATATATTTTTAGTGCCTTGTCATAAAAAGGATTTAAAATAGAAAAAGAAAGAAAAAATGAAGAGAAGGAAGGAAGAGAGAAAGAGAGGGAAGAAAGAAAGGAAGGAAAGGAAAGGGAAGGGAAGGAGGAAGGAAGTAATGTTAAGTGGCAAGTTCAAAGTTCTGTAGATAAGTGATATAGGCCCTTGTTTTTTGAGGATGGGTATTTGGCTTAAGACATCAATTAATGTTTTTTATACATCAATTAATGTTTGTTATTTTACTCTCAAAAGAATCCTGGTTTGGATAATGAATAATATGGTTACCCTATCTACAGATCAATCCTTTGTGGTCTGAAGTGCTTTCGCATCTACAGACAGACAAAGAAGTCTTTTACACTTTAAAGAACAACATTAACACTTATATCAAAGCCTCCAGGGGGGCTGCGGTCTTCCTTATAAATGTATCTCTTGGTGGGAGGAACCTTCAAGTTGAGGTCCTGTCCTTCAGTCTACCTTCCAGCTGCTTATAACACAGTTAATTATGCTCCCGTGTTACCTGAAGAAGGTACACCTCAAACCTGTTCTGCAGAGAGACCATTTCCACTTACAAAGTGAACTGATTTTCACACCTCAATACCCGGAACCTCTTTAGCAGACTAATTTAACTCTGCAAATTAATTCCATCTCTTGCCATCTCATTACTAGGCTGACACACTAGGCAGTGCTCTGTGCCACTGCTCATCTGCGAATTCTGAGGTGGGGATGGTCTCATGACCTCCACGAAACAAAACCACATGCTTGATAAGCCTCTTTTAGCACATGATACAAAGACACATGGGCCTGGTATGTTTCATCATACTGACACATGATGAAAATAGACAAAACGATGAACTGAAAACAGTTGACCCTTGCCCAACAGAGCTTTGAACTGCACAGGTCTCCTTATACATGGTTTTGTTTGATTGTTTGTTTCTTTTGGTTTTTTGGGATGAATACGGTGCAGTACCGGAAATGTATTTTCTCTTCCTTTTGACTTTCTTAATAGCATTTTCTTTCCTCAGGCTTACTTTATTATACGAATACAGTATATAAAACATATCACATTCAAAATGTGTGTTAGTTGACTTTGTGTTATGGGTAAGGCTTTCCCCGTTAATTAGTGGTTGAGTTTTTAAGTAGGGAGTTAGAGTCATATGTGGACGTCCAACTGTGTGGGTGGTCGGTGCCCCGAACACCTAAGTTGTCCAAGGGTCAAATGTATATAAAAGTGAATTAAGAGATGGTGCAAATTAATTGATCAAAAGCAATTAAGTAATAGGTAACCGAGGCAAACTTGTCTCAGCATATTATTAGAGAGGTATGTCAAGAAGATTTTTTTAGTTACACATTCTGTGGGAAAATATAAAGAATGGACCTAGATTACCAACAATTATTATTAAAACAGTCCAAAATGAGTTCCTTCTGACTTGAAAAATGTATAAGCTGGAATGATCATATACGATACTTGTCTAATATTCTTTGCTGAAATTTCATGATTTTCTAGGGGAAATTAGATCCTGTTATTTAAAGTCTGGAAATCAGAAAGAAGGCCCTTTACAGCATCAGCCATCAAATTATGACAGTTTCTCTCGTGCTCGGTAAGTGGAGGTCTGGTTTCTGGTTTGGGAGCTGTCGTGTTGCTGGGGGACATGTAAATTAGCCTGACTGCAAATGAAGTGAGGATCCTGGTGTAGAATGAATGTGTTAATCCGTTTGTAGGTGTCAAAGCATGTGGGTTTTGTGTGCGAGAAAAAGAAAATCTGATATCACAGAAAAATAAAAAATAATCTGAGCCATTTTTGCAGTAGCCACGTCCAAAAATGAATGTAACATGTAAATATCAATAGAGAGGAATCCTGTGCAAACAGTAGTGCTGCCTTCTGGTAGGACGACGGTGCAACACAAGAACTTGTTCTTAAATTTGTCCTGAGGAATGGACCAGAAATATAGTTAGTTCTCACCTGCAGTAATGGAAGCAAGCTCTTTTGTAGATTGATAATCTAAACATCTTTCTTATTTTCCTCCTTTCAATATGTATTGAATAACTTCCTAAATTATATTCTAGATGATGTTAATTAAGTTTGATATTGAATTAGCTTGTGCATCCGGAACATACCCGGATTCATGGGCAAGACGTAAATCTTACCAATGGCAGACGGAATTCATTGTTCATTCTGGACTTCAAGATTCTTTGAGGATAATTCACATGGACACACCTCAGTTGTCTGCTCTTAGTGGGGAAGTACATTCATCATGTACGTTCCTTTAGAATTGCATGTATATTTGAAGATTTACGGGAGTCCTTTGTGGTGTGATTAGAATGCCTTAGGCGTCACGCCTGGAAAGTTCAAAGGGAGTTATAGGAACCTTAATTCCAGATCCTGTGGTTCAGTGCTCCTTCCCAGGGTCAAAGTTTCCTGCACAGGTGTGCATGGGAAATCCAAGGAGGAGCCCCACGTGGGCCTCGAAGGAAGACTGTCTGTGTCCTTGCGGTCTGGTCTCCAGGTGGAATTTTGTTGTGTACCAGCCTTTTAGGCTGTTTCCTCATTGCTGCCACTGCTGCTTAAGAATGCTGGTGTCAGCCATTCTGGCAGAGTTGATGGGTACTGTAGGTGGTGACTCTCCCAGGCCACGCTGTCCCAACTGGGCCCCGACCCTGAAGCAGCCTGCTGTATCCAGAGTCACTCCTGCAGGGAAACACGCATATTCTCCATCGCTGGCAGGCCTTCCACTCTTCCTCTGTCTCCCTCAGGTGCCCACGTTCTGGTCAAAATAGACAGAAGGGTGCCTGGGTGGCTCAACCGGTTGGACTTGATTTCGGCTCAGGTCATGATCTCAGAGTCTTGGATCGAGCCCCACATCAGGCTCTGCACTAAGTGTGGAGTCTGCTGAAGATTCTCTCTCCCTCTCCCTCTCTCCCCCCCAGTTTGTGTGCTCTCTCTCTTTCTCTCTAAAATACAAAACAAAAACAAAAACAAAAACAAAAACCCCAAAAAACCAAAAAGCCTGGAAAACAAAATTCTTCTCTAGCCAAAAGACACACAAAGTCCCCGTGCAAATGGAGGCCCAGGAGAAGAGGGAGGTTTGATG
Organism: Panthera leo; assembly: GCF_018350215.1. Lineage (NCBI taxonomy): Eukaryota > Metazoa > Chordata > Mammalia > Carnivora > Felidae > Panthera > Panthera leo. Next base: position 15,137,237 of record NC_056689.1, read on the forward strand.
CACTCACCTCAGCCCCAGCCTCCAGGACATTCGTTACAGTGGCTTGATGGACATAGGCATCTAAGATGGCAGGTCCCTCAGACCACATACTCAGTTCTGCGTGAACACAGCGTGGAAAGCTGCCACATTATTCTGCAGGCCTCAGTTGCAAGCTGTAGTGTTTTTAAACTAAATTTAAAACAATTACAAGCCCCTTATTTTATCCCAAAATAAAGCTACAAGACTTTCTTATTTTTATTTTCCTGGGCAAATGTGCTTTACTTTCCCGCTCCGTAAAGGCTTTGATTGCCTTTGCCGGTAACGCCCGTTAGAATAAAGTCGCGTATCCAGAGCCTGAAAAAGTTAAAAATGTACAGTGTGCAAATAAGAACCAGAGAGGAATGCCTGCCAGGGTTCCAGTAGGCTCCTCCTCCTTAGGTTTTGCCTCATGCAGAGCCACCCGCGAGCTCGACTTTTCCCCATTCATTGCCCTCTCTTTATTAAATTTCCCACAAGTCTTGCTTTCTTTCATCTCCCCTGCATTTCCCCTCCAGACTAGAGCTCTTTATTGTATAACCTGCCCTCTATTTCCAGAGCTGTCAAGGCTTCGGTGTGCCACAGGGCACTGACTCAGAGCGAGAGAGCTTCCGGCCAGGTGTGGTTGCTAGGGCTGCTGAATGTGTGTGTGCTGAGCGCCCCCGAGAAGCCCTTGGACAGCCTCAGGTCAGTCCTTCCCGAGCACTGCCTTTTTGGCTACGTACAACAGTTAGACCCCCTTCCTGCTACACCTGAGAGAATCCGAGTCAAAAGGCCTCCTCACCGTGGGAATTTGGGGTCATGTAACTGAGACATCTTGCAGACATCTTCAGGGGTGTGGTTGGTTTCTCCTTCTCCATCTCTCTCCTGTTCCTGCGTTTTGACACCCCTCTCAAATACTGAACTCTGGTGGTCAGAAGATGCCTGTAGTAGCCCCAGGCCTTATGTCTTCTCTCAATCGAGTCCAGCAAGGACAACATGCTTCTCTCCCATAAACCCCAATATAAGAGTCTCATTGAGTCGGATTTGGTCCTGACTGGGCCTGAGCCCAGTCACCTGGCAAGTACTTGGCTTAGCTCTACGATCATGTATAGAGCTGCAATCATAGGTTCCCTCTGAGAAAGGCTGGGGTGGCTCTTTAGAGGTAAATTTGGAGCAGGGTGGATGGAGGCGGGGCAGCAAAAATCAACAGATGACCCCCGAGGAGTCTCTGTTTCTGGTAAAAGTCATTCGATTAAACTAATTACTGAGCTTCTCTAAGGAGAATAATGATCAAGTTTTGTAAAAACAGCATTCCCCTTCAAGAAAAGCTTTATATTATTTCCCTGATCATCACTAACATTTCTTGTGTGCAAACATGCCAATGGAGAGCTCTTGGCCCACCACCTCCCATGCTAAGTTCTAAGTCTTCGACCACCTGCCCTATCCCCAAGGTAATTTGGCAGGGAATTGGTTTTAAGAGCTCTACGAAAGAATGGCACATAGCCATGCATATCTTCTTGTGCTTCACAGATAAAATGGAATAGGATACATGTTTGCTCTCACATGTACAGACCATTGCTTGAGAACATCCATGTTCTCTACACTGCCTGTGCTTTGAAATAAGTTAGTTGTTCAGAAGGGACTTTGTTACGGGGTGTTATGGCAATTCAATGGCCCGTTTGGGCATAAGGGATGTACAGTGCTACCTGTTTAATGCATGAGAACAAAACTCAAGTCGCTTCACTTAGCAAAATTATAGCGTTGAAGCGGCTCCCTCGGCTGTTCTAGAAAAGTGGAGAAGGGGCTGCCATCTGTTCAACTCATGCTCAGGAAAAACGGCTGAGTGCTGTGCAGAGTCCCGTGATCTTCTGGACTTAAACTGCTCTCTGACGGGCTTATGCTGGATATTCAAACAGTCTCACAGTCCTCCCCAGACTTGGGGACAGTGGAAGCTATGCCATCCATCATGGGAGACTCATTTCTTTGCGTTCGTAATAAGCCTTGGCTTTCATGGAAGTTCGTGATGTAGTGATGATTCGGGTATCTTTGAATTGATGGTATGAAGGGAAAACTTCTGTAAATAGGATAAAAGCAAGCAGGTTCAACTGAAATATTTTAGTCCCTATGTTAACAGACTACTGTGTGTTGGGATGTGCACGAGGGTGAGTGTCGTCTGTCTCTAATGTAAAGAATGATACCAGAGCAGGGCACCTGGGTGGCTCAGTCGGTTAAGCGTCCAACTTTGGCTCAGGTCATGATCTTACAGATAGTTTGTGGGGTTGAGCCCCACATCGGGCTTCGTGCTGACAGCTCAGAGCCTGGAGCCTGCTTCGGATTCTGTGTCCTCTCTTTCTCTGTTCCTCCCCTGCTCTCACCCCCCCTCCCCGTCTGTCTCAAAACTAAGTTACAAAAACATTAAAAAAAAAACAATTGAAAAAAAAAAAAAAAGAATGATACCGGAGCAGAAGGCAGCTGATCAAGTACACGGCCAGCAGGTCAGGATTTTGCAAACTTGAAAGGGCCGGGTAACGCCTTGCACCTGTGTTCCAACACACCTGCAGTCTTTCTGTGGGAAGCAACATGATGGCAGTTCCAGGCCCCAAAGGGATCACTTCCCTGTAATAATTCTGGTCATGGCTGCCACCGCTTGTTAAATATGTATTGTGTGCGAAGCACTCTGCTAAGTCATCAGTTGTCCAGTTGTCAACATGACATGTGAGATTTGCTCCATTTCACAGAAAAGGAAATAAGACTGAGAAACATGCTCAACCTTCAGTGGCTAGCAAGTGGGCTCAGGACACCTGGGTCTTCGTCCCTGGTCTTCTGCCTCAACAGGGGCCACAGACTCAGAGCCCCGTGGCTCCCAGGCAGGTAGTGTAGACGGGGGAAGCAGGCCAGTGTCACATGTTAGGAGTGGCGGCTCCCACAGGCCACTGGAGGGCATTTATCTACTTAGGCCAACTCAGGAAGCCCGGCCCGACTGGATTTTCCAGTACTTTCCACAAGGAGCTAAAAATCCACATTTATTTGTAAAGTTCTCTTTTGTTTAATGTCGCCAGTTTGAATTGGTTTGAAATACCACAGGCTACAGATGACACGTGCGTGCTTACTGTGGCCTGTGGACTACTGGTTGTCCAGTCCTGCTCTGAAGCCCGGGCCTCCACCCCACGCCCCGAGACCTCCTGTGGAGCAGCCCTGCCTGCAAACACATGCCTTACAGAGATGCCCTTACGTGGTCCCCACCGCCCGGGCAGGTGTGCACTGAGCCTGCTCCCCCGCACCCCTGCGCAGCCCTGCCCCTCATCCCTCCTCTCTGCGAAGCCCACGCTGGCCAACCTTCAGCCCTTCCTCTCTAAGTGTCTGTCCTTCTTTACCTCAATTGCCCTCCTCCATTCAGTCCCACCCTTTGGAATAATCACCTCTCAGAGCACAAATTGCGATCTGCCTCTCTGTACTTCTTTATCTTCTCAATCCCTTCTGTGCAAACGAATCCGCTGCTCCATGTCAGAGGGGGGCTTATCACATTCTCCCTGGTACCTCATTTACTTGTGTAGGACTCCCGTCCCCCCTAGACTGTACTTGTCTGGAGAAAAGTGCCTCCGACCAGTGCCTTTAGAGCCCTCACTTAGCCCTCTGTAGATAGATGTTAAGTAAATTCGGAATTGAATCAAGTCGGATCATTGGAAGTGACACAGAGAGCCCAGCTGGAGTTCGGACAGTGCTCAGACCAGCTGGGCATTCAGCGAGAGCAGGTGACAAGCTGAATAGGAGAAGCGGAGTCAAGTCACGGGGGCCGTGAAGCCTGGTCGAGGAGTTCGCGCTGTGTTCTTCCTGTAGCAGCAGGAGCAATTCGACCTATTTGTAGACAGAAGCAATCCGGTGAACGTGGGATCATCAAGACAACATCAGCACAAACTCCCTCACCCTGTGGCGCTTGGAGTGAAAGAGCCGGAAACCCTAGCAGTTTGCCTGGTCATTTGATTACAGATTTGATTACCTTTTCCTTCTCGTAAGTGGGGAAATGGACCCAAAAAAGCCCCCAAACTGAAATAAATAAATAGATAGATAGATAAATAAATAAATAAATAAATAAATAAATAAATAAAAAAAATGCAACCCTGCAGAATGACTATTCAAACCTCTGGACACAGAAATCAGAGATTGCAGCTGACATTAGATGTTCCTGTCTTGTATTCTACTCATTCACGACTACATAGTTCTCTGTGTCCGCATGGATGCTGCTGTAATGGGGCATCGGGTTTAGTACTGAGTAGCCTGCACACGAGTGTCAGTCTTAGGCTGATCCAGGCTTCAGTTCCAACACTCACATGGACTTTTTGGTCCATGTTGACATTGAGCAACTTGCTTAACCATCTTAAGTATCCATTTACTAATCCATAAATAGAAATGACATAGTGATTAATTCACCAGGTGGCTTTAAAAGTTAAACGTAACAGGCATATATAGCACTTAGGACAGTACCTGCCACAAGGGTATTGTTAGTATCTGCAAACAGAAGCAGTGGGGCCAGGGGCTACACTTCACTGTGGCCTGATAGGGCAAAGCATCCTGACTTTACCTAGGTGGAGGCCTTCCCTCCAGTGCTTTTATGAGTTACTTTATGAGATTTTGAAGGCAGCTAAGTACTTTGTATGCTCTCTGTCAACCTGTTGTGTTCCAACATTTTGGCCTCTGTGGTAATTTTAGAATAGGTACTTTAATACTGTATCCTTGGCTTTTAATGCCATTAAATGTTGAGTTCTCACTACAGTGAATATAAACTTTGGTTTTGAACTTGGAAGGATTCCTAGTTAGGACTGTTGCTAAGCCATTCAGCCATGGAAGATATGGGAAAAGCAGCTTTTTCCCTGTAAGGCAACTTCAGTGGCTGGGATTGCCTCCAACTAGGCCATTAAACCATGGATCCTTATTATTGGCAAGAAAGCCATTCCTCTCTGCCATTGTTAAGTCCAGTTGCCACGTGACAGTTTTATATCCCGACTCCCAAGCATGAATAGGGAATTGTTTGTGGTGTAATTTCCATGTCTCTTTGGGGGATTCCTGGAGGAAACCAGGAGAGGAAACAAATTTCCCTCCTTGGCCCCACTGTCATTGTGGGAACTAGCCCATTTCTCATTAACTGCCAAAGAAATGTAAGCAGCATTTTCCGGTTGTACAATAGCTGTCCGTAAAGCAGGTACCTTTGGTAAGACTCTCTAACATAGCCCTGCTCTCCCCAGATACTAGGATGAGGGAACTCTGGCTTGAATTGTAGCATTTAGAATTGCTAATTAAAAAACTTTCAGAGAACAAATTCATTACCCAGCACCTAGGACTGATTCAGTAGCTCAGAGCCTAAAATGAGCTAATCTACCTAGAAAGATGTAGTTACGAGTCTGCCCAGAAAATCAAAGTTGATGTAGGCTCTCTGCTTAGGAAGTTGAAGTGTGTCTTGTGTCTCAAAGGTTCATTGCAGACTGAACTTTTTAAATTTCCTCTGTAGATCTTGCAAGTAAAGCTTGATAGGTTCTTTTCTTTGTTCAGCAAAGATTTACATTTCTTTTGTCTATAAATTCTTCCAAGTAACATAGCAGAGCTTTCTTCTGTGAAAGATCTACCACCGTGTTTCAGTATTAATCTAGCTTTTCCAGTGTCAGAAGCAGTCGGATGAAAATGCATGCAAAATGCATATTGTCCGGTGTCCAGTGAAATCTGATGGAAAGACATTTTGAGTCTTTCATTTTGAGTCTCTGTTACTCAAAAAGTAGGCATAGTAGTCCACTGAATGGAAGACTCATTCTAGAGCATACTAGTTTATAGGATGTTTATTGGGGGATTTTTTTTTATTAAAAAAATTGTCTTTAATGTTTATTTTTGAGACAGAGACAGAGCATGAGTGGGGGAAAGGCAGAGAGAGAGGGAGACCCAGAATCCGAAGCAGGCTCCAGGCCCAGGGCTGGAGCACAGAACCCGATGCGGGGTTCGAACTCACGGACCGTGAGATCATGACCTGAGCCGAAGTCAGACACTTAACGCACTGAGCCACCCAGGTGTCCCCGGGGGCCTTTTTGTACTTCAACTTGTTTTTAATTGAAAGAGTAGAGTAGTTTGGGTAATAGTGTGCTGATTTATCTGGATTCACTTATATCTGGCTTTTATTTGCTTATGAATCATTGTAGTACATATCAAAGCAGATATTGTTCTGTTTATAAACTAGGTGTATTTTTGGATGCTGCTGAATCTCTAAACCCAGTGAGTACTTTGCTTCAAAGGTGGATCAAAGCCCTGTGCTTAGTCTTTCTTGCTTCTTCAGAACTCTTTTCTGTTGATATTACCAGCCTTTCTGACCCTTACCTCAGTAAAACTTCCCTTACTCATTGGGATCAATTCTGAGGAAAGCCCTTTCAAGCCGCAATGAATGTACCTGGTTCCCAAAGAAGGCAAGGAGCAGAAAGTTGCACAAAAGAATTATCTCTTTTAGAACCCTCTGTTTTACATTAGTCAGAAGAAATATTGATCCCTGGTTTGGAAAAGCTGAGCTGGAGTATCAGGCATTGAAGTTAGTCAATTAGGTCTTCAAAACGTGGAGAAAAATGTGAGTTCCCCCAATGTTGGATATGCTCAGTGCTATGTTCCATTCAAGCACAAGTTGAAAATGTCAATTCTAACTATAAATCTTTGAGAGTTTGCATATAGCTGCATTACTATGTTGACTTGTATAGTGGAGAGTTATGTGTGTACTGCTTTAAATAAAACAAACAAACTTTGGGGGGATCTAGGTGCCTTTGATCACATACAGGTGGAAGTGATCTGGAGGAAGCACAAAAGCATCCAGAGTTTCAAACTCTGAAGAGTTTCTGCCATTTCCAAATTTCTGTCCCTCCGTCTTTTGTTTTTTAGTTCTTATCTCTGATCCTTCCACTCTGGTCCTTGTTTTGCTTTTCTGGACACTCGAGAGAGATGAAGTTTTCATCCAGGCACAGAGTCATAAAGATAGAAGGGTTAGGAGGTTGATTCTAGAGACTTCTATTCCGAGGCACCTTCTCTGACTCCTTGGGAAGGCCTGCCACCCTGTTTTGGTGGCCATAGCCCCAACTGCCACACGGTGGCAGTAGACGCCGTGCCGGAGGCCCTGTCTCCCTCCTTTTGCTCACGTGCACAGATGGATTTTCCTGTCCTGTGAGAGCTGTTTGCAGACTCTCAATCTAGATTCCCCGTTAAAGTTCCAGATAAAGGTTATCGTTTTTAAAACAAGGCTGATTTATCTAATTATCCTACATACCAAGCACGTTGCTTGGCTGTGAGTTCCATTTTCAGGCTGCCCCTCTGGGTGACTTGTTCCCATGTGTCCCCCGGGGGGGAGGTCTGAAGAACAAGAAGGACCGGCAGAGAGAAGGGTCCTCTTTCTCTAGATGGTGGGCCATAATTTTGAGATCCGGGAAAGGCGAAGAATTTCAGGAATTCTTTTTTTCCACGGTGATGGGAAAATGTAGAAGGAGCACATGTATTTTCATTATTTGTTGCTTTGCAGAGTCTACACGAATGAAAGCCGGGGAGTGCAATGTGGTGGAATGTTGTCCCCAGCAATCTGAGACTCAGCTCTGCCCATACAGGAGTCACCATTCTGGCCCAGACTAGCACCTAGCCCCTGCTCCACCTTTATATCCTCCTAGCAGCTGCTTCTTTGGTGGTTTCTGTCACCAGCCACTCTTTCTGTTACTGTCCTGAGCCCAATCTAATTTAAGTCAATTCAGCGACTCCATCACCCTGAACCAAACTAATGTGCCAGCGATTAACCAGAGAGAAGGTGATCAAGACCAGACCTGCAGGTGTTGTCCTCTGATAGTTCAGAGTGTAGTTTTATTACAGGTTTGGAGGATTGCTGTTTCAGGGAAGGAAATATCTCTTAAAACTCAGCTTTTTTTTTTTTCACATTATGTTTATTCACGTGAGGGGAAATCTCCGGCCTTAAGTCAGGAAAACAGAGACGTTTTAGATGATTGCAGAGCCCACGGTGCACAGTTAAACAAGGGCCAAAAAGCAGTGGATGGTCTGAGAAGAGTAGAAGAATAAGTCTGAGAAGAAGCAGAAGGTAAGCAGGCGTTCTTTAAGGACTGGTAGGAAGACTTCTGTCCGCTCCGTGATTTTTGTGACATCGCAGCCTCTTTGGTTCTTGATCGGGAAGCTGGTGCACATCCATCATGACTACGACATCAGGACCCCAGAGAACAACATTTAAGCAAGGGGAGAAATCTCTTCCAGTTGAGCAGTGCCGACTGTAACATTTAATCATCTCTTCCTGGCCAGGTCGGAAGCCTGTATACATGTGTGATACAGGTTTTCTGGTGAGGCCACACCGGTCATAAAGCTAGGACAAGGATCTTTTTTAATATCATCATGCTTTGTTTAGAATACTCAACTTTTATGAAAGAAGTTAATGAAGAGGGAACTTTATAAGCTGTTGGAGTCTGTTTTTTTTTTATATAGAATAAAGAGGATTGAGTGTGAGTTGAGGGCAAGACACTCTTCCCCCATTCATGCTAACAGAAACAATTGGAGGTAATGTTATTTGTATGAAATGCATAGGGGTCATGTTGCTGTTTCATATGAGAATAAACAAAGTCGGGTCCCATATCCATAGAAGGAAATAAATAAGGTATGGTTAAGTGTCTAATACATGGGAGACATCATTTAGTGGTTTACATATCTAATCTGATTTGATTCTCACAACCCCTGTGCAGGAGATATCTTCCCTATTTTCTAGGTGAGGATTGGAGATAGGACGACAAAGTCTTGTAGTCACAGATAGTAATTAGTAGAGCAATAATCCAAGCCTCGTTCTGCTTAATTCTAGAACTTATCCAAAAGATTTTTGAAAAGAAAACCAAACCCTAGATTTTAACATGAGATTTTTCAAATGGCTTCAATAAAAAAAAAAAATAATGTTATTTATTGTTATTATTACTTTACTGCCGGAAACATGCTAAGTAATCTGCAGATATTAAGCTGAGGTGTGTTGACCCTTCCTTTGTATCATGTTTCCTGGCACGAAGCAGGAGCAGCGGGAGGCTGGCTCTAACAGCCAGTCCTTAGTTCATTTCAGTTGGCAATAGAGGGCGCTGTTCACTTTCTAAGATTTTCTCAAAGAAGCACACCTGTCCATCCGGCTCCTGCCTGTTTACAGTCATCACTTACATTATTGACAGCGCAATCAGATTAATCTTTTGATTTTTGTGAAGTTCTGGCACTTGCCAGAGTCTGCTTGCATTTGCTGAGATTTAGATTTCCCCAAATTTGTACGAGCGAGGCACTCTCGATCCTATTGTGTTCGGCTATGCAACAACACGATTACAGGACGCAGTGGTTTCTGTACGAAGCAAGAAAGTCTGAGCGCACGTTGCCTTTATAAATCTAACTGCTTTTTTTTCTTTTTTCTGTTAGTTAAAAGATGTTACAGCACTACCCCAGACAGGAAGCACAAGCACAGTGTGTGCAACAGTCATCCAAATAATGGAAGGATAGGATTTTTAAGTTTGAAGCTCCATGTACTTCGTGCTTTGCTCCTTCACTCCTGACTTTAACATACGGCGTTTTCTGAATGGTTCTTTATCAGAGTGCCTCTACTGAACGCACCACCAAGTAGTCATAAATGATGTCTGAAAATGTAGAGAGATGTGCGTGTATGTATGTACAGTGGAACTATTTTATTTATTTTTAAAATATTTTTAAGGTTCTTTATTGTTTTAAAATTTTTTTTTTAATGTTTATTTATTTTTGAGACAGAGAGAGACAGAGCATGAACAGCGGAGGGTCAGAGAGAGAGGGAGACACAGAATCGGAAGCAGGCTCCAGGCTCCGAGCTGTCAGCACAGAGCCTGACGTGGGGCTCGAACTCACAGACGGTGAGATCATGACCTGAGCCAAAGTCGGACGCTTAACCGACTGAGCCACCCAGGCGCCCCATAAGGTTCTTTATTTTGAGAGAGAGAGAGCATGAACAGGAGAGAAGCAGAGAGAGAGGGAGAGAATCCCAAGCAGGCTCCACACTGTCAGCTGTCTCGAACTCACGAACCATGAGATCATGACCTGAGCTGAAATCAAGAGTCAGACACTTAACCGACTGAGCCACCCAGGCGCCCTTGGTGGAACTATTTTAAATGCTCTTCCGATAGAATAAGTATTTATGTGTTTATGAATGCAGTAGTAGGGACTACTAAGGGAAAAGAAGGGCCCACAAACTCGCCAGAGAGTTTATAATGAAATGTGAGGCTAGAAATCTGAAAGGCATCACGTTAGTGCAGCGTCTGCATTCTTGAGGCAGTTTGCACTGCGAGTTCCATAAGACCCCAAATCACAGCGGATTAGACAGGAAGTCCAAAGTCCTGATCAGTGCAGGTTTGGTCAGTGCAGTGATTCGATGTCATCATCGAGAAATGAGTTTCTTTCCGTCTCTCAGCTTTGCTGTCCTCAGGCTCATCCCCCGTGATGACGCTTTGGCTGCTGCAGCCCCGAAGTTTTCTTGTTACCTTTTAAGAAGTAGAGAAACTTGTGCCGAGTTCCCTGATACCCTCAGCCGTGTCCCCTTTGCTCCACGGTAGCCTCTGAGAATATGTTCTTGGGGCGCCTGGGTGGCCCAGTCGGTTAAGCGTCTGACTTGTGATTTCGGCTCAGGTCACGATCTCACAGTTTATGAGTTTGCCCGACATCGCCCCCCTGTCAGGGCAGAGCCTACTTGGGGATTCTCTCTCTCTCTCTCTCTCTCTCTCCCTGTCTCTGCCCTTCCTGTGTACTTTCACCTTATCTCTCTCTCAAAATAATTAATAAATTTTAAAACTTAAAAAAAAGTATATGTATAAAAATAGAATGTGTTCTTCCTTCTTCCTTCCCAAAGCAAGGCACTGACTGGGGTGAATGGGGTTTCAGTGATCGGCGTATTACCCCTGGGGCTAGGGAGGGACCCGGTCTCTCTTCTGAAGCCATGGTCTTGGATGAGTGAATAAATGGAGCTCTGTGAGCAGGAATTCCGTCAGAAATGACTGTGGGGTGGGCAGTCAGCATTGTCTCCTCAGTTTTCGGCACCCTGCTAGAAAAGCGGATGGAAAAATACGTCCCAGTTTGTGCTTTCTGAGCCAAAGGAAAGATGCCAGGCTTGAGATTTACGAAAGACTTCTTTAAATTTACGTCTTGTCAACCCAGACGTGATTAAAGACGATAAGACTCTTTAATGTAGATTATAGCTATTCTAGTAGTGTCCTCTTTTCCAATTACGGAGGCATTTCTTGCACCTGACGCGCACTTTCTTTGCTCTGGGTGGGGTGGGAGGCGAGGGGATGCGGAGTGTGTTAGGGGTTGGAGGAGGTAGCAGAGACGGCAGGTTGTCCGTGTTCCTTCCTGATTGCTGTCTTTGGAATTATCCAGACCGCCACTTACTGTTTTCACAAAATATGAAGGCAGAAACTATTGCTGCCCCCTGCCCATCCATCGGATGCGTAGAAAATTAAGGTTGGCATCTCTTAGAACACCAGGCATCTACCTGCCTACCCCATGGCACGCGGCAGATCTGGACAGCCTGAGTAATTTGCATGTGTGCAAGATGATTGCCCTTCTGCCCGAAGAGAGCATTGCATATACACAATCCCAGCCCTGAACTGCGCATGCAAATCTGTAAAGGTTGTAAAGGCTTATCGGCTACCTGCCCTGGGGACCCCTGGTGTCCTCGTGTTCGGGTATAATAACAGATGACTTCCACACGTCCAGGTGACCAGAGCTTTTCTTTTGCCCCTCCTCAGAGACATACAGATCAGTTCCTCCAGTACCACGACTTCTGAGAGTCAGGACCCTTCTTCCGGGGACCCTGCGGTCAGTGCGCTTCAACAACAGCTGTTGCTAATGGTGGCTCGGAGGACCCAATCGGAAACCCCGCGGGTACGTTCCAGCCTCCCTGTTTGCGAAGGTTCCAGAAGCAGGGATCTTGAAACCTGTTTCGTGGTCCGATTACCTAATGGAATTAGTCGGGTCTTGTCCTGAATTTTCCATTGCTAGGTTGTGGGTATATCGCTGCATGGTAGTCTATTGAGCGAACGTGGGGAAAAAAGCCATTTAAATAACAGGTATCCTTCGCTGACACGAACAGAATTGCCATTGCCTTAATGCTCTTCTAAGTGCATTAGAAATTCATGTACCTTGATCTTTGGTTGCCAGGATGCACAGACCCCACAAGGGCTTACTTGGTTAGGATGCCTTTTTCTCACCATAGTTGGAAAACACCTGGATTTTTATTAATTTATGACGGCCTCTTATTAAACATTCAGAGATCCTTAAAGAGAAACTTGACTTGAAGAGAGACTCTATTCTTAGAGCAAATGGCATTATCATCCAGGGGCTGAAAAGACGAAGCCTTCAGTTATCTTACCAAGGGGCAACTTACTAATGTTCATTCGCTTATCTGATGCACCTTGAGTATGACTCTGGGAGAGGCAGAGCAAAGACTTCACAGCAAAAATCACACGGGAGGTGAGACGTACCACCGGACGTAAACCGAGAGCTACAGATTCAAGCAGGGCATTTCAGACAGAGAGGCTGGCGAAGGCTCCTTAGGAAGAAGGGACACCCGGGCCAGACCTTGAAGGAGAGTGACTTTCCATTGGTACAGGCTGCTGGCAAGTTAGTGGACCCTCCTGGCAATGTTTTGATGTCTCGTAGACAACCTCACCCGTGAAAAAATAATACCGTTTTGTATTTGTTTTCCTCATTGCTTAACTAAAGTTTTCCAAAAAGATGCTTGATAACACAGCGGGTTGAAATCGGTCAGGCGTGTGGGGAACAAAAGGTCACGTTATGTTGTCACTGACCTCACACTGCTCTGGAGTCCTTATTCCTGCTGCCTGGGTAGGGAGGACTGAGAGGTGCCAAGCAAGTAGAATGAGCCCTTCCAGGCGCCTGGGTGGCTCAATCAGTTAAACACCGACTCTCGATTTTGGCTGGGGTTGTGATCGCACAGTTCGGGAGTTCAAGCCCCACATCAGGCTCTGTGCTGACAGCAAGGATACTGGTTGGGATTCTCTCTCTCTCCCTCTCTCTTTGCCCGTCCCCTGTTCACTCTCTCCCTCTCTCTCAAAATAAGTAAATAAAATGAAAAAAAAAAAAAAAAAAAAAAAAAAAGAATCAGCCCTTCTGGGCTTGAAGGAGTTTCTGTGGGAACAAGCATTCAGCTAATTCAAAACCTCAGTCTTCAGGGACTTCTTCCCTTCTGTGTATTCAGTCTCACCTCTGTCTCCTCCTTTCCAGGGCTTCTGGGTACAGGAAGGAGTTTTCCTGGCCCCCAGGAGGCCGGTGGAGGTGAGAGTCACGTCTGGTCATGGCTCAGATGCCTGGCCCCGTCCTGGTCACCAGGTGTGCCGGTGGTACCTATGGGGAATGGCGGCTCCTGCCCAGTTAGGATGTGGTACTGGGGTCTGCGGACCCTGCCGTGAGCCCCCAGCTCTGGGCCCGGGCTTCGGTTGCATTCTCTCTGCTCTGTGCTCAGCCCCCCACAGTTACCAGACTAGTTTCCACCACAGGCTAAAGTATGTCGGGGGGCCCCGCGGAATGTGGGTTTTCTCTGAGAAACTTCCGCTTTCCCTGACACAGACCTGGGGACGCTCCAGCGCCCTGCCTCTAGAATGTCAGTGCTGTATCTCCAAGGAGAGGGAGTTATAGTTATATGAAAACATCCACATGGGGGCGCCTGGGTGGCTCAGTTGGTTAAGCGTCTGACTCTTGGTTTCAGCGCAGGTCACGATCTCACGGTTCATGGGTTTGAGCCCCACATCAAGCTCCACACTGGCAGTGCGGAGCCTGCTTGGGATTCTCTCTCTCCCTCTCTCTCTGCCTGTCCCCCACCCAGTGATCTTGCTCTCAAAATAAATAAACTTAAAAAAAAAATCCACATAGTTTGGGAAGAAGTGAATGTCATTTGTTGCATGGATAGTGGAGCCCCAGGGAAACTAGGAACTTTGGATTATCAGAAATGCAAACCCACTGATTTGATATCTCAGAAACAGCGCAGGTAGAGCAGAAACTGGGAAATAACTGACTATTACATAGATAAATCAGAAAGAGTCACACTGTTCTTTACATTTAAAATTCTCTAAGTGGCGTGATTATGTATATGAGTGTATAAAAAGCTGAATTATATTTAGTGTTCCATTGTTAATTACTTAACCAAATTCAGTGGCAAACTTCAGTCATTTTAACTTTTAACATTTTAAGTAAAATGTAAAAACTTTAAAGTTTTACTATATGGTGGTAGAGAAGTGGAAAAATGAAGATTGCTATCCAGGCTCATATTTAGATGCTGAGGAAATATTTACAAAGGTCTCCTATCAGAAACGATTTTTCACTTCTACTGCTTAGTTTTCTAAATTTAATTGATGCCACCAATTAGGTTTTGGCCACAAATGAAAAATTAAGTCCGTTCCCTGCTCATTCTCCCAAACACATGTAGTGAAGGGTTACGCTCTATCAGCTCTGTGCCAGGGGCAGGTGCATAGGGGCGAAAAGACTCAGCCCCTGCCTTCGAGGAGTTTAGACACTGGTCAACCGGTTCAGCTACGCATGGTAGAGGTTATGGTCAGGACCGACTCAGGGGCTGCGGACCCAGGTCGGGACGCAGGAGACTAGGGAGGCTTCCTTGGTGAGGTCACAGCTCAGCTGAGATGCAGAGGAAAAGGTGAAGCGGGGCAGACAAGGCCGGGACAAAGGCTCGGCTGGAAAGCAGGTGTGCTCGTGGTCCTGGCTCAGAGGCATCGAGGCAACGACATGAGGAGTTGTGCTTAGACAAGTGCAGCAAGAATAAGCAGGAAACAGGGCTCTGAAGATGAGACTATTTAGTGACTTCCCTTGGCCCATCTGCCCTCCCTCTGTCCTTCTCACTTGGCTGCTCGGTGCTCAAGAGGAACTTGTGTACTGGGAGCCCCCTCCCCCGCAACCTTATGCAAATTCCTCTCATTCCAATAAGAGACCTTTTCTACAGGCTCCAGGGGTGGCCAGGAGCTGGGCCCACACCAGAGAAAAGACTCTGGAGTTCTTCCCTGGCACAAATAGAATTGATGAGGTAGCCCTGCAAGGGGAGTTCTCAGGACTGGCCAGCTTCTTTCTGTATGAGGCAGGCCAGGGGAACGGGTTCTGTTCCATCACCCTGGCTGCAGGGCTTAGCTCCTGAGCACAAAGAGAAGGACCAAGCTTGGGGCACATGGGGAGCTGGTGAACTCTCCTCTGTGCTCTAGATTAGCACTGAGGGGCTGTGAGTGTTCTCAGTCACAGCCTCTCATGCATCCATGGTGTAAACTGGTACTTCTCTGTGCTTCAGTTTATCCATTATGTATTTCTAAGCACATCGGGAACAGTCTATAGATGCGTTACCATGACTTGAAAATTTTGCATTGTTCCGTTACGTTATATAAGTATTTGAGGCATCAGCATGTAAACATCTTTATTACACTGCTGGTTGAGAGCAAGCCCAGGCCACTGGTAGACAGTGTTAGATCCTTGGGAGTATAGCGTTTTCTGCTTCTTTTTATCTTTACTTGGATCTGGCTTCAAACCCGTTCGCCCTGCCCCACATTAAGAAATGAGCTAGTATCGGGGCGCCTGGGTGGCTCAGTCGGTTGAACGTCCGACTTCGGCTCAGGTCATGATCTCACGGTCCGTGAGTTCGAGCCCCGCGTCGGGCTCTGTGCTGACAGCTCAGAGCCTGGAGCCCGTTTCAGATTCTGTGTCTCCCTCTCTCTGACCCTCCCCCGTTCATGCTCTCTCTCTCTCTCTGTCTCAAAAATGAATAAAATGTTAAAAAAATTAAAAAAAAATGAGCTAGTATTGTATATGAGAGTACTCTGTAAACTGAGGCTTTGTGGAAGTCTATAGGATTGGCATCATCATCATTATTATTACCAGGGGTAGCATGAGAGCCGTATTTCATTGGTCCTAAACTGATCAGGGAACGTTGCAAAGATGCCTGCAGCACTGGATCTGGGGGACGGGCGCTCGAGGTTAACATAAATGTAGCATTGCCATCACAGTTTGCTATCATTAAAGGATTAATGAAAATGGAAACTTTCACCTTTTACCCTATATACCACTTGTATTTTTTCCCCACAATGATGTGCTCTCGAATTGCTATTTTTTAAAATTTAAAACATCTCCAAAAGGTAAAAACATATTCCTAGATGTCTAATTTGCATGAAGTGCTATATATAATATTTTATAAACAATCCTGTCTACAAGAATATTGACATTTCCTAGCAGATGAGACGGACGAGACGCCAATTATAATACCTTAACATAGTCACCGATCAGCTTACATATTCATTTATTTGCAAGTGTATTTTGACTTAAGAGATGAATATTTGCATACTCCTCATGTATCATGTTCAGAAGTTTATTTTTTTTTTCTTCAAATGTAAGAATATACATGATTCGTTATGATTCCTGGAATTTTGGCTGCTAAAAAGAGCCACTGTTATAATAGTATCCCGTGTGTGTTTTATACTTTTTTGTCCCTCGAAGTGTTGTTCATATCTAGATTTGAGCAGCATTCCATCAGCAGATTAGGAACACTAGGTATGCGCAGGGCACGCGTTTGGTACCTCAGTACATCTCACATTTGGGATCACATTATCTTTGTAGGACACCTTGGAGGTTAGGTAATATTTAACCTTGGATTTGCCATAGGTGGAAACCAGTGCAGAAGGTCCTGGTATCTGGGGTGTTGGCTGCACCCCTCCCAGCCCAGCACTCCTTTCCCTTGTCCCTTGGTCACTACTGGGATTTCGAGTTCTGTCCACCCCCTCCCCAGCAGCCTCTGCCACGATTTCTGATAAGCCCACCTGTGCCACCAGAGTCCCTTTCCGCTTCCCAGCGCTGGGTGTGACGGCTCTTAGGAAGGGCACTTGGTGTCGCACAGGACTAACTTCCTGTGGATCTTCTTCGTTCCTCCACCACCTTCAGGAGCTATCACGACACTTCCGCCCTTCAGAGGAGGCCTCCGGTTTAAATTCAGACAGAACATGTCTGTTCTGACGTCGACATGTAGACCCGGTCACTTACTCTCCTCCACGTAACACGCCCTCATTTATATTTTAGCTTTTATTAAGCACAGTTCATGCTCGAGGTCATAAATCTGACTCTAAAATTCCTTTAAATAACAAATTATTTGACATCCGTTATTACCCATCTTAATTATTTTTGTCAGTGTCCCTTTTCCGATGGCTTCCTCTTCAAATTGGTGTTTTTAATTCGTTTCTTCACGATTGGACTCAGACGTGTCGTCTCTTGAAGTGTTTTGCTGTCCAGATGGCTTTCACCTTACCAAGTGAGCTCTGCCTGAGCTATGGATTCCCCTGGCTTCCCCTAAGTGAGATTGCAGAAAGAAACCAGGCTTTTGCCTCTCACGGTCCTCTTCCTAGAGTACGATGTTGGGGGAAGTGATCTGACCTCTCAGAGCCTCAGTTTCTCACATTTTAAATAGGGATAATAACACCTATGTGGAGAATTTCTTATAAGGTTTTGATGATTAGAGATAATATATGGCAAAATTATGCCATATAATCAGTGGCAATGATTAACATCATAAAAATTCTTAATAATTATATGGAACTCTTGAAGGTGCCGTTATTTTAAGTTATTTATTTATTTATTTTGAGAAAGAGAGAGGGAGAGAGAGAGAGAGAGAGAGAGAGAGGGAGAGAGGGAGAGACTGGGAGAGGGGCAGAGAGAAGGAGAGAGAGAGAATCCCAAGCAGGTTCTGTATTGTTGGCACAGGGCCTGAGGTGGGGCCCAGTCCCACAAACCATGAAATCATGACCTGAGCTGAAATTAAGTGTCAGATGCTTAACCAAGCTGAGCCACTCAGGTGCCCCAGAAGATGAAATTATTTGAACAGTAGAACTTTTCAGGTGTCTTGGGGGAGAGGGGTAGACCTTTACATTCTTAAATATTTTAATATTACCAAAAATTATTTCTGGAATGTATTATATACATACTTGCCTACCTTCTTCAGCTGAGTATGCTAATCATCACTTAAGTTGCTCTTGATAATTCAGACTCATGAAGGGAGCCTTGACTTAAATACAGATCCATATGGGGAGGGTGAGCAGTGCACTTACCTTGCTTCTCCAAAAGGGCTTGTGTTCCACTTATGCCCCGCCCTCCCTGTTTTTGATAATTTCTTTTTTGAAATAGTACGATAAACCTTGCTTGCCTGATCTCCCGGGAAATGTGACATGGTGGTTCTTTGGCAAGGCTTAATTGATGAATCAGAGCCAGAAATAGCGTTTTGGCCAGTGCGTCTGTGCCTTCCCATAAATCAGAGACGTGGAACGCCTTCTCCGTCTCCATTGTGAGTCCTACCCCAGCCAGTCCCGTCATTGCTGATGCTGTCCGGGAGCTCTGCCCTAGACCCCCTCACTCCATACTCTCTGCAGCATTATCCATCTTACACCCTCCCATGCCTCACTTCTCGCTCTTTTTCTAAATATCTAGACATAGAGACGTTTCTCCTTGTGTGTGTCACCATGTTCTCATGGCTGGTTTGCTTGTCCGCTCCCTGGGGAGTTGTTTAACCCCTTTAAGCTAGCCACTCTGTCTTGTTATCCTTTGAATTCTCAGCGTGTATTACATATAGGATCCAGCCTCTATAATCCGTACAATAAGTATTTGTTGGATGAGAGAATAAATGAATGATTGAAATGATGAGAGAAATTTGAATTTGAAATTTGTACCAGAAAACAGGCTGAGAATAATTGCTCTAATCCACTGAAGAGTTTAGCTCTGAGGTTCCTTGGTATCTAAGGCAAAAAATGAAATTCCACGAAGCTTAGTTTCTCATAAAGGAAGTTGTTATGGGCTGATTTGTACCTCAGAACATGACTGTTTGGGGAGATAGGCTATTTAAAGAAGTAATTAAGTTAAAATGAGGTCATTAGGGTCAAGCCCTAATCCAATATGGCTGGTATCCATTTTTTTTTAAGTTTATTTATTTATTTTGAGAGAGACAGAGCACACAAGTTGACGGGGGGGGGGGGGGGGCGGGCGGGGGGTGCAGAGAGAGAGCGAGAGAATCCCAAGCAGGCTGCGTACTGCCAGCCCAGAGTCCAATGTGGGACTCAAACCCACGAACCCTGAGATCATGACCTGAGGCAAAGTCAAGAGCCAGACGCTTAACTGACTGAGCCACCCAGGCGCCCCAGGCAGTATCCTTCTAAGCAGAGAGGATCAGGATGCAGCTACACTTGGAGGAAAGACCATGTAAAGACACAGAGAGAAGACAGCCATTAATAAGCAAAGGAGAAAGGCCTCAGGAGAAACCAATCCTCGATCACAGACTTCCAGCCTTCAGAACATCTCCGTTGTTTCAGCCACCCAGTCTGTGGCACTTCGTTATAGCCACCCTAGCGAACTAACATAGAAGCCAAATCATTTTTTCTTTGCATTAACTTCTGAGATTCTTTTAAACAAGGATTTTTATTTAAGCAGCAATGAATAGCACAATATGCCAGAATCTTTAATAACTTCTGCAAAAGGTAGACATAATCGTCATGTGATTTCTTTTATACTGACCTTCCCTAACAGCAAAGCGTATATAATATTAAACCCCAACTTAAGGACAGTATTTTTCTTATAATTCAGAAAAATGCTATCCTCTGTGCTGCTGCTTGCCCTTGACCTGTTTCCCCATTGTACGTGAATTCCCAGACCACAAAACAGTAAACTTTGGTAACCCTGTGCACATATTTCTTACTGGATTTTTTTGTCCATGGAGCATAAAGGAAAAGGATGCCCTTTGTTGGGGGAGGTTTACTGTAAAGCACAAATCCATTGTCATCAACAGAAGAAGCTCTTCCTGCTGACATGACACCAGGCAGTTTCCACTAAGGTCTCTCTCATGTTGGAATAGAATCCCAGACACAAGCAGCAACTACAGTCTCCACTTTCCTGTAATAGTACAGCCAATCCGTCCTGTATGCGGCCACCCTGTATACTGCCTTCATGATGGACCAGCTGTCCCTGGCAGGGCCTTTTGAATTAATATTTTATGATCTGAATAACTTCATGTTCCATAGCTGAGTCAGTGAATTAGCATCTGGGAACAAAGAGGTGGTAAAATTGGCCTCCTCGGAGAGCTCTGCTGTGGGCTCCAGTGAAGCAGGTGCACTGCCCATATGCGTGCCAGGCACTTTGACACCAGTGACTTTCACTGAATTAGGAAAAAAAATCGGCCCAAGTATAACCTTCTGCTTTATAACTCAAGGAGAAATGTGTGCGACCTTTCAATAGCAGCTCCCCCTCCAAGGCTGTCTTCTTTACTGTCCTCATCCCTTTCCTGGTCTCGGCCCTTCTTACCAGTCTCCTGTGTCTTATGGGAGTCAGCCTACAGGAAATTACAGCCTATCTTAAATCCTGTTTGGAAGAATACAGAGCCAAAGCAAACAAATAAAAGTACAGATTAGAATGAGCTAGGACTTTCACTTCTGGGTATATATCCAAAAGAATTAAAGCAGGGACTCAAACAGATATTTCCACGCCCATGCTCATAGCAGCATTCTTACCAATAGCCAGGGGGTGGAAGCGACCCAAGTGTCCATCGACAGATGAACGCATAAACAAAATGTGGTACATCCTTACAATGGAATACTCAACCTTAAAGAGGGAGGAAGTCTGACACAGGCTACAACATAGATGAACCTTGAGGACATTATACTAAATGAAATAAGCCAATCACAAAAGGACAAATACTGTATGATTCCACTTACTGGCGGTACCTACAGTAGTCAAAAACATAGAAAGCAGGAAGGTGGTTATCGGGCTGGGCGCAGAATGGGGAGTCAGTATTTAATGGAGATGGAGTTTCAGTTTGGGAAGATGAAAAAGTTCTAGAGATCTGTTGTATAACAATATGGATATCGTTAATACTACTGAATGGTACACTTACAAATGGTTAAGATGGTAAATTCTGTGTTGTTGCTTTTTTGTTTTTAAGCACAATTGCAAAAAAAACAAAAACAAAAACAGGCTAGAAATAGAAGATCTACAGGGAACTGGGGTGTCCAGAAAAGTCTTCCTGAAAAGCAATGGCCAACAGCAAAGGAGATCGATGGGGGCTTTGTCTTTAATGGCCTCTGCACAGAGAATGGCAAACAGCACGATGTGGCAAGTCTAACAGGAGCCTCTCCACTTAATCTGGGACTCCAAGAAGCCACATCCTACTCTTAGGACTAACTAAACACACTCTGTCAACACCATCCCCACTAAGGGGACTGCATAGAAAGCTGCCTGCCTCAAACTTTGGTGTGGGTTTGCAGCCCTTTTTCATCCTGGATCACATGGCTGATCCAAACACCTCACACAAAGAGTTTATGTTAAGATGGTGCCAGCTTGGTATTGCATTCTCGTGCCTAGCAGAAACAAAGGCGAATTTTAATCCTGAAGAGCACAGCTTTAATATTGCTGTCAAGGAATTCATTCAAATAAAGATCCAAGGAAAATACGATTAAGTGAAAAGTTATAAAATATATTAGAAAACATGAGACCATGAATAAGAGCCAGCAAAGTCAACAGAAAGCAGAAACAGACTCTCAGTGGATTTAGAAGTTGTAATGATCAGATTCAGAATATGGATTAAGAATGTTTCACGTGTATAAAAGAAAAAAAAGAAGGGATTGCAAATGTCAGAAGCAAAAGGCCACATAGTGACCAAACAGATCTGAAAAAGCACCAGATACTAGAAATGACCCATATATAATAAAAATAAATCTTTAAGGGATTTAATGGGAGATTTGACACGTAAGATCTGAAACAATTATGTACGTGTAGCACCAAGAGATGAAGAGGTAAATAGGAAAGAAGGTTAAGAAGCGTGGAGGTCAGGGGCATCTGGGTGTCTCAGTCGGTTAAGCATCTGACTCTTGATTTCAACTCAGGTCACGATCTTACCATTCGTGGGTTCGAGCTCCATGTCTGGCTCTGCGCTGACTGTGCAGAGCCTGCTTGGGATTCCTTCCCTCTCTCCCTTTCTCTCTGCCCCTCCCCTGTTCTCTCCTTCTCTCTCTCTCTCTCTCTCTCTAAATAAATAAACATTAAAAAAAAAAGAAATTTATTAAAAAAAAGAAAAAAAAAAGGAAAGAAGCATGGAGGTCAGGACAAGAAGGTTTACTGTTCTCCTTGTCGGAGTTCCAGAGGAGATGAAGGGAAGAGCAACAAAGCAAATATAATTTAAAATTTAAAGTTTAAGATAACCCACAGATACAGGCATTAGTGCCTTGGCAAACTGGTGAGGAAGGGACAAACATTTTAGTAAATGGCGCTGTGACAGTAGTGTTCTTTATGGGAAAGAAAACAGACCCTTATCTCATATCATGTACAGAAACCCCTGGTAGATGCATAACTTAAATGTGAAAGGCAAAAGTATATAATTTTAAGTACAATTATATAATCGAATACCCTTACGACTCTGGGTAGAAAGGGATTTGATAAACAAGGTACCAAAAGTGCAAAACTTTTGTACTTTACAGGAAAAAATGGATAAATGAGATTTCACTTAAATTAAGAACACCTGTTTATCAGTAACACCATAAGGAAAGTGAAAAGACAAACCATAAACTGGGAAAATATCTGTAACACGCATGATTAATAAAGGTCTTGACCATATGGGTACATATATGCATATATACACACACATGCACACGTAGACACATATAAGCTAATAAAAGACAAACAAGCAGCCAAAAACTAAAAGTGGATGAAGATGCTCAACTTCATTAATAATGAGGGAAATGCAAATTAGAATAAATTTGAAATATTTTATATGCCAGATTAGCAACAACTAAAAAGTACCTGATGCTCTCAAATGTTGGTGCGGATGGGGAGCGACACGATGTTTGTCTGCTGTTAGTGGGAGTACAGACTGATAGAATCACTTTAGAAATCTCATTTTTCCAAGGTGTTTTCTAGTAAATTGAACATTTCCATATCCAGTAATTGCATTTGTGCGCTTTCTGGAAGCGTCCATTTGCTTCCTAGTAAAGCTGAACGTGTGGTACAGCTGAACATTTGCATTCTTAGCAATTCCATTCCTAAGTGTATGTTAGGTGTCTGTTCTAAAGAAATCCTTGCACATATGTACCAGGAGACATTTCCAAAAATGTTCATAGCAGTGTAATAGTAAAAAAAAATTTTTTTGAAAAAAAAAAAGACCCTAAATATCCAACAGTAAAGCAGATAAGTAAATTATGGCATGTCCGTATAATGCAATATTATTCAACTGTGAAAATAGATGCCACAGCTGTAAAACAGCATGGATCAGGCTCAGGAACATAATGTGGAATGGAAGGGAACAAAGGCGAGTTGCAGAAGCATACATAGGCTGTGGTTTCATATCCACGAGGTTCAAAAACATAAACAGTATAGAAGTTGTGGATGTAATAAGCAGAGTAAAACAGAAGAAAACAAAAGGAATGATAAACACCAAAGTCAGGACAGTGATGATCCCTGAAGGAATAGGGAAGGAGAGGTGTCCGCGGTGTGGCCCCCAGGGAACTTCTATGCTAGTGGTAATGCCCTTTTTGTTATACTGGGTGATAGCCACGCAGCTATTCACTCAATTGGGGTTCGTGGGTTTTTTTAATACTCTACATACATTTAAAAGATATGTGTTTGCATTGATTCAATATTGAATGAAACTATTCATTTTTAAAAAGCATGGTACCCTAGGGGCACCTGGGTGGCTCAATTGGCTAAGCATCTGACTCTTGATTTTGTGTCAGGTCATGATCTCATGGTTTCTGGGATTTAGTCCCATGTCGGGCCCTGGCATGCATTCAGCATCTGGTTTTGAGTCTGTGAGACAGTTGAATGTCTAAGAGGTGTCTTCTTACAGGCAATAGGCTGCCACAGACTGAGTCCACCGTATTCTTTTTTATTTTCCTATTCCCAACCTTGTGCCAGGCTCAGAAGAGTTACTCATTAAGTATGTTAGACGAATCAATGAAGAGGAATTTTCTTTTCAAAATTAAATTCTTCTCCACAAGATTAGAGCCAACCAGAAATGAATCTGGGCTTAAAACATTTTGAATCTGGAATTAAATTTTCCTGTTTCTATTTTATTGGTTTAGATTTTTTCTATAGATATTTCCGTTTTTTCTTATATCAGGCCTCACCAATGACCTACAAAATTGGCAATGAAAATTTTTTTACTCTTAGTAAAATTTAAATATTTATTCTGATGTTGCATTAAATAACATATCTTTAAAAAATTAATCCATTTAAGATCTTCAGTTAAATTCTGATCTTTTATGAGAACTATTTTCATGGCAGTTTCTTGGCCTTAATTAACATCAGTGTTTTGATGGGAGTAGCATAAATTTAATGGTATGTTATAATGGAATGGAAGTGTGTTGGTAAGAAAGACCCTTTTTGTTGATCATTATCTTTCTCTTAGAGTACCCTTTTTAATGAAATATGTTGGTTTACATTTCAGAATTTGAACATCTGCTTTCTATACTGTTTTATTATGAGGTACGTTTATGACAATAACATGTCAGTATGAAACCCTTTCTCTGTTGTTTCTTTTGGTATGTAAAAGCATCTGAGTCAGGATCTGGAAGACTCGTCATGTTCTTCAACACAAGGAAAATTTAACCGAGAGCAGTTTTACAAGTTTATCATTTTCCCTGGCAAGTGGATTAAAGTCTGGTATGATCGACTTACCTTGTTGGCGTTACTTGATCGGTAAGCCACTGAGCATGCAAACGTACGGAGAAGACACAATGGGGGCATAACAGGGCACTCACATGCTTATAAAAAAGAAATTGCCACTTGCTAAGGTTCTCTGGAACATTTTCAAGAGGTATGCCTTTTGTGCTGCAAACCCAAAGGCGAAGCCGTGAGATCTTGACCACTGGAGAAATTGTAATTTAGCAATTACAGTAGGAGATTAGAGAATTGGGGGAACACTGTTCAGATTTAAGGTCGGCTCTGGGGACAGTATTATGTGTTGGTCTATTCACGGTTTGCCACATTTTTGTAGGAGGGCTTAGGGTTCATGGGTAGTGTGGGACCTGGCTGACTGGATGCGGGCAGGGGGAGAGGAGGGCAGATGGAGCCCTGTGATTTCTAGCTTTTCTCCTCAACAGCTGAGGCTACTTCTCACTCTTGTCTGAGATACACTAAGTGGAACATTAATCTCTCCTTTAAACGCTTTACTCTTTCTCGTCTCTTCTTTCCATTGTTTGTGAAGATGAAACACAGGGTTGGAGATGCAGTCGCTGGGCGGGGAGGGAGAAGAGGGAGGGAGAAGGTCCAGTTAGTTAAAGCACGGTGGAGACGGGGCCGGGTTGGGAACTTCCCATATCCATCCCTGCCCCCGACCTCACGATATACAAAGGACGGGATTTTCATCTTCAGGGGCTGTGCAGTTCTGATGGGAGTGTTGGTTTGAAAATCGAAGATGGCTTGAGGCACCTGGGTGGCTCAGTCAGTTAAGCGTCTGACTTTGGCTCAGGTCGCCATCTCATGGTTTGTGAGTTCGAGCCCTGCATCAGGCTCTCTGCTGTCAGTGCAGAGCCCGCCTCGGATCCTCTGTCCCCTTCTCTCTGCTGCTCCTTTACTCTCTCTTTCTCTCTCAAAAATAAATAAACATTTAAAAAAGAAAAGAAGATTCAACATGCCTTTACTGACACTGTCATCAACAAATGTGGAGTTTCACAGTTAAATGCCAGCCAGTGGGGGCAGCGGGAAAGCTGATTGCCTGCCATCCTATGGTTGGTCCCTCAGTGACTGATTGTTATAGTAATGTCTTACTAAAAAACTATAGTCATGCAAAATTACAACAGTAAATTTCAGGACCCACAAGTCAGGGAATGGAGTTATAATGGTTTTTCTAACAACACTACGTCACCCCAGAGGCATACACTTAAGATGAACATTTCAAACATAACTGGAATCATCCAAAATAACACATCCTGTTAGATGAGTTAGTTTTAGGGTTTTTTTTGAAATATTAATTTCTTTTTCTGTTTAAAAGGAATTGCTGAAAGTTGGACCACCTCGTGTTAGCCCTTCATATTAAAAACAAATGTTTCTGTACATTTCTAGGTGTACATTATTTAAATGCACTCAGTGGCAACAGATTAACTGAAAATCTAATTAAAGTCTGGAAAAGGATGATGAGGATTATTACAGTTTTAAAAAGTTTACAGTTTTATAGTTTTAATCGCTTCTGTTGCAGTGGGTTTGAATTCAGTGTTAAGGGATTTGTAGAGACAGCATTACGTTCTTAGGCATGGGTCGCTCAGCTGGTACAGGGAGCCCCTGGGGATCAAGCCCCGTGCCACCACTTACTCGTGCTGTGATCTAAGGATGACTGTGAAACCTCCCTGTTCCTCAGCTTCCTGTCTGCTAAATGGGGATCATCTATATACAGGGAGATTATGAGGTTTAAATAAAATTAGCTATGGAAAGTGTCCTTTAAATATTAGCTGCTGTTGCTGTTATTATGACCTGGAATGTGGCCCAGAACCCAGAAAGAAGAAAAATAAATAAAAATAAAATAAAATTAGTGTAGCCAAAGTAGATGCTGTCAAGTCCAGACACATTTAGGCCCTTAATTCGTAGGGGAAATCATCCTGTTTTCAGAGCCCATATCAGCCTACTTTCAGGCATCTCCCAGCACACGTGGGGATCTGGTTTTCCAGTTCACGGTCAATTAAGAGGGGAGATCAGACGACATGAGGCCTGAACTGACAGCAAGGACAGAGGAAGAAAAGCCCAAACACTAACCTAGAAAAACCAAGCAGCTTGGGACCTTTGCAGGGAGAGTGTATTCCCCAAACAGGACCGTGGACCAGAATCACCTGGGAGCTTTGTGACAATACAGATTCTAGGAGTGAGAAGTCACCACTTCAGCATGGCCTTGAGTACAGTGTAGGGCTGTATTATGGCATCCCTCGCCAGCTCACCTTCTTTGTGAGGACAGTTACGATCTGAAAGGCCTGTTTAAGAAAGCAGGAACTTACACAATACATTTTTTATGATGATTGTAAAATTCCAAAAGGCATCAATAAATTACCTTTTGACATTCATTGGGGGACATTATATTTAAAATCCCCCATGGATTAATGAACTTGAGTTGCCAAATTAAAGTTTATAAGGAAGTTATGCATAATAAAAAACAAACCGTAAGGGTTGAGCAGGAAGTAGAAGAAATTGGTGAATTAAAAGCACTGAAATTGAGCTAATCATTGCTATAAACTCTCATAGCTTAAGGCTTTCTGCTTCATAATTTTCAACTTTACTCTGGAACTCAGGCTGATTTTCCTTGAAAATACTTCCTTATTCTCTGATTGTACCTTCACGGTTCCTGTGATTTCAACATCTCCTATTTGCTTTTGGTTTGGCATTCATTCTACTCAGGTGTTTTTGGACTTGTCCTTAATCTCCTTTATTTTCTCTTATGCATTTTTTATTCTGCTATTACCCCATCATGCAAAACACATAGGTTTTATTTTCATTTCTCTAGTTACGATCTAAAATAAAATAAAAAGCTAAAATAAAAAGCTGCCCATCTGGGCATCGTTTTATTCATTTTTTCATTAATTCAACAAATTTAGTAAAAGGAAAAACCACCCAAACCGCAGGCACCTGCTCCATGTGAGGCTCTGCACTGGGCACTGAGAACAGAGCAGTGAGTGGAACAGGTGTGGTCCCTACCCTCACGGGGCATGTATTCTACTGCATGAGACAGGCTGAAATAGAGTGGAATAGGTGCCGTGAAGGACACACATAAAGGCCTGGGGTAGAGGAAAGTGGGGGACAAGGGACACCATGTCAGAACAGGTGGTTGCGGAAGTGTTTCCTGAGGAGGAAACATGCAAACCAAGATAGATATAAGGCGAGGAGGCAGCCCCGTAACAAGTAGGGGGAGAATCGTTCATGCTCTTCAAACAATCTCATTGTCAGTGTCGCCATCTTGAGAACACGCTCTCATCTCTCCCATCCTCGAAAGTCCTTTTGGCCCACTTTCCCGCCAACCACTGTCTGGTATCTCTGTGCTCTTTTGCAGCAAAACTCCGTGAAGAGCTGCCTGTGCTTGTTTGTCTTCTCTCTTCTCTCATTTTCTCATAAACCCATATGTTTGCTTCCCGACTCCAACACTGCACTTGTCAAGGTCACCGTTGACTTCACTGGTCAGTCATCATTTTAGTAGACCCATTTACCACCTTTGACAGAGTCGATCCTCCTCCTTGGTATGCTTCCTCTCTTGGCTTCCAGGATCCAGCCCTCTCTTGGTTTTCCTTCTGCCTAGCTGGTTACTGCTTCACGGGACAGTCACCCGTGCAGGTAGCCTCTGCCTCCTGACCCCCTTGATTTTGGGTGCTTCACGGCCCTTGATCTCGGTCTCCTTTCTTTCTCTGTCTACCCTCTTTTCTTTAGTGATTGCATTTAGTCTCATGGCTTTAAATACCGCCGAGGTGCCAACAACTAAGATTTGGACCTACCTCCTGAATTGCAGACTTGTCTCTCCATCTACCAGCCTGACATCTCATGACCACAGTCCAAAACTGAGTTCTTTACCACTGCCCCGTCTCCCGTCTGCTCCACCAGCTGTCTTCCCCACCTCAGCTGACGACAACCCCATCCTTCTAATTTCTCAGGTTAAACATCTTGGAGTCAACCTTGTATCTTCTTTTCTTTTACACCCTCAGTCAGCCTCTCACAGGGAATCGTGTTCACTGTTTCTCCAGATGTATCTGCTACATCTTCCCACCTTTCATGTGACCACCCTTGTCTGAGCTACCTTTGTCTCTCATCAGGGCCACTGCAATAGCATCTCCTGCCTCTACCTGTTCTCCCTGTGCACTGTTTTTTTTTTTTTTTTTTTTTTTTTTTTTTTGAGTTTATTTATTTATTTGGAGAGAGATGGGGTGGAGAGGGGCAGAGAGGGAGAGAGAGAATCCCAAGCAGGCTCTGCACTGTCAGCACAGAGCCTGACATGGGACTCGATCCCACGAACCATGAGATCACGACCTGAGTAGAGATCAAGAGTCAGACGCTTAACCAATGGAGCCACCTAGGTGCCCCCCTCCCTGTACAATATTGTAACATGCTGTTCTGCTGACCACCCTGCGGTGCCCCCCATTTCACTCATGAATGAAAGCCAAAGTGCTCAGAATGCCTCAGAGTCCCCATGATCTAGCCACTGCTTTGCTCTCTGACCTCACTTTCTGCTACTGCCATGGACTCCTTCCCACCCACACTGGTCTTCCTGCCATTCTTCACCAAGCCAGGCGTTCCTCCAGCCTTGAGGCCTTTGCATTGTCTGTTCCCTCTCCTCTCCTCTCAGATATCTGCGTGGCCATCCCCCTCGCCTTTCAAGTAGCACTTCTCTGTGGGGCTTAGCCTGACCTTCCTGCTTAAAATTACAGCAGTTCCCCACCCCCACCGCCACAGTTCTTCTCACCTTGTTCTGATCATTTTTTGATTGCGTGAATCATCCTCGAATGCTGTCTAATATCCTTATGCAGTGTGCGTATTACTTATTTCATGCCATGGCCCTCTGGAAGGAAAGCTCCAAAAGTTCTGCTCACTGATGTATTCCAAGCCTCTGGAGCAGTGCTGAGCCCTCTTGAGTGACCAAACAAATCAACCTCCCTTCGCAAACCAGCTCCCCTTCCCAACTTCTGCCATTGATGTTGCCATGATCCTTTCTTCCCCACATTGAAATCTTGAGACCTTCTTTGTTCTTTCAGCCAGCCTTTCACTGTGCACAATCCATTCCTTTCTGCCCTGCTCTGTGCTGTGTCTTGACATCACATTGCCTCTCCAGTTTCCCACTGCCCTCTCAGGCCCTCGTTCCTTCTCCCCTGGAGTGTTGTTTATCCCACTCTGCTCTATTTCCTCTCCAGTGCATCTTGTCAGCCTCTGCCAGATAAATCTTTCTGACTTATCTGTACTGCCTCAATCACAGAACTCCTTGCCCAGTGAGTAAACTTTTTAACCCGATATTGAAATACAGATGCATAAGGAGCCGTGAGAGTGGAGTCATGGGGTGCTGGGGCAGAGGAATGGAGTCGTGCTGGGGGAGAAACCGGTGGTGGGGGGGAATATTTTTCAGGAACGTTATTTTTCCCCCCTAAATAGGAAAAATGTCTGGTCATTTAACTGAAATTTTTGATTTAAAAAAAATTTTCCTAAGCTTTAGATATCTTTAAGTATACGTTGAAATGTTATGAGCACACTAAAAACTATAACGGATTTTATGGACCTGAACTAACAAAATATATTCAGCTCTATAAAAAGCACATAGTGGAAAACAAAAAAAAAAAAATCCCATAAATTTTCCTTTCCACCAAAGGAGGAATCTTGGTCCCCCCAGGAGTTGTTTTTTTTTCTTTTAACTTTCAACTTGAGCATGATAATATCTGAGTTCTTCACATTCTATGCGTCTTGCTTCTATACATCTCAAGTGCCTGATTAAAAAATAAGCAAAAGGTGTGAACAGACACCTCACCAAAGGAGATATACAGGTAGCAAATAAGCATATGCAGTGACATTCCACGTCGTATCATTGGGGAATTGCAAAGGTAAACAATAGTGATATGTACTGCACCCTGATTAGCATGGCCAAATCCAAAGCACCAACCACACCAAGTGTAGCCGAGGATGTGGAACAGTAGGAACTCCCTTCATAGTTAGAGGGAATCCAAGATGGCAAGGCCATTTTGGAAGATAGCTTGGTGGCTTCTTGCAAAACTGAACATGTTCTTACCATGGGACCTAGCAGTCATGCTCCTTGGTGCAAATGAGTTGAAAGCTTTGGCTAACACAAAAACCTACATATGGATATTTATAGAAGCTTTATTCATAGTTGCCAAGACTCAGAAACAACCAAGTTGTTCTTCAATAGGTGAAAGGGTAAACCATGGTACATCCATACACCATATGGATGTATTCCATATACTAAAATAGTATTCAGTGATAAAAAGAAATGAGCTATCAAGCCATATAAAGATATGAAGGAAGCTTGAATGCATCTTACTAAGTGAGAGAAACTGACCTGAAAAGGCTACCCGCTGTATGATTCCAACTGTATGACATTCTGGAAAGGAAAATCTGTGGGGACATAAAAAGATCAGTGGTTGCCAGAGGTTGGGGGAAAGCAGGGTAAGTAGGCAGAAAAGGATTTTTAGGGCAGTAAAAATAATCTACATGATACTGTAATGGTGGATACATTTCACTACACATTTGTCCAAACCCATAGAATGTACAACACCAAGAATGAACCATAATGTAGACTCCTGACTTTGGTTGATAACAATGTGTCAATGTTGGTTGGTCGATAGTAACAAATGTACCACTCTGGTGGGGGATGTCGATGGGGAGGGGGGGCGGGTGTGTGTGTGTGTGCGCGTGTTTGCGGGGTGGGCTATGCGAGAACTCTTTGTACTTTCCCTCACTTTTGCTGTGAATCTGAAACTGCTCTTACAAAATAAAGTATATTAATTTGGAAAAACACAGGAGTGCCTGCTTGCCAGGAGTACAGTAGATACCTGTCCCGTTCTGAAAATCATTTAATGGGACAGATCGGTATGTTCCTGAGCGACAATTGGCGAGGTAAAAAAATATGCGTATCATTCTTGGGCTTCCTGGATGACTCGGCTGAGCATCCGACTCTTGATTTCGGTTTAGGTCATGATCTCACGGTTCGTGAGTTCAAGCCCCGTGTTGGGCTCTGTGCTGTGCGTGGAGCCTGCTTAAGATTTGCTCTCTCTCTCTCTCTCTGTCTCTCTCTCTCTCTCTCTCTCCATCTGCTCCTCTCCCCCACTCATGCTCTCTCTCTCTTTCAAAATAAATAAATAAACATTAAAAAAACCAATATGCTCAGAATGACCCATCTGAACTCCTGACGTTGTGGCCACACCATTCTCCCTTGCTCCATTTCAGCCTCTTCCACCCATCGCTATGCCCTCCCATGTAAAGCCTCCTCCCATAGAAGCCTTTCACCTCTAAAGTCGTAGTCCCAGCCACTGACCATCCTCAAACGTTGCCAATGCCAAGCTATGTCAAGCACTTGGGCCCGTCCGCTTTCTCCTGCCTAGCAGCCTCCTCTGCCCTTGTTGCCTCCCCCATTCTGCTTAGCCTCCAAGATCCAGCCTTCATCCCCTTGTCTCGGCACCTTAAAGCTCCCTTACCCTGTCTACCTTCACACCCAGCGACAGCATGCCCACCTTCGGATGAGCACACCTCTTATGCAAAGGTCCCTCTCGGTCCCAGTGAGACTGTGGTCACAACACACCTCAGTCAGACCCTCTTACACGTCAGCTCTCCAGCTCCTGAAACTGGGAAGGGGATTCTGGCTGAGGAGATTGTATCGAGGAGGGGTTTCCTGCTTCAGCCAGGTGATAAGGCACCTCCTCTGCCTCCCCCCACCTCCCGCCCGCCACACTTAAAGGAACCAGCACAGCTCTTCGTCTGAAAGACATTTCACTATCATAGGTGGAATAGTTAATTGTTCTCCCCCCAGGAAACCCAGTTTAGTGATCAAAGAGACTCATGGAGTTATATTTCGTTTCTTCCAATAACAGAAGTTCGGGATTAAAATAGGGATTTCGCTTATAAAATACAAGAATAATGAAAGAAAGAAAGAAGCCTTAAAATGCTGTTACCACATATAAAGGCATGCTTCAAAAGCTTAAAAAGCCAAACTATTCTGTTCATGTCAGTCATTTTAGAAGCATTCAGGTATTATCTTTAGGAACAGACTCACTTTTTACTTCCTTGGTTCTTATTTATTTTCCCCAGAACTGAAGATGTCAAGGAAAATGTGCTGGCAGTTTTACTCATTGTCCTGGTTTCCCTACTCGGATTTCTGACCTTGAACCAAGGCTTTTGCAAAGACATGTGGGTGCTCCTCTTCTGCCTTGTCATGGCCAGCTGCCAGTATTCCCTGTTAAAGGCAAGACCACATCTAATTCTTACCATCACTAATGTATCCTTGAAATCATGAGATGATGACACAGACACTTCTGATTTGTGTTCTAGAGCGTTCAGCCCGACCCCGCCTCGCCAATACACGTAAGTTTCGAATAACAGGCAAGTAGCTTGTCTCGTCTGCTTGTGTTGAAGAGAGGGGAACAAAATCTGTCCAAGAGGCAAAATATATATCAATGTGCATCTATTGAATATATACATAGAAATATGAATGCATGGTTGCCGATTTCAGGCTAGATCTGAGAGCGTGGTGTGAGTGGCAGTGGTTGGGGGGGGGTGTACAGGGTGGCGAGGGTCTTTTCTATCCCTCTGGACTCATGTCAGGGTAGACCATGCAGCCCAGTGTGGGAAGGCCGGGCTCTGCAGTCAGACTGCCTGCTTTTGTTTCCTGGTTCCTCCGCTTGAACGTTGAACTCAGAAGAAGATACATGTACTTGCCATGTCTCTGTTTCTCTGCATGCAAATAAGGATGATAAAAATGCCTGTCGGGATTAAATAATCTATTTAAATTCCTTAAAACGGTGCCTGGAACATAGACATTGCTTAGTAAGTGGGAGCTATCGTTATTGGTAATATCAGTTGTGTAAGCATGAACCATTATTCTCTTTACATGAAGCTGATCTCCTCCTAGTCCACATTTTCGAGAGTATTGTTACTTTTCTCCCACATGATTTTGGGCTCATTTAGAACTGAGACGCTGGGTTCGCCGATACTGACCTGTTGGTGCTCCGGCATCCTTCCGTGAGCTCTGAATCACACATAGCTTCCTCTGACCCAGCCGCCCTTCCCTTGCAGGATGCTAAGTGACAGGGTCCGGCACTGTCCCTGCAGGTACCCTGGCTACCGCATGCCTTTGGTCTAATCCCCTGCCCGGTGGACCTCTCAGCTCTTAGAGGGCTTTCTCTTCTTTGTTAGGGTGAGCTGTGGGCCCCCAAGAAAACCGGAGAAAGGAAGCTTGATCTTAGCTCCATTGTGCTTTTAAAAAATTCATATCCAGGATTTAGGACTGCTTTTAAATCTGTGATAGCTCATGTTTAGCTCATAGTAATTAAGAAAAGCTTATAATTGGACGATCACATGGCATACGTTGCTATCTTGTTAAATTCCTCTGTTCCCCGTAATTGGTTTACATATAATACATCTTCTTTTTATTCCAGAGTCTGAATGTCAAGATGAGCAGAAGCAGCATAATTAGGGTATTAAGATGTATTGTTGTGATTATCGTCAGAAATCTGGGTTAGCTGGAGTGAGCAGAGATGTGGAACTCTGAAATTTTTTGTTCGAGCCCACCCTAGATGCCACGTCCTCCCCTTCTGCTTCAGTAAATAAACCCTCCTTTCTAGTGATGACACCTCAGTGTCACCGTTTTTCTGGGTGACTTGGGGAGGGGTGTTACGTGCTGTTAAACATTCATTTCCCGCATGTACCTTCAGCAATAATGCAGAACATGCTAGTAAAGGCGGATGGTGAATACAGCTGCATAATCCCTGTGGATTTGTCAAGTCTGTTAGCAACAACCCGATGTCATCGCTCTAAGTTGGAGTTATATTGTCTATGTTGGTCTAGCTCCTTGAGGACTCAGTCAAGTAGCTATTCCTTTCCCCCAAGCAAGCGTGTCATAGTGAGGGAGTTAAGAAATGACTTCTCTTGCTGTCATAGTAAGACATAGCCAGACACCTGTTTATTAATTCTTGTACACCGATTTCTAAGTAGATTAGTCCCTGATTTGATTTGGCTTTTTTTTTTTTTTTTTTTTTTTTACAGTTCTGGTGGGGAGAGAAAATACGGTAGCTGCAAAATGTTTCCTCTTGCAATCTGACTGAACCATGTGGGCATTTAGAAGGCAAATTTATTGTCTCCAGTTTATAAATGTGCAGACCTCAGAAAGGAGATGGTCAGGGGAGCTGACCAAGGCTGGGCGCAGAGATGGCTCTCAAGCCTGCTGCCGACGCCAGCCCCGGTCATCAGATGGACCAAAGTGCTTTCCAGAAATGACATTGTTTTGTACATTGTAGGGGGAGGGGTTATTAATAAATTCAGACACTTCTTGCTCTGAGAGTGATTGACCGACTTTTCTTTTTTTTTTTGTTTCCTTCTGGAGAACACAGGTGGCAGATTTTGAGCAAGTTGTTAAAACCAGAAGATAGCAAAATAGAAGTCACAGTTTTGCATAACACTGTATATTTCAGATGTAAATGCAGAATTAATGACGTGCTGATAGATACGGTACAGTAGACCCTGGGCCTGAAAGAGATGTGTCTGGTTATAAAAGAAAACAGGTCTAGCCGAGCTTAAAAAGTGATGGTTCAGGTGGATACTGGCAGCATCTGAGGATCAGACTGGCAATAAAGCAGTGGATGGACGAGGAAGCTTTTAACTGGCGTACCCAGGTCTGTGCACAGGTCTAACCAACAGCAACCACTGATGATCACCCGGGAAGCAAAATTCAGTAGGATACGTTAAGGGGCAGCAGAAAACTGGCATCTCCTGCACAGAGCCAGACTCAGGTGTCTTTCCCAGCAGCAGCAGGGATTCTGAGTTGGGGTGGCTGAGGCAGCGCCTGGGAATCTGCATTCACCGCCCTCCCTCCCCCCGACAGGGGATGACAGTGGTGGTGATCTCAAATGATACATGACAAACGCTGGGGTGGCATGCAGATTTAGGGATTTGAATCCAGCCTGACCATGTACAAAGTATGAGATCTTGGGCAAGTTAGTTCTCTGCATCTCAGGTTTTTCGTCTGTGAGAGAGGAAATCATGACAGAGGAGCATAAGGGGATTGGACAAGATAAGGTGCTCAGGTGCTCAGCACAGTATCCGATAGTACGGTGGAAGCACTTGACGAGTCTTAGCAACTTTTTTACGGCTAAACTGTGAACAAGAGCAGCCTCAGTTGGATTTGGTGAACGAGCAGATTGGACAATACATGTAATGAGCCCGGCGCAGGGCCTCGAGTGACTCAGTCCTCTGTAAATGTTTCTTTCCTTGTCTCCTTCCACTTGGCGTAGTTATCATTTCGTTGCTTACAGTACCAACTCCAAAGAGCAAGGGCTGTATCTTGTTATGTGTTCTCCTCGGTGAACTACGGCAACTATACAGAGAGGACATTTGGTACCACTTCCTGTTATATACAAAATCATCGGGAATGATTTTTGCGAATACGCTTCCGATCTTGGAACAGCTTTAGAGGTACAGAGCGCTTGGGAAGATAGTACAGAGAGTTCCCACATACCCCACACCCAGTTCCCCTACTTGTTATTTACCTCTTGCATCCAATTGTGACATTTGTCGCAAGTAGTGAGCCAATATTGATACATTGTTAGTAACCAAAGTCCATATTTTACTCAGAGTTCCTTAGTTTTAACCTGATGTGCCTTTTCTGTTTGAGGACCTCATCGAGAATAGCACATTATGTTTAGTTATCATGACAGCTTCTCAGACTTTGCTTATTTTTTGATGAGCTTGACGGTTTTGAGGAGTATTGGTCAGGGATTTTGTAGACTGCCCCTCAGTCGGGATTTATCTGATGTCTATTTTATGATTAGACCGGGGTTATAGAATTTTGGGAGCAAGACCATTGAGGGGAAAAGCCATTTTCATCACAACACGTTGAGGCTATGTACTGTCTACGTGACTTAACCGCTGTTGGTGTTGACCTTGATCACCTAGCTGGGGGTAGTGTCTGTCAGAGGAATGATATTAAATGACCTATAAAAATTTTTCTCAGTCCTCAATCTTAGAAATAAGAAGGTCAACTGAGTCTTAGTGGTTCTCGACTGAAAATTAAATTAGGTTTATCTCTTCAGTTGTGTATTTCCTTTGCTCAAAAAAATAGTATTCTTTAAAGCATGAGCCACTCCAAATTGCCTTCTCTGAATGCTTTTATACTTAATTTCTGCCATGAAATCAGGGCAGAACTTAAGTGATCACCCTTCCCTCTGTCGGTCACTGTCATTGGGGAAATGCTGAGGTAGTGGGAAACCGTAAAATAGAAGGGTGGCAGAGTGGATGGCACGTTGGGCACCATTTGATGTCCATTTCACTGCCTCCTTGGTTGGACGGCTGCATTGACCCATTTGTCAAGATTCACAGACGGGAAAGCTAAGAAGTTGGCCCCGAAATATATCATTCTGTGAAATTAAATTATAAACTAAATTAAATTATAAGCTAAGCTTACAGAAACTCTTTTGCCTATGTCTTTTTAATTTTTAAAGTAACTTGTCAAATTTCTACCATATTTAGACTCAAGTAGCATCTTATTTTATTATTTGTTTCATTTTTAGAGAGAGAGAGAAGGAGCAGGGGAGGGGCAGAGTGACAGAGAGATTCCTAAGCAGGCTCCACGCTCAGCATGGAGTTTGAAGCTGGGGTCGATCCTACGACCCTGGAATCATGACCTTAGCTGAAGCCAAGAGTTGGACACTCAACCGACTGAGGCACCCAGGGGCCCCTGAAGTAGCATTTTAGTAGTCATCTGTTAGGAATTATTTGACCTTTTGGTTGCTGCTTATCACCTCTACCGCCTTCTCTAAAATGTTTTGGATCCTTATATATACCCCAGTATGAGTCACGGAATACTTACTGGCTCCGGTTTTACTGGGGCTCTTCTCTCTGTAGGGCAGTGGCTGCCTGGTCCCCAGCTTTCCCCCTTTTGCTCCACATGCAATGGGGACTGAAGTGTATAGTTAAAAATGCTCAGGCATTTGCTAATGCTGATTTGCTAATGCTAAAGTGAGAAAAAACCCATCACCAGGCACAGATATCTGAGTAAACAGATCGGTACCATCGTAACGAACTATGAAACAGCCAACTCCTATTTTTTTTTTTTAATTTCTTTTAATGTTTATTTATTTTTGAGGCAGAGAGAGACAGAGCACGAACGGGGGAGGGTCAGAGAGAGAGGGAGACACAGAATCGGAAGCAGGCTCCAGGCTCTGAGCTGTCAGCACAGAGCCCGACGCGGGGCTCGAACTCACGGACCGTGAGATCATGACCCGAGCCGAAGTCGGACGCTCAACCGAGTGAGCCACCCAGGCGCCCCCAGCCAACTCCTATTTTAATGATGGGGGTTCACGTCAGTGAACAGTGCCCCAGAGCAGTGGACAGAGTGTGCCATTAATGTTCTATACCCTCTCCACCCTCTAGAGTTCAAGGTCTTTTTTTTTTTTTTTTTTTTGATACAATTTATTGTCAAGTTGACTAACATAGAGTGTGTGCAGTGTGCTCCTGGCTTAAGGAGTAGATTCCTGTGATTCATCACTACATAGAACACCCAGTGCTCATCCCAACAAGTGCCCTCCTTGATGCCCATCACCCATTTTCCCCTCTTCTCCATCAACCTCTGTTTGTTCTCAGTGTTTATGGTTTGCCTCCCTCTCTGTTTGTAACTATTTTTTCCCCTTCCCTTCCCCCATGGTCTTCTGTTAAGTTTCTCAAGATCCACGTATAAGTGAAAACCTGTGATATCTGTCTTTGTCGGACTGACTTATTTCACTTAGCATAATACCCTCCAGTTCCATCCACATTGTTGCAAATGGCACGATTTCATTCTTTCTCATTGCCAAGTAGTGTTCCATTGTGTATGTAAACCACATCTTCTTTATCCATTCCTCAGCTGATGGACATTTGGGCTGAACACCCCAAAACTATTACTAATGCTTCTCCTCATGCTCTCTGTATTTCTGCTTCACACAAGTGACGTTCACATTATGTGTTTCAAGAATGACGATTATGAATGAACGTTAGTGAAGTCAGGCTGAGTCCTGGGGCCTGATGGGGCCTGAGCCCAATGGGCTCCTCTGCCCGGTTGTTGTCGGGAGTCAGCATGCAGTGGCCAGGCGGCCGGGAGGCCAGTGCCCACCCAGCCTCCGAATCCTTGCTCCGCCACACCGCTTTCTGTCTGGGAAGCCGGGGGTACATTTCGTAATTTCGCAAAAAATTATTATTAAAACTTATGCCGCAGATTACCCTTGGCAAAATGAGAATAGTAAGTACTTCTTGGCGTGTCCCGAGGACTGGCCACGTGGGTAGAGTGGTGCCTGGGGCACAAGAAAGGTGGGACAAATGTTAGCTCTTGGTGCCCTGGCCATTCACACCGGCCCAAAAAAATACCAGGTCCTGAATGTGGCCAGACGAGAACGTGTGCAGACTCTGCAGGTATGAGGTGCTCTCTCTCCTGCCCTGCGGACTGAGGCCGCACAGAGCCCAGGGCTGACACCTGCAGCCAGCTGACATGGGGTGGTCGCAGCGTGACCTGGTTAACAGGGTTAACAGCCCAGATTTACTCACCACCGAGGCCCAGCTGCACCCCAGGTTCTCTGACACCCCATCTTCCCTTATAATAAACACCTTTTATGTTTGTCTTAATAACTTTGAAGCCTTTGACTAGCCCACTGTCTTGCTATGGGGATGATTCGAATGGCCTTGTCCCCTTAGCCACGTGCACCACGACTCTCCGGAGGTGGGGTCCCCGGAGGTGTTGATTCTCTGGCTTCGCCCTTCCAGAAGCTGCCCTGGCCCAGACCTCCTACACGTGGGTGGGGCTGGTGGGAAATCAGACGCATGCGCAGACAGCCTCCAGGATGCCCCACAGCTGATGTCAGGGGAGCTTCCCCAGGGCATTTTCAAGTTGAAACCACATGGCGGAGGTGGGGGGGGGGTTGGGGGGAGGGATAGTTGGAGGAGTTGCAAAAAAGACTGATCAGACTTGACCTGGTGGAACTAGTGGAATTTTTTCTCTTGAAAAAAAGAAAAAGCAATCCTTGGGGGATCTGATGATTGATTTGCATGGGAAAGAAGGAATTGGAGAGCAAAGGAATTTTATTAGGGGACTTTCTTAGGAATGAAGGAAAATAAAAGTCATGTCTGTGCCACCTGTTAGGGTCACGCTTAGAACGGTTTGGGGACCCAGAACATGCAGTGAGGTGAGGCATTGGTGGATGATGAGGGCAGGCTGTTTGTGAGGGAGCCAGCCTTACGTTTTGTTTCATAAATTACAATTACAAGGAAGCATTCCCCTGCCCATTAACAAAGTTTGACTTGCCAGATTTAAGATTGTATCACAGGCTTGTTCAAGGCCAGACTTTCAATTCCTAGAAAATGTATTTTTAAACCTTTTAGGAAAAGGAAGAATCGGGACAAGCGGGAGGTCGCTCTTTAATTATATCTCCTGTATGGTGTCACTTTGAGGAATGTCTTGTGTGTTTGTATACCAAGTATCTGTCTGTAGCAACCAGAGTTATTTTGCTTTTCACTTGATAAGAAATGCATTACAATCTCACTTAGGCTTTAGTTTTGACTTCTTTTTTTTTTTAATGCAGAGAAAGTATTTCCATACCCATTAATCTATGACCCAGTTGGATTCAAAAGGAAATTTCATAAGAGTGCAAATGTTCCTTCAAGACTGAGGCTGGATTCAGGGCCAAACATAGCCAGCCCCCACGGACAGCCTGTGTTTTCTTTCCTATTAAAAGATGGTCTCAGAATAGGACCATCTCTATATAGAAGCGGTGGCAATTTAAATTGCATTTCTAAATATAACACGTTCAAGGCAGTGACTTTTAAAAATTCACATCCAAAGCCGTATCACTTTCATCTTGACTTTTTCCACCCAAAGTAGTTCATGAATTGCAAAGAATATTCTCCCCCTAATTCATTTTTGGTGGTGTTTTGAGCCTTATGAATTGTGCACTGATTTGTGACATGTAAATTCTTCATTGGCTTTTGCCCTGGAAAGTTTGGTGTTCTATCTTTCCCATAATTTTTCTATCCATTCAAGGAGAAGAATAAACATGTTTCTACTTCTCCTCATAACAACATTTTGAGGGCCAAGATGAGATCTGTTAAGCTTTTGGTCCTCCTCAAAGGAAAATGTATATAAATGGTGAGTTTTTAAAAATTGGATTATTCCCCTGCTCTACACTAAGACATTTTCTGCAATCTCTGTGGGTATAACTTTGTATCTGTATCGCCTTGCTTTTTAAGACAGAGAAATCAAAGCCCACAAGTTATAATTCTATTTCTTAATAGTAGTGGGGCTCAAGTTAGACCACATAGATCAAATAATGGCTTATATTAGTTTTGCATTTGAAATGAACAATACAAATGGAAGTTTCACTGTTAGGGGATCATTGATTAGATCTAGATTGTATCTAAGGATGGCAATTAAATTTTCAGCTAAATCTTGTTGAGTCTGAGAGGCATAACATTCTTTTTGATATTCTTCTCCTTAATTGTCAGAACAAGCATCAGAGGTTTTTTTTTTTTTTTTTCTCTTTTCCTGGTGATTTGTGTATATGAATTATGCTGGGAGAGGGGGAGAGAATGTTTTATGGTATAAGTTGTATGATATGATATAAATTTCTGACTATGAGATTTTTGTCATTTAATCCAAATAATAGGTACCATTCAGATATTGTGTTTGTTTTCTAGGGACACAACCAAATCATAACATATAGCAGACCAATCTATTTTTGTGTGCTGTGTGGCCTTATTTTGCTTCTTGACACAGGGGCCAAAGCCCGGCACCCTCCCACTTACGTTGTCTATGGCCTGAAGCTCTTCTCTCCAAGGTCCCTCCAATCAGCTAGGGACCTGTTAATAGGTGAGTGAATTTGGGGGTTGTGGGGAAGGTTATAGAGGTGGGAGGATATGTCTCCCCTTTGTATTCTGAATCGCTAGTTGGAGAAACCTCCTTATTTGATTACTGGATGAAGAGAGATGCATCTCTCTTTTGGCTTGTATACCTTTAGAAGCTGGAGCCCCAGAGCATTCAATGGCAGAATCATTCTAAAGCATTGTGGTATCAATGACACAGAAGTTGTAACACTGTAATACCTTTTTTTTTTTTAATGTCTATTTTTGAGAGAGAGAGAGAGAGAGACAGAGTGTGAGCTGGAGAGAGGCAAAGAGAGAGGGAGACACAGAATCTGAAGCAGGCTCCAAGGCTCTGAGCTGTCAGCAGAGTTGGATGCGGGGTTTGAACTCATGAACCGTGAGCTCATGAGCTGAGCAAAAGTCAGACCCTTAAGGGACTGAGCCGCCCTGGCGCCCTGCAACACTGTAATATCTGAAGGCTGGTTGCTGTGGTGCCTGGTGTGAGGCATCGGTGGGGCTCCCCAGGGTGAGGGGGTTTTGCCACCTGGGTGGCCGTCCCAGGTGGGACAGACATTGTCACATGGCACATGGCACAGACATTCTAGTAACGCTTGAGTGTGTATGGTTCTCCGTCGAGGTAGAATCCTGGGCATGCTGGTCACCCAGTCTGTCCCTGGTACTCTGTGCACACCTTTAGGTCCAGACGGAGTTTTGCGTGATGTGCCCCATTTACACGGGAAGCCTGCACAGTCTGATGGTTTCGAGCCCAACCTCTGGAGCCGGGCGCCTGGCCGTTTGAATTCTAGCTCTGCCACGTTACTAGTTATGTGACCTGGAGAAAAATTCTTTTGTGCTGTGGGGACAAAAATGGTAGTCACCTCAGAGGTTGGTTCAAGTTTGAAATGTGTCCGTGTATTTAAACATACAGAAGGGGGCCGGGCACCGGGTATTAGCGATTATCATCATCCTTCTGTGAAGAGGCTGCCCCAGTGTCGCCTGCAGCTCTGACGGCTTGCCTCATAATGCCCTGAGAATTCTTGCAATGACCTCCAGGGGTTGACACACACACCAGCCTGTGACTAGCTGTGATCACGTTGCCCAAATGGATTGGTAAAGGGCAACTATCGGAGATATCAGCCCCTGGATCTATTGCTTTCCAGTTGGATGTCTTACTCAGGAGGAGCCTTTCAAAGCCATAGGTCCCATATCATTCTTTCTCTGGCCCCCATGACAGCTTTCTGAGTCTCTCTAGTGGACTGGAAAGGGCCCTCCACTATGGCATATCTTCGTGCTCCTTGTAGGTGACACCAAGGTAGACATTGCACCCTCCGACTCGCCTTCTCAATCACCATCTCCCCATTCCTCTTCCTGCTGTGTTGGTAGCAAACTATTCACTCCCCCATACCCAGCCCCAGATAAGCCCACCTTTGTGCCCACAACATCTCTCTTCCTGTTACATACACACATGCATGCATACACTCCGAGAAAGACTTCAGTTACTTTTATCTTCTTATAAATGTGCTCTCCCGTCTCCTTCCCGAGATTAGCTGCAATGGAAAGTGCAGCGTTTGAGTGGATGCAGATGCCCAGTCACGGTTGTGCATGCTGGAAACTGTCCTTTCCTGTTTCCTCTTAGCCAACAGCAGTGCTGGGGTCCAGAGCTCAACGGCACAGGAGGGCCTGGGGATTAGAGGTGGAGAGGGCATGACACCATTTTGGAAGATGTTCAAGAAACAGGTGTCTGTGTCAAAATGTTGCCTTCCCTCTCTGCACCGCACACTCAATCTTGGGCACCTCATGACCATCTTTTCCTAGGGTCTTGAGCACGGGTTAGTGCTGCTAGATTTCCACCTCTTACAAATCCTTGTGACCTGATCTGGAACCCTAACTACCCTGGCACACCTCTTCATCTCATGCTCATGTCTTGTGTTCCTCTTCTGTGGCGCCCCAACCCCCTTGACCGTGCTAGTTGATGGTCCATTCCCCTAAGCATGGTCCCGTCTTCTATCCCCCCAAACCATACTTTTCAGAGCACCAAACCCAGTGTGTGGTCATCGGCTGCACTTGTGATATTTGACTAACGTCTGCTCCCTCACTAGCTTGTATGCTGCTGGATTCAATCCGGGCATGGCGGAGGCCACGCCTCCTTTCTCACCCTGAATCCCTGGTACCCTGCCCTGTGTCTGGTAAACACAGGCACTAAAGAAATGTTTGTTGAATGGATGAACGAATGAACACAGGGAAAGCTTATATAGTCCTTTTTGGCCTGTTCAGCTCAGCCTTTCAGTAAGTAGGGACTTCATAAGCACCCGCTGAAGATGATCTGTAGAAAGAGGAAGAA
Organism: Panthera leo; assembly: GCF_018350215.1. Lineage (NCBI taxonomy): Eukaryota > Metazoa > Chordata > Mammalia > Carnivora > Felidae > Panthera > Panthera leo. Next base: position 15,181,191 of record NC_056689.1, read on the forward strand.
AAGCATGGCATACATTCCATTTAGAAATTGTTTTTCTGTACATGGGCGTCTCCACCATTTCTCTCTATTTAATTTGCTACTATAAACAGGCCAATGGCATTGCAATAAATGTGGTTGTCTTGGCGTAGCAAATTTGCCCTGGCATCAGAATGTGAAATGTTATCAGGGCCCCAAAAGTAAGACCTTAATGTACTTGGTGAGATTTTACTTTTAGCAGAAACCCTTGTTCTCAAATAAGCTACTGGCTATGTATATTCTCATGTTATTTTTCTTCAGACCAATTCCATTGAGGAGTGGAGATGGGGCAGGGAATGTGGCATTTCGCATCTTTCTATCTGGAATTCCCTTTCCCTCATTAGAGCTTTTCCTCAATACATGTTTTTTTGTCTGCTTGTCAACAGTGACAGGTAAAAATAGCGATAAATAATCCAGCAAGCCAACTAAATGACTTCTGGGATAAAGAAAAAGGGAAAACTAGAACAATAGCAATCCCTACGGAGTGAATGTGTTAAACACATTAATTTGCACCGAGCAGGAAAAGATTGTGGAACAGATTTAGAACAACTGGGAATGAGAGGAAGGGGATAGAGGTATATACTGTTTTTCTGACTCGATGGGGGAAAGCGAGGGCAATTCTTCTTTATGGAACCTCTCCACCTTCTGTCCCTCATTAGCAAGGGATCTGAGTGGATAATAACTGCTGCCATTGTTAAGTTCAGAAACCAACAGGGAGAGAAGAAAAAATCAGGAGGAAACAAAAGGTTATTGGGAGAAAAAGGAGTGTGTGTTTTCCGATAGCTGCCATAAGAAAGTACCGCTAATGGGTCCCTGAGAACATCAGAGATGTCTTGTCTCATAGTTCTGGAGGCCAGGAGTCTAAAATCTCTGCAGGCACGAGGGAAGGGCCTGTCCCAGGCCTCCCTCCTTGGCTCATAGATGGCCTTGTCCCTGTGTCTGTCCACTTCATCTTCCCTCTGTGTGTGTCTGTCTCGGTGTCCAAATGTCCAAATTCCCCTTTTTTATAAGAATGTCAAGGTTATTAGATCAGGGCCACCCAGACGCCCTTCACGGCTCATGGGATTGAGCCCCACATCGGGCTCTGTGCTGACAGCATAGCACGGATTCTGCTTGGGATTCTCTCTCTCCCTCTCTCTCTCTCTGCCCCTCCCTTGCCCCCTCTCTCAAATTAGATAAATAAATTTAAAAAGAAAAAGGACAGGAGAGAAATAGGAACTTAGCCCACATGACCTTGTTTTCCATCAGGTGGTCTAAAGGTGCTGTCTGCTTCTCGTGCTGTGATGCTCCTCTGGCTGGTGCTGGGAAAGGTGACATGGTTCTTAGAATCATGCCTTCTTGCCGATATTTCTGTTACCTGCTGCCACTCCTGCTTCAACACCATGAACCCATCAGAGGGAGGAGAGGCGGCCAGGGGAGGGGAGCTGGAAAGGGGCGGGGAGCTGACCCTGCCTCCTCTGCCTCCCAGGGCAGAAGGGGTTGAATGTGAGCCAGTGGTGGGAGATGAGTCAGGTGGAAATTGGGTGGGTAGGGAAGATGGAGAGGCTGCTTATCTTATTTAATGCAAAGAGAGGAGCATCTCAAAGGCAAGCCTCTCAATTATGTAATAGAACGATGCAAGAAGGTGGGATGTACGTTGCCAGGAGGCAGGGAACTTGGGGACATAAGAAGAAAGACAGAGTCGGTGGCAGGGACTTGTTGCTTTTATAGGCTGGGGCTGGGGCTGGGGTTGGGGGATGGTGAGTTAAAGACATAGAAACACTGAGGATAATATTCTTATATAATTTTCCCCTCTAAGACCCCTCATAGATATTCAGCATATCCCTGTGGGCACTTCTCTTTCATTATAAGGGACAATTCTTTCTTTTTATTTTCGGGAGGGAGGTGAAGGGACCTCTGAGTATCCCTTGCCTGTGCTCAGTCAGACATGGAGACCTCTGGGCTGGAATTTTTAATACTTTCCATTCGGGTGACTTCAGCAAAAGCCGGCGAGGGAGGCTGTCTTTGTAATTATCCCCCTGATGAGGAAGCCAAAAGGTCTTCAGTGTCTTAGTATCGTGCTTCAAAAGGAGCAGGAGCAAAGCTAGAGTGTGCCCTGAGATGGGGTGGGGGGACAGGAGAACGAGAAGAAATGCTTGGGTGCTGGAGGTACAGGCAATGGTGATTCACCGTTGTTGTAGCTGTAATTAGTAGTCATGGCCAGGAATACGGCTCCTTGCAAGAAACACCTGTAAGATGGTTTGGCCTAGAGGGGTGCAGTGGTACTGCGGGGTTACCTGGTGAAGCAAGGAGTTCCGGACGCGGAAGGGGCTCAGGCAAGATGAGGTGGCTGTCGTTTGCAGCACGACCCCATGCACTGTGTGGATCCCTTTCAGATCTGAGTTTTCTGTTTTCCATTAGTCCTTCCGACCACAACCCCCAGCCTACAACAATGCATCTCCAGTAATGCCACCCTTGGAAGTAGATGGAGGTTTTGTGACGAGTTACTGGAATGTACCCCTCTCCTCTGCCCGGTGACACTTCACATTTGTCTTCTCTGTGTGTCTTCTATAAAGGCTGTTTCTGGGGCTCAGTATAGGCCATCCTCAGGACAATTAGTTAACACACACAGATAGGGGCATCTTGAAGACAGGCAACATACACATTCACATCAACTGTGTAGGTTTCAGGTTTATTTCCATGTTATTTTCATTCTGTGTGTTCTCTCTCTCAAATTAAACCTAATAGTAGTAGGATAGAATAGTAACGAGTATCATTATTCACATTAAAAAAAAAAAGAAGCTACAATGTTTTTATTTATAAATGTAGCTTGCCAAGAAATGGGACTGTACCAGAAGTTTCTGCATTTATGGTAATTATTAGGGAAAATGAGCAGTAGGGAAGAAGTGAGAGAAAATTATAGACCCTTTCAGTGGTATGCTAAGAAAAAAACCTGTTCACAGGGAAAATTGCCAGTAGCCACAGGGACTTTTTCTTTTACTTTTGGAAAAAGGACAAAATAACCTCAGCAACTTCAGGTGTAATTTTCTAATTGTTCTAATGCAAAAACCATTTAGCTCCTTTTTAAAAATATATATATTTTTTATTTTAGAGTGAGTGAGAGAGTGAGTGGGAGAGGAGGCAGAGGGAGGGAGGGAGAGAGAGAGAGAGAGAGAGAGAGACAGACAGAGAGACAATCCCAAGCAGGTTCTGCACTGACACGGGGCTCAGTCCCACAACCCTGGGATCATGACCTGAGCTGAAATCAAGGCGCCCTGGCTGCTTCTTTATTCACATGAAGTATGGCCTGACACATGAGATGTGTGGGCTCCCCACCTTGCTCTCCTTCCACCTTCCTGGCTTTGATTGTAAAGAGTAATGATTTCCTTCTCTCATACATCCTGGGAAGGATCTAGACGCTGGGCTCCATGTGGACTCCTGTCCTTCCACTGTGGCCAGGAAACTCGGGTTCTGTAAGCACGGCCACAGCATCTCTGGCCAAGGCTCCCCCGTGTCTCCCACCATCGTAGCACCCTCAGACCATGATTCACTGGCTCCAGTCCTTTTTGCTTCCATAGTTGTGGTTTCATTGCCTCATGTATTTCTAATAGAGAATACTTCTTTTTCTTTTTCTTTTTTTAGTTTATTTTTGAGAGAGAGAGTGTGAGCAGGGGAAGTAAAGAGAGGAGGGAAGACAGAGAGAATCCCAAATAAGCTCCATGCTGTCAGCACAGAGCCTGACATGGGGATTGAAGAACCCACGGACCCTGACATCCGAACTGAGCCAAAGTCAGATGCTTGACTGACTGAACCACTCAGGCACCCTACATGCTTTCTTGAACATTTTCCAATATTCAGCTTCCTTAAATATTGTTTCACACCCGTACTTTTCCCTGGAAGTTCTTCTTTCTTGGTGTGGTTTTTGCCACATGCACAGCACTTGAGAAGGTGAACTAATGCAATCTCATCACACCTTCCCTCTGCCCCTATCCTGGCCATGGGGAGTACAGCTTAGTGTGCAATCTTCACTTCTGGGTTTGAGTCTCAGAGTTGAGAAGAATGTTAGTTCACTTGAAATTATGTGGATTTAAATTTTGATGCCTATAACTATGCTCTATAATTAAATTTCTCTTTATTTCTTATGTCTCCCCCGTATCTTTGAGTTCCGTTCACAAGTGAAAAAAAATGGTGTTTTATACAATTATGTTTAGTAGGTCACTATTTGTGTCTTATTGCATACTTTGGTTGAGAAGTGCATTACTCGCAGATGCTCTAGGTTTTTACAATATCGTTGAAATCTTGCCACAGAAAACATTACAGCAAAATCACCACGTGTAGCAAAACATGGTTCCAACCGCAAGAGAGTTGAAACAGTTCCCCGGTATTATTGTAGAGGGGATTGTCCCATACTTACTTTTAAGCCACTACTAGCAAGAGCATGGGACCGTACAGATACTCTCGTTTCTCCAATTTCACAATGGAAAGTTTACATTTCTGATTTTTCAGAAATAGCTGAACCCCCCCCCCCCCCCCCACCATCCCCACTCCCACTGTTGACTGGTTTATGCACGGTGTTAGCACATAGTTCCAACGTTTGGGCATATGGGATTTCAAATCAAATTTCCTTAGTTTTATTAAGGCTTACCAGTATCGAACTACATTGACATGCTACTCAATAAACTGAGACAGAAGACAGATGTATTATAGCAGAAGGAATGGGAGATTCTGTGTTTCTATGAAAGCCAACTTACAAAGACTTGAGCAAGAGAGGATAATAGGGAAGTAGCTGTGAAACGCAGCTCTGGTACGTCTTATTTCGTCTAACAAATGATCTGGGGGACACGTGGAGTCCTGGCATGTGGATGTTTTATCCAGCTGCACTGTTACAATTTGGGGACGGAACACGGTCCTCTGGCCAGGCAGGGCTACCTTCATGTCCCAGATGCTCCAGTGTCCGGGGAGTCAGTCCCTTCAGTGCCCCACCATCACCTGTGGTGGCGTCTTAATCACCACCCTCCCTTGTTCCTCTGCGAACCTGGAGTTCCCACTGAACTCGAATCTGTGGTTGGCATTTAGATGTGGTGATGCTCAGCACGTCAAGTGCACCAGGGGACAGAGGCACAAAGTGAGGAGCCCCCAGCTCCGATGTTTGCACCCCCCGCCCCCATGCAGGGAGAGACCCGCCCACCTACCACCCTTTAGGTTTGCCTGTTTCTGGAGTTTCCCAGATTCTTCCTCCCATGCTCATGCCCCCCACATGCAAAGCTGCTCTTGCAAACTGTGGACTGGTCCACTGCCTCCCTCACCACCCGAGGTCTTTCCTGGGTCCTCGTCTAGGCCTCTTCCTCAGACACGGCCCCTTGTTACTTCTGCAGGCATGTTTCCACTCGGCCTGCAGACCTTCCTTCTGTGGGTGCGAGGAGTCCAGTCTTGCCTCCAGGATGCGGGCAGGGCAGGCCGGGTGCTGGAACGGGAGCAGGCGGGATTGCCTCGGGGACCTGGTGGCCATCGGCTGCACACTTACCATCAACTTTGTCTGTTCACTTCCAGTATTTTTATATTGCTTCCCTGCGATTTCCCTCCTTGGGCTCTTCCCGCAGATCGACACTTTCTGCGTTTACCTTCTGGAACAGATTGACATGCTGTTTTTTGGAGGTTCTGGTAGGTCATTGACACCCTACTCTTCCTGTAAAGGAGTCTGAAGTTCCGATAAGGGCTGAGTGGAGTGAGAGTCCCGACAGCTAGGTTTTCTTTGTCATGAGCACTAAACGGCTTCATGCGTGCACCTGGACAGACAGGGGACCCGTGTCTCCGCCTGTGTGGACCCTCCCTTGGCGTGCCACTTTAGATTCCCACCAAGGTGGATAAGACCTCGCCTAATCCTTACCTGGAGACTTTGTGCCGGTTGCTTAACTTTAAAGTTCATGCTTCTCTAAATGGAAATGAACATGTGGATCTCCTAGGGGTTCTGTAAAAACTAAATAAAATTGTACATGAAGCACTCGGGTGTTGCTGGTGATCAGTACTATGACCACCTCATTACACACACACACACACACACACACACACACACACGCACGCACACACGTGCTAGCGTTGCTTGTTCATTCCACTCCTCTCTCTCTCTGACCCCCTTCTGTGGAAACCTTCACCCGCGAGGTTTATGGTGGCCAGCAGCTTTCAACTGTAAACAAGGAGGTCTCCCTACGTCCTCACGGGGCCTGTTCACGCAGTCTTCTACGAATGGTGCCCCCAGTTCTAAATGCTTTCCTCCTGCATGTTTAGTAAGTGGTCTTTCTCGTGGTAACAGTCATCCAGTGCTTTTGCCCGCCCCCTCGGACTTCCTCTTTGCCCCCTTCCACCCCCGGCAGACATCTTGTATTCCAGAGCCGCCACCGTCTCCTCGCGTCGTTACATTTATTGACCACGAGACCGTTGGTGTTTGTGTTTCAGCCGTTTCCGGGATGACGTCGGCTGTTTACAGCGTGGCCCGGAGTGCCGCCTCCGCCGCCCTGCTCCACGTGCTCTGCTTCAGCGCCGTGAAGGTAGGCGTCAGGACCCAGGGCCTCTGCCCTCCTCCTCCCATTCAGTAAACTAACTGGGGGTTCAGGCGGATCTGCGCACATCAGGAGTGGCAGGGCCCCGAGGGTGGGGCCTCGGTGGCGTTAGAAGACATCTTAAGATACCTGATTTGCTAGGGATCACACAGCCACGTGGTCTCATCCGGCTCTGCACCTGCCCCTTTGGCCTCCTTACTGACCCTGGGCCACTCTGCCTAGCATGGCGGTCAACGGGACCTGTTGGGTTGACCCTCCCTGCTTTCTGAAGTATGGCTCAAAAGGCAGTAAAGAGATCCAATGGCGTAAAGCTATGTGGACGGAGAACAGGAGAGGGTACGGCAGCAACATGGTCTTAAAATCTAGAAAAGAGAGGACCCGTAGACTTCTCCAGATGGAGAAAGTTGAAGCTCAGGAGGGCAGCAAGGGAGGCCCACGAGGATGAAAACACAAGATGAGCATTGACCTCAGGAAAACAGAAAGTTGTGTCAGAAAACCAGAGGTAATTACTATGCATGCAGTGGCTCCGCTGTGAATAATTCTTTGTATTTGTGGCGACTGGAATGACAGTTATATGGGGAAGGGAAGTGCGTGTGTGAGCGAGTTTGTGTGAGTGTGACCATCAGGGCTGCCTTTTTTTTTCTTTTTAATTTTTTTAATGTTTATTTATTTTTGATAGAGAGAGAGACACAGAGCATGAGCGGGGGAGGGGCAGAGAGAGAGGGAGACACAGAATCCGAAACAGGCTCCAGGCTCTGAGCCGTCAGCACAGAGCCTGACGCAGGGCTTGAACTCACGAACCGCGAGATCATGAGCTGAGCCGCAGTCGGACGCTTAACTGGCTGAGCCATCCAGGTGCCCCTGGGCTGTCTTAATCCTGTCTCCCACACTGGAAAGTCAGCAAATAAAATCTAAGATAGAAAAAGATCACGAAATAACAGGGGCGCCTGGGTGGTTCAGTCAGTTAAGTGCCCAACTTCGGCTCAGGTCATGATCTCACGGTTCGTGCGTTCGAGTGCGCTGGGCTCTGTGCGGACAACTCTGAGCTGGAGCCTGCTTCAGTTTGCGTCTCCCTCTTTCTACCCCTCCCCTGCTCATGCTCTGCCTCTATCTCTGAAAAATAAATAAAACATTAAAAAAAAAAGAAATAACAAAACAATGTGTCACCTGGAAATATGGAGAAACATGGGCAAAGAAGCACAAGCTGCCTTCAGGCAGCAGGAATTTGGGCCATGAGGTGGTGTAGACAGGGAACACTGCTGCTCATTTTCAGTATTATAGAATTGTAGAGTGCCCATACGTCTAATACACGTAATGTTGGGGGCATCTTCGTTCAGGAAAATTTAATTAATATTACACACATTTGTTGACTTTATGGACATCCCACATTTAATGTTTTAAACAACAGGTACGTCTGATAAAATAGAAATTTAATGTAAAAGAGGAGGTAAAAATAATGCATGTTCCATAGGGTTTTTAAGATCAAATGACACTTCTTAGCCAACTCTTTCAAAAGAGTAACTTCCAGTCTTATTAAATGCATCATTGTGGGTGGCAGAAAGGCCATTGTTTATTCCCACTTGTGGAAGACGGGGAGTGTGACATGATCCTCTCCCAGGGCATTCCCGTGAATTTGTCTGTGACCCTCAATGGCCTGATTTCCTCCCTCACTGCTTCCATCCCTTTCGTATAGGTAGTTTCTTTCGCATAGAAAAAGGGGAGGAGGAAGATTCTTTCTTCTAATGCACAAAGGTAACTTACGTGCTGGTGGGGACACTGTCACCACGTTTATACCATCATGTAGAACAGTCATTACAGAAGGAATCAATGTTTCTGGCGTTCTTTCTTTTGAAATACATTCTTCTATTCTGTCACGGCTTTATTCAGGAAAAGTACATGGATTATTTTCTGAGTCCTTGTACTTCTGAGGATCTCTTCCTACTGCCTTTTGTAAAACATCTGTCTGTAAAACTTGGGGGTCACAAGCTCTTGCGCACAGGACCCTTTGTTTATTACTTACTCTGTTGTGTTTCGGTGTCTGTTTACATACATATTTTTCGCGCATTTTAATTTTTTATTGTTTTGTATTTTAATTTTTTAAGAGTATTTTTAATTTTTTTGTTCTTGGTGTTTAGTTTTCAGTTTAATTCCAGTTAGTTAACGTACAGTGCTATGTTAGTTTCACGTGTGCAATTTAGTGATTCAACATTTCCACACAACACTTGGTACTCATCACAGAAAGGGCACTCCTTAATCCACACACACACAAACACACACACACACACACACACACACACACACACACACAGACAGACACGACATCTTTATCCATTCATTGGTCAGTGGAAACTTGGGCTGATTCCATAGTTTGGCCATTGTAGATAATGCTACTACAAACCTAGGGATACATGCATCCCTTTGAATTAGTGTTTTTGTATTCTTTGCATAAATACCCAGTAGTGTGATTGCTGGACTGTAGGGTTGTTCTATTTTTAATTTTTCGAGGAACCCCCATCCTGTTCTCCACAGTCACTACACCAGTTTGCATCCCGACCAACCATGTACAAGGGCTCCTTTCTCTCCACATCCTTGCCAACACCTGTTGTTTTTTGTTTCCATACATTTAAAAAGTCTGATTTACTGGGATATAAACTCTATACTGTAAAATTTACCTTTTTAATATATACACTTAGGTGAGTTTTGATGGATGTATGTAGTCATGTAACTAACACCACGCTCAAGTTGAGCGATGTTTGCACCAACTCCAAGGTTCCCTGGTATCCCTTCATAAGCCACCCTCTTCTTCCTACTGTAACCTTTGGCTATGACTGAATTGATTTCTATGGTTATAACTTATAAAACACAACTTCATACGATAAAATTCATGGGTTTTAAATATATAATTATATGAGTTTTGATGACTGTATATAATCAAATATCATCAAAATATTATTTATTATGAATTCTTTAATAATATCACAATACACACATCACAATCATGATATAGAACAATTCCACCTCCCCCGAGTGTTCTCTATGCTCCTTTGTAGTCCTTTCTCTCCAATGCCCAGGTTTCTGCCACTGCTGATCTGCTTTCTGTCATTCCAGTCTTGCTTTTTCTCGAATCTCATACAAATGGAATATACAACATGTAGCTTTCTGAGAGTTTGACTTCTTTCACTTAGCAGAATGCTTTTGAGATCCTACCATGTTGTTACACATGTCAGTAGTTTTTCTTTTTTATCACCAAGTAGTATTTCTGTGGCTTTTTCCAGTTTTTGAAAATTATAGATAAAACTTTTTTTTAAGAATAATTTTTTTAATGTTTATTTACCTTTAAGAGAGAGAGAGAGAGAGCGCCATATGAGCGGGGTGGAGGGCATGGGGCACAGAGAGAAAGGGAGACAGAATCTGAAGCAGGCTCCAGGCTCCTAGCTAACAGCACAGAGCCTGATGCGGGGCTTGAACCCACGAACCCTTAGATCATGATCTGAGCCAAAGTCAGATGCTTAACTGACTGAGCCTCCCAGGCACCCCAAATTATAGATGAACCTTCTATAAACATTTGTGTACAAGTATTAGTGTGGATATGTGTTTTTATTATTCTTAGTAAATACTTAGGAGTGGTATTGCTGGGTCAAGTGGTTAATCAATGTTTAACTTCATAAGAAACTGCCAAGCTGTTGTTCAAAGTGTGCACCATTTTTGATCCCTTCAGAGTCTTTGAGATTTCCAAGTGTTCCAGATTCTTTATAGCACTTAAAATTTGTAATAGTTTTTAAAAATAGTACTCATTCCAGTAGGAACTAGTATCTGATTGTGGCTATAATTTGCATTTCTCTAATAATGACTGTTGTCAAGTATGTGCCATACTTTAGCTTGCTACTTATGTATCTTTTCTGGTGAAATATCTGTTAAAGTCTTTTGCCCATTTAAAAAATTGCATTATATGTTCTTACTGAGATATAAGAGGTTTTTTTTACATGTTATGAATACCAGTCCTTTATCAAATATATAGTGTACATATATTTTTTTCTAGTCCTTGGCTTGTCTTTTCATTTCATTAACAGCATTTATCAAAGAGTAGACATTTTAATTATAAGGAAATCCAATTTGTCAATTACTTATTTTATGGTTTGCACTTCTTATGTCCTATCTAAAAAATATTTGTCTAACACAAGGTCACAAACATTTTTTCCTAGAAGTTTTATAGTTGCAGCTTTTACATTTAGATCTCTGACCCACTTTGAGTTGATTTTTGTGTATGAGGTGAGGTAAAGATTGAGATTCACTGACACGATTGTTGAAAAGACTAACATTTCCCCCATTGAATTACCTTGGAAGCTTTGTCAAAAAACAATTACTGGCTTCTGGTTTCTGGTCCAGTATGTGAAGGGTTGGAAAGTTGTTACTTTATCCTAACACTAAGTAAATAGTTGAACAAATTTAAAAAAATCAACAACTCTTTTTGGATCCATCAGAGAAGGCAAGAAGCGAGCAAATCACTGCTTCCTAAATTGGAGAGACGGACAGGTAGATACAGGGGATCACAAGCTCCTGGAGCAGGAACCTCCATGGGAATGAGTCCAAGGGTGGGAAAACCTGAGCCGTAATCAAGGAATTGCCGAAGGCTCAGTCTGGGCAAGTCTGAGAGTTAATATCTCCCAGGGGGTCCACTTCTCCAGGAGGCGGCACAATTTTGTGAGTTTTACCTCCAGGAGCTTGGAACAGGTTTTCACAGTGAATATTGGAGAAAAATCCCAAAATCCAACTCTTGCTTTTAGTAGGTGGAGGGGAAGAGTAAACATTCTCTTCTTAACAAGAAGAGCATTCTCTTCTTAACAAGGCCTGACCTCATGATTTCCCCACAGCCTAAACTACTGGGATTTTTAAGAGCCTAACTGACTTAGAGGAAGGGAAATGCCAAACTCCAGTTGGCTCTAGCCTTCCATGTGGGCGAAAGGAAATACCAACTCCAGTCCAGCCCCACCATTCTGTCTTACCTAAGCAGCACTCAGAAACACTTATGAAGTTCATAGTCCAGAGGCACAGGCTCACTAAAAAGCTGAGCAGTAATCATAGGACTATAAAATACTTCTCCCCCATGCCTTAACGTCACATCACTAAAGACCTGTTTACCACAGTTCCTTTTACCCAGCGTGTCATGTCTGGCTATCAAGAAAAAAAATTACAAGGCATACTAAAAGCCATAAAACACAGTTGGAATGGATAGAGCAAGCATCAGAATCAGGTTTAGATATAGCAGAGATGTGGGAATTATCAGATTGGGAATGTAAAACAATTATGATTAATATGCTAAAGGATGAAGTAGACAGTATGCAAGGACAGACGGGCAGTATAAGCAGAGAGATGGACATTTTCAAGAAGAATCAAAAGGAAATGCTGGTGAAAAACAACAACACTGTAATAGAAACAAAGAATGCTTTTGATGGACATAGTTGAGGAAAGAATCTCTGAGCTTAAGGCTATGTCAGTGGAAACTTCCAGAATGAAAAAGCAAAGAGAAAAAGACTGAAGACAACAAAATATCCAAGGACTGTGGAACAACTACAGAAGATGGAACATACGTGTAATGAAAATGTCAGAAGGAGAAGAAAGAGAAAACGGAGTAGAAAATTATACTTTGAAGCATTAATGACTGAGAATTTCCCCAAATTAGTGTCAGACACCAAGCCACAAATTCAGGAATCTCAAAAAACACCAAGCAGATGAATTCAAAACATCAACAAAAACAACAAAAACTAAACCAGTGCATATCATTCAAAATGCGAAAAACCAAAGATCAAAGAAAAAATCTTGAAGGAAACCGGAGGAAGAATTATCTTACCTTTGGAGGAACAAAGATAAGAATTGTATGTGGTTTCTGCTCAGGAGCTGTTACAGACTGAGTTGTTTTCCCCAAATTCAACTGTTGAAATCCTAATGGGCTTTGGGGAGATAATTCAGTTTAGATGAGGTCCAGAGGGTGGGGCCCTCATGATGGGATTAGTGCCCCTGTAAGAAGAGAAATCACTGCTGTGTGAAGACACAGAGAGCAAGTGGCCATCTGCAAACCCAGAAGGGAGCCTGTACCAGCATCTGACCATGCTGGCACCATAATCCGTGGCCTCCTGACTTCAGAACTGTGAGAAATAAATTTATGGTGTTTAAGACATCGTGCTTAGTAATACACACACTGTATTTTGCTATGGCAGCCTAAGCTGACTCATGACAGGAAACAACTCAAGCAAAACAAGAGTGGAGGGAAATAGTTAAGGTATTGAGAGAAAAAAAAAAACCACCAAGCTATAATTCTGTACCCTGAAAAATGATCCTTCAGAAGTGATTTGTTGAAGGAGATTGGTTGCCAGTAGACCTGCCTTGCAAGACATGTTAAAAGAAGTTCTTCAGAGAAAAGAAGAATAATGTAGGACTGACACTCAGAACTACATAAAGGAGGGAAGATTATCAGAGAAGGAATAAGTGAGGGTGAAATAAATATTTCCATTTTTTCTATTTATTGCAATCACATAATCAAATAAATATAAGTGTATAGTTATTATGAGTACTTGCATTACCCATAAAGTGGCACAGTGTTATTTGAAAGTGGACTTGACTTAATTATAAATGGATATTGCACATTCTAGGGCAACAACTAAAAGAGTATTAAAAAAGAGGTATACCTGATATGTTAATAAAGGAGAGAAAATGAAATCATATGAAATCAATTAAAACTACAAAAGGCAGAAAAAGAGTGAAAGACAAAAATAGGAACAAAGACCAAGGGCAATGAATAAGGAACAGTAACAAATATAGCAAGTATTAATCCAACTGTATCAATAATCACTGTACACACTAATGGTGCAAATGCACTGATTGAAAGGCAGAGATTGTCAGAGAGGTTCCAAGAACGAGACCCACCTATATATCGTCCAAAAGAAATCCACTTTAAATACACAGACACATACATCTTGGAGGTAAATGGATGGAGAAATATGTACCTTGCTAAAACTAAGAAAAAGAAAGCAAAAATATAGTGTGCCTGGGGGCTCAGTCCGTTGAGTGTCTGTTTCTTGTTCTCAGCTCAGGTCATGATCCCAGGGTTGTGGGATCGAGCCCTGTGTCAGGCTCTGCGCTGATTGTGCAGCCTGCTTAAGATTCTCTCTCTCTCTCTCTCTCTCTCTCTCTCTCTCTCTCTCTCTCTCTCTCCCTCCCCCTCTCTCTCCCCCCTCCCTCTCCCTCTCCCTCTCCCTCTCCCTCTCCCTCTCCCTCTCCCTCTCCCTCTCCCTCTCTTTTTCTGTCTCCCCCTTCCTCTGCCCTTCTCCCCTGCTCTTGCTCTCCCTCTAAAAAAAAGAAAGAAAGAAAAAAGAAGAGAATGGCTGTATTGATTTCATACTGCAGAGCAATAGAGTGGACTTCAGAGCAAGAGAAGTTTTCAGAGATAAAGAGGAGCATTACATAATATTCAAAGGATCAGCTCTCCAAGAAGACATAACAATCCTGAGCGTGTATGTACCTCACAGCAGAATATCAAAATATTTGAAGGGGAAACTGATAAAATTATAAGGAGAAAAAGATGAATCCACTATTGTAATAGGAGACTTGAATACCTCTCTATCATAAATGGACAGATCCAGAAGGCAGAAAATCAGTAAGGGCGTAGATGAACTCTACAGAATCATTAATCAACTGAATATATTGACATGTGTAGGCTTCTTCATCCAACAATAGCAGAATACACATTCTTCTCAAACTCCCAGGAAATATTCACTAAGACAGACCACATCTGAGGCCATAAAACACATATTAACACATTTAAGAATAGAAAGCATACTGTGTCTGCTTTCAGACCACAGTGGAATTAAAAATTCCAAAATATATGGAGATTAAACAACACACTTCTTTTTTTTTAATGTTTATTCATTTTTGAAAGACAGAGACAGAGGACAAGCAGGGGTGGGGTGGAGAGAGAGGGGGACACAGAATCCGAAGCAGGCTTCAGGCTCTGAGCTGTCAGCACAGAGCCTGATGCAGGGCTCAAACTCATGAACCGCGAGATCATGACCTGAGCCAAAGTCGGATGCTCAACCGACTGAGCCACCCAGATGCCCCTAAATAACACACTTCTAAGTAGCACATGGATCAAAGGAGAAATCTCAAGAAGAATTTAAATAATATTTTGAATGAAATGAAAATGAAAATACAACTTATCAAAATGAGTAGGATTCAGCAAAAGCAATGCTTAGGGTGAAATGTAGCATGAAATGTATATATTAGAAAAGAAAAAAGATCTAAAATCAATAATCTAAACTTCCACCTTAGGAAACTAGAAAAAGAAGAGCAAATTAATTCTGAAGTGAACAAAAGAAAATAAATAATAAAAGTTAGAACAAAAAAATCAATGGCATTGAAAAATGGAAATTGATAGAGAAAATATATAAAACAAAGAGCTGGTTTTTTAAAAAAAGATTGATAAAATTAATAAGCCTGTACCCTGGCCAATTAAGAAAAAAAACCAGGAGATGCAAATTACTAATTATAGAAATAAATGAGGGGATATCCACTATAGATTCCATGGACACTAAAAGTATGATAAAGTAGTATTGTGAATAACTCAATGTAGATAATGTAGATGAAATGGGCCAATTCCTAGAAAGATGTAATCCACCAAAGACTCATACAAGGAAAATGATTATCTGTTTAGGATTGCATTTATTAAAGAAATTGAATCAATAATTAACAAACTTTCGAAACAAGGCTCAAAGAGGTTCACTGTTGAATTCTACCAAACATTTAGTGAAGAAATTATACCAATTCTCCACCATCTATTTTAGAAGGTAGAGGCAAAAGGAATACTTCTTAATACATTCTATGAGATCAGAATTACTCTAATACTTAAACCAAAGACATTACATGAAAAGAAGACTACAGATTAATGTCATGAACAGATGCAAAAAATCCTCAACAGAGTGTTACCCAGTCATTTCCAACAATGTATAAAAAAAATTATATACCATGACCAAATGGAATTTATCTGAGATATGCAAGGCTTGTTCAATATTCAAAAATCAAATAATGTAATCAATCACATCAACAGGGTAAAGAAGAAAAATCACATGATCATATCAACAGATGCAGAAAAAATCATTTGAAAACATCCACCAACCATTCATGATAAAAACTCCCAGAAAACTAGAATTAGTGGAGAATTTCCTTAACTTGATCTAAGAACTTCTACAAAATACCTATGGCTCACATTGTAATGGTGAGAAACTAGTTTTCCCACTAATATCAGGAAGAAGGCAAGGATGTCCTCTCTTACTATTCCTTCTCAACATATATTGGATGCCCTGCCTAATGCAATAAGATAAGAAAAGGAAATAAAGGTATACTTCTTGTTAAGGAAGAAATAAAACTGTGTCTTCAGAGATGTCATGATTTTCTATGTGGAAAATTAAAAAATTGATGACAAAAAACTCCCTAGAACTAATAAGTGGTTTAGCAATATTGGAGGATACAAGGTTAATATATAAAAGTTATTCACTTCCCTATATATCAGCAATGAACAAGTGGAATTTGAAACTAAAAGCACATAACAAGAAGATATTACTACACGGCTATCAGAATGGTCCAAATCCAGAACACTAACAACACCAAATGCTGGTAAGGATGTGCAGCAACAAGAACTCTGATTCATTCTAGTGGGGTTGGAAAATTGTGTAGCCATTTTAGGAAACAGTTTGGCAGTTTCTTTCAAAGTAAGCATGTTTGTATTATACGTGTGTTTGACACTAGCATTAAGTGGTATTGTATAATTGAAGTTTCTGATTGTTCATTGATAATATATACACTTATTGTTGTATATTTAGGGTAGTATCTTGGAACCTTGTTAAATACTTATTCTAGTAGCTTTTTTGTAGCTTCTTTTTTTAAATTTTATTGGTTTTTTTTTTTAAATTTACATCCAAGTTAGCACATAGTACAGTGATTTTAGGAGTAGAATCCAGTATTTCATCCCCTATGTATACCACCCAGTGCTCATCCCAGCAAGTGTCCCATCCCCTACCCACAAAACCCACAACAACCCTCAGTTTGTTCTCTGTATTTAAGCGTCTCTTCTGTTATTTTCCCCTCCCTGTTTTTATATTTTTGCTTCCCTTCCTTTATGTTTATCTGTTTTGTAGGCGTGAGGTGGTGTGTCATTGTGGTCTTGATTTGTATTTCCCTGGTGATGAGTATGCTGAGCATTTGTTCATGTGCCTGTTAGCCATCTAGATGTCTTCTCTGGAAAAGTGTCTGTTCATGTCCTGTGCCCATTTCTTCGCTGGATTGTTTTTTCGGGTGTTGAGTTTGGTAAGTTCTTGATAGATTTTGGAAACTAACCCTTTATCTGATATGTCATTTGCATATACTCTCATTCCATCGGTTGCCTTTTAGTTTTGCTGATTGATTCCTTTGCTGTGTAGAAGCTTTTTATCTTGATGATCATTTTTGCTTTTATTTCTCTTGCCTCTAGTTCATTTTTGCTTTTATTTCCCTTGCCTCCAGAGACGTGTTGAGTAAGAAGTTGCTGTGGCCGAAGTCAAACAGGTTTTTGCTTGCTTTCTCCTCTAGGATTTTGATGGCTTTCTGTCTTATCTTTAGATCTTTCATCCATTTTGAGTTTATTTTTGTGTAAGGTGTAATAAAGTGTTCCAGGTTCATTCTTCTGCATGTCTCTGTCCAGTTTCCCCTAACACCATTTGCTGCTGTCTTTTTTCCATTCCATTGCTTTGTCAAAGATTAGTTGGCCACATAGTTTGTGGATCCATTTCTGGGTTCTCTATTCTGTTCCATCGATCTATGTGTCTGTTTTTGTGTCAGTACCATAATGTCTTGATGATTATAGCTTTGTAATACAGCTTGAAGTTCAGAATTGTCGTTCCTCCAGCTTTGGTTTTCTTTTTCAGGATTGCTTTGTCTATTCAGGGTCTTTTCTGGTTCCATACAAATTTTAGGATTGTTTGTTCTAGCTCTATGAAGAATGCTGGTGTTATTTTAATAGGGATTGCATTGAATATGTAGATTGCTTTGGGTAGTATGGACGTTTAAAAAATATTTGTTCTTCCAGTCCATGAGCATGGAATGTATTTCTATTTGTTTGTGTCTTCTTCAGTTTCTTTCATAAGCTTCCTATAGTTTTCAGTGTATAGATTTTGTACCTCTTTGGTTAGGTTTATTCCTAGGTATTTTATGGGTTTTGGTGCTGTTGTAAATGGGATCGATTCTTTGGCTTCTCTTTCTGCTGTTTCATTATTGGTGTATAGAAATGCAACCAATTTCTGTGCATTGATTTTATATCCTGCAACTTTGCTGAATTCGTGGAGCAGTTCTAGCAGTTTTTTGGTGGAATCTTTTGGGTTTTTCCATACAGAGTATCATGTCGTCTGCGAAGAGTGAAAGTTCGACTTCCTCCTTTCCAATTAAGATGGCTTTTATTTCTTTGTGTTGTCTGATTACTGAGGCTAGGACTTCCAATACTATGTTGAAAAACAGTGCCGAGAGTTGACATCCCTGTTGTGTACCTGACCTTAGAGGAAAAGCTCTCAGTTTTTCCCCATTAAGGATGATACTAGTGGTGGGTCTTTCGTAGATGGCTTTTATGATCTTGAGGTATTATCCTTCTATCCATACTTTCTTGAGGGTTCTTATCAAAAAAGGATGCTGTATTTTGTCAAATGCTTTTTCTGTGTCTATTGAGAGGGTCGTGTGCTTCTTATTCTTTCTTTTATTAATGTGATTAATTTCACTTTGATTGATTTGCAGATATTGAACCAGCCCTGTAGCCCAGGAATAAATCCCACTTGATCTCGGTGAATAATTCTTTTAATGTATTGTTGGATCTGGCTGGCTAGTATCTTGTTGAGAATTTTTCCATCCATGTTCATCAGGGAAATTGGTCTGTAGTTCTCCTTTTTAGTGAGGTCTTTGGTTTTGGACTCAAGGTAATGCTGGCCTCATAGAATGAGTTTGGAAGTTTTCCTTCCATTTCTTTTCTTATTTTTCTTTTCTTTCTTTTCTTTTTCTTTTTTCTTTTTTTTTTTTTTTTTTTTCGAACAGCTTCAAAAGAGTAGGTATTAATTCTTCTTTAAAGGTTTGGTAGAATTACCCTGGAAAGCCATCTGGTCCTGGACTCTTGTTTTTTGGGAGAGTTTTTGATTACTGATTTGATTTCTTTACTGGTTATGGGTCTGTTCAAGTTTTCTATTTCTTTCTGTTTCAGTTTTGGTAGTTTATATGTCTCTAGGGATTTGTCCATTTCTTCCAGGTTGCCCAATTTATTGACATATAATTGCTCATAATATTGTGTTATTATTGTTTGTATTTCTGCAGTGTTGGTTGTGATCTCTCCTCTTTCATTCTTGATTTTATTTATTTGGGTCCTTTCCTATTTATTTTTGATCAAACTGGCTAGGGGCCTATCAGTTTTGTTAATTCTTTCAAAGAATCAGCTACTGATTTCATTGATCTCTTCTACTATTTTTTGTTTGTTTATTGCTTTGGTTTTGTTTTATTTCAATAGCATTGATTTCTGTTCTAATCTTCATTATTTGCAATCTTCTGCTGGTTTTGGGTTTTCTTTTCTGTTCTTTTTCCAGCTCATTAAGGTGTAAGGTTAGATTGTGTGTCTGAGACCTTTTTTCCTTCTTTAGGAAGGTCTGAATTGCTATATATTTCCCTCTTATGACCACCTGCAGCTGCATCCCAGAGGTTTTGGGCTGTCATGTTATCACTTTCATCGGCCTCCATGTACTTTTTAATTTCCTCTTTAACTTTTTGGTTAGCCCATTCATTCTTTTTTCTTTAATGTTTATTTATTTTTGAGAGAGAGAGAGAGAGAGAGAGAGCGAGCATGAGTGAGGGAGGGGCAGGGAGAGAGGGAGACACAGAATCTGAAGCAGGCTCCAGGCTCTGAGCTGTCAGCACAGAGCCTGATGTGGAGCTCGAACCCATGAACTGTGAGATCGTGACCTGAGCTGAAGATGGACATTTAGCCAACTGAGCCACCCAGGCACCCCAACCCATTCATTTTTCAGTAGGATGTTCTTTAATCTCCAAGTATTCATTTTCTTTCCAATTCTTATCTTGTGGTTGATTTTGAGTTTCATAGCATTGTAGTCTGAAAATATGCACGGTATGATCTAGATCTTTTTGGACTTGTTGAGGGCCAATTTGTGTCCCAGTATGTGATCTATTCTGGAGAATGTTCCATTTGCACTCGAGAACATGTATTCTGCTGCTTTAGGATGAAATGTTCTGAATATATCTGTTCATCCAGCCCAGTGTGTCATTTAAGGTTATTGTTTCCTTGTTGATCTTCTGCTTAGATGATCTGTCCATGCTGTAAGTAGGGTGTTGAAGTCCCCTAATATGGTATTACTATCAATGAGGTTCTTTGTTTTTGTGATAAATCGATACCTATATTTGGGTTTCTCCACGTTGGAGGCATAAATGTTTACAATTGTTAGCTCTTCGTGGTGGATAGACTCCTGAATGCCCTTTAATGGTATAATGCCCTTTATTTCTTGTTACAGTGTTTATTTTAAAATCTAGATTGTCTGATATAATGGCCACTCCAGCTTTCTTTTGGTGACCATTACCATGATAGTTGGTTCTCTATCCCCTTACTTTCAATCTGAAGGTGTCTTTAGGTCTAAAGTGTGTCTCTTGTAAACAGCATATAGATGGATCTTGTTTTCTTATCCATTCTGATACCCTATGTCTTTTGAGTGGAGCGTTTAGTCCATTGACATTTAGAGCGAGTACTGAAAGTTAGGAATTTAGTGCCATTGTGTTGCCTGTAGAGTTGGAGTTTCTGTTGGTGTTCTGTGGTCCTTTCTAGTCTTTGTTGCTTTTGGTATTTTTGTTTTGTTTTGTTTTGTCTTTTGTCCCCTCAGAGAGTCCCCCCTTAAAATTTCTTGCAGGGCTGGTTTAGTGGTCACTAACTCCTTTAGTTTTTGTTAGTCTGGGAAACTCTTTATCTCACTTTCTATTTTGAATGACAGCCTTGCTGGATAAAGAATTCCTGGCTGTGTGTTTTTCCAATTCAGCACGTTGAGTATATCCCACCACTCCTTTCTGGCCTGCCAAGTTTCTGTGGATAGGTCTGCTGCGAGTCTGATCTGTCTTCCCTTATAGGCTAAGGACTTTTTTTTTTTTTTTTTCCTTTATGCTTTCATAATTCTTTCCTTGTCTGTGTATTCTGTGAATTTGACTATGATATGCCTTGTTGAGGCTTGGTTTTTATTGACTCTAATGGGAGTTCTCTGTGCTTCTTGGACTTTGATGTCTGTGTCTTTCTGTAAGTTAGGAAACTTCCCCACTATGATTTGCTTGCATAAACCTTCTACCCCTTTTTCTCCCTCTTTATCTTCTGGGACTCCTGATTCTGATGTTACTCCTTTTTAGAGTCACCGTTTTCTCTAATTCTTATATCGTGCTCTTTTGCCTTCATGTCCCTGTTTTTTCCTGCTTCATAATTCTCCATAATTTTGTCTTATATTGCTTATATTGCTCTGCTTCACCCATCCTTGCTGCAGTGGGATCCATTCGAGATTGCATCTCAGTTATAGCATTTTTTACTTCATCCTGACTAGATTTTACTTCTTTTATCTCCACAGAAAGGGATTCTATGCCTTTTTTCAACCCCAGTTAGTATTCTTATTATCATGATTTTAAATTCTAGTTCAGACATCTTATATCTGTGTTGATTAAGCCCCTGGCTGTCATTTCTTCCTGTTCTTTCTTTTGGGGTGAATTGCTTCGTTTTGTCATTTTGGATGACGAAAAAGAATAAAATTAAATATTGGAAACAATACAAAAAATCAAATAAAAGAAGCTAGATCCTAGGTATGTTTTGGTCTGGTTGTTGAAAGAAGCTTGACAGAAAAGAGAAAAAAGGGAAAGAAAATAAAGGGAAAAAAATAAGAAAACATTTAAAAATTTAAAAAAAGTATACAATAAAATAGAATAAAATTAAATGACAAAAGTAAAATAGAATTAAAAAATTACAATAAAATAAAAAATATATAGTAAAAAAATTAAAAAGAATTTTTTAAATAATGTAAAGTAAAAATAAATTTTTTTCTTTCTGTATCTAAGAATAAGAAAAGAAAAAGAAAAGAAAAAAAAGAATAGATGGACCTGTGAACAGAATGAGATCTGAAAAAAATTACATCCAGTTTCCTCTAGAGGTCTAACCTTGAAGCACTTTATAGTCCTGCACTAAGCAGGGGGAGAGACTTGTGGTGGTCCTCTAGGGCCTGAGCTTGGTTGGCACAATTGGACAGGGCTTGGTGTAACAGCTCCATTCTCCACTAGGTGGTGCTTCTTAGCTTAATGGGGTGGATTAGTGTGGTGCGTGCGTGTGCTTGTATGCGCATGTGCAGGAGAGGTGAAAATGGCATCACCCAGATTCCCAGTCTCTGGCACTAGAACTCTGCACTCTCACCGACCAACAATCAAGAACCCCTCCCTTGTCTCTGGTTTCTGTCCACTCCTCACTTCTACATTGTCCGGGTCTAAGCCATCAGCCTGTTAGGCGATACCTCCCTCCTGAATTATGTCTCATATGGGGCTGTATTTCTAAACCCCTCGCTTCTGAGATCCCCTCGGCTTGGACCCGCTCCTACCCTCTGGGGGAGTGTCTTGCCAGGCATTTGCCAGGTGCCGGCTTGGCCCCGGAACGTTCCCGCTGTTGCGCTGTTGCAGAGGTTCAGAGATTGCGGCCGGGTGCACGCTTGCCCCAGAAAAGTTCCTGCAATCGCACAGTGGCAGAAGTTTAGAAATTATGGCAAAACACAGCACACAGTCAGCACCAGGTTTCACTGCACCCTGGTGTCTTTGTTCCAATCCCAGCAAATGTGGCTGTTTTTCGGGGTCTGCTGGGACCTTTGCCTGTGGGGAGGCTGTTAGGCCTCTACCAAATGCCCTCCTAGCAGAAGAACCACTTCTCCCTGTGTGCCCCGCAGAGCCCTCTGACCTTGCTGCCTGCCACTGGGGATTCGCCCTTCCCACCAGAGCACCTCCAGATATCAAGCTGTGGAATTTCCAACTGTGCTCTTCCCTATTTACAGAGTCCTAATGGTATTGAAACCCTCTCCTTTCTTCTTTCTCCCTTTCTTGTTCAGTCACTTGTGGGTGTTTCCACTCTCCCTTTTTCTCCAGCTACTTTTGGGGAAAGTGATTTTCCTTCACTCTCCCCTCTTTCTCTGTCCTCTCTCCCCCCAAAACAGCTCCCTCCGCGGCTTCTCTCTTCCCCAGTTCACCTCTCTGTGCTGTGTACCTGCCAAGTTCTGTGACTCAAGTTATGCACATCAATCCTCAGATTAATTTTCTAGGTGTGCAAAATGGTTTGGTGCTGATCTAGCTTCATTTCAGGGATAAGAGAAGCTGAGAACTTCCATGCTGCTCCGCCATCCTGGCCCCTCCCTTTTTGTGGCTTCTTTGAGATTTTATATATAGATGGCCATGTTGTCCGTGAATAAAGACAGTTTTATTTCTTTCTCCAATCCATATACCTCTGATTTCTTTTTCTTGCTTTATTGCCCTGGCAAAAATCTCAGGAGGAATGTGATTAGAACTGCTGAAATCAGATATTCTTGCCTTGTTCCCAATCTTAGGGGAAAAACATTTAGTTTTTCTTTCAGTATTAAGTGTAATGTTAGCTGTGGAATTCCTTTTTATCAGACTGAGTAATTTCCTTTAGATTCCTAGTTTGCTGGGAGTTTTTATCATTACTAGATATTAAATTTGCCATATGCTTTTCCTGCATCTACTGAGGAGATCATATTAATTTTTCTTTTAATCTGTTGATAAGATGAATTGTACTGACTTTTGAATGTTGAATTGATCTTGCATTTGAAAAATGAACACCAGTGGTCATGATATATTATACTTTTTATACATTACTCAATTTTATTTACTAATGTTTTGTTGAGAAATATTGTGTCTATGATCACGAAGTTTCTAGTTTTTGAGCATTCTTTTCTAGCGATGCTTTGTCTTGTTATATTATAGGGTAACGACCTCATAAAATGAGTTGGAATGTATTTTCTTTCTTTTATATTAAAAGAGTTTGTATAGAATTGGTATTATTCATTTAAGAAGTGTTTGGTAGAACTCTTAGGTGAAGCCATGTGGGCCTGGAGTTTTCTTCATGGGAGGATTTTAAACTAAAATTCAATAAATATAGAGTTATTCAAATTATCTATTATTGAAATAGTTGTGTTGTTCAAAGAATTTGTCCATTTTCTCTATATTTTCTAATTATTCACATTAATTTATTCATAGTATTCCTTATTGTCTTTTTAATGCTTATAGTGTTTATAGTGATGTCTCCTCTTTTATTCTTTAAAAAAATTTTTTTTAACGTTTATTTATTTTTTGAGACAGAGACAGAGCCTGAATGGGGGAGGGTCAGAGAAAGAGGGAGACACAGAATCTGAAACAGGCTCCAGGCTGTGATCTGTCAGCACAGAGCCCGATGTGGGGCTCGAACTCACAGACCATGAGATCATGACCTGAGCCACCCAGGCACCCCTCTTTTATTCTTTTTTAAAAAAATGTTTATTTACTTATTTTGAGAGAGAAAGAGAAAGAAAGAAAAAGAGGAAGAGGAAGAGGAAGAGAAAGAATGCTAGCTGGGAAGGGGCAGAGAGAGGGAGCTGGAGAATCCCAAGCAGACTCCATACGGTCAGTGCAGAGCCCAGTGTGGTGCTCAATCCCACGAACCATGAGATCGTGACCTGGGCCAAAATCAAGAGTTGGATATTTAACCAACTGAGCCACCCAGATACCCCCATCATAGTTATTTTGTAGTTGAGATTTTTATAAATTCTCTGGTGTTTTCTCATTGTCAAGAGTATGAGCCATATTATTGTGGATTTATGCCTCTGAAGTGGAGGTATCACTCCTATTTCATTTTGAGAACAAGAATGAGACCAACTTGAATGTTTCCTGAATTCTTATGGAATTCTTTCTTATTTTCCAAAGTTTTGGAGAAAAGCAATAGACTGAGTAGACTTAGTTATCTTGGGTTAGGTTTTCTGGATGTCATGCCTAGTCTTACTTTTCATACTGAAGAGTTACAAATGGGAAAAGTTTCCCTCTCTTACTTTTTGATTAATGACATTGATTTTATTTATGTGACCTGTTTTTTCCTTTAGTGTTCATTGATTTTTTTTTTTGTTTGTCTTCCATTTTGCTCATTCTTTTGTTATGGATTTCCTCTCTATATTTTCCCTTTGTTATCTGGTTCAGTTTCTAGAATTTGTCATGGCTAAAGCAACAACAACAACAACGAAGAGCTTACTTTGACCTAGAAACTACTAATTATTTTACATGCTTTCTATAATCTATACAGCATCCCTGTGAGCCCAGTACTATTGACATCCTGATTTTACTGAAGCTTATAACATGGTGTTCATTATTCCTTCTTCATAATTGCTTATTTACTTTTAACCTGTTCATATACTTTTTAATCTTTTTTGGATCAGATCCTCTCTAAACAATGTCTTTCTTTCTTTCTTTCTTTCTTTCTTTCTTTCTTTCTTTCTTTCTTTCTTTCTTTCTTTCTTTCTAGTAAATACATTTCAGAAAGCATCCTTAAGTGGTTCCTTTAGAGAAATATCTCACTTTAAATGTGTTTTTTTGTTTGCCTTATATTTTATTTTTTCTTCACAGTGTTTTCTTTGACAACCTACTATTGTCTCTATTCAACCCACAGACTTGTTTTGTTTGTGGCCTCTATCATGTTTAAGATTTGTTTAGAACCAACATTTAAAATTAGGTCACTTGATATAAAAGTATGATTCTCCTACTTTTCTTAACTAATTTGAAGCTCTGGCAATACTGGACCCACATTCCCACATGGTAACAACCTGCTGAAACCGAACAGGGAGTCACAACCACCCCAGACTCACAGATCTCATCACGCCCTGCTGTCATCTCTTACACCTGACCCCCCTATTGTATTTATTCACCTGTCTGCTCAGGTGGGCATTAGATTTTGTGATCTCTGTCTTTATAACCAGGTAGGAATTGAGCTGATTTCTGTCAGAAAATTTTAAGGCTCCCTGAGCAATATTTCCAGAGGTAACTCAGGTTGAAAATACAGAAAGAGAAGAAAACAAAATGAAATGTCTTCTAGTAACATAGTACCAGTTCAGGTATGATTTGCCTTGGTAAGCTGTCCTGCTGATGGAGTTTTGGGTGGTTACATCAGGAGGTTTCATCACAAGCAGTAGACACCCAGGGCAGTGCTTATCTCCACTTCACACTGTTTAACGTCCTCATCAGTGAACTGGCCAAATAAAACCTGCTGCTTCCAAGATGGGGCGGGGGTGATGGTGGTCTGCAAATACTGCCTGTCCACCAATGTGCAAGTCCAAGTGTCAGGTAGCCTCTCAGCCCCATGGCTGACCTCAACTCAATCTCTCCCATCTCTGATTTAGGTGATGTCAGAGGGGGATTATCAAGATCTTTTCCTGTTTACTTCCCTCAATACCCTACTGACTCTATTTCTCTCAAGAGAAGAGTGGGAGTTGGGGTCATGTGTCAACCACCAAACCTTTTTTCCAGTGTAATCGCCTCTATAAGAGGGATTTGGCATAATTCCTTAGAGCCTGTGGCTTATGCACAGGTACCTTCTCTGGTTCCTAGTGTGGATTTATGCTTTCCCCCTCCTTTTTTTCTTATTTGAGAGAGAGAGAGAGAGAGAGAGAGAGAGAGCGCATGAGTGACGGAGAAGGGAAGAGGGAGAGAGAATTTTCAGCAGGCTCCATACTCAGTACAGAGCCCAACATGGGGCTCAGTCCTACCACCCCGGGATCATGAGCTGAACAGAAATCAAGAGTTGGACGCTCAACCGACTGAGCCACTCAGGTGCCCCTTTTCCCTTTTTGAATATTTTATTAGACATCATGGGAGGAGGAAAGCTAGTCCTCTGTTTTTAATGCCATTTTGACCAGGACCCCACACTTTTATACCCTTCTTTGCATCCCTGATTAGCAAAAAACACCTGATGTACATATAATTTTGTTTGTTTGGTGGAAATGGAAAATGCAAGTTTTCTGTAACTGGTGCAGGAGCTGGAAAGTTCACAGCCAGCTAGTCAACATGTATTTATTTCCTTAGAAATCACTCTGCCAGGTACTATAGAGATAGGAAAGAAGTTAGTTCAAAGATGGTGATAAGATCAAAGTTAGTTCAAAGGTGGATGATCAGAAAAGAGAAAGTTGGTCAGCACAGCCTTCAAACGTTTTGTCTTTGGCCTTAAGAACTTCGCCATATGCAGTTGAGCACGTGAACCATTTTCATCAGAGTTAGGAATGAATGACCATGGCAGATGGGCAAGGTGGTAAGGAGATTAACCTACTAATGGTAAATGAGAGAGAAGACTGGATATCTTGGCAGTAATCATAGTTATTGAAA
Organism: Panthera leo; assembly: GCF_018350215.1. NCBI lineage: Eukaryota > Metazoa > Chordata > Mammalia > Carnivora > Felidae > Panthera > Panthera leo. Next base: position 15,208,214 of record NC_056689.1, read on the forward strand.
ACGTTGAGTATAAGGCTGAAAATGCATGTTTTTGATACATTGGGCATGTTGTACATCCTAAGAATAGTGGTTTCATGAAGGGAACTTACAGAAAAAAAAGTCATCCACCCCAAGATTTGAGTGCCATAGATGAGCTTATGGCCCCAGTGGTGATGGAAAAAAAGGCATTAAAACACTCCACCAGTTGACTTCCCAAATAACCTTATGAGTGGTCAGATCAAAATCATAAGTTCCTGATTCTTCATCAGCTGAGTTATGCTAGCTATCTCTCTGTTAAACCACAGCAGCTTGCTCTAAATCTTTGACTTATGGCAAACCTTTGTCTTATGCCTCATGCTTTTGAGCACGGACGCCTCATTTGATACTGAAAAATAACTCATTGACAATAGAATTGTGGTTGAATCTCTGGAAGACAGAATATTCTTCTAACATCAGGATGCTTTCTGCAAAAGAGCAGCTCATGGGACTTCTTAGATTAATTTCTAAAGGACAAGTTGTATGCTCTGAAAAACCCATTTCATTTGACAAGTGCTGAAGGCTCATTATTACCAGTTCAAATATTATCAAAAGTAATTTATACTCCTGGGATTGTTAAATGACTTTTCCTTGCAAAATTCTTAGAGGGTTTCAGAAACTGTTGAAGAATGTGGCATTCACAAAGATGGGATTTTTTTTTGGTTTTTACCTAGTTGTGATTCATTTGTTATCATTCCTTCACCTCCTCAAGTCTGACTCCTTCATATCAGACATTACTAACCAATCACAGCATTGTTCTTGCTGAGGTCAGTAGAGCCACGAGCTGCCCAGACAGGGCTCAAGGCAGTCAGTGCCAAGTGATCAAAACTGGCACAAAGGACAAAATCCATTTACAATCCTGGGCAGAGACTGTTGTTTATTTCTGTTTTCCTTTCTTTTTTTGGCATGCTATAAGCATAAATAACCGTTGGATGAGAGTAAATAATTGCATTTCGAAAGCACACTGCTAACTGTGTAAGGGGAATGAACACTTCAAAGGCTCTGGGATTTACTTAGGTGTTGAAACGGGCTTTTTACCATTTGGAACTGGAGCTATTTTGGAAAGGTTTATTTCATTTTAGAGGTATTGACTTCCCTTGCGCAGCGCAGAACAAGCATCTCTTGTGATAAATTGCGGCTATCGTTATAGAATCTTAATAGTCCGTCTATACAGTATTTTGAAACCAGCTTTTGGTAAAAACAGAGCAATTTGCGTTTCTCCCTTCTTGCTTGTAAGTCCTGAGTTTTCTAATGGTCACAGATCAACTCTCCACTTTAAAATGCAGCACCTATTAAGTGCTGTGAATTGAAAGGAGGTGGTTAGCAAATTTGCAAGGGAGTCGTTAGGAAAAAAGAAAAGTTCACCCATCTTCAGCCCAACACACTTACCCAGAGCTGTGATTCCACTTCTTGTTTAACGATGCTTTTGTTTATGCCTTTTATGCTTACTCTTTGCATTGCTGCGATTGATTTTTTTTTTCCTTTTATCTCTGTGATAGATTGATGAGCCCTTGTGAACAATTTCAACATGTCACTTGCCTTGCCAGGGATATATTTCTTTATGTGGATCTTGATATATACTTATGTCCTTGATTTTATATTATTTTATTTTGATAGCAGATTGAGGGACTTTGAGTTAATTTTGCTTTCTGGAATATGAATTAGGGGACAAATTTGATTCCTCCTTCAATTCCATATTCTCTTTGAATCAGCTAACCTGGTGGCAAGTAACATATAAATGGACTCTTCATTGACTTAAATATTTGAGAGTGATAGACAGAAACAACCAGAATATTTGCTCCCTGGAGAAAGGGCTCAGTAGTTAATTAGCTGGGTTTTCTGTATGTCTGGGTAAACCATGATTCTGTTTTTTATTATCCTTTACAAAGAGATTCTAGTTTATTGATGGCACGGGGATCCAGAGATTCAGAGGTTGAGGCACATTATTATAATTTAATGTTTCCTAGCACCATTAACAACTGCTTGTGGGAGAGGTTTGCCCATAGTTTTCTAGGGTTGCAACTAAAACAATGACATTCCCCCTGCATTCAGGATTGAAAATCTCATTGTAGATGTAAAACAAACTCATAGTTCTAAAATAGTTTTAGTTTTGAAATGGGCCTCAGATGTCCCCTAGTCCAACCCCTTCCTTTTATTATTTAATATGAGGAAATGTGGATCCTTAGAGAGATTAAATGCCTTCCTCAATATCACACATCACAGATCCCAGGTCTTGCATCTTTTAAAAAATTTTTTAAATGTATGTTTATTTATTTTATTTATTTTTGAGAGAGAGAGAGAGAGAGAGCGCGTGTGCGCATGAGCAGGGGAGGAGCAGGTAGAGAGGGAGACACAGAATCCGAAGCAGGCTTCAGCCATCAGCACAGAGTCCGACACACGGCTCGAACCCATGAACCTGAGATCATGACCTGAGCCGAAGTCGGACGCTCAACCGACTGAGCCACCCAGGCGCCCCGATCTTGTATTCTCTTATGTCTGTGCCATCCTCTTTAGCACATGTGAAGTGTAAATAGATTTCCTAGACAAAAGAACAATGCACAGGCTTATGAGATACCTTCAGGTCTATGGGACTTTAATTTTCAAAATCAATTCCTAAGTGTTTTCTCATTTGCCCTTTATTATAGCCCTGCGTGATACATGAGGAAGATAATAGCATTTCTATATTTTGGGTGGTAAATGTGAAGCAGAGAGGTTGAAGTTATTTGCCCAAGGGCATGTGGCTAATTCACATTGTTGGTTTGTTTTTTTTTCCAATTGTAAAGTGGATTGGAAATAACTGCCTCATATAAAAGTTGTCAGAAGTAAGTGAAATTAGATGGGTAATGTATATAAAGTGCCTAGCTCAAGGGTTCTCATTAAATGGTGTGGTGGGCAGAATTCTAAAGTTGCCCCAAGACCCCTGCCCCCTGGTGTGCCTAATCCCCTTTCCAGTGTGATTAGGTTACCTTAGCTGCAAAGTTGAAAGGGATTTTGCCTATGTAATTAAGTCCCCCTGATCAGCTAACTAAATCAAAAAGGAGGTAATCTGGATGAGTCTGATCTAATCAGACACTCAGCCAAGTCCCTTCAAAGATCTCGAGGTCAGAGCCAGAAGAAGCCGGGAGACTCCCCCGTCCCGGCCCTGTGGCTTTGGAGAAGTAAACAGCCATGTTGTGAACTGCTAACAGAGAGAGCCCCAAGTCAAGGACCTGAGAATGGCCTCTCCCAAGCTAAAGTGGACCTCAGCAGAGAGCCAACAGGGAAATGAGGACATTGGTCATGTAGCTTCAAGGAACTGAATTCTGCCAACGCTAGTGAGCTTGGAAGGAGACCCCGAGTCTCAGGTAAGATCGCAGCCCGACCCACACCGTGATTACAGCCTGGGGAGACCCCAAACAGAGGATCTGGCCGTGCTGCCTGAAGACTTCTGACCCATGGACCCCATGCAATCATAAGCTTATGTTTCAGGTACTGAGTTTGTGGCAGCCTGTTACACTGCAGTAGAAAACTAATACAAGGGAACTATTGTTAGCATAAGTAGTTGATGGTTAGGATGATGATTAACCTAATGGTGATAATGTTTAATAGTAAGTTTGAAAATGAAATCCAAGTTGTAATTTGCCTTTTATTACACTGGACTTTGGATTATGTTTTTGGTTAGAATCAAGTCACTTCTGGCTGCAAGGGAGGGGAAATCACAAGCCTTTTAGCTGTCTGAACAACCAGTAAGGAGGTTATTGCTTGTGGGGAAGAAGGGAGAAATACGTGTTTATTGCTTAGGTAGTCAGCTAGTGCTTTCTGTCACACTGCCCTTCCTAGGAAGTTAAAAAAAAAAAGGATAATTGGTCTGTAAACCCAGTTCCCACTGGATTGTCATGACCCTCAAACTTGGGTTGGATGACTTTGACAGTGGCCCTTTGACTCCGATTTGGGGAAAACTGGAGGAAGAATACTGATAGTTCAGTTGTTCAAAATGGAATTGCAATAGTCGAGTGGAGATCCGGCCTGAGGTTTCGGTCGTAGGCACAGAGTATGGAATGGTCAAGTCCAGGAAAGGCAGTGAAATGAGTATTGGTAGGATTCAGTGAGGGTCCAGTTTGGAGTGATGGGGAGACGGGAGGGTGTGTAGGATTCAGTGAGGGTCCAGTCTGGAGTGATAGGGAGAGGGGAGGGTGTGTAGGATTCAGAGAGGATCCAACTTCGAGTGATGGGGAGACGGGAGGGTGTGTGGAAAAGAAAATATGAGGCCTGGAGTGTGGATCCTAGGGATCCGAGTAGCCATGGAAGACTGTGTTTGTCCCGGCCATGCCAGGAGGAGGATATTTTTCTCTCTTGCGACATTCTGTGGGCAATGTTGTGTTTTTGGTGTTCACACATTAGTTATTGCTTCTGTATGTAATCAGTTCTATGTGGAAAATACAGATACCATAACAGCTAGTAAAATGTAAGCCTCTGTTTTCTCTTATTTAAAATGAGCAACACTTAACTTTAAGGTGTGCTGAGAACTAAATGTGATAATACATGTGAAGTGTGCCATCAGGTCATTGCTCAGTACCTAAGAACTATTGCTGTGGCTTTGATTGTGTGTGTGTATGCTTCAGCATTTCCCAGTTTGACCATGAGCCCCTCAGAATCACAGACTGTCGTTTATATTCACTTTTTATATCCGATGCAAAGTCACCATTACTTAAAAGGAATTCTGTAAACGTTTGGAATGAATAAATATAGGTAACAGAGAAGAAGGGTATGAGAAGGAAAGTAAATGTCAGTATTTTTCAGAAAACATACATATTTGTGTGTGTGTGTGTGTGTGTGTGTGTGTGTGTGTGTGTTATTTATATTTATCTATGTTGATATGGATAGGTTTGGATGAATGGCACCTGTCAGTCTGGCTAGCTCATGATCTCATGTTTCCTTATGCCTGTTCCTAAAACTATAATATTTTCTTCCCCCCCCCCCCGCCCATTTTATTTAAATTCAAGTTGGCTAACATATAGTATGGTATTGCTTTCATGAGTAGAATTTAGTGACTCATCACTTGCACAAAACACCCAGGGCTCATCCCAACAAGTGTCCTCCTTAATGCCCATCCCCATCTAGCCCATCCCCCACCCACCTCCCTCTTGTAACCCTGTTTGTTCTCTGTTTGGCTCTTACGGTTTGCCTCCCTCTCGGTTTTTATCTTATCTTATTTTTCCTCCCCTTCGCCTATGTTTATCTGTTTTATTTCTTGAATTCCAATATTTTCTTGAATCACAAACATATAATGTTTTTCACCAAAATGAAAAAGAATGTGAAATAAGAAAAATCTACGTTTAGTAGACAGTGAAGTCTGACTTGTCATATTTGTTAGTATGATCATTTATTTATTTACTCAGCACATAGTGACTACCTACTAGGAATCAGACTCAGTGGGGGGCTCTGGGTGGGAGGGGACACCGAGTGTTCAAGATAGGAGAAGGATATCCACAGGGGATGCTGTGGGCTTAGCTCCAGTCTGGAGGGGAGGGGCGGGGCGGGGGGAGGGGGAGCCCAGAGTATGTCCCGGGCAGGCTCACAAGTGCCTGTCCCATGGTGGCCTGTGAGCCATATGAATAGAGCACACAGTGCCAGATAGCTGATCTTACCGAATTTCTGGAACGTTAGGGGCACAGAGTTCCTTTTACTTCAAGATGAGATTCTTGTCAAAAATAGACCTAGAAAAATAGGACTGATATCAGAGTCAAAGTGTTATGATCTAATTCTTATTTTAGGAAGTATGAAAGCCTGGATCTTGCAACTGCCCTGATATTTAGTGAACTAAGAAAAATTCATTCATTTTTCCTTAAAAAAGAAAGCGTGTGAGCCTGAAATGAAGGGCTTAGCAGAGTGAGAACCTGGCCTGTTTGCATTCATTTTATAACTAAGCCCTCCATCTTCTCTGTAAATTCCATTGTAGAGATGTCTAACATTCCCGGGGAATAAAAAAAAGGCTGAAAGCCAAGACTCCCTTCAGAGAGAAGCTGAAGCTCCCTGTGCATTTCATCAAAAGAATTCCCAAATGCATGTGAAATCTACCACAGAACTGTAGGACTATTAGACAGTTTTATTTCTACCTCATAAAAATATTTCAAAACCTGTGGGAGTTTTAGGAAACCAGCACTCATCAATCCGTATCATTCCCAATTCAGGTGCCCTTGAGACACATCTCCAAGCAATTAGGGATGTTAATTTTGAAGCAAACTGTCACATGGTATATACTTCATTATCAGTGAGTGATAGATTGTTTAAAACCTTATCTCACTCAAAATCTTTATATGTATATATATATGTAGTGTGTGTCCATGTACATATGTGTGATTGTGTCTGTGAGTATAATAAAAGTAACATTTATAAAATAAAATTCAGGACTAATACCCATCTGTTTAAAATAGAGAAGTTTATGTAAAGAAGTCCATTAGCAATGTGAGTCTGTACTTCCTCTCTTCCCTTCTGCTTCTCTTCCTGGAAATGCAGCTGAGCTCATCTGCAGAAAAAAAACACAGTGCATTTGGTGGTTTTCTTTCAAAAGCCCTCTGCAGGTTAGTTGCGCTTTTCTCCCTCAAATGTCAATATTCCCGTCTCTATCCCCAAATAAAGAGTAAAGTAAAAACTTCTTCAGACCCATTTCTTTTCTTACTGTATCTCTGACTCGACAAGCTCAGATCCTTCTAGAAATGTGGCTCCGAATGCTCCCGATGCTGAGGAAAGCCACCATCCGTCTGGCCTTTGCTCGTCTGTAGGGCAGGGCAGGATAAGGCTGGGTAGGACAGGGCAGTCCTGCCTGCGAGACTAGGCAGGGAGAGAAGGGCGGGCCCCGGGGGGTGGACACAGGGGGTGTCATTAGCAAGGGGACAGGAGAAAGGAATAAAAATGGGACAAAGGTAGTTTATCTTGTTGACCCCCCATCTTAATTCTGTAAAATAATTCTGAAGAGTTTCTTCTTATGTTCAATTTGTTTATTTAGTTGTGTGTGTGTGTGTGTGTGTGTGTGTGCGCGCGCGCGTGCACGCGTGTGGTAGATTGTGGAGCTGTTAAGCAGGACCATGTTCTGTGCGAGAAAAGCAAAAGGAAAGCTTTCAGTAAGCTTCTCTTCCTTCCTTCCCTTCCAGGCACGCTTACGCCTTCACTCTCCAAGGAGAATACCTGTGTTTTAAAGTAATGTGTGAAAAGGAAAGGCTGATGTTTCCCCAGTTGTAACTTGCTGTAATCATCAGTGTCAGGAAGTTCTTCCTTAAATCATATTCACGTTCCACCGCTGATGCCGAAACGCGTTTCCTCTGGTTTGATCTTCAATCAGTGGCACCCAGATGCCTCTCTTCCCAGCGTCGAGAATTATGGGATGGTAGACCCATAAAGGTCATTTCCCTTCCATGCATTTCCTCCAAGCTTCACGATTTCCCCTTCTTTAATCCATCCCTGTAATCTCCTGTGTATCTTTACAGTGACACCCAGCCGTACCCATCCTGCAGCGTGACCAGGTCCCTGCCTGGGAGCCGGTCCGTGCAGCCTGGAAACATGACACCCCTCCATGGCTTGGAGCCCAGTCCACTCACGTTCATTCCTTGTCGCCTTTTGCACCCCAGTTCCTTTCTCGGTCCTCCATGAGCTCCCCTGAGCTCCTCCCAGAGCACTTTTCTAGGCGCTTGTGGTATTGTGTGTTGTAGCCAGCCCTGAACCAGGCAGTTACCTCAAGAGATGTCCAGCACTGTTGACTGGGGGATGAATAAATGAATAAAACAGCCTGTAAAGCCAGGAACTTATGATCGATAGTGATCGTGCAAAGCATACTAACCATTTTTATGGGAGGTATGAGATATGCTGGTATTTTGCACAGTTAGCAGTATAAACATTTAAGGTAATGAACTAGGGGCTTCCTCCTAGTCTTGCCGCCTTGGGTAAGTCTTTTCCCTTCTTCTTGTCTTCTTACTTGATCAATACCTTGAAGGGGTGAGTCTGGCTCAGCTCTGAGATCTCATCCAGATCTAAAATAATTTTTCCCGAAGATGGCATGGTTTCGCATAGTTTGGCACTCTGCACGTGAAAGAGTAACTCATGTTGATATCCAAGTTACTGAGTAGCTATGTGTATATAGTGAGAGTGAGCGAGAGCAAGAGAGGAATCTGTATCTGTCTATTTTTTTTTATCTATCACTGTTGCCAATACGAACAGGGTTAAGCCCTGGAGTAGAGAGCCAAGGGAGATCCAAGCAGTCTGCGTTTTGCAATCTGTCCAAGTGCAGGGACACCCAGGTTCTAAGACACAATTGTGTGAAGATATGAGGTTGAGGCAGAAAACATGCAAATCAGTGCCTGGAATATGAATACTTCTTGCCATCCCACCCTTGTTCTGGGAAGAGCACTTATGCCATTCTGGCATCTCTCTCCTTTTACTCTGTTGAAGGAAATATTCATTCCTTCCATCCCACCCCTGTGGCCACACTGCCATTTGTTTATGTCTGACAGTTTAGCCTGAAGTCATTAGTTATGCTTAAAAGAAATCACATGTATGGAGGAGTGAATACAGATGTTTACTGCCACAGGACCAGAAGGCACAGAATAGCTTCAAGTCATAGAGTGACCCGTCAGTTCAGACCGTGAAGCTTGGGATGCTAGTGTCGCATCTTGGCAAGGTCAGATTCATTTCTTGCAGAGGGGTTCCTCTTTTCCTTGTAGAAACAGAAGGATAAACGGGATCTACAAAATCCCATTGTTCTTTTTGCCTCCTGGAGAACGACTGAAGGTCAATTTTAATTTTTTCAGAAAATACGATTTTACTGCTGTTCTCAGTCCTGTTATGTATCTGTTATGGTCTGAATGTCCATGTTCCCCCCAACTTCATGTGTTGAAATCCTAGCCTTCAGGGTCATGGTATTAGGAGGTGGGGGCTTCGGGAGATGCTTAGGTCATGAGGCTGGAGCCCTCGTGAGCGGGCCTAATGCTCTTATAAGGGAAGCCCGAGAAACCCCCTCACCCCTTACAGCAAGAAGGAGCCAGCTCTGAAGGGAAAGTAGGTTTTCTCCAGATACCAAATATGTCGGCATCTCGATCTTGGACTTCCTAGCCTGCAGAACTGTGAGCAATACATTTCTGCTCTTTATGAGTCTACAATATTTTGTTAGAGCAGCGCGACTGGACCGAGACAGTGACTTCGTAAAGCCTGTAGTAAAAGCAGACATTTATGGAGCATTTTATGCGGGCCACTCCAAGTACTTCACACGTAGTATTTCATATACTATTTGCAACAACTCTAGGGGGCGTGCCCTGTGAAATTCTCTTCGATAAGGAGACCGAGGCTTAGTGGCTTGCCCAGGGTCTTAGTGTAAATAATCAGCACAGTTAGGACCAAAGTGGCAGCCCGATGCCAGAGTCCATGCTTTCAGTGACTGTTGTGCCCTGCAGAAGAGGGACCTCCCGTGTACTTGTAGGTACCTAAAAAGATCTGTGTCGTTCCCCTCCTTCGGCCAGCATTATGTAATAAGGAAGCAACAGTTGCTCAGATACAGTGCATTGGTTCTATACATATTTATTAAATGTCTTTCAGGGCCAGGGGCCTGCACAAGGTGCTCAGAATATGCTGGGCTAAAGCAGATGAGTTCCTGCTGTCAATGGGCCAGGCCCAGTGGGGGGATCAGAGGGCAATCAAACAGTCACTTACACAGATGCACAATCACAGACTGGGACAAATGCTGGGACGTAGAAGGAACGGGGACATGGCTTACCTCCTACGCCACTGTTTCTGATTTGATATTTTAACCTTCCACTTGCTTTTGTACCAACTGCTGTTTCAGCGGGTGAAAAGGGAGGGTCCCTTATACTGACCTTTTATGTTTGCACTGGAGAGATTTAATTAAGTACAGAACAAATGAGATTAGGTAAGGGGTAGGGGGCAGATAAAGTAGGTAAACTTAATTGTTTAAATAGATTTCGTCCAGATTTAATTGTCTGTGAAGACCATCCGTCACGGGTGCTCCTTCTTTTCCAGTTACTTAGAAACTAACATTGACATACCCCTTGGCAGTGAGCAAGGCTGTTTCAGATCAGGTCATTACAGGGGACATTGTCAAGAAAGGGGACATTGTCACCTTTCACAGAGGAGGAAGCTGAGCCGTGGAGAAGTCCGCAGAATCATGTCTTCCAGGAAGTGATGAGCTGGCATCATCCCTCCAGTGCTTGCTTGTCCCTTGACCTTTCCTCTGTTCCATGCAGTGACGATTATTTCCATGGTCATGGCTACTAAATCCTTCTCAGAGTGTTTCTTTCCCCCAGCATTTTTTTATGGGCTGCATGTAAAAGGAATGCCTGTACCGTCACAAAATTGTGAATGAAATACATAGCATAGGCAAGTGCAGAGGAATCAATGGAAGGAAACGGAATTTAGCAGGTTTTTCCCTTTCGGAAAACTTTTTGTTGTTGGTTTTGGTGACAGCCGAATATAAAGCCCCAGGTGGGCGGCCAGAGCAGGGAGCCGAGGAGGACACGTGGAGTACACACACAGGTACCCAAAAAGCCGAGAGCTTGGCCTGTCCAGAAGGCTCTGCAGGGAAGGGACCATGTTCTCCTGTGTTTCTTCTGTGCAATTAAAAGCCCCTCCCTTGACTCCCAGGAGCCTCTGCTTCCTGCTCTGTGAGTACCTGGCCCCTCACTGTCAAGTTGCCTGTCCCACCTTACCGCAGGATTCTCCCTCCCCGGGACCTCGTGTCTGTCCTCACGAGCGTGCGCCTCGATGCCTGGCACATAGTGGGGGGGGGGGTGGGGAGCCGATGAATGTTTCATGGGTGGACTCTTCGGGAAGAAGAAAACTCTCAAACTTCAGAATAACTTTTCTGTCACTGGGGCCGCTGTTTGAAGGAAAAATGAGCGATAAGGTCAAAGAATCCCCTTTTCTCCGCTAGTCCAATCATGCCTGTGGCACTTTACTGCCAGGTCCACATTTGATCTAAGCTACTTAATTTCTTCACCCTCTTTTCTTGCTGAAGATTCTTTCCCACACAGGTCATAGAAGAGGGGCCGATGTAATCATGAAAACTGAAACCTTGCAGTCCCTCACTCACAGATCCATTGATGTGCTGACATTTGTGCCCAGAATGGGGGAACTAGAGATGAAAGGCCACCCCCCTCAGAGTCTGCTCTAAGCATAACTGTATTCAGTGGCTCTGAGATGAGGGAGCGAGTCCTACCCCATGGCCACAAATAATAGAAGTGAGATATCTTAAGTGTTGACGTAGAAGTATTTAAAGGTGTTTTTGATACACAGAGGAGGGCTCCAGTCTGCCTGGGAAGCAGGGAGGCAGCACCAAGCAGGTGGGACTTGTTATACTGGGTGCTGAAGCATGAGTAGGAGTTTGCCAGGTAGAGGAGAGTGGAGTAGGGTCAGAGCACGAGAGCCCTTTGTACAGACGGAGCCCTGTGTGTGAAGGCATTTGGAAGGAGGCAACATAGCTTTATGACTTCGCTGCTGTGCATCTTCTAAATGGGAGGAACGAGGCTGCGAACATGGGCTAGGGTCAGATCCTAATTGGCTTATGTAGCCTCCTGTGGAGTAGATTTATTAGGCAATGAGGAATCATTGAAAAATACTGAGTGAAGGCCATAGTGCGATGTGCTCTTTTAGGTGAGGAGGATGATTTTCTTGTTATGTGGAAGACACATTGTGGGGTCTGTGGAGTGGGGTGTTTGATCCCCCCATTATGAAGCTATCAGCAGTAGAGCTGGAAGGAGAGAGACAGCAGAGGCTTACCCAGTGGGATGTCAGGAAAGGAAGGGAGGCCTGGGCAGGTGTTGGACGATGTGAAAATCAGCTGACTGGGGACCGTGGAGAGGAAGCATCTCTCAGGATAGCCAGCTTTCTGGCTCAGGGCGCTGGGTGTCAGTCACCAAGTAGGGGCTGCATTGAACCCTCTTGTGTCAAAAGCTTTAAAAAATGGCCCAGGGCGCAGACGCGTACCCTTTGCAGCCACCCTTGAGTTTGTATTCTTTTCCTTTTCTAAAGAAGAGGAAACGAACCCAGCGCTCAAAGATGTTGAGTAACTCAGCCAAGGCCTCACAGCTCACGTGTGGCAGCGCTGGGGTTCAAAGCTAGGTTCGCCCAGCTGGAATCCCACCCTGTGCAAAGCTGCTGCCCCCACGGGGAGGTGCCCCACGTGGAGGAAGCTAACGGGTCCCTTGCGAGGCCGGGGTGCGCTGACGGAGGGGATAGAGATAGTGGGGGGGGGGGCTTTTTTTTTATTTTTTAAGATGTCAGCAGAAGCATTTCTATAGGCACGGCGGAAGGAGACAGCGGAAGGAGAGGATGCCTTTCCTCCATCTAGGGGATGTAGTGCAGTCAGGGGACTCTGTGGGTGCGAGGGCGGGGCTGGCGTTAGGACCCAGGCAGTGCCACCCTCCCTCGGACACAGGAATCAGGGCTTTGCGGAAAGGAAACTCCAGAGGGAGCAGTGAGGAACAGAGGTCCCGGGCTTCCGGGCAGGGCAAGTCGGTGGGGTGGGCATCTGCAGGGAATCAGGGAAGCTGCCTCGGTGCCTTCAGGACGCTGGGAAAGTCAGAGCCTCACAGAGGCGCTGGTCCGCGAGGCTTGCGGGGGAGGAACCGGTCAGTGTCGCCTCTGGCCTGTCCAGCTGCGGCTCAGCGGCTCCCCCAGGGTTGCTGTCTTCATTTCCCTTCCAGATGCTTCTAAACCCTCACTATGGGGGGAGACAAAGCAGTGCAGCTTAACTTCCAGGAAGGCGAGGCCTGTGGACTCGAAACCGCTCCCTCCACCAAGGGCCAGGCGATAGCTTGGCCTTCACATCTCAGCTGTCCCAGATAGGAAAGGAACACAGCTGAATCATTCGTTTGTGTATTTTATTTTATGCACAATGATCAACACAGCCTTGTTGAGTTAAAAAGGATCAGTGTCTTGAGAGAAAAGCATTGCAGTCTGGGTCTCGATTCAGCTTTTGGAAGGCACCGGTAGATTCTGTCGGTGGTCCCTGAAAGGCTGAAGGTTTCTTTGTGGATGTTTGTGTTGGAGAGGGTGCCAGGGATGGGCGGAAAGAGAGCTGGGTCCCGGGTCCCCACTCTGCTCACAGTGGGAACACATAAGGCCTATGCTCTTTTCTTCCACCCTGAGGACAGCGTATTGATTACTGGTGTCTGTGTTTCTATCACATCAAACCTGACTACCTGGCTCCTTTCGTTTAAAACCATTTTCTTCTCTTTCTTGAGGAGGACTGTCTTTAGTTTGTCATTCAGTCCACTAGTTGATCTCTTAAGGCGTGTTTCCCTGTCTTGTTCCTTTTACACCATCGGTTACATAAACACTAGGAAATACAGTTCTTGTCATTATCATTAGAAATGAATTCAGAAGAGGCAACACATGATTAACGTTCATCTTCTAAGTCCTAAATTTCAGGAGAGATTGAGTAAAAAATATTCTCAGGAAAGATGAACGAAATATACTCTCATAAACATGTACACGTAGTTTGAGACGCCCCCACTCCTGCCCTGGCATGTGTCAGAATCAGAGTTGGTTTCCATGTTGGCCATCAGGTGCCAGTGACGATCCCGGGACACCGTGCCCATCTGTCTGGACCGTGGGGATGCGTGCCTCCGTGTTCTATAGAGAGCGAGTTGATTTTTGCACCACTCCTTGGAATGACTTGGCATCTGATGTCTTTTCCTCAGGAACCGTGGAGCACTCAGCACATCCCAGCGCTGTTTTCAGCCTTCTGTGGCCTCCTGGTTGCGCTTTCCTACCATCTGAGCCGGCAGAGCAGTGACCCCTCAGTGCTCCTGTGAGTAACACGCACCGCTGTGCCTGGTTCCCGTGGCCCTCGCCTTGTCACAGGGGTGAGAGGGCCATGGCCCGCATGGTGGCTGGACTCCTGTGCTGTTCACGCAGCCAACCACCCGGCGAGGACAGGAGAGGTGCAGGACCGGCCAAACACTAATGGAAATCAAGCACCAACTTTTAGCGAACATTTAACCTCTGCTCTTGCTTTTGGAGTAAAACGCAAGTGCCAGGGACACAGGGCTGTTAGCTCCCAAGTGCTGCTTTTGACTTTCCCTTGGGTGAATTGTGTGGGCAGCTCCCACCTCAACAAGGACCCTTTCCGGGCCCGTGAAGCAGAATCGCTAGGTGGTTACCCTGTGGAGACTTGATGGGCATCTCTGCAAGGTTTGCAGTTCGTTCTGTTTTTTTTTTTGTTCCAAACAGGGCTGTGCCCACATTTTAAAATATATTTAATAGTAATCTTAGTCACTTGAAATATACTTTCCTACCTTCTCTTTAATTGTGCCTTTTATTATTTTTACTTGAAATGTACTATCTTCCCTTTAAATTGTGCCTTTTATTATTATTTTTTAAAAAAATTTATTTGGGGGAGAGAGAGAGTATGCAGGGGAGGGGTGGAGAGAGAGAGGGACAGAGAATCCCAAGCAGGTTCCACACTGTCAGCACAGAGACCGATGCGGGACTCAAACTCATGAATCGTGAGATCAATACCTGAGCTGAAATCAAGAGTCAGATGCTTCACTGACTGAGCCACCCAGGCACCTCTAATTGTGTCTTTTAAATCTTTGATAAATTTGCACTTGGGAAGTAGAAACACTTCCTGGGATGCCAGAGTTTCAGATAGCAATCATCTCATGTCATTTTTCCAAATGTACAGATTTTGACCATAACTGCGTGGGGGCCAGAGAAACCATTGTTTTAGGCTGCCACATGCAGCAAAATAAAAGACGCGGGAAATGGGCAAAAGTTACATGTGGTTTGTGCAGTTTTTCACGTCAAGTATTTTACTGAAGTGTTGAGTTTTGCTGCCATTTTTATGTGCGGAGGAAGCCCCGATGGGCTGATACAGAGAAGCTCTGTGAGCTTCGCTGTTGGCAATCAGCTGCCCATTCCTCTTGAGGTCCTTGACTCCTTTAATTAGGAGGGAATCTGAGAATCAAAACATTAGATTTGCGATCACCTGAATACACGCCTCTTCCTCTTTATTATGAATTAATCAAAGGAGCGAGCCCTTGCTTCGGTCATTTGGGAGTGAGAGGTCTCAGGTGAGGCTGTTTACCTGGAACGTTGTGACAGGCACATACTTTAAAGAGTATAACCTGTGCGTTTGTTCGTTTCCAGGTCCTTCATTCATTGTAGATTGCTTCCTAAATTTCTACATCAGAACCTGGAAGAGTTGGCCGCCGACCCTCTTCCCAAGAAGATGAAAGGCTCGGTGGTGAGATATTTGTGTTGCATAATGTACATGAGGATTTTGCTTAACACGGCCTGGCATGTGCTGGCGAAGCTCAGGTTCTCAGCGGGGCCCTGGCTAGGCGGGAATGACAGTCACCGGTGCAGAGAGAGGTGCCTTGTCTTGGTCTACAGTTGGCACATGGACTGTTGAGCCACCTGGCAGGTGTGGACCTTCGACAGCCTCTCGAAGGCAGATGCTATATATGCCACGGTCACTCCGTTGGTCCTCAGCTGATGGCAGTTTGCTCGGCTCTTTGAATGAAACGAGTTCGGTCAATGCTGCCCCCTGCTGGCGCCAGGCAGCAGGCCGGCTGCACACAAATAAAAGCTCATCTGCCAAGCTGGTTCCTAATGGGCTCCACACAGTCCTCTCCACACCTACTGGCCTCAGCCTTGCGCTGAGCTCAGAGTGCGCTTCCCACGTTCAGGGTTGACACTTGCACAGCCCTTGTGAGGAGCCCTTGGGTTTTAAGACTTACATCTGGGCTGTTGGAGAGGGGAGCGACTTTATGGGATGGAGCGTGTGAGGGGAGAAGGAAAGAGGTAAAGAAGGAAGAACAGAACACAGAGACTTTAGAAGAAGGATGCTCTTTTCTGTTCGCCGGGAAAATGGCTTGGGGTGGTTTCAAACATCATCTGAGGAGGGGTAGCGTCTTTGATATCATCTTCCAAACGTTACCGCTTTCAAAAGCAATGCTCATTTGTTGTGTAATCTCCCATTCGAGTGTTGAGCTTGGGGTGATCTGCTGGCTGGAAGTCATGCCTTTCCTAGTTTTTGAGGAACGACGGATCAATGGAAAAGCGGCAAATGACCCATTGATTGCAGGCTCCTCCAGCCAGGAGATGCGTCTCATTTGTCTTGGCCTCCACGGTGCCAAGCGCCTGATGCTGATAACTGCCGTTGAATTTAGATGAGATTCAATTGCAATCCGCAATTTCAAGACAAGTCAAGTGCAGGACTCGGGCAACACAATAACATTTAAAAACTTCACACCTAGCCCCCTGTGCCTTTGAGTGTGGGTGCAGTTCAAGCCAACACATTGAGGAAGCAAAGCACAGTCACTGTGACTAAGGACGTGGTTCATGAATTGGACAAGCAGAGGTATGTTTACAAGCAGGGCAGGAGGTAAAGCAGCTGGGGCCGATAGGATGGCAGCTAAAAAGGGAGGAACACATTGACACTGAAACATCGCATCAGCAACCTGATCTCTGACATCTACCCCAGGAGGTTTACAGGGTCAAACTTGACATTCCTAGGTCAGTTGCCATAAAAGTCCTGGAATGGCCCGATGTCTCCCCCAAAGGTTTCCTATAGGTATCTGAGAAAAACTGTTCTCCCCAAATGTTCCCTGATTTCATGGAATCATGAGGATGCTTTCTGATTTGTTGCCTTGAAAATAACGTATGGACAACGAAGAAATCCACCAAGAAGGTTGCTTGGCAGAGGCTGACAGCATCTCCTTAGATGTGATGGGCTAGGAGTTGCCTTCCCCAGTTTTCATACACTTTGAAACGCTCTGTATAGTGAAGCGCACATAACCTGTAGGTGATTTAATGTGACCTGTGTTCTCTCTGAAAAGTCTTCTGGTCTAAGGAGAATATTTTAATAGGACTACCACATTTAGATTTTAGAGTTTGGTATATAAAACCTTTTGTGCCCTAGTGCAAGTGCGAGATTTCTCTCCTTGTCTCTGATTTTATTTCTCTGTGTCTGTCCGGCTCTCTCTTTTTCGCTCCCTCTTTTCTTAAATTTCACTGTGTATGAGAAGTCCCTAAGGAGCCTCCTTAGATCAGGTTTCCAGCCCTTCCTCCTATTCCGATTCATTTGGCCTGTGCCAGGGCCTGGGGATCTGCATGTTTACAAGGCTGTCCCCACAGACTGGTCTTCCAGGGACATTGATCGAGAACTAGAGATACCTAGAGCTCCATCAGTGGGCTTCCACTTTTCCATATGATCATTGCCAGCTATGCACTCAGTTAGTAACAATGTGAACTTTCCACTCCTGGTTAAGTTTCTTCTTATCCCTCTGCCTCATGAGCTTGGTCTATTTCTGCCTCATGAGCTTGGTCTATTTCTTTCTTTAAGTTTTTTTTTTTATGTTTATTTGTTTTTGAGCGAGAGACAGAGCATGAGCAGGGGAGGGGCAGAGAGAAGGAGACACAGAATCTGAGGCAGGCTCCAGGCTCTGAGCTGTCAGCACAGAGCCTGAAGTGGGACTCGAACTCACGAACCACGAGATCATGACCTGAGCCGAAGTCAGACGCTCAGCTGACTGAGCTGCGCCCAGGCGCCCCTTGGTCTTTCTGTTTCTATCCTCACTCATCCTCCTCAATCCCTATACTCTTCACCCATTCAGATATGCTACTTCCATTGTATCTATTTTTCTCAGTTCCTAGAAACAAAAAATAGACCACCAACAAAACAAACGACTACCTCATTCTTATTTGTACAATTCAAACAACTTCTTTGTAACCACTGGTTGTATCATTAGGTTTCTCTGGCACCATGCTGTCTATATTTACTGTGTGTGTAGTTTGGAACCAGCGCTTTTTAAAAAAAATTATTTATTTTATTATTTATTTTTGAGAGAGAGAGAGGAAGAATGAGTGGTGGAGGGGCAGAGGGAGTGGGAGAGATTAGAGCCTGACATGGGGTTCATGCTCATGAACTGTGAGGTCGTGACCTGAGCCAAAATCAAGAGCCGGAAGCTTAACCAGCTGAGCCATCCAGTGCCCCGGGATGAGGCGTTCTTCAGCTTCTTTTTTAGGGTTGGAGCATGAAGTACTACATAAGATGTCACAATGGATTTTAAATATTCAATGTACTAAGCCCCAATATATTAATTAGTTAAATATGCATGGAATCAACATTAAAATAGGGAGCCAAAACCTTAATATTATTGAATATTGTTTTGGAAGTTCTGGCTTGTGTTAAGTCCTAAAAGAAAAAAAAAAAAAAAGTAGATTGCATTACTGTATACATTTAGGTGCACAGCAAAATTTTTAAATATCGATCATGATCAGTATAAGAATTCACAAATACCCCTAGAGACAAAGAAACTTAGAAAAACAAGAGCATTCTAACACATCAGAAATAACTTTAGAAAATATAATGAGACCATAATCCCACTCACAGTGGCAACAAAATACATGAATTGATAATAGGAAAGATTTTACCAAGTAATGTCAGAAACAAAGAAAACCACAGCAGTCTATTAAAATGCAAATGAGCTTCTGAATAAGTGGTGATAAATAGACATAACCTGATTTTGGATAGGAAGGTCGAGATTTATTAAATGCCAATTCTTCCTAATAAATTTATAGGTTTAATATAGTTCAAAACAGTTCCAGAGGAATTATATTCACAACTTGGGGAAATGATTCTAAGATTCACTTAGAAGAATAGCCATTAATAATAGCTTTAAAAAATCTGAAAAAAGAAGAATAAGAAAGAGGAACTTAGCACTTTGGGATTTAAGAGTATATTATAAAGATTGAGTAATCGGAAGAAAAAAAAAATGAGACTGATCCAAGAGTGGAGAATGGGATTAGTGAATCAGTAAAACACAGAAAGGAGACAAATTATTTATAGGAATGTATTATGTGAAAATTACATGTCACAATCAAGAATTGATTAATCAGTGTATGGTGCTGAGGTAATTGTTTAGCAGTGGGAGGGATAAAAAGGGATTTTATGTGCTGATCCCTCACCAGAAAGAAAAAGAAAGATCAAACGAGACTTTTCCATTTGGCAAGTTATGGCAGGCTGACTTATTATAGCCAAACTCTCTGCTGATTAAAACTGAAAATTCTGAACAAAATACAAAAAAAAAAGTCCTTCTTGTATGTGGAAAAAAAGTGACAAAAGATAAGGAATTATCAAGTCAAAGTCTGAGTGAACAGGGAGACCTGGAGGAAGCAGAGCAGGAAACTGCTTTTGCCTCAAGAGCACCTGCCCAACCAGGGGATCGTGAGCCTCAGTGTTCAGCCCTCAAACGGCGGGGAAGAGAAAAGAAAGCCCAAGACTGCCAACGTGGGTGTGCAGTGGGGACCCACACTGAGTCACCCACCCTCAGTGGGAGGGTGAACCAGAAGGAATCAGTTGCATCCTCCGCAGTGCCTGGAGACTGCATGGTACTGGCCTCGGTGCTGAACACAATGGCCCTGGATCCCTGGGATGTTGTGGTCCGCTCCGCTGTGGGCTTTCAGTCCACATTCTGACACCCCTAACCCCTAAATTTATGGAGTGAATTTGAAGCGGCCCCCAACCAAGAACACCTCATGGCAAAATGAAACACACATCCTCTCTAGAGGATCCTTTCCTCCTAGGTCTCCACGTGTTCCCCAACCCGTTTTTCTAAGGGAAATGAGCAGCTCTCGCTAAAAAAATGTAAAAACTACACAAGGAAACAAGGAACCAGCAGAAACGGGTCTTCAAGTACTTGAAGCACTTGAACTACCAGACACATTTTAAAACTACTTAATGTGTTTAAAGGAATAAGAGGTAAAACTTATAGACAATGGAAAATACTAAAATGATCCAGCATGTTTGAAAGAGAACCAAATAGACCTTTCTAAATGAACAAACAAAAAAATGGGAAAAAATGAAGCAGTTGAAGTAAACACACACACACACACACACACACACACACATGAGATTAGACACCTCTGGTGAGAGAATTAGTGAACTACAAGACAGAAGAAAGTACCCAGGATGCAACACTAATAGACAAAAAATTAGGAAATACAACAGAAAGACAAAGATAGGTGACACAGACTAAGAGGATCTAACATACATGTAATCAGAATTCCAGAAAAATGGGAGAGAGAGACTGGAGCCTAATCAATGTCTGATGAGATGATATCTGAAAATTTGCCGGAATTGATGAAAGACACTGATCTAGGGACTCAAGAGTGCCAGTGAATCACATGCAGGGTAAAACAAGGAAGAGAGAATCCACACAGGACAAACCTTAGTGAAAGTGCAGATATCAAAGACACAGACCATCTTAAAGCAGTTAAACAAAAGAATGGATTACATTCAAGGGAATGATGAATGGAAAGCTCCCTTATCAAAACCCATCATAGAAGCCAGAAGTTTGATGTATTCAATGTCCTGGAAAGAAAGTATCTGCCAGGGTAGAATTCTATGCCCAGTGAAAAGATCTTTAATTTTTTTTTTTTAATGTTTGTTTATTTATTTAGAGAGAGAGAGCGAGACAGCGTGAGCAGAGGTGGCGCAGAAAGAGAGGGAGAGAGAGAAAGAATCCCAAGCAGGCTCTGTGCCGGTGCTCCCAGTGAAAATATCATTAAAGAACCAGGGACAAAATAAAAATATTTTACATAAACAGAAGCCGAGAGGCTTTCGCTAAATGTAGTTCTGAGTGATGTTCTTCAGATGGTCTCAGACAGAAAGTCTAATTCGCAAGAGAGAACAAGGAGAAAAAAAAAAGTGGCAGATACACTGGTAAATTTAAGCAAACATGAGCCGTGCAAAACCACACAAGGGTAACATAAAACTCTGGATGGAAGGAGACATGGACTCCAAGACTTAAAAATTCTTCGTAATGTCCCGGAGGCAAATAAAGATCCTGATTAAGACTGGTAAGTGAAGTATGCTTATTGGAATGTTTGGTGTAACTGCTGAAGGAGTAGAAACACAGTGTGTAACTTCCTACTCACTACAGAGGGAGGAACAGAATGACGAAAGAAAAAATGGCTCTTCATAAGTAACAAAATAGAACGGGCCTCCTCTGTGATGCTCTGCTTAAAAGTCAGTTCCAGAAGGGTTATAAGCCTAAATAGGAGATGACAAAACCTGAGAGTGCTTAGAATCATAATAGAGGAAATTATCTTTATGGTACCTCCAGGGTAGGGAAGAATTTTTCAAACGAAAACAACAAAAAATTGAAGTTTACTAAAATTATGACCTTTGATTTATCAAATAATGCCCAAAAAGAAGACTTAAAAAAATAAGCCACAGAATGGGAAATAATGTTTAAAATGTGTATAGTAGATAAAGCACCAGTGTAGAGATGAATACACAATTACTATAAATCAACAAGAAAGCCAGATATGTCAATTAAAAATGGCCAAAAAGGCGGCATCTGGGTGGCTCAGTCGGTTAAGCCTCCGACTTCTGCTCGGGTCATGATCTCGCGGTTTGTGAGTTCGAGCCCCGTGTTGGGCTCTGTGCTGACAGTGCGGAGCCTGGAGTCTGCTTCAGATTCTTTGTCTCCCTCTGTCTCCACTCCACTCCTGCTTGTGCTCTGTCTCTCTCTGTCTTTCAAAAATGAATAAACATTAAAAAAAAAATGGCCAAAAGGCTTGCACATGCACTTCACAAGAGAGGAAATAAAAATAGCCCAAAACATGAATATGTATGTAAGCTAATTAATAATCAGGAACCTCCACACTAAAACCACACTGTGTTACCATTTCACACTTGCTAGACTGACAAAAAATTAAAAGTTCCCACACTGTTAAGTGTAGAGCAAGGGAACTCTTATGAACTGCTGGTGGGGGTGTGAATTACTGTGTATATTTTGGAAACAGTTTGGGATTATAAGGTTGAAGATGCATATATACTACAGCCAGCAATTTTACTCTTAGATTTTTATCCCGGAGCAAATCTTGCACATTTATACCAGAACACACACGTAAGATTGTTCCTTTTAGCAATAATTCATAAGAGCCCTCAACTGAAGCCACTAGAAATTCTACCAACAGTGCAATGACTAGCGTGCAGCAGAACAGATCTTACTGGAGCCATATGCAATGGCACGGGTGAGTCTTGACCATGTAATGTGGAGCAAAGGAGGCAAGACACAAAGATGTCTCGTATAGTGCCATCCATTGGGTAAAAGTAGACAAACAATCACATATGCAAGTAGCAAAATCATTCTTGTTTAAAAAGCAAGAAACTTATTTTCACTGGAGTCAGGATAGTTAATGCGGAACCCCAAGAGGGGATAGAAAGGTTTGTGATCAGAGAGCCGCATAAAGGGATTTCTTGGGACTAGAAATGCTAGATTTCTTGAACCAGTTGGTAGTAACTGAGATGCTTACTTTATAATTATTTTTTATCTATCTTCTATCTGTCTATCTATCTATCTATCTATCTTTAAGTTTAATTACTTATTTTGAGAGAGAGAGAGCAAGGGAGAGGCAGAGAGAGAGAGAGAATCCCAAGCAGGCTCTGCACTTTTAGCAAGGAGCCTGACCCAGGGCTCGATCCCACGAACCATGAGATCATGACTTGAGCTGAAACCAAGAGTTGGACACTCAACCAACTGAGCCATCCAGGCGCCCTTTATAATTATTTTTTAAATTACATTTATCTATTTTATGCACTTTTTTGTATTCCTGGATCACAGTTTTAAAAATGTGAAAGAAATTTTCCAAAAAAGGTATGAAATAAAATCAAACATTTATTCAAATTCTAGAAAGGGGATGATTTTCCAGACTTGGAATCTATAAAATGAAAATAAATAAAACGCACACACATACACACACACACAGATGTGAGTCCATAAAGCTTTTATACTTCTATATGTTTAATTAATTAATTTAATTAATTAATTTAAAGATAATAAAATTAAATAATTTGGTAAAATATTCAATACAAATTTGATAAAAGTTAAATATCTTTCTTCTACCAACAACTCACACTTTAATTGTTAAAACTCTATAAGCAAATGATATCAATATATGTATTTCACTTTAGGGACAAAATATTTCGAAGTAATTGTGAGGACCATATTTACCCTTCTTATAAAGAAAGAAATACAGATTAAAGTAAGAGAGTTGTTTTGTTTTTTTTTTTTGTTTTTTGTTTTGTTTTGTTTTTTTGTTTTTTTGGGTTTTTTTTTGTCCACTCAATCAGCACAGGATAAATTAATGATATTGCCAACTGGAACAAGATGAGATTTCTTAGACATTGTACTTGTGTAAATTATTACAATCATCTGGAAAAGCATAATTTATCAAGAATTCTAAAATTCATCACCTATAATATAATAAGTCGATTTATCAGAGGTGGTCTAAAGGATGAATTCAAAATATGAAAAAAAGATTTAGGTACATCAAGATCATGACTGCAGCATAATTCATCATGGTAAAAAATGGAAGATAACCCAGAGCCTAACAGTCGGGGAGTGCTTGCACTAAATACAGCATATTCCCTTTCAGTCATGAATTTAATGTTTTAAGTTTCCACTATGGCACTGTTTGTATGTGTACGTGTATGGGTCATCACAAGATGGAAAATTAGTTCGCTGGTACGTGGCTATTAGTAAGTCTATACAATAATATGCATATATGTAGTGCTTACAAAAGAAAGTACAGTTGAAAAAGATAAAAAATTATATGCACACTAAGATTAGATCTTCATAAGCTATGCATAGGTAATACGTATGATGTATATATGTATATGTATGATGTATAATCATAATATACATCATGATTACAGCTAGAACCGTGCCTCAGCATTCGCAGGCAAAAATACTGAACCAGAAAGCATAAAAATGCTAATATTGTTAGTGTCAGGATGCAATGATCACGAATGATCTATTCCCTTTCTTCTCTGTGTCCTAGAGTGCTGCAATATTATGTTATCCTATAATGGAAATGTTAATTAATACTAAAAATTTGCAGAGACCTTCTAAATTTGTATTTTTCTCAGATGTTTTATACTCTAATTTTTATTTGTTTATTTAAAAAATTAATGTTTATTTGTTTTTGAGAGAGAGAGAGAGAGAAACAGAGCACGAGTGGGGAGGGGCAAAGAGAGAGGGAGACACGGAATCCGAAGCAGGCTCCAGGCTCTGAGCTGTCAGCACAGAGCCCGACACAGAGCTCGAATCCCCGAACTCTGAGATCATGACCTTAGCCAAAGTCTGACACTTAACCAGCTGATCTACCCAGGTGCCCTGTATAATGTGTATTTAAATGAGCAAAAATTATTTAGTGAGAAACCCAAAATTAAAAACTTTTTACAGTGTTTCAGGCTACTTTCATAGGAGACAACAACAATCTCTGATGACTAGGTGTTTTCCAGATTCCTTTTCAAAAATAGTATTTTCACGTTTGCTGCACTGTACTGCATTTAAAGACACCCATGAAACAGTGGTGCTTGTAAGAATTATAGTTGTGTATTAGTAAGTAGCGTTGTGTCACTGAACAAATATGTTTATAAAAATCTGCTGCATTTCGGGGTACCTGGGTGGCTCAGTCAGTTAAGTGTCCGACTTCAGCTCAGGTCATGATCTTGCAGTTTGTGAGTTCAAGCCCCACAACGGGCTATGTGCTGACAGCTCAGAGCCTGGAGCCCGTTTCGGATTCTGTGTCTCCCTCTCCTTCTGCCCCTCCCCTGCTCACACTCTGTGTGTGTGTGTGTGTGTGTGTGTGTGTGTGTGTGTGTGTGTGTGTGTCTCCCTCTCAAAAATAAATAAACATAAAAAAATTTTAAAAAAATCTGCTGCATTTCATACTCTTTGTAAAGGCACATGTATAAAAATTTCTAAGGAAAAGTATATTTTCAGGAATACAATTTTTGGAGCAGCATAGTATCTGGTTTTTGGTGGCTGTAGGGAAAGAGGGAACCTTTTCTTTTTCTTTTGCTAATGTTACTTTCACCAGTATTAACACAGTGGTCTGTGGTTTCATTAATTAGCACTAGCTTGAAAAGCTCAATAATCACCATTTGCCATTGCCTTTGCTGAAGAGTCTGCTCAAAACTTTGCCGGTTTGCAGCTGGGAGGGGGATGGGGGAATTGTTTGGCTTCTTGCTATTGGTTTGTGAAGCTTTTATGTATTACAGATGCAGTTTGTGCTTTGCAACTACTTTTCTCAGTCTTGGCTTGCCTTTTCATTTTATAACAATGTATTTTGAAGAACAGCTGGTTTAAATGTTCATGAACTCCAATTGAATAACTTTTTTTCCCTTTAAAGTTCCACTTTTCAGTGTTTTGTTTGGGAAAGCTTTGCTAAACCCAAGGTCACTAAGATTTCCTCTTATGTCTTCTTTGAGAAATGTAACAGTTTGTTACGTTTATAATGCACATTGACTTAGGTTTTGTGTGTGATGTGAAGTAAATGTCAAGGTGTTTTTTTGTTTTGTTTTGTTTTCTGTTTTTTCCCCATTCCATTTGTGGAAAGAATTATCCTTCCCCTCATTTAGAGGGAAGGTGTTTTTTCACATTGTCACTTTTGTTTAAAATCCATTGACTGTGTATGTTTTCGTCTATGTCTGGGCTCTTTGTTCTGTTCTCTTGATCAAGATGTATACTTTATGCCAATACCATCAAGGCTTGATTCCTGCAGCTTTGTAATAAGTCTTCAAATCAGATATTGTATATCCTCCAACTTTGTTCTTCCTTTTCAAAGTTGTTTTGCCTCTTCTAGATCTATTGCATTTCCAAGTAAATTTATGTCGCATTCTAGGGAAGGAAATAAACCACTGAGATGTTGCAGATCAGTGGTTGTCTCCAGACAGAGGAGAAAAGGGGGTGTAGGTTAGAAAAGGTCGGGAGAGGAAACTTTAGGGCACCATGGCTGTGCTACTTATTTTCATTGTGGTTGTGGTTTTCATGGGGATATCCACGTGTCAAAACTCATCAAATGGTACACTTTATGTATGTGCTGGGGTTTTGTATGTCAGTCACACCTCAAGAAAGTTGTTCAAAATAACAATAGAGGGGTATCTGGGTGGCTCAGTTGGTTAAGCCTCAGACTTTGGCTCAAGTCATGATCTAGTGGTTCGTGAGTTCAAGTCCCAAGCCGGGCTCTGTGCTGACAGCTCAGAGCCTGGAGCCTGATTCAGATTCTGTGTCTCCCTCTCTCTCTGACCCTCCCCTGTTCATGTTCTGTCTCTGTCTCTGTCTGTCTCTCTCTCAAAAATAAACATAAAAAATGTTTTTAATTAAAAAAAAGAATAAAGCTAACAATACGGGGGCACCTGGGTGGCTCAGTCTTGATTTCAGCTCAGGTCATGATTCCAGGGTTGTGGGATTGAGCCCCACATCAGGCTCCATGATGAGCATGGAACCTGCTTAACATTCTCTCTTTCTCTCTCTCTGCCCCTCCCCTGCTCCTGCACAGGTGCGCGCTCTCTCTCTCTCTCTCTCTCTTTCTGTTTCTCTCCCTCTCCCTCTCTCTCTCTCCCTCTCTTGCTCTCTCTCTAACTTAAAAAAATAAAAATAACAATACAGGAAAGAAATGGGCAGGAGGAACATTTTTGTAAATAAAGACTAAAATCAGTAGAATTCCTATATATCATCCAACTGTGAAAAAAATACCAATAATTAGAGCTCATTCTCTTGCTTCAAAAAACCTAGAAATGTAAGCCTCCTCCCCTCACCAGCTGCCCTCATGGCCCACTATTTTGCCTTTAGGCAAGAATGGTTGGTCAGTTATAGATAAGACTTACTTTTCAATGAGAATATTTGGGAAAATGTTTATCTTCCTTTCGGATAAGGATTCAGTAATTAGAATAAATTCTTTAATGTTTATTTTTGAGAGAGAGGAAGAGGGCACACGCATGCGTGTGCAAACACACACACATGCACACACGCGCTCAAGTGGGGGAGGGGGAGAGAGGGAGACAGAAGATCCGAAGCAGGCTCCACACTGACAGCACAGAGCCCGATGTGGGGCTTGAACTCATGGAACCGGGAGGTCATGACCTGAGCTGAAGTTGGATACTTAACTGACTGAGCCATCCAAGTGCCTAAGCATTCAGTTATTTATTTATTTATGTATTCATTCATTCATTCATTCATTTATTTAAACATGATATTTATTGGCAAATTGGTTTCCATACAAGCATTCAGTAATTTTTAAATGACATAAAACCATGTCAGTATAGAAGAGGAAGGAAAAATTCACTTATCTTCATAGCCTAAAGAGTCAGTGAGTTATAGATCTTTCCTCTGGGAAGGCCTGGCCTCTTGTAAATCTTTGAACGCAAGGAGATACCTGAATTTTGTCCATTTATTCATAGTAAAGTTTTGATGAAAATCCCGTGATTGTAAAAGTTTTACGAGGATTCCGACTAAAAAATCATTGTGATTTGCTCTGCCCAAAAAATCAGGGGGATTCTTACCATTTTTTTTTTACCATATTATTCTTACCATTACTAAGAATAAATCTAGAATTTAGTTTATCACTATACAATTGCTCCCATATTTAATACCTGCACATGAATTGTAAAACAACTTTAGCAGATAATTGATGAATTGATGCTGAAACTGTTATCTCTTCCCTGTATGATTAGTTGCTTTAACCAAGCCATGTTGACTTTTCATCAGATGGTTCCAGGTCATTATTGCTCCATTTAAACTGCCTTTCTGACTCCTTCCTATCACTTTGGGTGTTAATTCAGCCAGAAAGCCAGTAGCATGATTTGCAAGAAGTCCACATTTTCATTTTAAAAACCAGAAAAGAAAAAAAAAAAAAAAAGAAAAGGGTTGTAGGGAAACAGACATACAGAGATACAGGTTTCTGGTGGATAAACAATTACTTAAGAGGCATAATTCCTTTTCAATATGAGATATTGATATATTTGTAATGATGGTTTAGAGTTTTCAGGTAACTGTGTGACACCTCAAAATGTTCAATAATTGTGAACTGTAGTGAACTGGCCTCTGTAGACAGAAAAAAATGTGATGGTCCTTTATATCTCTAAGATGTATCTTAGTCCATTCTCCATATAGCTGCAGAATTAATGACATTCTTTGGCCTAACTTTGCTTTGCTTTCCCGAGACCCTGCTCACGCCACAATTTTATGCGAAGGGAAGTTATCAGCAACTTACTAACATTTCATTTTCTGCATATGTGCCAATACTATGTGTATATTTAAATTATTTGGAGGTGGCCATAGCCCAATCTGACTGGTGAATTAAAATGTGAAATCTGTTCTGGACCAAAGAAATAAGCAGGGACGCCCGGGTGGCTCAGTCGATTAAGCGTCTAACTTCGGCTCAGGTCATGATCTCGCAGTTCGTGGGCTGGAGCCCCGCGTTGGGCTCTGTGCTGACAGCTCGGAGCCTGGAGTCTGCTTTGGATTCTGTGGCTCCCTCTCTCTGTGTTCCTCACCCGCCTGTGCTCTGTCTCCCTCTCTCTCAAAAAATGAACAGTAAAAAAATGTTTTTTTTAAAAAGAAATAAGCAGATGTGTCAGAGGCTTCTGTTTGGCCAACAGCATGCATATAAGCATGCTAAAGCTGAGTAGAGATCATGAGCACTTCACCCTCCTTCATCAGACCATGACATCTGGTCTTTGGCCTGTGTTCGTAGGGAAGAACCTTATGCCTCCTGTACACGCGGAACGCTTTTTTCCTGCCATGGTTAGCAGACGTAGGCTAACCTCACAGTGTGCATTCCCCATTCCCCACCCTTTGCCTTGTTCTTCCTGGTGGTCCACCCAGTGTGTGCCCCTGGGAATATACCAGGTAGGTGATGTGCTTGAAAAGTGGGTTATCCAGAGTCGGTATCTGTCTCCTGACTTACCTGGTGACTACAGAGTTACGGAGAGAAACAAAGAGCAGACTTTACAGTTGGTTCTCTCTTTGCAGAAGGATATCTTAAAATCGGATCTCATTATCTGCTCAGTGGCTGCCGTTCTGTCATTTGCCATCAGTGCCAGCACTGTGTTCCTGTCCTTGCGAGTACGTATCCCTTCGGCTTTATACTCCCCTGCCTCCTTATTCTCCCTAATAACAGAGCCGGCTGTGGGACTCCAGGGCATCGTCAGGGTAGTAGAGCCAGGAGAGGAAAACACAACACCAGCTGAGAGGTTTAAGGAACGTGGCTATTGTGCTGTGAAGAATTACGTCCCAGATGAGATTTGGTTCACCCTGCAGATTGGGTTCAAGTGTTTTATCCCTTGTCCTCCGGCATCTGGGGAGCCGTATTGTTTGCTAGAGTAACAGCGCATGTCCTAGAACCCCGCGGTGGTAAGACAGGCCCACGGCTCACTGCCAGGAGCAGGACTGAAGGCATTACCATATCAGGAGGGAGACCGAGGTCCCCAAGCCAGAAGGCGTTTGGGAACATGGTTTTCAGGTAGAGAAACAAAAGTGGAGAGCTCTAGGTGGGGATTCTGGCTTGAGGTTCCAACAGACAGTTACTGTCTCCATATAAAAGTATTACACACTTAGGAGCTCTCTTTCCAACAAGGAAAGTCTATTAGCTACGTTTGTCACTCTCCGCCTCTTCTTTTAAAAACAACAGTAACAAAATCTAAAGGGCAGAGTTCCCTTGGCCTCTGAACTTAGTAGGCCAGCTCTGCACCCCCTTCTTAGGGGCTCCCAATACAGGGTGGTTTTGTATGGGAGAAATTTTCAGAAACAAGCCCGGGGTTGCCTCTCTGTTCCGTTAGAGGGAAGAGGGGAAGGCCGGCAGTGTTACGTGATATTTCTGGACAGCCCTCCCCTGTCCTGCGAGGCTAAACCGTGACATTTGTCCTCTTGTATCACAGCCATTTCTCAGTGTCGTGCTGTTTGCCCTGGCTGGCTCGGTGGGGTTTGTGACCCATTACATGCTTCCTCAGCTCCGCAAGCACCATCCGTGGATGTGGATTTCACACCCCGTTCTTAAAAACAAAGAATATCAGCAGCGGGAAGTGAGAGGTCAGTAATCTATGCCTCGTTAAAAAAAACAAAACAAAACAAAAAACGATGTAGTGGAAGGTATCTTTTACAGCAGAGATTGTGTGCAACCAGTGTGAATGTGCTGAATGCCACAGGACTGCACACTTAAGGACCGTTACAGTGGCAGATGTTACATGATATCTGTTTTACCACAATAAAAAAAAAAAAGGAGAGCCTGTACCTTAGAGTATGCAGTATCGCCCCCAGAACAAGAAAGTTGAAGGGGAGTGAATCAGAACTGTGTTTTATAAAAATAGCAAGCGGTTGTTAGTAGTGGGGAAAATTAACTACCATTATTCAGACCTGAAGATTCCAGCTTAAGTTGACCCGGGACCAGGAAGAACATCACTTTACTGCCCTCCCATCCTCCACAAAGTGTTTGGGGTGGGAGTGGGGCAGGGATGTAGCCCAAACCTCTGAATCTTCAGGACCTCTGACCCCTTGAATTTTGCTTCCCTTGACCCACACCCGTACTTGATGCTCTCAGCTGTTCTCAGGGCTGTTTTCGGTCACGTGAAGTCATGCAACAGCCTGGTAATCGAGGCCGTGCCACCAGCTTCTAGATAAGAAGTCTCTCAGGAATTTCTCTCGTAGCTCTTCCCTTGCTCTGTGATCCCACAGATGGCGGAAGGATTGGATCCATCCCCATTTTCAGACACATTGAAGTTACAGGTCACAGACCGTAGCTGTCGTTTATAACTAGCTAGTGCTGGTAATTCTGCGCAGAACGTTGTAGCCCGTTGTAACGCCTCTGTTGTAGAGGGAGATATCTCATTGTCACCCTGTCCAGGCACAGGGGTATGTGAGCAGAGCCAAGACTGGCTGACCTGCAGGGATGCATCGGACTCCCCAGATTAGTTAGCAGTAACTTCGGTGGACTGGTATGACGAAGGGAAAGGGGGGCGAGACAATTTCAAAATGAAGAAGCGAAAAGAATCACTTCAGGTGCTGTCGAGAGCATTTCTTCAAGGAACATCTCTGGGCGGGTATGTGGAGCTGCCTTCATCTGAAACAGCCAGATCAGTAAAATTGTAGATTGTTTAGTGGAAAAATACGGCATCGAGGGTCTGCTGCGCATATAGGGTTTAGGGGGTGGAGAAGGGTCACCTGACCGCTCTGCCCTCAGAGACTTGCTTTTCTCAACATGCAACGGGGCAGCTAGCTTAAGGGTCAAGCTTAATATATTTGTGCTATACAGACACACACACACACACACACACACACACACACACACACATATATTTTAAATGTTCTGTTACATTCTAGGTTCTACTTAAATGCATAGTATTTTAAACCTGCATGGGCCATTTTTTTAAATTTATTTATTTTGGCGGGGGGAGAGCATGTGCACAAGTGGGGGAGGGGCAGAGAGAGAGGGGAGACACAGAATCCAAAGCAGGCTTCAGGCTCTGAGCTGTCAGCACAGAGCCTGACACGGGGCTTGAACTCATGAGCTGTGAGATCATGACCTGAGCCGAAGTCAGATGCCCAACTGACTGAGCCACCCAGGAGCCCCTTCATGACCTTTTCAGCACATGATTCAAGCCCAGGTAATGTGAACGTGTTTGTATGTTGATGTCTCCTCTTTGAGGGATGAGTGAGCAGGCGGGCCTGGGCGTCTGTCCTGTAATGGGGGGCTGGGGGTTCATGTCTGTTAGCACAGGCTCAGGCAGAAGCTCTGTGGCTGTTTCTCCCTTGCCTGCATGAGCTGTTTATAAGCCACCTGAAATCTAGCCAAGAGTAATAGATTTGACAAATTAGGCATATAATGAAGAACAGATTGCATTTCAAAATTACGTGTGTTAGAAGGAAAATCCAAATATTTAAAATATGATGGTATGAACTCGTTGAAAAGCTATTACTCATTTTGGTATCATCCAGATCCCGACTTTCCTTGCCTCTTCTTCCTGGCCTTCTGCCTTTTAGGTCTTTTGCTCTTTATGTCTCCTACTAACAAGAAAAAACATGCCCAGGAAATTCAGACCAA
The DNA here is from genome assembly GCF_018350215.1 of Panthera leo. NCBI lineage: Eukaryota > Metazoa > Chordata > Mammalia > Carnivora > Felidae > Panthera > Panthera leo. Next base: position 15,240,113 of record NC_056689.1, read on the forward strand.
CTGTATACCTTTTTTTTTTTTTAATGTTTATTTATTCTTGAGACAGAGACAGAGCGTGAACAGGGGAGGGGCAGAGAGAGAGGGAGACACAGAATCTGAAACAGGCTCCAGGCTCTGAGCTGTCAGCACAGAGCCCGACGCGGGGCTCAAACCCACGAACTGTGAGATCATGACCTGAGCCGAAGTCAGACGCCCAACTGACTGAGCCACCCAGGCGCCCCAAACTGTATACCTTTTAATGTGAAAACTGTGTTCAAATCTTCTCATTGGATCACAGAATACAATTACTGGAAGAGAAGGTCGAGCAGAGCAGGGCGGCAGGTCTGTGGCCTACCACTGGAGTCCCCTAATCCCACGGCAGACATCGCTGAGAACAAGCCTAAACCTGGGCCAGAGGCAGACACTGAATCGGCATGGGAGATGAGATGTATGTACTCTCCCCGTCTCAGAGTTTGTAGAATCCCGCCCCACCCTTTCCCTAGGAGGAAGCTGAAGCCCACAGACCTCAAGGGTCCCAGCAAATCTGTGGCCAGTGAGTGACCAGAAAGAACCCAGGGCATCTTACTCCAGTGGGGTGCTCTTTCTGCTCCCCCGTCAGCTCTCGGTCTAGCAGGCTGATCGTGTGCAGTTCGTATGCGGCCCTTAGACCACATGTTGCTGCCGTCATTGTTGCCCAGCAGGGCCACGTCGCTGTGGTAGGTCCTGCAAAATCCGACAGGCCGTAGTCTCATGCCAGTTCTGCAAAGCTTGCTTTCATCCCTGGATTGAGACAGACTCACCACACTGAATTCTGGGCCTTCTCATGGTTTCTCAAATACACCCCATTCTCTGACCGTCCCCCTTGCTGTTCCCTTTGCCTCTGATGCTTTTTCAAGCATCACTGGACTCGCGCCACTAACTCATCTTTCAGGTCTCTGTTTAAAAGTCAGTCCCTCCAGGAGCACCCTGGTGGCTCAGTTGGTTGAGCATCCGACTCTTGATTTTGGCTCAGGTCACGAGCTCACCGTTCGTGGGCTGGAGCCCCACATCAGGCTCAGCAGGAATTTCTCTTTCCTTCCATCTCTCTCTGCCCATCCTGCTCTCTCTCTCTCAAAACAAACAAACAACAAACTCAAAACTCAAACCCTCCAGAAGTCTTTCCCTTACCACCTGGAGTAGGACTAACTTCCTGACTGTGCCCGTGAACCGCCCTTTCCATAACATTCGCTGCAGTGACTGTGAGCGACATATCCACTTGCTCATGCTGGTCCTTCACTGCTCCCCGTGGTGCTGGGCACAGAAGTGTCTCTCCTGAACTGCACTGCACTGAGATGTCATCAGCCCTCTGTTTGCTAGAACAGACTTCAACCTTGCTGGGTATACTTTCTCTCAGTTTACTTTCCTTTCTGCATACCTCTGATACGTAATTTTACTTGCCATACAAAATTACTTGGAGATACAAAATAAATTTTGATACAAAATTCAGATTACGGCTCAAGTTGAGGCCTGTAGATTGAAATGTATTGTTTAGCCAATTCAGTTCTTTACTTTCGAGACTAATTTAAGTAAACTTTATCCCATACTAGTCCCAAGAAGATGTTTCACCAATATTGGAGCTAAAAGAATAAAGTTTTATCACTCATAGTACAGTTGAGCCATAGTGGTGATGTCGTTGTAACTGACATATTAATGGGTATGTAAGGTGGTTTTTTTCCTTCTCTATCCCCCACTAATCTAAGTGAATCATGCTGAAAATAACAAGATAACTAAGTAGACAGCACCACAGATGACATCATGTTAGTCAAGTATGGAGCTTCTAAGACCAAATGTTTAAGGAGCATTGTATTTTTAGAAAATAAAACAAATTATCCTGAATTATGATGGTAATTCCAGACAAATGACTTCATTGATAGGCCACTGTTGTAAAAGAGTCAGAAGTCGGATCTACTTGAAAACTTGTTTTATTGAATGTCACTAGATACCTATCTTTCAATAACTAATTTGAACATAAAGAGACTAAATGCTGCAATCAAAAGACATAGGGTGACAGAATGGATAAAAACAACAGCAAGACCCGTCTATCTGCTGCCTCCAGGAGACCCAGGTGAAAGACACCTGCAGATTGAAAGTGAGGGGGTGAAGAAACATCTGTCTTGTAGATGGATGTCAAAAGAAAGCCAGAGTAGCAATACCTACATTGGGCAGAATAGGCTTTAAAACAAAGACTGTAACAAGAGACAAAGAAGGACATTATATCACAATAAAGGGGACAATCCAACGGGAAGATGTAACAATTATAAATATTTACACGTCCAACCTAGGAGCACCCAACTGCATAAAAGAGTTAATAACAAACATAAAGGAACTAATCAGTAATAACACAATGATAGTAGGGTACTTCAACACCCTGCTTACAGCAAGGGACAGATCATTTAGATAGAACATCAACAAGGAAACAATGGTTTTGAACAACACGTTGGAGCAGATGGGTTTAACAGGTATTTTCAGAACATCCCATCCTAAACCAGCAGAATACACGTCCTTTTCAAGTGCACACAGAGCGTTCTCCAGAATAGATCATATATTAGCCCGCAAAACCAGCCTCAACAAATTAAGGAAGATTGAAGTCATACCATGCATCTTTTCTGACACAGCACCATACAACTATGAGTCAACCGCAAGAAATAATTTGGAAAGACCACAAATACATAGGGGTTAAATAACATGCTACAAAATAATGAATGGGTCAAGCAAATCAAAGAAGAAATTAAAAAGTACCTGGAAACAAATGAGAATGGAAACACAATGGTCCAAAACCTCTGAGATACAGCAAAAGTGGTTCTAAGAGGGAACTTTATAGCAATACAGGCCTATCTCAAGAAGCAAGAAAACTCTCTAATAAACAACATAACCTTACACCTGAAGGAGCTAGAAAAAGGACAACAAACAAAACTTAAAACAAGCAGAAGGAAGGAAATAAGATAAGAGCAGAAATAAATGATATCAAACTAAACACACACACACAATAGAGCAGGTCAGTGAAACTAGGAGCTGGTTCTCTGAAAACAAAAATCAATATAATTTACAATCTTCTAGCGAGACTTCTCATGAAAAAGAAGAAAGGACTCAAAGTCACAAATGAGGGAGGAAAAATAACAACCAATAATCACAGAAATACAAATGAAATAATAAGAGAATATTATGAAAAACTATGTACCAACAAATTGGACAACCTAGAAGAAATGGATACATTCCTAGAAACATAAAAACTACCAAAATTGAAACAGGAAGATAGAAAATTTGAACAGACCTATAACCAGCAAATAAATGGAATCAGTAATCAAAAAACTCCCAACAAGCAAAAGTCTAGGACCAGATGGCTTCACAAGTGAGTTCTACCAAACATTTAAAGAGGAGTTAATAACCATTCTCAAACTATTCCAAAAAGAGAAAAAGAAGGAAAACTTCCAAATTCATTCTATGAGGCCAGCATTACCCTGATACCAAAACTAGATAAAAAAAAGAGAACTGTAAGCCAATATCCCTGATGCACATACATGCAAAAATCCTCAACAAAATACCAGCAAACCAAATTCAACAATGCATTAAAGAAAACATTCACCATGGTTAAGTGGGATTTGTTCCAAAGTCGTTCAGTATTCGCAAATTGATCAATGTGTTACATCACATCAATAAGAGAAAGGATAAGAACCATGTGATCATTTCAATAGACACAGAAAAAGCATTTGACAAAGTACAACATCCATTCATGATAAAACCCTCAACAAAGTAGGTTTAGAGGGAACATAGCTCACTGTAATAAAGACCATTTATTAAAAAAACCACAGCTAATATCATCCTTAATGGATGGAACTGAGAGTTTTTTCCCCTAAGGTCAGGAACAAGACAAGGATGTCCACTCTTAACACTTTTATTCAGCATAGTACTGGAAGTCCTAGGCACAGCAATCAGATAACACAAAGAAATAAGAGGCATCCACGTCGGCAAGGAAGAAGTAAACTTTCACTATTTGCAGATGACATGATACTATATTCAGAAAACCAGAAAGACCCACCCACCCCCCAAAAAAACCTGCTAGAGCTGATAAACTAATTCAGTAAAGTTGCAATTATACAAAATCGGTGTATGGAAATCTGCCGTGTTCATATACACTAATGATGAAGCTGCAGAAAGAGAAATTAAGAAAAACAATCCCATTTACATCTGCACCAAAAATAATAAGATACCTGGGAATAAGCCTAACCAAAGAGGTGAAAGACCTGTACTCTGAAACTATAAAACACCGACGAAAGAAATTCAAGAGGACACAAAGAAATGGAAAGACATGCCATGCTCATGGATTGGGAGAACAAATATTGCTAAAATGTCTACATTACTCAAAGCAATCTACACATCTAATGCAATCCCTATCGAAATACCACCAGCATTTTCCACAGAACTTATAACAAATAAGTCTGAAACTTGTATGGAACCACAAAAGACCTCGAATAGCCAAAGCAACCTTGAAAAGGAAAAGCAAAGCTGGAGGCATCACAATTCTGGACTTCAAGTTATGTGACAAAGCTGTAATAATCAAAACAGTATGGCGCTGGCACAAAAACAGACACATAGATCACTAGAACAGAATAGAAAACCCAGAAATAAACCCATAATTGTATGGTCAATTAATCTTTGACAAAGCAGGAGAGAATATCAAATGGGAAAAAAGACAGTCTCTTCAACAAATGGTGTTGAGAAAACTGGACAGCTACATGCAAAAGGAAGAAACTGGACCGCTTTCTTACACCATACAGAAAAAATTAATTAAAAAGTGGATTAAATACCTACCTACATGTGGGACCTGAAATCATTAAAATCCTGGAAGAGAGCACAGGCAGTAACCTCTTTGACATCTGTCATAGGAACTTTTTCTCAGGCAAGAGAAACAAAAGCCAAACTAAACTATTGGGATCACATCAAAATAAAAAGCTTCTGCACAGTGAAAGAAACAATCAACAAAACTAAAAGGCAACCTACAGAATGGGAGAGGAGATTTGCAAATAACATATCTGATAAAGGGTTAGTATGCAAAATATGTATAGAACTTCTAAAACTCAACACCCCAAAACAGAATAATACAATTACAACATAGGCAAAAAACACGAACAGACATTTCTCCAAAGAAGACATCCAGGTGGCCAACAGACACATGAAAAGGTGCTCAACATCACTTATCATCAAGAAAATGCAAATCAAAACCACAGTGAGCTATCACTTCACACCTATCAGAATGGCTGAAATCAACAACTCAAGGGACAACTGGTGTTGGTAAGGATATGGAGAAAAAGAAACACTTGTGCACTGTTGGTGGGAATGCAGACTGGTACAGCCAATGTGGAAAACAGTGTGGAGTTCCCCCAAGTCACACTACTGGGTATTTATCCAAAGAATACAAAAACACGAATTCAAAGGGATACATGAACTCCTATGTTTATGTCAGCATTATTTACTGTAACCAAATTATGGAATCAGCCCAAGTATCTATCAATAGGTGAATGGAAATAGAAAGATGTTATATACACACACACACACACACACACACATACATGCCTATATATATATATATATATAGGCATGTATGTGTGTGTATATATATATAGATAAATAGATGCTATATCTATAGATACAGATATAGATAATGGAATTCATCCATAAAAAGGAATGAAATCTTGCCATTTGCGATGACATGGATGGATCTAGAGAGTATTTTGTTAAGTGAAATGCATCAGTCAGACGAAGGCAAATACCATGATTTCATTCATATGTGGAATTTAGGAAGCAAAACAAATGAGCAAAGGGGGAAAAAAGAGAGAGACAAGTTAAGAAACAGACTCTTAATGATGGAGAATAAACTGATGGCTACCAGAGGGGAGATGGGGGGTGGATAGGGGAAACAGGTGATGGGGATGAAGGAGGGCACTTGTTGTGATGAGCACAGGGTGATGTATGGAAGTGTTGAATCACTATATTGTATATCTGAAACTAATATAGCACTGTATGTTAACCAACCTGAATTAAAATAAAAATTAAATATGACAAAAAAATCGTTTTATCTAAGAACTTTCAAAAGGAATCGTGTCATTTAGGAAAGGAATAATGGAGTTGGGTCATAATTTCATATGGTCCTCCAAGAAGAAATTTCCCTAATATTATCATTCTTGGCTCTTAAGAGTTTAAGAAAAATTGAAGTACTCTGATTTGATGACCATACTCCTACTGGAAAAGTGGGTTTTAATGGGGTTTAAAGTGATTGAGATAGAGAATAATTCCATTATTGACATTCACTTGTTTATTCATTCAGAAAATGCTTATGAATATACTGTTCATTAAAAATAGAATTACTGGGGCACCTGCGTGGCTAAGTCAGTTAAGTGTCTGACTTCAGCTCAGGTCATGATCTCATAGTTTGTGAGTTCGAGCCCCGCATCAGACTCTGTGCTGACAGCTCGGAGCCTGGAGCCTGCTTTGGATTCTGTGTCTTCCTCTCTCTCTGCCCTTCCTTTGTTCATGCTCTGTCTCTGTCTCTCTCTCTCTCTCAAAAAATGAATAAACATTAAAAAATATTTTTAAAATAGAATTACTGAGTTCCTACCTGCCACCAAGCCTGTGAACCAGTGAGACAGGATGACGAAGATGTGGTTTCTGTCGTCAAAGAGTTTCTGACCTGTTAAGCAAACCTATGGCTGTGCCAGAATGGAAGAGCCATGACCGCTACATACACACTGATGTGGGGTCAACACTATGTGCAGCCTTGCAGGAAATTCAAGGAAGTAGAAAGCCCAGAGCCTAAGTGAAGGGGCTACAATTATTCATGGCTTACATTTTTCCAACTGCTTGGACATAATATATAAAATGGAAAAATGTATGAATTTTAGAACTAAATGTTGAATTAATCTCTGGTGCATAGTAGGTGTTCAATAACATTGGTTGAACGAACAGATGAATGATCAGTGCTCTGTAAATTCATCGAAAGAAGACTTCCCTGTAGGCTGACAGGAAAAAACCTTGTAAGGTAAAGGCTGGTTTGAAGGACTCGAGTGTACATGTGGATGGTAAACTATATACAAACAGGCTCATCCTTCTGCAAAAAAAATGGTTTCCTAAAAAGCTTAAGCTATAATTTTTGGATATACTAGAATAAATGGGCAAAAGATGATAGAAATTAGAAATTGTAAACACCACCAGTTGAGAACTTCACTGAAACTGTAATTTAAAAAAAAAAATTCACTCTAATGAAACTAATTCACGAACCAGTCCCTATTTTGTCATTCTTAAGTGAGACTTACTTTGCATTTTAGCAAATCTTGCCTGTCATTTGCAGATAGACTGGTTTCAACATGTGGGAGACCTGGTTCTGAGAGATGTTTCTTTTTCTAATGTATTTTGCATTTATAACAAGGTAATAACCTAAATTAAAAATCAAATAGTACAAGTTGTAATGAAAAGCAGCAGACTCTTGTCAACTTTTTGCCATGTCTGATTCTCCCTCTCCACGAAAAAGTCCTTTCTATCCTTTAGGTATTTCTTCTGGTCCTTACCATAATTCTTCGAAGTGAGGTGCATGTTCTCCTGTGTCTTGATATTTCAGATTTGCCTATCTACTGACTTCCTGTTCTGAATAAGGATTCCTCTCTTTTATCTTCCCTCGTACGTTAACATCTTCCCTTTCTCCTTCCTCACGGTATGGTTTTAATATTCTCTGAACAAATACTCAGGGTTTTGTTTTTCTACTAAGTCTATGGTTGTTCTATTGTTGTTCGCTTCTGGCCCAGTAGTATACCATGATTATCTTTCCTTTCTTGTTCACATTTCTATTTTCGTACTTGCTAACCTTTCCAATAGCTATGGAAAATGTCTCTCAGTTCAGTTTTCCCTTCAGGCAAACCTGCCAGGTGATCTACTGGTTCCCATCTCCCCAGACTCCCTCCCGGAACCTGCTCCAATTGTTCCTTGTTTACTCCCTCTTTGTGAATGAAGCAAATCCTTCAGTCACTTTAGGCGGCTTTGTATATCTCCAAGCATTTCCATTCTACTCTGTACTTTGTACTAATGGATAGTTAGTTTGTATTATGGAGCAACTAAGGAGGCAAACGCTTCTGTAAGAATTCCAAGGTAATGTCTCCTGTCGCCCAGCTTCTGCTGCTGCTGTTGGAAAGTCTGATGCCTTTCTGACCCCTCCCCCCGACCCCGGCCCTTTATATGTGACTGGATTTTCCCCTGCGGGAAGCTCTTGGAACATTAAGGAGGGAATTAAAGTGTCATGGCCCAGAGAATGGGGTCAGATTTTGGCTCTGTCACATATTAATTGTGCTTAACCATCATGATTCAATTTTGTCATTTATAATTGGGGGTTCCTACAAGAAAGATTTGTTGGGGGATGAAATGAATCAAGATAATAAGTATAGAATATTGGCATAGCCCTTGGCAGGCAGAATGCATTCAGTAAGTGCATACATCTCCTCCTCCTGTTCCCCAGAGTTAAATTCAATCATTGCACACCTTGCTTTGTGCCTCATTTCATCCATTGTGCTAGATGGCCGGTGGCCCTTTATCATTTGGATATATATGTTCAATGGTTTTGAAATTTTTGTCAATAGGTGATCGTACTGCCTGAATGACCTCGTTCACAGAATTTCCATGGTGATTAAATCAAGCCCAATAATCTATGTAAAAGTCCTTTGTGGCATGACAGGCATTGTTTGATTTCAAAACATAAAGGCTGTGTTGGGGTCTTTGGGAAGGTCTCGTCTTTGTATGCGTGACTAGGAGAGGCTATGGCTCTGGGAAGAAGAACGTATTTCTTACTTCTTCCTTTTTTGGCCCGCATAACAGGTTGCTAACATCAGGTGGTAGCGAGAGACCTGAAAAACCCTCCAAAGCCTCTTTAGTTCAAAGTGACTAAAATAGTTTGGAGCATGAACTGAACTAGTGTCAGCCGAGTACCAGTCCCCTTTGCTATGATGCTTGCGTAGGACGGTGCATGCATTGCAGCGAAATGGCTTAGAGCTGATGTGTCAAAAGATAGCCTGTCAGCTGGAAGCCTGCCTTATTAATTATTCCCTCTGTTGTTATTCTCCTCATGTACCTTCTCTTCCCCTCCTTTTCTTCCCCCCTCTGCCAGGCACTGCTTCATTTCACTCTCCCGCTCTGTTCTCCTTCTAGTCAACTGGGGAACTTCTCTCTCTGTGTCAGTCTGGAGGTGGCTGGAGTGGAACCAGGTTCACACTGCGGCAGCAGAAAAAGGAAGGTGGGATTCAGTTGCCTCTGCTCAAAGGGGAGCGAGGCTACAGGAGGCCTGGAGAAGCACAGGCCAGTGCTGGCCAGCCTCAAGAAGGAGAGGGTCTGGGGACAGAGCTCAGTGGTCAGCTGCCAACCTCAGCTTTCGAGCAAGCCACGGGGTGTTTACCCAAGTGCCCAGTGGGGTTCTTCTAGACTGCGGATACATCGAAAACAATGTGGAAATAAAACGAATGGCCAGTAATTGGAGAAGTGTAAAGAAAAAACAACCTAACACTAAAAATCAAGAGGTCTAAATATGCATGTGATGTATGCAGGACGGAATGTGGCAGCTTTGGGCTCTTGCGGCCGAGTGTGCATAGAAGCGCAGAATCAGGCCATTGGGAGGAGTGATGTTAGTTCTCAGCTGCAGTGGGTGAGGTCACTATGATGAGTGCTGACTTAGTCTCCCTGATATGCATGCACTGGGGTCTTATCTGAAGCGATTAACCCACAGAGTGCTCTATGATAGGAAAATATATGGAGATACCAGTGGAACAACGGAAATGGTGTTTTAAAGCGATCTTGGGGCGCCTGGGTGGCGCAGTCGGTTAAGCGTCCGACTTCAGCCAGGTCACGATCTCGCGGTCCGTGAGTTCGAGCCCCACGTCAGGCTCTGGGCTGATGGCTCGGAGCCTGGAGCCTGTTTCCGATTCTGTGTCTCCCTCTCTCTCTGCCCCTCCCCCGTTCATGCTCTCTCTCTGTCCCAAAAATAAATAAAAAACGTTGAAAAAAAAAAAAAAATTAAAGCGATCTTGTACCTTACGCATTCCTTACAAGTGCATACTCCTCGTAGGTTACTAGATCGCTTTAAAACATACAAATCACACTTCCCTTGGGGGAGAAATTACGATTTTGCAGATTAGACATTCACTGAGTACCTGCATTGTACTAGGCACTGTGTTTGGTGTTGAGAATGCAAAAATTAGTAAGAGCGTAATCCTTGCTTTTGACAAGATGGCTGTTCTAACAAGAAACATCTTCCCTCCTGTGCTCCTAGTGAGAACGTTTGAAAGTTGCTCTTAATGCTTTTCACATGAAAATTTTTGACCTAACCTCCTTCATGTGAAAAATTAATAAATGATTTCAATAGTGTTTTAGTTTTAAATACTATGATTTTATATTAGCAGAGGACCTTTCTATCAAGAGGAGAAAGCACATTATTGCATTGATTCTCCCGAGAGCCTCTCTATCCCTTTGAGGAGATGTGAAGGATGCATTTTTATTCCCACTGAATTAATGAAAAAAAAATCAGTGGGAAGTTTTGGGAAAATGAGCTAAACATTTTTAAAAATTGAGTTAGACTTTGTATCAAATTAAATTCCAGATGGATTAAAGATTAAAAAAAAATTTTTTTTTAAGGAGGAAAAGAAGAAAGAAAGAACCAGAATAGCACTGCAAGAAAATATAGGTCAAGTTATATAATCTTGGTTGGGAAGAGAAAAATAATTTTCCTAGCATGACCCCAAAGTCAAAAACCACTGAAGAAACCACAAAAAATTTTATTCTCTGAAAAATGTCAGTTTTAATATTCTGATTCCTGAATGTTGCTCTTTACTACCTTGTATTTCTTTGAGAGGTTTTACCAGGGTGTTGATCCTGGTAATAATTACTGAGTCATTCAAAAATAATGCTAGAACCTATCACAGGCCAGGGACTGTGCAGAATGTTGGGGGAAGCACTGGGTGGCAAGGCCTCACCATGGGGTGAACCTTCTGAGAGAAGAAGTGTACTATGGCCAGGAGTGAAACTCGAACCCCTGCACGGCAGGCATTGCCACACCACGGAAACCCCGGCCTCTCCTCAGACTCTGTCGTACTGGGTGTCTGCTTTAGTTAAATGAACTATGAATCAATTCATCGGTGATGTTGCCTGAATGTCCTGCGCGGCTCCTGTGGACAGCGTCCAGGGCTAAATGCCCAAGCATGCTGGAGAAAAACAGCCTCGCCCCCTGGCTGTAGTAGAGAGGTGGACATTCTTCCCACAGATTAATATACACGTACAGGGTTTGAAGTACAGCGAAGGGAAGGAGTATAAAGGGATCCTGAGCTAGATCTGAAAGACCAAGAAAGGCTTCTTTGAGGAGGCTGACATTTAATTGGAGGCTTGGAAGATAAAGAGGGGAGTTAACCCTTAAACTGGAGGAAGAGGGTTCCAGGCAGGAGAAGGGCCATGGGCACATCCTGTACTGACTAATGGGAACGGAAAAGTCACGAGGACCTTGGCTTTATCCTAAGCAGAATTACAGGGCTTTGAGCAACAGAGGAATGTGATTTGCTTTACGTTTAAGGATGATTACTTACCCTCTGCATGCTACTGGCTTTGGAAGCGAAGCCTTTTCTAGAGAATAAACCATGGCGTGTACATGATAGTGCTAAGGACTTTGCAATGTGAGGTTCGGCCCAGCAAGAAAGATGACAAGGAGAAGCCCTCGTAGGGAAAAGCGATCGCCTCTAATGAGGGGATGCCACCAGCCTGGACGTGGTGATTCCATTTTGCGGGGCGTCTCCGCCTTAGATGCCTCAGGGTGACGGGGCCGCTTGAACTGAGCGGCAGCCGTCTGGAAATGTTTGTGAACACGCCTGGCCCCTGTGAAGGCGAGAAGTCATGCATCCTTGCAGCCGAAGTGGCAATTCAAGGTTTGAACTGGAGGAAATTGTCTCCCTAAAGATAAAAACATCCCGAAGGTTTTTGATTCGCTTTTAATTATCGAGAAGGACTTCTTTTAGTAACGTAAGCTTCTAAATAAAACAACCTGAAAGGCCTTGGAGAAAATGTAAAGCACTCAATTGTAGTAAGTTGTATATAACTTGTAAATGGCGTAGTTTGCATTCTTTTCCTCACGGGCCTAATATTCCAGGGAAGAGAGAAATACTAATGCTCAAGGAAGGTCTTTTATGGTCTCTGTGCATATTCAGGGCATTGCCAAAGGACAGTTATAAAATACCATTGCAAAGATTTTCTTTCTCACTTGACTTTCTATGAATACTGAGGCATTTTGGGGCCCTAAGAAACATGTTTATCATGCTAGTGCATTTGTAAGCTTTGCCTTTCATTAGCTTTTCGTGGCCACCCCATAAGAAAAGATTCAGTGTCGTCTTTTAGAATTCAGAATTCTGGAATTACATTGCTGTTTTAGTTTCCTCCCGTGTAATTATTCTTCTTCCTTTCCGCTTCCCCTCCACTCCCAAACATAAACATTCAGTATGAGTTCGACTTGTCTGTTAAGAGTTTTCTACCATCTAGAGATTGTAACGTTTCGTTGGAATAAATTCCCAAGCTTGCTAGGAGGATAGAGATATGGAACATTTACGGGGAAATTGATTTTCTTTCAACATAAAGGATTAGCAGAAGCTGGAGTCAAAAGTTTGGAGTTGGTGATGCTGCTGTTATTCCTGTATGTTTATTGTAACCCCCTTTCCACGTCCTTCTCCACCCCCACTTTGGCTGGATGTCCTGACACCAGTCAGGGAAGCCGTGCCTTGGGATAAATCTTCACCTAGAATGTTTTCCCCTTAATGTACAGTACGTAAACCCGTGCTTGCTGGTGCGTGCAGACGGTATAAAGCACATCCTCTGGCCTCTCATCCAGAGATTCAGAATCGGTGGGTTGCCCGTGGGAAGAGCCGGGATATCTAGTCACATGCCTCAAAGCTGTGCCTGTGCTGTAGTTTCCACACACATCCCTCCCTTCCAGGTACCACAGAGGGTTAAATCTCACAGAATCAATACCTCTGCTCTCAAATATTTGGAAAGGCACGGATGGTAAATTCAGATCTTATTGGTGATTTCTGTACATGTTTTTTGAAATTCATTGCTTTGTGTGTTTCTGCGATGGAGAAATGAAAATTCTTATGGAAAACCCGTATTTGTTATCACTATCTGCCGTAAATCCTTGCAAGGACTGCAGTGACATTGTGTCCCTGCCCTCACATCAGCCCCACTCACTGGAAAACATCATGGTCTGATAGCAAATGTGACAAGCGTTTGAAAGCCTGGATCGCACTCCCCCATCCACATGGCACTGGCATTCTACAGTGACGAGCTGTAGATGTTTCTTTTAATTCAGATGTTTTTCTAACAGCCCTGCAGCATGAGGTTGGCTTGTATTTCCTTAATTTACATATTTTTGCAGGAATCTAGCTAAGGTTGTCATGTTTCTCTGAATTGGTGACAATTGTTGATAGAACTCTGTAAATGTATTTTTATAAGCAGGCTGAATTGAATTGCATTTGATGTGACGGCCCCAATCTGACACTGTTGACTTCATATAAATTGAGAAATCAGAAAAAATAATGTGCATAGAAGGAAACCTAAACGTACCCGATTGGACTTTAGGAGAGACTAAAATAGGAAATATTGCTTAATGTGTTATAGTTAGAAAGTTTTTGTTTTGTATTCAAAGAGTAATTCCAAGAGGCTGCTTTTTGTTTGACTTAACGATCCAGAGTTCCCTCGAACACTAAAAATGATAAGATAATAGGTGAACGTTTACAGAACCCTAAGCCGACGGAGGCATAGCGTCTACTCTTGACAAACCCACAGTCTAGTGGGGAGATTAATATTTAAATGAATGCTCCATGGTGTAACAGGTACTATAGTTAGAGAATTCACAGTGCATAGTGATGGCACAAAGGAATGATGTATTCTGCCTGAAAACTAAAGGTAGTAATACAGAATGCTGGTTCAGTGTCTTGCAGAAGCTTCGTGGGTCCTTGCTATATGGCGGCACGGTGGACCACCGGCGGTGAGGAGATGGCAGGGTCCGCCCAGCACAGGCAGAAAGGGGGGCATGCGTTGTTTCTAAAGAATTTTAAAACAATAATAATGCCAATTACAATTTGGACTCCTTTTTTACTTTCACCTTGTGCCAACGGTTCTAAACACTGTCAGTGATTAGACCCTTCCCCTGGGATGGACACTCCCCGAGTGCACAGCCCTGGAAAACGGCCGGTAGCAACTGTACTGGGAATGGCCAGGGACATGGGGAGCGGGCAAGACCAGGAGTTCCTCAAGCAGGAAGTACAGAAGGACATTCCAGGAAGGCACCCAGCACATATAAAGGCATAGACAACAGTGAGGTTCAATGCCGTGTGGGAGGAAATAGACATTTTCAATATGGGGCGCCTGGGTGGCTCAGTCGGTGAAGCATCTGACTCTTGATCTTGGCTCAGGTTATGATCTCAAAGATCGAGCCCCGCATTGGGCTCTGTGCTGACACTGTGGAGCCTGCTTGGGATTCTCTTTCTTTCTGCCCCTCCCCAACTCATGCTCTCTCTCTCTCTGAAAATAAATAAATAAATAAATAAATAAACAAACAAACAAACAAACATTTAAAAAAAGAAATTATTTTCAATAAACTGTGATGGTCAGTTATCCACATGGGAAAAAAATCGGTCTCAATCCCTATCTTACACCATACAGAAACAATTCCAGATAGCTTGCAGATCTAAATGTGAAAGGTAAAACAATAACGTCTCAGGGGAAAACATAAGAGAATGTGCTCACGATCTTTGTCTTTTAAACACAGTACAAAGGGGTACCTGGGTGGCTCAGTAGGTGAAGCATCCGACTTTGGCTCAGGTCATGATCTCACGGTTCATGAGTGAGCTCCGCATCGGGCTCTGTGCTGACAGCTCAGAGCCTGGAGGCTGCTTCGGATTCTGTGTCTCCCTCTCTCTCTGTTCTTCTCCTGTTCGTGCTCTGTCTCTCTCAAAAATAAATAAAGATTAAAAAAATAAAATAAGCAGAGCACCAAAGACTCCAAAAGGAAAAAAAAATGAGAAATTGGAACGTATTAAAATTAAGTATTTCTTTTCTACAAAAGAGACTATGAAGAGAGTGATAAACAACCCATAAAATGGGAGATCTTTCTGATGCATATATCTGACTAAAGACTCATACCTAAGGTATATAAAGAACTCCTAGAAGTCAGTAAAGAAAAGACATCTAATCCTAGAAATCAGTAAGGAAAAGACGTTACTCTAGGAGGAAAAAGAACCAGGCAACGCACATGGAGAGCCACACTTCACAAAAGTGTGTATCCAAATGGCCAAATGGTGTAAACACATGAAAAGGTACTTAACTGCATTAGTCATCAGAGAAATGCAAAATGAAACCATAACGTGATACCACTCTACACCCACAGCATAGTTAAAATGAAAGAGAGAGAAAATGTTTTGGCAAGGATGTGAACAAACAGAAGGAACTCTTTGCACTGTTTGTGGGGGTGTAAATTGGCTCCATAACTTTGGAAAATCTCCTAGAGCTTCCTACACACACTTAATAACCTAGCAATTCTGTAGCTAGATATATACCCCAGAAACGTACCCATGTTTACCAAAAGGCCTGTGCAAGAATGTTCATGGCAGCACTCTACATGATAGCTCTAAACTGGAAACAACGTGAACGCTCGTGTACAGCAGCTTTGAAAAACAACCTGTGTCTATTCATATAGTAGATTATTGTACAGCAGTGAGAACGGGCAGATGATGATTACACACAAAGATGTGGCTGAATCTCAAGGAGAGTGTTGGGAAAAAGATACAAAAGGACAGTAGGCAGACGGAACAGTGGTGTTTGGGGTTAGGGCACTGGTTACCTTGGGAGGCAGTTACTGGAAGCAGGCACGGGGGGCTTCAAGAGGGTTTCTTCTTCCTCTAGGTGCTAGGGACACGGCCGTACGTGTATGGTATGTGCAGGTTTCTGTATATGAAGAAGTCCAATGAAAACGTTTTTGAAAAATCCAGCATGGCTACTTCAGGTCGCCAGTTAAGTGAGTGTAGAACTGATGATCGTGACCAGAGAGTTACGAAGTGGCAGGTATAGAAGATCTGACGCCATTCCAGACCCACTGGGTCTGATTCTGCATTTCCCCCAGGTGATTTATTTGCATGTCGACGTTTGAGAACCACAGATCTAGGACAGCGTCTTTCTGCCTTGTCCCTGGGTAGTTCCAACATGCAGCTGTGGTTAGGATGACTCCGAGGTATATTGCCTGCATGGCTAAGTGAATGCAGGTGTCATTAGATAAGATAAAGAATGTGCGAGGAAGAGCAGGTGTGTGGAGGCTGACAAGTTCAGTTTTGACATGTATTTGGGGATTCCTTGGGGACATCAGGTGAAGCCATCCATTGAGTATTTAGATCTGGAGGCCAGGAGACAGAAGATGGAGAGTTACAGATGGGAGTGTCTGTCCTCAGCATGGACGGAAACATTAAAGTTAAGGGTGTTGAAAATGAGAAAAAATAATACAGAGGTCCAGGGAGAGCAAATGACCAAATAAGGGAAGAGGGGTTTGCAGGGAAAATGAGAAAAGTAGTGTCAGAGGTTTGAGTGCAAGCAGGAGCAGGTGGCCTGGGGAAACTAAGGAAAGAGAGTTTTCTGCGGAAGGAAGGACCAGCGATGTTTTATGCCCAGAAAGGTCTAGTAAGGTAGACTGAGAAGGATCAATTATTTGTCCTTTGGGAGGTCACAGGTGGCTGCTCCATACACAGTTCTGGCCAGGGGTAGCTGCAAATATCGAGGCGCAGAAGTTTCAGCAGTAAGTAGGAGACAGGGGCCTGGGATGGTCAGACATTCACAGCCTTTCAAGAAGCTGTGCAAGAAAGGGCAGAGGGAGCGAGGTGTAGAGTGGAAAGCAAGTTTTCAATTTGGCAAAGACTGGAATATTGCCACTTGCCAACAGGAAAGAGCTACTCTGGGGACTGATCCCTGAACCAGCCATCAGGAAAGAACGGGACTCAGAACTTCAGTGGATGCTCAACGTGAGGAGGACCCAGCAGGTGGCTGTAACTATGAATACATTCGTAGCTGACGGGTGGGAAGATGAGTTGTTGGAGTCTCATAGCCTCAGTTTTCTCTAGAAGTAGGGTTCCTGTCATTTGCCTCTAAAGGGATGGGGGAGACATCATAAAAACTTGTCTTTCCTAATTTTCATATACTTTCACAAAAGATGAGAACCCTGTTGTCGGCATGTAGAATATATAATAATATACCTAGATTTCATTAATTATATGTAAAAAAAAAAAAACACCTTAATTCCCTATGAAACAGCCCATTTTCAAATCTATACCGGAAAACACTGCGCATTCACCATTAAGAATACCCGAAGTTAAATTCCTACCCAACATCCTTGCTGTTTTTTAATTATTGAAGTAGAGTTGACATACAGTGTTACATTAGTTTCAGGTATGTGACACAGACAATGCCATATATTACGCTGCGCTCACCGTGGGAAGTGTGGCACCATCTGTCACCATACAAAGTTATTACAACATTACGGACTATGTTCCCTATGCTGTACTTTTCATCCCCATGACTTATCTGTTTTACAGCTGGAAGTTTGTACGTCTTCACCTATTTTGCCCATGCCCCACCCACCTCCACTCTGTTTAGGTAGAGTTTTTTCTCTGTATTTAAGAGTCTGTGTCTGTTTTTGTTCATTTGTTATGTTTTCTAGATTCTACGTATAAGTGAAATCGTATGGTATTTGTCTTTCTCTGTCTGACTTTTCTCTAGGTCCATCCATGTTGTTGCAAATGGCAAAATCGCATTCTTCTTTAGGGCTGAGCAACATTCCATCGCGTATATATACCTTTTAAATTGAAGTGTAACTAACATGCAGCATTATACTAGTTTCGGGTGTACAATACCGTGATTCAGCAGTTGTTTACATTACTCAGTGCTCATCATGATAAGTGTACTCCTAATCCCCATCACCTATCACCCATTCCCCCACCCACCTCCCCTATGGTAACCATCAGTTTGTTCTCTGCATTTAAGAGTCTGATTTTGGGGGGCACCTACGTGGCTTGGTCAGTTAAGCATCCGACTCTGGATTTCGGCCCGGGTCATGATCTCTTGGTTCGTGAGTTTGAGCCCCGAATCTGACTCTGCGCTGACAGCATGGAGCCTGCTTGGAATTCTCTCTCTCTGCCCCTCCCCTGCTTGTGGGCATGCACACACACACACTCTCTCTCTCTCTCTCTCAAAATGAATAAACTAAAAAAAGTAGAGTCTAATTTTTTTGTTTCTTTGTTTTGTTTCTTAAATTCCACCTGTGAGTGAAGTCATGTGGTATTTGTCTTTCTTTGACTGCCTTATTCTACTTAGTGTTAATACCCTCTAGCTCCATCCATGTTGTTGCAGATGGCAAGATCTCATTCTTTTTTTATGGCTGAGTAATATTCTGTTACACACACACACACACACCACGTCTTCTTTATCCATTCATCAGTGGATGGACTCTTGAGCTGCTTCCATTTCTTGGCTACTGTAATTAATGCTGCAATAAACACAGGGCTGCATATATCTTTTCAAATCAGTGTGTTCCTTTTCCTTGGGTCATTACCCAGTCTTCCTCCCTGTTTCATGTATCATTAACGTTTCTTTTTATTTTTATCTTGATGATTTCTCATTGCGTCTCTCTTCTACTGATGAATCCCTGGGATATTTGTTCTTATTTCTTGTCCATGTCATGAGGTATTCCCACTGTGTCTGTCCTCACCATTCTTTGTGAATCAGATTCCTGAATGCTGACCTCTTCTCACATTTTTAATCAAATGATACGTGTGAGTGCGACCTGTTCTTCATGAGTGGATTCTTGTGTAATCCAAATAATGTAACAACGACATGGCCCTCTTGTCTGTTTTGTTTTGTTTTGTTTTTTACTATAGGTTATTGGGGTGTAAGTTTGATATTATAAGTGGTTGAGGAATGTGATTCCAGAAGTTCGATGGAGTCAGCTTTGCCCTTTGGGGGTTTGGCCTCTGAGACTCGGTGGAGAGACTGAGTCCCCGGCATGTCTGATTCATTTTCCTGGCTGTTTGGCTGGTGGATTGGGGACCGTCTCAGCCTCACAGTTAGTAGCAGAGAGACTCAGCAGGGAATGAGATGGGCCTGCCTGCGGGCCCTGGGCTGAACCAGGAGTGCTCTCCTCATGGAAGCAGGGGAGAGCTTGGCTCCGTACTTCACTCCTGTGTCAGGGATGTGTGTTCTCCTCTCCTCCTGATGCTGTGGCCTAAGGGAGTTTGTGCTCTGACCACCGGACCAGCCAGCCACTCCCCCTCCTCCTCAGAAAGAAAAGTAGCCAGAGGGGGGTGACAGGCACTGCAAGTGTACACCCTACATGACCCCATCCCGAGGGGGAGCAGAGTCCTTCCCTGCCCTGAGTGGCGGGAAAGAGGGGCAACCACTTCCCCAGCAGCTGACTCAGAGGGTGGGCAGGGTGCACAAGCCGAGGCTCAGAAAGATTGAGTTAACAGTTCACTGTCACGCACCAGTGGCTGGTAGAGTCTGAATGAAAACCCAGACTGGTCTGACTCAAAACCTTAGCCCTCGTGGGAAGAGACGTCACTCCCCGTGGTGCTCCTGTTGTCACAAAGGTTCTCAAGAATGTAATACATTCATAGTGATGGGGCCTGGGGATCAGCTTTCTCTTATGTGTATGTATGTCCTGGGGATTTGATTGTTGATTTAAAGACTAAGAAGAAGGAGAAGAAAGCCCAGCCTTGGAAGTGTCCCAGCTGAAGAGGAGATGGGCCCAGGAGATTGTTTTTCAACCCTTCATCCCTCACTGTCCATCCATACTTCCTCTGAGAGACCTTGATATAGGACAGCTTACTTCCTGGGTCCCAGGAATAATTCCATATGGAAAAATCACCTGACTTGAAGAATTGGGACCCTGGTCTATATTACCGTATGTTATTATTTATGAACTATGTAGAAATAAAGCTAAGGATTGCCTGGAAAGCAAACTGGTATGTCCTGTCTAGAATCTGGAGTTCTGAGTGAGCAGCTTTTGAATGAAAAGGGGGGGCATTGTTTCTTACTACATGTACTTAAAGAAAAATAACTTGATCAGTTCTAAATGGTTTTTGTGTTTCTTTCAGATATCGCCCATTTAATGTGGTTCGAAAGACTCTATGTCTGGCTTCAGTGTTTTGAAAAATACATCCTGTACCCAGCAATAATTCTGAATGCCCTCACTATTGATGCATTTTCAATAAGCAATTACCGGAGACTCGGTACCCAGTAAGTGGATAACAGTTTATTCTCGGAATGATTTCGATCACAATGATTCCAAAATCGGGTGGATTTTCTCTAAACAGGCTACAGTAGTACAGCATCTACTAATTTACTGACCACGTAAAAGTAAGCCACGGTGGTCTTTTACTCAAACTCGCTGGAGGAACTTGATGGTTATTACAGAGTGGGCTGAAAATGAAGTCAGATCTGCTTGGAGTGATGTTGCAAATAAACGACAGTCGGTTTGAAAAAGCTCCTGCAAGAACTTAGTCAGTGAGCTTTAATGAGATGACGGAAGCACAGTGTGGTTCCGGGGGTTCCTGAACCCCCTGGAAAGTTCTTACCATCATGCTCAGAGCTTTATGAACCGCCTCATGTCATTTCATTTAGCAAATACTCTATCGTTTTGTGCTTGAGGGAGGGGGGATTAATCACGGTCAGTGCTCTCTCTGCATTTATCGGGAGAAGCCTCACAATTAAAAAAAAACACGGAGCACAGCGTCATCATGTCGTCAAGATGCCCATGTTTTTGCAAAGCATTAACAACACACAGTTGAGTTATTAGTTTCATACATTAAAATTAACTCTGAATTTGCAAATGGAAATCCTTCTCGATAATCTGTGGATTTGCTGCTCTGGTTGAAGGTTGAAGGTGCCTGGTCAAGTAAGTTCGAGTAGGAGAATGAGAAAGACATCCTTTCCCAGATTTGCTTATTAAGTCATGTTGCTTAAACATTATGTGCCCAAGTCAATTCTTGTGCATAATCCCAAGCATACTAATTTAAACCTGCTCTTCCTTTCGGGGGGTGATGAGGACAAATTAATTAACATTTGCCAAAGATTGAGCAAGCTGAGATAAAAGACATTTGAACACTCTGTTGGACATTGAATGGATTCATAGTCACACAAAGCAGACACTGAATGAAATGGTCATATAACCTTCCTGTCTTTATCAGACTCTGCCTTCCTTCCAGTTCAGACCTGTCATGGCTAGGCCAGGCCAAGTCGTGCCCTTTGGTATTTAAAATCCTGGACTTCAGATCCAGGGATGAAAATCAGTCTCACTGGATAAAGAACACAGACAGTGAGACTGGAGCCCTCTTGCCCAGTTTGGGGGGACCCAGTCCCGGAGATGACTCCTCGTCCAGAACCTCAAGTGCTTTCTCTAGTGGTAGGGTTTCTGGTATGGCACAATGTTGGCTAACCCTGCCGCCCTCCCGGAACAAGGCCGCATCTCGGTTTCTAGAACGAGGGCTTACGATCAGAACTAAAGTAGCAGAGAGGGTACCACTGCTGCCCCCCCGGGGTAACGAGCTGAAGGACTTAAAGTTTGCTCGCTTTCCAACCTCAGGACTGGGACCTTAAGCTAAGCCTGCAGGTCGAGGCCCTCCAGTTCTGGCTGTTGGCAGAGGCTGGACACAAGGGTTGGGAATCAGGCAGAGTCAAAGAGTTTGGAGAGAGTCCAGTTTCAAGTAATAATACTCTCTACCCCCTATAATGTTTTTTCCAGACACGAATATCAGAAAGTAGCACCTTAGCTGTGTCCCTCCAAATAGTCTCAAATCCAGGATGACACCAACAGAACTATTCTTCTTAGAACCAAAAGCTGACAATTCCTTCATATTCTTGAGGCATCCAAATGAAGCCTTGAAAGTAATTTTAGGGTGCCTGGGTGGCTCAGTCAGTTAAGTGTCCAACTCTTGGTTTTTGGGTCAGGTCATGATCTCACAGTTTCGTGAGTTCGAGCCCTGCATCGGGCTCTGTGCTGACAGCATGAAGCCTGCTCATTATTCTCTCTCTCTCTCTCTCTCTCTCTCTCTCTCTCTCTGCCCCTCCTGTGCCCACACTGTCTCTGTTTCTCTCAAAATAAATAAATAAGCTCAAAAATTTTTTTAAATAATGATTTCAAGTACCCCATTAGACCAGCTGTTCTAAAATAGGACAGCAGGAGTCTGTATGTCAGTATCACCCAGAAACCTGTTTCTAACTATAGAATCCCCCAGCCTACCTGCACTGAGAACCACTGTACCTGATAGTTAGGCAGTGAACTCCTCAGCAACAAGCATGACTTCTTATTCGACTTTTAATACTACCCTCCCTAGTAAATGGTAGAAGGCTAGGTAGATGGGTGATCAAGCCAGGACTGGTAAATGGATGAATGGGTGAATTGTGATATCTTGTTAGGTATTTATATTTCCCAGCCTGATCTAAATGGATGCTTTGCAGCTGTCCCAGGCTGTGTTCACTGACTGCTACATAAGCCTTTATTAAACCTTCAGCTGAGCCTACAATAGTCTCTGAACTATTTTAACTGTGATCATTACTCTTGCAGTGTTATAAAGGCCATAAAATTCAGTCCTTAAGATCTCCCATAGTGTTAACCAGTCATCATTGATAAGCAAAAAATTAATGCTCTTCATTTTAACCGTAGTTACAGAGAACACAAAGTTAAGAGTTGACCCTCACTTAGATTTGGCCTGAATAACCCCCAAAATCATCAGTCTCCTGTGAAAACCCAAATAAGAATACCCCTAACCTTAAGATGCCTTGTCATTGGGCATAGACATTCTTGTATCCTGGGCTGTTGTCAAAGGCAACTGGACCCAAAGTCATGTCTTTATACTGTATTTTCATCAGGAAATAGAAGGAAAAGAAAGGTGGGTTCTGGAGCAGTGCGCAACTTTGCTGCAGGAACCCTGAGGGTTTTATGTTGAAGTTACATGAAAACATTCCCACTCAGCCCAAATCTGTATGTAATCAAGGACTAGTTTTCTTCAGATGAGCCTTGAGCAAATCTCACTGGGTGCATCCTCAGGCAAAGTGAAAACAATTGTAGCCCTCGGTCTGAAGGCATATGAAATATCACATCAAGGCAAATGGAATTGCCAACATTATTAGATCTTTTTGACAACAAAAATGACAGTGTTGCACCTGATAGGTGCAAAGACTTTAAAAGCATTTTTCGAGTGCCCTCATCCTGGGACAAGATAATAATAATGCTGAAAAGGGTCCAGAGCCCGGGGATCCCTCTAGGCTGAGGGAAATTGAGGCATAGCTCCAGTTTTCTGTATTTAGCCGGGGGAAAAAACCTCTCTCTTTTAAGTGCAACCATTCACTGGAAAGTATTCCCATCTCTGCCTTTCTTTTGAGTTTGCAAGTAGGATTGTATTACAGTGGGACGGTGCAGGAATCTGCCCAAAATGCGCAAAGCCTTCCTTCAGAAAGACAGACCCCTCCAGGAAGTGGTTGTTTGCTCTGTCAGGATATTCTTAGCTGTTATCATTAACTTTCCAAGCTTAAGGTAGTTAGATTATTCATTGTTGGCTTCAGCATCTGCTGGAATTGTTCGTATAACACATGCTCCCTATACAGGTTAATAACCTGACTCCCCAGACAAGAGCATCCAGGAGCCCAGGCCTTGAAGCAAAGTCCTGGTTATCTCCTTGCTGGACTGCTTTGATGAGTTCCTTAACTAAAAAGGCCAATGCCATGGGGGAAAAAATGACAATGGTATCATTTTCAGCAGGAAAAAAAAAGTGTGTGTGTGTGGGGGCAGGAGGGGGGGGAGAGTCCAGAGAGCTTACATTTACCAGGGAGGTAAATATGCTGAAAAATATTAGAAATTAACATGTAAAGGCAAAAAGGTCTGTGTTGAGATACCGGGGTTTTATTTCTTTTCCGAATTTAATATTAGCTACTATTATATCACTGCTTCAGTAAGATTCTTTCATAATAAAAAAGCATACACTGAGCGGACGCAAAGAGGGACAGCATGCTCTGTTTCCTCACTCGCCATCAAACTTTCTGCGGAACCTGTCGCTGCAGGAGTCCTTCAGATAAGCTCCAAGGGAGCTCTGTGTCCTTGCCAAAGGACAGGGGACCGTGAAGATCATGTGGCAGGAAGGAACTTCTTCTCAAGGCCAAGGGTTTGTGCTTGAGAGTCCCTTGGGACTGAGTTTCAATCCTCACTCCGCCCTGCCCCCCCCATGAGATCTTAGACAAGGGACCCAAACTCTAAGACCCCGTTTTGCTCCTCTGACAAATGTGGATAATGACAGAGCCTCCCCCCACACCGTCCCCCGCCCCTGTGTCCCCCTTCCCCACCAGTCTTGGCTTTTCATGCCTGTAAAGTGCACCGTGCACAGTAAATGCTCAAGAAACATTAGCTATTGTGACTCACCTGGTACTTCGCCGTCCTTGACCGCTTCCTTTCTTTCCTTTCCAACAGCTGGGACATTTTCCTGATGATCGTTGCCGGCATGAAGCTGCTAAGGACCTCCTTCTGCAACCCCGCTCATCAGTTTATTCACGTGAGCTTCACTGCGATCTTTTTCCATTTTGACTACAAAGATCTGTCAGAGAGTTTCTTACTGGATTTCTTCATGGTGTCCATTGTGTTCAGCAAGGCAAGTTAGTTCTCCATTTTCTTCATTTTCAAATGTAAAAGGTGCGTTTCTCACCACAGGTTTCAAGAGCTGTAGACATTTTCCTTTAAAAAAAATTGTGGAGTGAAATTAAATTGAATTACATTGAATTACATATGCGTGTCATGCTCCTGCTACCATTTGAGGGACATTTCCCCGTGGAATACAAATATGCCTCGTAATTTGCCAAAAATCACTAATTGCAATGAATTAGCCATTTACTGTTGCTTGAAATTTTGAAATTTTATGATCTTTGCGTCTGTTAGCAATCTCATTACAAAACTTCCCTAGACCTCAAAATGCTCTGAATTAAAGATTAGCAGCCAGACAGATTTTTTTTTTTTTTAATTAGCTAGCATTTGAGGTAGAACTTGTGACCTGGTATCCAAGAACCAGGTCTCTTGGATTATTTTCATTCTTCTTGGTGTGTGTTAGGTCAAGATACACAGGCAATGAGAAATCCTAATCATAGTTCAGGCAAAATATGGGGATGGAATCTGATGTCGAACATGGCGGCGGGGGGGGGGGGGTGGATAAAATCCGCTGGATACTCACCTGAGTGTATTCTGAGCACCTCGCAAAGCCAGGGTTTGTAAACAGAAATGAAAAGGAATTTGGAACAACTCCTGGTAAATAAACTGACACACCATCTCACTTCACATCTGGCTTCCTCACGCGCTGTCTTTAATACGGTGGCCGCCCGTTTCTGCCCTCAGCTTGACTTAACCAGCCCCTCCCCCACTTTTGGTTAATAATTTTTTAATTTTAAGATCTTTTTTCCTGAACTTCATTTTTTTTTACCTCTTTTTGAATCCGTTCTGTTAAATGTTTCTCTTTCTTACTTACCGTTTTCTTCTACCTTTCTCTTTGCTTATTTTAGGTAACAAAATTTCAAAACTCTCATATTGTCCTAACGATGCCCTGTGAGTAATTGTCCTCACCCTATCAGACGTGCGCGTTTCCTCTTATAACTCAGGCTGAACTCCGATTTTTCAGCTGCCCGAGTCCCTTCTTGTGTCGTTTGTCACATGCTCTGTGCTATTATTACTTTTGCAGCCTACATCTTATTCCAGAACCCTGGTCTTGGTCCTTTTCCCACAAACATTTCTTCTCTGTTTGAGTTCTGTTTGGTGTTGATAAAGTTATCCCAATTTTCTCACGGTTCAAATCACAGGCTTCCATATTCTGTTTTCCTTCACTATGTATAAATTGCCTTTATTTCACATAATAAATGTAAAACTGTATCTTATGATCTTTAAAGCATTTTAGAAGTTATTGTAAATAACTTTACCACTTGCAGGGGGTAAGAGCTTCTAATCAGATGCAAAATGTGTCAGGATGTATTGAATTCCCGGCTCTGGCATTATTTCTGTTTTGACACGGTGTTATTTACATGCCTTTCTGACCCGCGGTTTCTGATAAAATTGAAAGTAAGGATGACAGTCTCGCCCGGGCATTGAGAGGATTGAAAGAAGTCTTTAAGTAAGATGTGCTTTCCAAGTGCAAGGCAGAATTTGTAGAGCCATTGTAAGTAGAAAAACAGAAGTTATGCACTGTTTAGTGTGGGAAGGAGCGTGGCTGGTTTTCCACCCTGAGCTCCACTTAAGAATCTCTCTGTAAAGTGAGACGCCCCAGGTGAACACAAGCATGACAGAGAGGAGTGAGGGTCTCACTGTCAAAGTCTTAAGGGCCTGGCTTCTAAGTGATTGTACATCCACAGCAGAACGGTGATTTTCATTTCCTGGAGCACAGGCAGCCCTCCCCCACTGACACTCGGTGCCATCCTGCGCATCGTGAGCAGCGTGGGACAGGACACAGTCTGAAACTAACTCCGTGCAAACTTAGCGGCTGCAAGCATTTGACTTTCACTTGCCATAATCTTTTTGAAGTCACAGTTCAAGCACTAATAAAGTCAGACAGAACTATAGTGGCCGCATTCCTATTTTCTCTAATTGTGGGAACATTAGCACATGTAATTTCAATAGTTTGCTTTTAGGCTGGGGATAAGAACAAAAGCTAGAAAAATCAGCATACTCTATAGGGAGTCAGTCCTGAAACATCCCTAACTCCCTCTGATGCTTGCTCACGCTTGATCTTGAGAGAGCTGGGAAGAGTCCATTGTCTGGAATGAGAAACAAAATAAAAATAGGTCGTTAAAGACACAGCATTGGAGATCTTCCTGGGGGAAAAAAAAAAAAAGCCAGCAGAAATTAGTGACAGAAGACAGTGGTGGCGATGAGCGGGACCCACAGTTAATGTTTCCGGTAAATATCCTGCCTGAAATCCCCAACTGATGCTTTCTCTTCTTTCTCATCATTTAAATATACCTTTAAAAAAAATTGTGCCCCAAGGTCTGGAAGGTGGATGTTGGCTAGTCTCTGCAGCCTGCCAGACCTAGTGAAAAATGAAAAACAGGACATAATGAGTTCCAGAGTCCAGTGGGAAAGAATTAGCACCGCCCAAGCATTGACAGGAGGGTGGGGCATTCACAGTTACGGCATCCTGGGCTCCTGGGGAATGGTCAGAGGGGGATATCCCATATCCCCTCTCGAGATGTGTGGTATTCCAAGCCTACACCCAGGTGGTGCATCACCTTTGAGATGTCAGGCCATCCTCCCCCGCTCCCTTGTATTCTCAGTCCCCTCCCTCTTTCAGTCCAGCCCCATCAGTCAGCCTTTCCTTTCAAGAATTAACTGCTGTAATTAATTTGTCGCATTTCTGGGGCGTCTAGGTCCTTGGTGGGGCAGAAAGCATACTCCAGGTACGGGTACTCGGTTACGACAGGATCAAAGACAACAAAGCTGCTTTTGCGCTCTCTCACTGGTCTTGAAAAAGTTCCTAGAAACCACTCTGCCTTGACATTTCTAGTAATGCTTAGTTGTAGAAGTAGGACTTTACAGAATCCTGCCAGAGGATAATTCTGCCAGCATTTGCAGAATGCATTGACTACGAAATTCTACAGGCCATTGGTTCAGCATGGGAGGTAGCTCTCTTACCATCTAGCAAATTAACACTAATGGGTGAAGTTGCTTTTATATGAAGCTACATGAATAATCACAACGGGGCCATGAGTTGTGGCTCTGTTACAGGTGACTGCAACTGCCATTCAAATGATTTGGAACCAGAGTTTCTAAATGACATTTCCCTTTTTTTTTTCTGTATGTAGGTAGAAAGTCTTGCATTAAAATGGAACCTCTTGTTTGGGAATGCATGCTTTTACGGAAGCATTTGTTCAGAAAACTTTGTTCAACAAAGTAATTGTTCACTTATTTAACATCCCTTAAGCATTTTATTAAGCATTGTACTAGGGCATAAAGATTACTAATGATACGAAAGGTAGCACGTCTTTATTTGGTACTTTCCATGGGTCAGGTGCTGTTTTCAGCACTTTATACATATTGATGTGCTCGGTCCTTTATGGTAAGATACTATTCCTGGTACAGACGAGCAGAGGCACAGAATTTAGTCAGTCATCGAAACATCTCGTAGGTATAAAATGGTAGCGCAGGATTCTTCCTCGAGGCTGCGCTTTGTGACACGGCCTCCCCTGCTTGGGGACTCTGGAAAGAAGGCACAAAGGTAAGGAGATAATTACAGTAAGTGTGATAAGGAAGGTGGCCATGGCAGAGAATTTCGAGAGGGCACATAAAGCGTACCCAGTCCCACCCAGGAGAATCAGAAACAATGATGCTCACCTTGAGCTTTGAAGAAGGGGGGAGTGAGTCAGGCAAGGAAGGCAGGGAAAAGTGAGCTGCATCAAGGGAACAGCATGTGCAAAGGCACAGAAGCAAGAGAGAGTTTGGCATGTTCCAGGATCCGCAAGACCCTTGGCAAGCGTGAACACATGGCGGGGGCGAGTGGTGAGGGATGAAGCAGCGGGTGTCCCAGGTCAGATCGCAAAAGGTCCGGCAGGCTATGTGTCAGGGTTTGGACTTCACTCCTACTTTGGCTGAAGGTTGTTAAGTGAGGAGTAGCAGGATCAGAATTGCATGTTAGAAACATCTCTTTGTGGGAGTGATAAAAGATGAGAAAGCATGGATTTTGGAAGTTGGGTAGGAGAGGATCGCAGTAATGCAGGCGACTCATAGTGACAGCCAGAACTGCAGTGGCAGAAGTGAGACAGAGAGAAGGGGACACGTTCCAGGAGGGCCTGGGAGGTGGACCTGGTAAATTTAGTGACCACTGGGATGCAGTGGACTTTGGGAGGAAGAGCCACCACTGGGAGCTCTCAGATCGCGACTCTAGTAACTAGTGCTGTCACTAACTAGATTAGTGGGGAAAATAATCTTGGTTCTAGATGTGCTGAATTGTGTAATGAGAAGCGATGAGGGCCCAAACTAATTAACCCTGGGAACGGGATTTTTTCCATTTAAATATTTTAATTTGCATAACGAATGCATAAATGCATGCTCATTGTAATAAAATTAGAAAACCAATGGAAAAATACAAAGCAAGTCTGTCTTATACAACATTCATCACTTCTTAACCCCCCTCCTCTCCCTAATGATGGTAAACATTTCAGAATAATTCCTTCCATTCTGTTTTCCTAAAAATTCACACACACACACACACACACAGATACACAGATTTAAAGAGGCTCATTCTTTACACATTTTTTACTTTGTTACTTAAAAACATATCTCAGAGACTTCCATGACTATCCATCTAATGTGGCGTCTTCTGTTTGATGCCTTCATAGTATTCCATAGCGCATATCATAATTTGACCAGCCATTCCCCTATGATAAACATTTAGTTTGTTTATAGATTTTTTCTGTAGTAGTTGGGACTAATTTGTTCACAGATTCCATAAATCTACATGAAACTGGCTTCATGACAAAACGGAATCAAACTGTTCACATAACCAGTTGGGTGATCCAGAGGCTTAAACGATGGCCTTGAAATTCCGTTGTTGTTGTTATTTCTCCTTCTTGTCCTCATGCTGGCTGTCCATCTCTACTCTGCTGGCTTCATTCTTAGATTGTGTCTATCCATGTGGTGTAACTATGGTCGCCAACAGTTCTAGGTTCACAGCATTCTTATACCTAAAAATCCCAGAAAGAAGAGAAAGCATCTTTCCTAATGATTTCAGCCAAAGTCTTAGGGAAGAGTCTCATGGACTCCTTTGGTGTCATGTGTTCATTCATGAACCAGGGGCAGTGGCCAGAGGGATGTGAGTTCCCTAGTTAATGAAGCCTAGACTTCTTGCCCATACCTCCCTTGAATCCTAACCAAACTGTGGGGACTAGGAGCCAGGGACAGAAGAAAACGAGGGTAGACAAGAAGTGTCTGATGCTACTGCATTTGACTACACGAGATCAAAACTAACTGCTGGTGTTAGGAAACACGCAAGTGTCTGTGAAACAGATTCCCACGATGGGAATTGCCGGGTCAATAGCATATACATAAAAGAATCTCAATAGAGAATCCTTCCAAAAGATTTACATTCCTTCCAACAGGGGTGACCAGAGTTCAAGAAATAGGTATGAGAAGTGACACTCTCGAAACAAGATCAAGTACAGCATATAATGGTAAGCAGGAAAGGAAACGGGACTTGTCAGGTTTATTGATCTTTTTCATAACTCTGGAATCTTCAGTAAGGTCATCTCGCAATTTCCTCTCTACTAGACGAGACTAACTCCTGTAATAACATCAACCCATAGGGCCTGGAGCGTTCTTTATGGCCCAACAATGTCCTGTCTTCAAGGAAATGAAGTCTGCTGTGATAAAGCTTTCAAATCCTCTGCAACTTTCTGTAGGAAATCTATCTGGATCACATACTAGCAGCCTGGTTGTCATTTAAAAGGATAGATGAGTAAGAAATGGTAAGAGAGAAAAAGAGAATGGTGATGAGTGGGAAGAATGATCACAGCACAGTAGAAACTCTATACTCAACTAAATTATAGTGGGTGGTTGGTTGGTTCACTGAAAAACGTAAGCAGGAAATTATAATAAATGATACCTGCCTACCTTATAATTTGATTAAAGTACAAAACTTGTATATGAACTCTTACTGCCAGTCTTTTGAAGCCTTATCTTTGAGTAGGAATCTACAGAATGAGGACTATTTGCTCTTACTGCATGAACCATGCCCAGAATGTGTTTTCTAGGATGTTCAGTGCCCATTTCTGTTTCTTAAATTCTACTTGAAGTGAGAAGTGAAAGTTACCTCTGAACGTCTGAGAGCAGTTCACATTTCTTTGTTCCCAAATCTCCTCTCATTCGTACCTAAGTCCACAACAGTATTTTTAGAGAGGTCTTCCTCAAGCTCTCGGCATTCAACTTTACTGTGATAGAAACACCCTGTTCTGTACCTACTCATATTGTTTGTTCTCATATTGCATCAGTTTATGCAATATTTAATTGAGTAAAAAGATCATTATACTGACAAGTAAAACTGATACGGCCTGGGCAACCAGCGTAAAGACCTGTTGTTGATCATTCGACTCCAGTGGGGGGATTGATCGGGAGTGTACTGGCCTTCAGTGGTCATTGGGTTGTGGGACTCACCAGTAAGTTTTACAGCGCAAATATAAATGTCAATCAGTCTGAAAGTCGATTAGGCAGGTTTTTGAAAGCAAGGGTCTCCTTTGGTAAGATACATAGGAGAGAGCCATATTTGCTTGGCTATTGACTCATCTGTGTTCTTCGAGGTGCTGTACCCAAACTGAAGTTAAGGAGACATGTAGGATCTCAGCATACGACATAGAGAATTTGATTCAGCAATTATTATTTAGTGCTGCCTGAGGAAGGGAGGTGCTTCCGCAGAAAGAAATGCCCTCACAGAGCTTAGCCTGTTGGGAGAGATGGAATAATTACAAACAACGGAGAGTTAAGTTTCCTCATCAGGCACCCTAAGATTCTGACTGCTTTCTCGGCTCCCTACTCAGACATGAACCTTTGAAAATACACACCCGGTGCCTCTGAGTTTTCGCCACCCGCTGCCACCACTTTGGTGCCAGCCACCCTCTCCCTCCCCTGCATGACGGTAGCAGCCTTCTAACAGGCCTCTCTGCCTCCACCCCTGCTACTACAGCCCCTTCTCCACAGAGGGGCCAGAGGGTCTGTTTTATATAAACTTACTTTGGAATAATTTTAGATTCATAGAGAAGATGTAAAGGTAGTGGAGTTCCCACACACCCCATACTCAGTGTCCCCTATTATTAACATTTGACATTGGTCTACCACATTTGTCCCAGTTAAGGAGCCAAGGTTGATTTGTTTTCATCAACTCAAGTCCATACTCAGTTCACTCAGTCCATACTCAGTTTCTTTAGTTTTTCTGTAAGGTGTCCTTTTTCTTTTCCACCCGAGACTCCACCCACACAGCGCTTAGTTGCCCCGTCTCCTCCTTAGGCTCCTCTTGGCAGTGATAGCTCTGTTGTTTCGTTCGTGAAGTTAACGGTTTTGAGGAGTATTGGTTGGGTATATTGTGACATGTCTTTCTGTTAGAATTTGGGTGATGCTTTTCTGCTTTTGAGACCCGAGTTACGGGTTTGCGGAAGGCAGATGACAGAGGTAAAGTGCCAGTCTCATCACATCATATCAAGGATTCATGCTAGCAACATGACTTAACATTTGATGTTGACCTTCACCTGGGCGAGGTAGTATTTGTCAGGCTTTTCCATGTAAAGTTATCCTTTTGTGAGTCTTTCTATATTCTTTGGAGGAAAATCACTATGTGTAGTTCACATTCAAGGAGTGGGAAGTTGTATTCTACTTCCTTGATGGGAATGGAAGAAATAATAAATTGTTTGATTTATTTTGAAAATTATTTGATTTTTCTGCATGAGAGATTTGTCTACCTCTCATCTACCTATCTACCTATTTTTATATCAGAATGGACTTGTAGATATTTATTTCATACTGTGGGTAATAATACAATATTGCTTTACTCATCTTGTTGCTCTTTGGTTATTTGGAGCTCTTTCGGTCGGCTTTTGTGTCACTTTGACATAATCCCACTGTGTGTGTGTGTGTGTGTGTGTGTGTGTGTGTGTGTGTGTTAGCACTTTCTTACTTTCCCCCACTGTAAGATGTAAGATGTTCTTGCATATGTCCCGCCCCAGTCCTAAAATTTGCCATTTCTCCAAGAGGGGCCTGCTTTCTTTTATTAGGGAATGGTATTTAGAAACCAAAATCGGGAACCCAAGTGTGCTTGTTGATACTTGAGTGTCATTGATTCCAGGCACTCTCAGCCAACAGAGCAAGGGAATATATGTGTGTATACCCATGTATAGACACATATCTAGAAATAATTCTGCATGTGACCACTTGTGTCTACATTAAGTGAAACATGAGTTCTTACTGATATCTCCGAGTTGAATCCATTACCACAGGGATCATTCCGGCCAGTCGCCCTTGCTTACTGTTACTTCCCACTCCATCAGCGAGAAACCTGACTTCTACCATCTGTTGTACATTTAGTTAACTGTTTAGTTCTAGTGTGTGTGTATAGTCATTTCATACTTGCCAACCTGTGCCCCCCATGGGAAACAATCTTATCAACTAGAGCACAGTGCTCAAGTACAGTGTAGTTCCTTTTTGCCTTTAGTCTTACAGATTCCACTCATTTTCAAAGTTACTTGAGTCAGCACCTTGTTCCTCCACCACCCTTGGTGAGGTTATTTCATACATTTATACCGTAGTTACATTGTTTTGTCACTGTCTGCATTCCATTTGGAGATCTCCAACCTCCTAGATGATGTTAAAAAATTTGCATACATTAAGTTTTCTCGTGTGATAAATTCCTGTGGAATTTAACAAATCTATAATTGCATGCATACATTATTAGGGTATCTTACAAAATAATTTGCCCTAAAAAATCCCGTGTGCTTCATCGATTCATTCGTCTCTCCCCTTCTCAAAACTCTGGCAACCATTGATATGTTTACCACTGCTTCAGTTTTGTCTTTTTCAGCAAATCATATAATTGGAATCATATGCCTTTTCACATGGGCTTCGTCCACTTAGCAGTATACATTAATGATTTATCTGTGGCTTTGCATGGCTTTGGCTTGAGAGCTCGTTCCTTTTTATTGTTGAATAGTATTCTGTCGTATGGATGTTTATCCGCTCACCTATTGAAAGAAATCTTGGTTTTTCTAGTTTTTGGTGATTATGAATAAAGCTGCTATGAACATTTGTCTGCAGGTTTTGTGTAGACTTAATTTTCAGTTAAGACGGATAAATACCTGATAGCCAAATTAATGGCAAAAGTATGTCTAGTTTTGTAAGAAATTGCCAAATTATCTTCCAAAGTGCTGTATACTGTTCTGCATTTTTGCCACAATGGATGAGAGTTCTTATTGTTCCTCTACCTCACATAATTTACGCTGTCAGTTTTGGGGGTTTTGGCAATTCTAGTAGGTATTTATAGTGCCATCTCCTTTTCATTTTCATTTCCCTAAAGACAAGTGCTGTTGGTGTTGTCATATACTTATTTGCCAACTGTATATCTTCTTTGTTAGAGTGTCCAGATTTTTTTGCCCGTTTTAAAATTGGTTTATTTTCTTATTGTCGAGTGTAAGAGTTCTTTGCATTTTGTGGCTACAAGCCCTTTATTAGATATATGTTCTCTGGGCTTGTCTTTTCATAGCATGGTTTTTAGATCTTCTGTGGTGTTCCTCTAGGGTAGAAGAGGTTATTTACTAAATTTTTCTTGCCCTGCTAGGCTGCCCTTTTCCTGGTCATTTGGCTAGAGAAAGCAGACATTTTTTTTTTAATTTTCGGCTTTTTTGGTTTATGTCTCTTGACATTTCTGAATTGCTGGCTTGCTTAGCTCTAAATTTGCGAAATGCGTGGTCAAAAGAAAACCCAGGGCGGGCGCCTGGGTGGCTCAGTCGGTTAAACTTCCGACTTCGACTCAGGTCACAATCTCGCGGTCCGTGAGTTCAAGCCCCGCATCGGGCTTTGGGCTGATGGCTCGGAGCCTGGAGCCTGCTTCCGATTCTGTGTCTTCCTCTCTCTCTGCCCCTCCCCCGTTCATGCTCTGTGTCTCTCTGTCTCAAAAATAAATAAATGTTAAAAAAAAAATTAAAAAGAAAAAAAAAAAGAAAATCCAGGGAACTCAGTACCATTTATTCCCCCAGATCCCAGGGCCCTTAGCTGGTTTCCCCTTTTCTCTCCAACTTTCAGAGTCTTCTTAGGTTTATTTAGTAAGCCATTTTCAAGATTTTCAATTGTATTTAACAGGAGCAATAGAGAAAGATATGTACTTCCTGCTCCCCAAAGTGGAAGCCTATGATGTACACTTTAAACTAATCTAAATCCATCATCAAATGATGCTATAATGCTTCACTTTCTAACTCAAGTACCTTTTAACAGAATATTTTCAACTTCTCCTTCCTGTCCTTCCAACACAGTAGTTACTCATTTCTTTATCCACATTTTAAAATCACCCAATGCATTATTCCTATTATTTCTTTAAACAAAAATTATATTTTATATCAATTGTAAAATAACAATAATAAAATATTTTACTTTACCTTCACTTCTTTCTTTATATAGATTTAAGTTTCTGACCTGTATCATTTTCCTTCAGCATGAAGAAATTTTAACATTTCGTGCAGGGAAGGTCAGCTGGTAATGGATTTCCTCAGGTTTTGTTTACAGAATCTTTACTTTTTCCCCTTCAATTTTGGAGAATAATTTTGTTGGATGTACAGTTCCAGGTTGGCAGGGTTTTTTCTATCAACACTTCAATAAATATTTCACTCCACTTTCTCCATGCTTGCATGAATTCTAATGAGAAATCTGTTCGAATTTCTTTGTTCTTCTATATGTAAAGTATTTTTTCCTCTGGATTTCAAGATTTTTCTCCTTTTTGGCTTTCTGAAGCTTGACTATGACATGCGTAGGGGTGTGTGTGTGTGTGTGTGTGTGTGTGTGTGTCCGTCCAATCTTGCTTGGTTCTTTGAGTTTTCTGGGTTTGTGTTTTGGTATCTGTCATTAATT
Organism: Panthera leo; assembly: GCF_018350215.1. Lineage (NCBI taxonomy): Eukaryota > Metazoa > Chordata > Mammalia > Carnivora > Felidae > Panthera > Panthera leo. The sequence goes on from NC_056689.1 coordinate 15,275,835, forward strand.
TTGGAAGTTCTTGGCTGTTATTCAAATATTTCTTCCACTCTTTCTTCTTCCTCTGGTATTACAATCACACACGTTACACCTTTTCTTATTGTCCCGCAGTTCCTAGATATTTTCTTTTTGTTTCATTTTGTTTTTCTGTTTCCATTTCAGTTAGGGAAATTTCTATCGACATATCTTCAAACTCACTGATTCTTTCCTTGACCATGTCCTGTCTATTGATGAGTCTGATAAAGGCATTCCTTTTTGCTGTGATCGTGTTTTTAATTTCTAACGTTTCCTTTATGCTTTCTTAAAGTTTCCATTTCTTTGTTTATACTGGACACCTGTTCTTGCGTGCTATCTACTTTTCCATTAGAGCTCCAAACATATTAATCGGTTATTTTGTATTCCCTGTGTGATCATTCCAACATTTGTGTCGTATCTGAGTCTGGTTCTGGTTCTTCCTTTGCCTCTTCTGACTGTTTTTCCTCGCCTTTTGGCACACCCTTAATTTTTTGTTGAAAGCAGGACATGTTGTATCACGCAATAGAAACTGAGGTGCATATGCCTTTAGTGTGACGATTTCTGTTAATCCGATTGGGAGAGGGACTATGTTTAATGTTTGCTGTAACTGTAGGTCCCAGATGCTTCAACTTCTTCTAATGTCCTTGTTTTCGTCTCTTCTTGATTTTTGACTTCACTAAAATCTCAGAGAGAGTTGTGTCTTGTGTTATTTTAGCAGTAACCTAGTGTTACTATACTGGATCATTGTTGGTGTGTTGGTAAGGCATGGAGCGGGTGGGCGGGGGTGGGGAGAGTATTCTATTATCTTCCAATTAAATCTCAGTCTCTTATTGGACCCGTGTCTCTGGGCTGGGATCTTCATAAGTGTTTCCAGAATGGTGTAGCTTTTTTTTCCTCCCAGTGCACTATACTCCCTTTGCTGGTAGTAGCATTCTTAATCTATTTCTTTAAAGCCCTGACTCTGTTGCTGTGTTTTTTCCTCTTTTAGGTGAGGTAAGCTGGAGAGGGAGGGATTCCCTCCCCCTAACTCGGATAAGGCTCAGGCAAAGCCCTTTGCCCTTCTGCTTGGGCCATTGTGTTTCGCAGTGGTTAATCTCCTCCCCCTGCCAGACCCCTGAAGAGATTTTTCTTGGCTCTCCATCTCGAGGACCTATTGGGATTTCTGGGGTAGAAAAGAGGGAGGGCCCCCTAAGACTGTGGCGCCCTGGGGTTTCTAACTCTCATGCTGATCCACACTCAGCCTCTAGCAGTTTGCTAGAATCACCATGAAGTGTTCCTACCAGTTTCATGGCTCTAGAAGCTTCTGCCCCAGACGAGCAGGGCTCAATGAATCTTTCAGAGAGGCAGCTTTCCCTGTGACATCAGTTGTCTGATGGGTCGAGAAGACATTGCGTTTCAGTTTGCTTAGCCTTCTCTTGTGGCAAAAGTGGGAATGACAACTCTTAATGTTTTTTCATTGTTGGAGCTGAAACTAGAAGTCTCTCAAGTTTTTCTTTTAAAACAAACCCCGGGGGGCGCCTGGGTGGCTCAGTCGGTTAAGTGGCCGACTTTGGCCCAGGTCATGATCTCGCGGTCCGTGAGTTTGAGCCCCGCGTCGGGCTCTGTGCTGACAGGTCAGAGCCTGGAGCCTGTTTCAGATTCTGTGTCTCCCTCTCTCTGACCCTCCCCCATTCATGAGCTGTCTCTCCCTGTCTCAAAAATAAATAAACGTTAAAAAAAAAATTAAAAAAAAATAAAACACACCCCGGATCTTGTCCCTGCTCAGAACCGTGACGTGGCTCCCCGTCTCTCGCAGAGTAAAAGCCAAATCGCTGGCACTAGCCCGCAGACCAATGCCAGTTGGGTCCCCATCACTGCTCTGACCTCTTTTTCTCCTCTCCTCCTGTTTAACCCAGCTTGCCTTGCTTTTCCTCCACCGTGCGAAGCATGCTCTCGTGGGGACCCCTTGTTCTAGCTGTTTCTCTGGTCTAAAAATGCTCCTCCCCACGTGTCCGCTAGACTCACCCCACCAGATCTGTCCGGGCTTTGCTCAGATATCACCTTCTCAGTCAGCCCCACCATCGTATTGCAGCTCGGCCTGCTCTGTCTACCCTCCGCCAGCCCCCCCACCCCAGGCCTTTTACATGGAACTTTTGGTGAGAGCGTCCACCACCTTCTAGCTGGCTCTGTCATTGGCTTGTTTATCATTTTATTACCCCTCCCACTGGAATGTAAATTCCATGAAGGCAAAGACCTTTGCCTGTTTTGTGTACTGATACGTCCCAATTTCCAGATGAGGGTCAGGCGTGCGGTGGTGTAGGATAAACGTCTGTGTAATGTTGAAAGTTGCCCTTGTGCACCAGCTGTCCAGTAATTCACCCACAGTCACTCTCTCTGAGAGTGACTTAGGAGTGCGGGTCGCACTTGAACTTGGTCCCAGGCCCACTCTGCCCGAGGCCAGGAGTACAGAATGGTTTGCAGGCAGTTGACAAAGCCACCGTCCAGGCTCTCGGGGACACGTGTTCACTTGCAGTGGCCCCCCCAGGATGGCTCAGGAGAAAATTGTCACAAGCTCTGCCCTGCATCTGGAAACAAAGAACGTGGTCCAATATGTTCGGGTTCCCAAAGAAATTGGAAATTCCTCAAGTGGTAGAACCATGGGGACATTTATTTGTTCCCTACTTCCCGCAACATCTAACAAAACGCAGGGTCGCCCTGATTACCCAAGCTGTATCCGTTGAAATCAGTTGAGAGGTGAGAAATGGAAAAGCTGGTTTTTGAAAAATGAAGTCTAAGCTTGGACGTGGCGATCGGATGACATTTTATTGTTCTAGAGAGATGATGATTCACAGTGCAGGGGCAGAGGAGTGTGTGGGAGGAGAAAAGGTTATTTAGACTGAGCATATGGGTCACTCCGAGTTCCCTCTTCAGGCTTTTCCTGGTATATATTTTCATTTTCTTGGTTTCCTATAAATCCTGTCTGGCTGTGTCACTGTTGCCTGCCGCCCTGTTCACACTGGGGAGCTAACACATGGCCAGCATCGCTGTCCGCTCTGCTGTGAGTGAGTTGCTTTGTGCTCTATAGTCGGCAGAGCCCCTCTTGCAAAACCGAGGGGTAAATCACCCTGCATGTAGCTGTAGATCTTCCCCAGTGGTGAGAAACTGGTGTCATCCAACTGGCCAGCCCTTTACTGTGTCCTGTAACTTCCGGGAAGGGCCTGAGCAGCCCCAAACATCCTTTGCTTGAGATTTACAGCCTAACACATCAACTTTCTTGGCTTCCACTCCCCAGCACACCGCCCACACATCAAGGAGCGGAGTTTCCCTTAACTCAAACCATGCAAGTTACTGTAATTTATCTCCTGGGAAGAGATAGGGAGCTGAAATGTTCATCTCCTCTGAACCTCTGCCTTCAAAATAGGGATGAGTTTTGCCTCCCCATTTGGGACCTCCAGCCTGGTATGCAAGAGAGAGACCTTTTTCTCCCCCGCCCCCCCCCCCCAGGCTTCCTATATTCTCATGTAAAAGAATGCTATAAAAAACACTTGGATTTAGTAATGTTCAGAGATCTACATAGTTAAGAGTGTCCCTGTTGATATGTTAAATAAGTATTTACAGGCTCTTATTTATTTGTTTATTTATTTATTTATTTATTTATTTATTTATTTATTTATTTTTGATAGAGTGAGTGAGCCAGGGGCAGAGGGAGGGAAGGAGAGAGAGAGAATGCCACCAGGGGCAGAGAGAGACAGAGAGGGAAAGAGGGAATGAGAGAGAGAATCTCCTGAAGGCTCCACACTGTCAGTGTGGAGCCCAAAGAGGGGCTCAAACTCACAAACCGTGAGATCTTGAGCTGAGCCAAAGTCAGATGCTGAACTGACTGAGCCACCCAGGCGCCCCCAGGCTCCCATTTATTTAAGGTCTGCAGCTTTCTCCCCCGAAGAAGGCTGTTCCCTGGCTCAGTGTTGCAGCCCCTCCCATCAGGGCAGTGGTGATGCGTCTTTGTGTAGACAGATTCTTGAAGAGCCACGGCTGATGAGTCTTCCCAGGAGTAGGGGAGTGATGTGTGCTGAAGGCACGCAAAACCTACTTGAGTAGCTTCAGAGGATTCAGGAGATGTGATGACTCTAGACTCCCTTCACTGACAGAATTCTGAAAACCTCCCTTACTTGGTGGGGAGCAGTGCCCTCCTTAAAGCCCTCCTTAAAATGCTTTCCAGAGGGAGAGCTTAATTTGGTTGAGTCAGGCAATATTTTCCTTACAAGGCTGACAATCCTTTACTGGCTGGGGGCTTCTGGTTCTACAGGATCACACATGAACCTGTGGATTCCAAATAGTGTCTTTTACCAGGTGCCCATACTGAGGACAAGAACTTCAAGGTCACAGACTTACTTTTCTTCCTTCCTTCCTTCCTTCCTTCCTTCCTTCCTTCCTTCCTTCCTCTTTCTTTCTTTCTTTCTTTCTTTCTTTCTTTCTTTCTTTCTTTCTTTCCTTCCTTGAGCTGCCAGTTTTGGAAATACTTTGATGGACCAAACCACAATGCTTCTGCCTGAAGGAAGGGTCCTGATGATTCTGAGATGGTTGCCATGTAAGTTTAAAATCTCCAGAAAGAAAAGGAAAGTGAATTGCTCCTCTTATAAGGAAAATCCATGGCTGTTGCAAAGATCTGGCATGTGAATGGAAGCAACAAGAAAATTTCCACTGAACGCATGCCAGCTATAGTCGCGGGTTATATATCACTTGATGAGTTGGGGAACCTCCTGAAGCTTTCATTGACTCATTGTTTCACTTTCTGAAAAGCACTTGCTGCACATACATCCACTGTGTGCCTATATTACCTACCTGCCGGAAGGTGAGTCTACAACATAAAGAATACTCAGTGCCTGCTGCCAATGTGTATACACTCCAGCGGGGGACAAAGGAGATAAAAACATGTAAGAAGTACCTTTGAAACAATCTCGAAAGGGCAATAAACAAAGTAACATATTTGTTGAGCACTTAATACATGCTGAGTCCTACAATAAAAACTTACCTGGATTATCTCATTTAATCTGCGCAATACATTTCTGAGATACGTACCATTATCGTATCCACTTTGCAGATGAGAAAACTAAGTCTCAGTGGAGCGAAACTTGCCAAAGATCACGCAGCTAGTGAGAGGCAGAGCTGGGATGGGAACTCGGGTCTGTATGACCGCCAAGCCCACTCTTGAAACCAGGATGCTGTGCCTCTACTTGGTGTGTGATTTGAAGTTAGAAGCCACAGATAGAGGAGACCTCCAGAGGGAGCAACTAATTAAGGCAATGGGGAGAAAGGTCACAGGAAGCACTTTGGAGAGATGTCACTGTGAACTACTTTTTAATTCCATTTTCCTTCTGTTGACTTGTTATTTATGGCCCTCATTGTAACTCCTTGCTCTTACATTAAAAATGCAAACCTTTAATTCATCGGAATGTACTTTCGAATAATAATATACCACTTCCTGTGTAGCGTAAGGAATTTCAATAGTTTCCCTTCCCATTCTCTGTGCTCTTGTTGTGCGTTAATTTTACATATGTGATAAATATGCAACATGCATTTAATTTTACATGTGTGATAAACACGTAAATAAATGGGAGCCAGTAATTTTGCTTTAGAGCCAAATTGCTCCTTTAGAGCAATTGAAAACAAGAAAAAAATTTATTTTATTGCCACTTATTCCATTTCTGATGCTCTATTTCTTTGCGTAGATCCAGGTTTCCAAACTATATCATATTTCTTGTGCCTGAACTTCCTTGAAGAGTTCTTGGAGTATGGGTCTATATGAACTTGGTCAGTTCTGTTTGTCCGAGAAAGTATTTCTCTTTATTTTTGAAAGATATTCTCACTGGGTATAGGATTTTATCTTGACAGTCCTACCTGCCCCTCCCCCCACCACCCTTAAAAATGTCATTCCTTTCAGCACTTAGTACTTAAAAAATGTCACATCATTACCATCTGCCTTACATGGTTTCTACTGTGAGTCTCCTGTAATTTTTACTGTGGCTTTTTTTTATGTAACGTGTCTTTTTGTCGTTGTCGTTGCCTCCAAGATTTTCTCTTTGTTGTTTTCAGCAGATTCACTAGGTCATGCCTAGTTGTTGTGTGAGTGTTTGTCCTCCGTGTCATCTGAGCTTGGCGTCTGTCATTATTCTGAACATTTCTTGGCCGTTACTTCTTCAAATACTTCTTTTGTCCTCCTGTTCTCTTCCTGAGGTTCAAACTATGCATATGTTAGATAGTTTGATATTGTTATGCAGCTTTTAAATCCTCAGTAATATTTCCTCTTAAGTTTTTAATTCCAGTTAGTTAACATACAGTGTTGCATTAGTTGCAGGTGTACAATATGGGGATTCCACAGTTCCCTACAATACCTGGTACTCATAATAAGGTGCATTCCTTAATCCCCATCTCCCACCCACCTCCGCTCAGGTGACCATCAGTTGGTTCTCTACAGTTAAGAGTCCGTTTCTTAATTTCTCTCTCTCTCTTTTGTTTCCCCTTTGCTCATTTGTTTTGTTTCTTAAATTCCACATAGGGGTGAAATCATGTGGTATTTGTCTTTCTCTGACTGACTTATTTCATTTAGCATAATACCGTCTAGCTCCATCCTCGTCATTGCAAATGGCAAGATTTCATGCTTTTTTTATCGCTAGGTAATATTCCATTGTATTTATGTACCACATCTTTTTTTAAAGTTTATTTATCTTGAAATAGAGAGCAGGGGAGGGGCAGAGAGAGAAAGAGAGAGCGAGAGAGAATCTCAAGGAGGCTCCGCACTGCCAGTGCAGAGCCCAATGCAAGACTCGAACTCATGAACTGTGAGATCATGACCTAAGCCAAAATCAAGACTCGGATGCTTAACTGACTGAGCCACCCAGGCCCCCATCACATCTTTTTTTATCCGTTCTTGATTGATGGATACTCAGGCTGCTTCCATAAAGTGGCTATTGTAAATGATGCTGGTATAAACATAGGGGTGCATGTATCCTTTTGAATTAGTGTTTTTGTATTCTTTGGGTAAATATCCAGTAGTGCAATTACTGGATCATAGGGTGGTTCTATTTTTAACTTTTTGAGGAACCTCCATACTGTTTTCCACAGTCACTACACCAGTTTGCATTCCTACCAACAGTGCACTAGTGTTCCCTTCTCTCCACATCCTCTCCAACACCTGTTGTTTCTTTTGTTGTTGGTTTTAGCCATTCTGACAGGTGTGAGGTGGTATCTCATTGTGGTTTTGATTTGCATTTCCCTGATGATGAATGAGGGTGAGCATCTTTTCATGTGCCTGTTGGCCATTTGGATGTCTTCTTTGGAAAAGTGTCTATTCATGTCTTTTGCCTATTTCTTCATTGGGTTATTTGGTTTTTGGGTGTTGAGTTTGATAAGTTCTTTTTAAATTTCCAATACTAACCCTTTTTCTGATATGTCATTTGCAAGTATAGGTTTCCCATTCCTTAGGTTGCCTTTTAGTTTTGTTGATTGTTTCCTTTGTAGAGAAGCTTTTTATTTTGATGTAGTTCCAATAGTTTATCTTTGCTTTTGTTTCTTTTGCTTTGGGAGACATATCTAGAAAAAGCTTGCTACAGCCAATGTCAATGAAGTTACTGCCTGTGGGATTTTTATGGCTTCAGGTCTCACATTTAGGTCTTTCATCCATTTTGAATTTCCTTTGGGTATAGTGTAAGAGTACTTTCTTTTTTGAATTCATTCAGTTTTATCTTTGTGTTTCAGTTTAGGTCATTTCTGTTGACCTGTCTTCAAGTTCATCGATTCTTCCTTTGACTCTGTTAGTGTGATGAGCTTGTTGAAAGCATTCAATGTCTCTGTTATGGTGTTTCCATTTCTATCATTTCCATTGGAGTCTTTCTTTTATAGTTTCCATCCCTTTGCTGAAATTACCCATCTAATCCTTCATATTGTACACTTTTGCTGTCAGAGCCCTTAACATATTCATCATAGTTCTTTCAACTTTCCTACCAGATAGTTCCAGCCTAAATGTCATATCTGACTCTTGCTCTGTTACTTTGTCTTTTAGGAGTGCATTTTTTTTCTTCCCTTTTTGTATACCTCATAATTTTTTTTGGTTGAAAGCTAGACATCTTGTGGAGGACCATAGAGAATAAAGTAAAAGTTTTTATGCCTGGAACTGAGCATGCCTTTCCTTCTGGTAGAGATTTAGTGCAGAGCTATGCCTGCTGTCTGTATCTCAAACCCTGTTTACTCTGCCCTCAGTTATCCTGGGCAGAGGGCAGTGTCACAGTCTGCCATAGTCTGTCATAGTCTCACACCCCGCTCTGTATGTGGCTAGGGGCCCATTGCAGACCATATACCACCCCAGAGGTCAAAGTCCAGTGAGTGCACTGGGTTAACAGCCACTTTGCTGGGTTTGTATGATGTCTCAGATAAGTGGATGCAACTTTCTCCAGCAGTGTTTTTTTTTAATGTTTATTTTTTGAGAGAGAGAGAGAGAGAGAGAGAGAGAGCACAAGTGGGAGAGGGGCACAGAGAGATGGAGACACAGAATCCAAAGCAGGCTCTAGGCTCTGACCTGTCAGCCCAGAGCCAAATGCAGGGCTGGAACTCATGGACCACGAGATCATGACCTGAGCTGAAATCGGACACTTAACCAACTGAGCCACCCAGGTGCCCATCCAGCTGTGGTTTTAAGTTAACTTTTGCAACCTAGATGTCTATCAGTAGTGTAATGATTCAATAGATTGTCTGGCCAAGCAATGGAGTGTTAGGCAGCTAGTTAGGTGTTAGGTAGAGTAGTTTGTACTGATGTTGGACATATGAGGTAGAGGCATCAAGTTTCAGAGGAGTGGATATTATTAATCCAATTTATTTTTATTTTTATTTATTTTAAAGTTTATTTATTTATTTTGAGAGATTGAGTGTGTGTGTGTGCATGCAAGCAGGGGAAGGGGCAGAGAGAGAGAGGTAGAGCGAGAATCCCAAGCAGGCTCTGTGTTGTTAGCATGGAGCCCAACATGGGACTCAATCCCACAAACCGTGAGATCATGATCTGAGCCAAAATTAAGAGTTGGACACTTAACCGACTGAGCTGCCCAGGCACCCCTTAATCCAATTTAAATATAAATATATATATATATATATATATATATATATATATATATATATATATATATGTGTGTGTGTGTATATATATACATATATATATATACATATGTATATATATACATATATGCATTTGTACACATGCATGTGTAGAAAATGCCAAGAAGGATAACTCCTCAGCCATCATTAACTGGTAGTTAGATCAGAATGAGACGGGTAACCAAACTTTTTTGCTTACACTTTATGTAATTCTGAACTACTTGGTATTTGAAAAAAAATTTTTAATGTTTACTTATTTTTGAGAGAGACAGACAGACAGACAGAGTCAGAGTGTGAGCAGAGGAGGGGCAGAGAAAGAGGGAGACGCAAAATCGGAAGCAGGCTGCAGGCTCTGAGCTGTCAGCACAGAGCCTGACACGGGGCTCAAACCCACAAACCATGAGATCATGACCCGAGCCGAAGTTGGACGCTTAACCCACTGAGCCACCCAGGTGCCCCTGAACTACTTGGTATTTTTAAAGTGAGACTGTATTATTACATTTTTATTAAAAGCAGCATAAATTTTGAAAGTCTAGGTGCTTAAAGCAGAAAGCTTTCATTATATGGAGCATCACTGTATGAATCACCTTGTTTCTTTGTGCACGAGACTGAGGGAATGTTCGTACGAGTATAAAATCTCAGGAGAGTACATTAGATGTACTGGAGGCACGTGGTGGATGGCTTGGGCAGGAGCGCATTCAAATTGCCAGAGCAAAGCTGCCTCACAGCTGCATGTAAGAGTATTATTTGCTTCTCATATTAAAATGCTACATGTGTCCAGGCAGCACCCTGTGTCCTGATAGAGGCTTTTGAACTTGTTCCTTGCACCCTCTTCCTAAAGGCAGTATTTGCCACCCATGGGATTGTGGTGGACCTTCGAGAGGAAGGAAGCCCCCTTAAATCAAACAATCCAAGAAACTGCCTTTTCTGAAATAAAATCCAAAACAAAGACCAGAAAACTCTATCCTATATAGAATAATTGAATGAAGGCTCCCACAAGAAATGGAAAGGATTAAGGAAGGAATGGAAAAGGAAGGCAGGATGTCTGCATAAACTACCATATTTCTACTGCTTCACTCCAAGGTCAGTTTGCTTAAAGAACAAAGGTCACACTCTCAGTGGTTACTCTCATCATCTCCTGTTTCTTCCACCTTGAGTTGGTCCTTGTCTCCCTCTTCAGGGACGCACCACCCCAGCTACCTGCACCCTCACTCCTGCTGTCCACCAGAAGCAGAAACACACACCACCCGTAGATGCTGGGTTACCGTTAATTCCCAGTTCCCAGGGGTCTTGACAAGACCTTTTAGTTTTGTGCCTTCATAGCTCTTGGTAGCTTATAAAATTTCAATGTGCCATGGTGACTTCGTTTGCATTTATGGATACTCTAATTAGCAGTTATGAAATATGACTAATACTTTCTTTCATGTTCTCCTAGGGGTCTGAATTTATCTGGCTGCATAAAGTTGGCTAATCAAAGCATCAGGGCATTTTCGTTTAGTAGCTGCACATTCATTTGCCTAAGTAGGCAACCCCTGCTGGGTACTCTCATCCTGCATCACTCCTATTTCTCTCCTCAGTTAAACAATTTTCCAAACTGCACTTAATAGATGATAAACTATAAACTAGTTTTAGTCTCCCTTAATGGTTCTCTTTTCACTTTTCTGGTGGAGGCTAATCAAATTCATCTCATTTGATACCTCTTGCCTGAGTAATTCTGATATTTTACGTTTTACTGTTAAGTGTGGTGTTGAATGTAATATGGCACTGATGTCCTTTATCAGGTTTAAGAAGAACTCTTTTATTACTAGATTAGAAGGGATTCGATTCAATAAGTGTTGAGTTTATTTTTCAACATCCTGCCTGTACGAATTGAGCATCATATGGTCTTTTGGTTTTAACTTTCTTCATGTTGTGAATTATATTCACATTTTTCTAATCTTAAACTGTTAGAAGATGAAATTTGATCGGGATTATTTTTAAACATTTATAGATTCATTTTGTAAATATCTTATTAAGGAGTTCTATATGTATATTAATAGATAAGAACATCTGTATTTTCCTTTCTTGTGATATTCTTACTCATTTTTTTGTATTAAAAATTTCCTCCCAATATAACCTTTGTGATTTTTCTAAGATGCACATTGTAAGGCTATATCTTTTCCTCTACAAAGTGCTTTAGCTGAGCCCCACAAGTTATGATTGGTCTTACTGCTTTTAATTGTCATTCATTTTTTATTTTTTTTTATGTTTTATTTTTTATATTCGAGAGAGAGACAGAGCGTGAGTGGGGGAGGGGCAGAGAGAGAGGGAGACACAGAATCCAAAGCAGGCTCCAGGCTCCAAGCTGTCTGCACAGAGCCCCACGCGGGGCTCAAACTCACAAACCGTGAGATCATGACCTGAGCTGAAGTCGGACACTTAACCGACTGAGCCACCCAGGTGCCCCTGTTGTCAATCATTTTTAAGTATTTTCTATGTGTTACCATTTATTTTTAATTCATCGGTATTGGTTTTTTTGATGTTATGTCTGAATGCAAAATTGGTGATGATTGCTGCTATTATTTTGCCATCATTTTATTATTGACAATGTAATTGCAATATATTTTGCATATTAATTCTTAGCAGTGTTTAAGACTTCTTTTGAAGTAAGTCATCAACTCTTTTAAGTGTACGTATGCTTGAACATTATATTCGTCTCTTTCGGTCGGCTGCAGGATTTTAATACACATATCTCTTAGACAAAGCTTATGAATTCTGTTGGTCAAATGTTTTATATGCTTTTTTACTTGTCTACTTAAACTATCATTTTCTGAGATGCATGTCCTAAAAGTCTCCCCTTCTGATTGTAGATTTGTAATCTTGTAATTCTGTTCATTTTGATTTTAGGTATTTTGAAACTATTTGGCTAAGTGAGTTCATTCCAATTATGTCATCTTCCTGAGAACTGTTCTCTTTTATCATGATGTACTGATCTTTTTCCTTTTTTGAGTGAAAGCCAATTTTGTCTAATATGAATATAGTGAAGCAAGTTTTCTTTTGATTGGGATTTACCTGGTATCTTTATTTTTTCCCACCCTTTTACCTAAAAGGTTCTAAGTCATTTTAATATTTCTTATAAAAGCAAGACTTTTTAATACAGATGGAGAATCCCTATATTTGAATATTTAATCAGTGATTACTGATATGTTTGTACTATTTTCTGTCCTATTTTTTGTTTCATATGTATGCTTCTTCTTTGTCCCCTCGCCCCTTCTTTCTGCCTTCCATTGAATGGAATAGACTTTTTTTAAAATTCCTTTTCTCCTCTAGTGTTTTGGAAGTTGAATATTGTGTTTCTGGTCCTTCAATGCAATGAATTGCAATGTGTGGTTCCCAAGTAAGCAGCGTCACCATCACCTGGGAAGTTATCCTTGGGCTCCACCCTAAACCTACTGAGTCAGAACCTCTGCCGGTGGGAACCAGAATCTTTGTTTTACAGGCTCTCTGGGTGATTCTGACACACAGCAAAGATCGAAAACTTAAGTGGTTTAGTGGTTACTCTTAAATTACTAATAAGCACCTGTGATTAGCATATAAAATTAATTAAAATCTCTTCCCTGCTCTCAAACAATCTGAAGATTCGGATTGTTAAATTAAAGGCACTTTAACTCCAGATTCTCCTGTCATATCTTAAATATTTATGATATCAGTACTTGACTACACCTTCAAGTGAGTTACTATCTTTATGACTAATTTTACAATTAATTCCAATATTGACATTCTAACATTTTAGCAGTTTCTTTTCTCACCATTATTCTTGTATGTTCTATCTTCCTTCAGGGTTGAATTTTCTTCTTACTGAAGCACATTCTTTACTTTTTTTTTTTTTTCTGCAAAGCTCTATGAGTAATCAATTCTCTCAGTCTTTGTCTGAAAAGGTCTTTGTTTCCACCTCACACTTAAATGACACTGAAGTTCTGTAAAAATTCTAACCTGATAGTTACTCTTAACACCTAAAAACATTATTTCATTTCTTTTGGCATGTATTTTTGCTATTGAGCAGTCTGCTGTTATCCACAATTTTTTGCAGGTAATCTGTAAAAAAGATTTTTCTTTTTGATTTTGATGTTACGCATTTTCACTATCATATGCAATAAGGAGTGGGTTCTCTTCATTTATTCTGTACGGGACTTGATCAGCTTCTTCAATCAAGGACTCATGTTTTCCTCAGTTCTGGAAAATTCTGAGCCATTTGCCCTTCAGATATTTTTCTTGCCCCTTTCTCTCTGCACTGTCTTTCTGAAACTCCAGTTGGACGTATGTTATGTCTTCTTATTCTGTCATGTATGTTTCTTACCTTTCCAATTAAAAAAAAAATCTTTTAATCTCTCTGTGCTTTGTCTAGGAAACTTACTCAGGTCTTCCATTTCTCTACTTTCTGTTTTGCTGTAACTAATCTGCTTTTAAACCACCTCCTGGGGCTCTTTATTTTAATGACTTCACTTTCTGCTCCTACAACTGATACTTCTTTCTTTTTCAATTCCACTTGTGCATTATTCATATTATGTAACTCTTTTATTATTGTTTACTTTTATGTTGGCTCTTTGCTCATACATTTAGATTGTTTTACATCAGTGCATTGCATAAAATTCTTGGGGTGCTAATAATTTGGTAGTTTATAATTTTCAGTGTGGACTGATCTTCAGGGACTGATCTTTGTTGTTTTGTCTGTGGGGGGCCCATATCTTCTGGTTGTGGAAGTGTCCCTGAAGACTGTGGGCGCATTTACTTTTGCAAGAAAGTGTTGTCATCCTCTCCTACTTTTTATGTTATAGCCACTTGGTTTGGTATTCCCATGCTTCTGGAATAGTTTAAGCTTCAATTCCACTCCCCTGCATTGTGACGGCTAAGGTTTTGGTGTATTGTGGACATTGTGGATGGCAGATTTTTATCTACTGTACACGAGGTAGAAGGCAAGCTTTTTTTGCTATTTCCAAGCACTGATAGGTTGGGTTTTTCCAATTCACTTTTTTTGTGTGTGCATGGCAGCCCTTCAAGTCCATTATAATCCAAGCTCTCAACTCCCAAGGCCCACAGCATCTACCTTTGTATCGTCTTGGGGTCATTCCAGGGTCAGTTCAGACTTACTATTCTCATTTTTAAACTCCCCTTTTGGTTCTGACTGTTGGAGGCTTTCCCTTCTTTTGACTTCAATTATTAATTACATTTTTCCATACAATCTCTTAGATTATTTATATTATTTTTACAGTGGGCTGGTAAGCTTTGTGCATTACCATGCTCCCTGAAGCACTGTAATATTTTGCTAAACTGTGTGCTATTTAATAAGCTCCCAACACATATTGTAGACAGAGGTACAACTAGTTTCTGACCTTCTGAAATTCAGTTTTGGAATCAGTTATAATGCTGCCTGAGTATGTTTATTTGACTTACAAAATTCTAACTCATATAGTCAGCCTTTGTTTGAGACTATTTATGTTTCAAAGGCAATGAACCTGTATTTAAGTATCATATTTGCTGTTATCAATCTGTTACTCTGTAAAATGGTGTTCCATCTCCCCGCAAAATGTGGTATCCCACATTTGAGGTGTCAGTGGCTTTACTTTTTCCATTCCTTCTTGAATACTTTTCTACTCCTCACATCACCACCTGTGCCTCAAAATGTCTGATCGTTTTCCCCAATTCTTTTGTTCCCCAGTGCTTTTAATTCCTCAGCTGGGCTCCTACCTGAATTCATCAACTTGCTTGCCTTAAACCTCCAGATGTCTTCCCGTTTCTCTACCTCCTTCCCAAGCACTCAAGAGCCGCTACTCCCTGTGTTTTCTCTCATTCTTTTTTTTTTTTAATTTTTTTAATGTTTATTTATTTTTGAGAGAGAGAGAGAGAGAGTGCTAGCTGGGGAGGAGCAGAGGAGAGGGAGACACAGCATCCAAAGTAAGCTCCAGGCTCCAACTGTCAGCACAGAGCCCGACATGGGGCTTGAACTTATGAACCATGAGATCATTACCTGAGCTGAAGTTGAACACTTAACCGTCACCCAGGTGCCCCTATTTTCTCTCATTCTGACCTCAGGACACCTTTAACTCAGCAGCTGGTTTCTGGCACTCCGTTCAGCTTTGCATGTCTGCTCAGAGTCAGGCATTAATAATCACAAGTTGCATATCTTTCTAAGAATGAAACTAGCTGAATCTGACAACAAAATGCAAAAAGAAAAAAGAAAAAAAGAAAAGAAAAGAAAAAAAGGAAGGAAGGAAGGAAGAAAGAAAGAAAAGAAAGAAAGAAAGAAAAGAAAAGAAAGAAAAGAAAGAAAGGAAGGAAGAAAGAAAAAGAAAAGAGGTAAGTGATAGAACTAATCTGGGGGATTGAAAGGCTAAGGTTAGGATTTGCAATGGGAAAAAAAATGGTGACTGGGATTGGGAAGAAAAATTCCACTTCATTCAAATGGAATAGCATATGTGTAGCTCCCAAAGATAATGCTCAATATCAAAATGTTCAAAAAGTGTGAGTTATTTTGTTGGCAGGGAAGGAGTCCCCTGAAGAAAGATGGCATACATCTTATTTCCGAATGTAGCAGCAAGGAAATGGGTTGGGCCATCTTTCTTTAGTGACTGTTTTTAGGAGAGCTTGTGAATTTATGCAGTTTGGGTTTCCTGTCTATACTGGAGGTAAACCAGCATTGTCTACACCTAATTGAAAAGATATTTCCAAAAAGGGTCATTGGAAGTGAGACTATTTATGGTGTCTTCCTTTGGCAAACAACCAGAATCATGCCGGTGTGATTTGTATTTGCTCTTTTCCTAGTGTTTTCGGTGGAAAAGACTCAAATGATTTTGTTTTCTCTTCTAGTCCTACTTGGGTAACTTGTGAAGTTTATTGTGCTTTAATAGGGCTGAGATTTAAGATCGTGGAAGCAGAACATTAGAAATGGGATAAGCTTCATAAAAACAGAGGCCTTGAGCTGTCCGTGGAGATGTGCTTTCGTAGCTAATCTAAACGGGATTTCTATCTAAAATCTATCTAAAATTGTGGCAGTGGTAGGCTGTATGTGGCAGTGCTTACTAGAAAGGTGTTAGTGTTGCTCTTTCCCTTGAATCAGTCGTGTCTTGATTGTTTCATGATTTTATACACAATGGCCTAATAGGGTGTAAACTGCCTCTTCATACATGCTTGTCATTAAGGAGCGATAGGTAGCCTTCCTTTTGCACTTAGACACCATCAGCTTCTGAATACCCACAGATTTTCTCATTCTTTCCCTTGATGTCACTCTTGAAGAGGAGGACAAAGTGTAAAGGGAAAATATGAGGTTGGGTCTTTCTAACCTGGACGTACCTCTCCACACGTCTGGAAAGAAGATACAGAAGCCGTGTCCATCCTCTCAGATCTGTGCATTCCAGAAGTGCAGGGAACCCCCAAGCCTGCCTTTGTGTGATCTACTTGCTGCCAGGCTTGTTGGGGGCTATCCTATCTTATTCACTGGGCATGTATACTGAAAGGAACATTCCAGGATGGATCAGAGATCTTTGTCACCATGCACACGGGGAAGAGGTCCCTGATAGGGGCCGTAGCCACATTTGTTGTGTCCACGCTTGTGACCCTGCCCCTTGCCTATCGGCGGGAAAGCCAGGGTAGAGAAGCCGTTCTCCGCTTCTGCACGTCAGCCAGGTTTTCCCTCTGCTGTGTTTAAGAAGGGCTCCCAGCCTCCAGGAAACATCGTTAGGTTCTCAGGCAGAGAACCGGGCAGGAACTTTGACCTCCCGATTTCACATGGGCCAGTGACTGAGCACCCATGTGGCCTCTCGGAGTCTGGTTTCCTCCTCTGGAAACTAGGAGGACCTAGACTTGAGAAGTCTCAAGAAGCTTAGTGAGGAAGGGGGGGGGGGTCCTAGAATTTCCTGATTGTGAGCTAAGTACATCCTCAAGACAAAACATCTGCTTGCCCTAACATTTATTTGTCAAATTCTTATATTGCACTTACAATTGCCAGGTAGTGTTCTAAGCCCTGAACAAAAATGAAGTCATTTAATCGCCAGATGACATTGTAAAGATGCCCACAGCAGATGCCAGCTAGGATTCAAACTCAGGCAGCCTGTCCTCAAGCCCGTGCTCTTAAACATTACACTGTGTTGACGGCTGACCCCTCTAGATCGTGTGCTTTTTCTGTTGGGCTTTGCGGAGGAGATTAAATTACTGTGTCGGGGAGGAATCATAGGTATACAAAGAACCGGCATTCAGGGATTCTTGCTTCTTCAATGAGAACAGCAATGTCTCTTTTATGAGCTGCATATTGAAAATCTTTCACAGAACTTGTATTTTATTCTTCATGATGTTAATGAAAAACACCGAGGCATAGACACAGGAAAGGAGCAAAGATACCTGGGGCCTCAGCTGCAATTAGAGCGTGAACGTGCGTGTGCCTGATTACTGGTTTTGCTTATATGTAAATACAAGTCGCTGTGCTAAGCAAAAAATAATTGTAATAGATTCATTGAATCATAATGCAGCAAAGTTTCACTCAGAGCTTTAAACTTGCAGATGAGCCTTTCCCTGGGGCTGCCTGTGTGATTGTAGTTGCCATGCCTGACCTACTTATCAGCTTTTCACAAGGTGGCTTCACAGCCTCCCAGGATATAGTCATACACCGAAAACCCTACAGGAGTAACTTTCTATAACCCCTGATTCATTGTTAGGGTATCTGGGGGGTCACACATCACATGAGATCATCTTGTCCGTGCTTGTAGTTTTCACCTAGGCATGAGTCACTAGGTTAATTCTGAATAACCAGACTAAGAATCCTTGACAACGGAGTAACGAGAGGGTTTCAAATCCAGCGGCATTTTGTCTGATAGAATTTGGTTAGGCATATAGGAGCAAGTTAAGACAAGACAAGACTCCTCAGGACTTTGGCTTTTGATGTAATCTAGTGTCGGGTGTCCTGTGCTGAGTGTCTGCCTCTTGGTAATTAGCACGTTCCTCCTCTGGTTGGGTTCATGGCGGGGATGAAAGGAAATGATAGCGGCCTTTAAAGAAAACACTCTCTTTTGAAACAGAAATGAGTCAAGGGTTTGAGTCTGTGTTAGAACCTTCTGTCTCACTGTGTACCAGGCATCTATTGACTGGTGGCAAATCAGGTGGTGGGTAGAAGACTACTTTGTGCACCTAAGAGATGCTACCTCAAGCGGACAGCGGAACAAACCGCTGTCCTCCCAACTGTCAGAATGTCTAAGTCACTGTGCCGTCCCATCCAGAGTGGATTCAGGAAGCTTCCACCAACCCCAGGGTCAAAACCAAAGTGGGCTTTATGGACTTGGAAGCCAGCTGCCATCAGCCCTCTGCAGTCGACGCGCGTGAGCAAGCGTAAAGAAAGTGAAAAGTTATCAGCAAAAACCAGACGTCCGAGTTTCTTCCCCAGATTCATATTCCTTTACAGGTATTCATGTGCAAGCCCATCAGCTTTCTCCTCCATCTGTCCTTCTCTCTTTTGCCCTCCCCACTTTCTCTATTTCGTTCCTGCCCCTCTCGCTCTCCCCGCCCCCACTCGGTGGCCCTCCCCCATCCTTCTCTGCACCTCCACTGCGTCGTCGCTGGGTCTGTGAACACACCGAGACCAGGGTTTCGGCTCCTCACCGGGTGCCTCTCACCCCTTCAGGACTCCGTGTTTGCTGTGCCTTCGACAGGACTTTTACCCTTGGTTCATCTTCCGCAGATTGTCCGACAGTACTTAAGTCTGCCCGGGAGTTAGTCTCCAGCACCAGGGGGTTTGTGAGAGAACAGTGAGACAAGAGAGGTGGCAGGAAGATTTGGAGAGGACTGTCATGAGCCTCGTCCGTCTTATTCCACTTTCATGGAACAATTCAGAGCAACCTCATCTTTTGGTTCCAAAATCACAAGGTTGGCCTTTTGCTGGAATGCCAAATCATCTTGGTTCTTTGAATCTTTCCTTAATGGCCCTACTTCCCAACCTTGGCCTTCCTTTCATTGTAGTCTTCTGCTCTCCTACGTAACGCCTGTTGAGCCTAATAAAGAATTCTGGCTTTTTCTTCTCTTTTCACATCCTGGCCTTGGTGAATGTATTTTATTATCTCATGTGCTAGCCAGTCTGGGAACAAACGCCATCGTGCCATTTGAAGCCTCCATTATGGACAAAGAGTGTATAGATGTGGAGTTTGGGGGAACATGCTGGTAGGATACTTCCTGCATGTGGAAGCACCAGAAGTAGAATTCTGCATCTGGGATTCATCAGTTACTTCTTAACACGAAGCAGAGGTTCCCTAGCCAGGCCCCTCCATTCCTGTCCATCCTCGGCACAGCTTCTGAATCTCTAGTCGAAACCTCTGAGCATGTTTCTCCTTTGTGTTCATTCCTACTCCGCATACGGCAACTTCCCAGTACTCAGTTTGGCTTGTGCTGGCTTGTCAAGTGAATGCAACAGCTTCCATATCCTTTCCCGGCTTTCTAAAGCCCTTTGTACCAGGCAGTTCAGTGGCACGGAACTATTTTCTCCAGCAAGAGCCGCTGGAGAGTTTTAAGTCGAACTTAATACCCTAAAGCTCCAATGGTGTCAATGATGATAGGTTTTTGTATGACTCTCCTCCACAAGACCCAATAGGAAGGATGGAACACCAAACTGAGTGAGTGTTCCTCCGGGAAAGGCAGAGGCACACACATACACCACACCTGTCGGCTGGAGTAATTACCCTGGAGGCGTGAACCACTCGGATCATCTTGTTGCTGTTTTAGAGTTTCCTGAAACAGCTGCCTTGCGTTAAGGACAAAGGAAGGTCAGAGCAAGACAAGGAACGGCAGCCTCGCTGCCCCCTCCTCGCTGTAGGTGACCTTGACTCGGCTCCCACCCTGGTTGTCAACGCTGATGAATCTTTCTCTTCTGCTTACAGCTCGAGGACCTGCTTCACAAGCTACAGTTCGTCATGACATACGTGGCTCCTTGGCAGATGGCTTGGGGTTCTTCATTTCACGTGTTTGCTCAGCTCTTTGCAGTCCCTCGTATCCTTTCTGCTTCTATTTTCACCCGCGAGCTGAGATTCACATTTTACGGATGCAAGCTTTTCATTGAACCCTGGCAATAAAAAGATTTGAGAGTCTTTAAGATTACATTTTAATGGGGACATGGGGAGGCACTTTGGATTCCCCTCAGGCCACTTAGCCTTAAAAGATGTTTCTTAATTTTGAACTCTTCCTGCTTCTTAATGCATTTCCAGGATTACTTTATTTTTTTTATTTTGATTCTTTCATTTCCCAAACCCAGATCTGCATTAAGATATCCTGTCTTTTAAATGGAAAGTCACTGCTTAAATAGTTCAGTTAACTTGTGCAAAATTGTGCAAATCGATTTGCTATTATTAAACACTGTGGATAGAGCTGATGTATCTGATATACTGTTATAGGTTATATAACATTATGTTGTGATAGAGTTTGGTAATCACATACTTGAATAATATTCAAAAACTCAGAATTAGATATAAGTAGCGATACCCAAAGTCTCCTAAAGACTAAAAAAAAATAATTTATGATTTTGTTTTGTAGCTGCCCTTAGCCAAGAAGCATAGTTTTATTGTTCGTAGCTTCATTTGGTTTCTTTGTATGTTTTTAATTGTTTCCATAATGATAATTAGTTTTAATGTACTTCAAAATGAATTTGAGATGCTCCGTCTAAAGATTACTTTGACAAGGGGCACCTGGGTGGCTCAGTCAGTTGAGCGTCCCACTTTGGCTCAGGTCATGATCTTGCAGTTCACGAGTTCGAGCCCCGCGTAGGTCTCTGTGCTGACCTGCTCTGAGCCTGCTTTGGATGCTGTGTCTCTCTTTCTCTCCACTCCTCTCCCACTCGCTTTCTGCTTTGCTCTCTCTCTCAAAAAAAAATGAATAAACATTAAAAAAAAATTTTAATTAAAAAAAAAAGATCACTTTGACACAGATAGCTAAATTGTGTGTGTATGTGGAGAGAGAGAGATTAATAAAAAATACTCTTGACAGAGAACATTAAACAAGAATATCCTTGACTTGGGCCTAAAATCTGCCCTCAAATGTTTTCCTTTCCACCTAGTTTATACTTCCTAGCCTTGTACTTTGCACGATGTGTTTCAGGGATTACTTGTATCAGAATCCAGGAGGGGCTTATTAAATAATGAAATCCCTGAGCCCAGCACATACTTTTCAAATCACATTTCAGGGGGTGGATCCTGGAATGTCCATCTTCAACAGCCTGACCAGGATTCTTATCCCACTGGCCTGTGTCACCTGCATTTCCGGAGCTTCCTCTCAGACGACATTCGCACAAGGCTCATTAAGACGATTCATAAACAGTCTCTGGGACCTGACCTTCGTGTGCAGGGATGGAAACATAGTTGGGATAATCATTAAGTGATAATATATTCTAGATTTTTAAAAATGCCCTTCTCCAGACTCCTTTGTTCAAAAGCATCTTTTTAAGCATGCCAAGAGCTGGCCTTACAAGGCACATTGTTCTGTGTTCCTATTCTTAGACCTGCATTGATATTTCTGGAGTGTTTCAAGGTTATTTGGTGGAACAAGCTAAGGAAAAAAAATGCAAAAGTGGGAGCTTTTACACCACTTTTTTCCCCCTTTAACTCCAATCATTTGCTGTAATACCAGTAATTTTAGTTTTTCTAAAGAGTCCTTTGAAACAAAGACAGTGAAATGAAAGAGTGAGGTGATTTGATTTCTGAGGCATGCCTACGGCATCCTATCCAGAGTTTAAAGCCTATTTATTAAATAAAAATTGTCAGGCGATGCAAATTTGCGGTTAAGGAGTTGCACTAAGAATTTGAAACTTGAAGTTATGATTCCCAATTTTATCCTAACTCTGGTCTCATGTAGATCTGTAGCATTTCTTGTGCCTATTTATGCCTTGTTAAGGGCATTCTGTGATGCTAATTACTCCTTGTGGTTTCGTCCCTGAATCAAGACCCTTCTGGGAACCATAACTTTCAATTACCTGACCTGTTTGTGTGTTGAGGGTTCACACACAAGCACTTCATATCTGGCACTTAATATCTCCTGGAAGAATAAAAGTAGTGTGAGTATCTACCTCAGATTGCACAGGGTGCGTCTTAAATCTAAGTGCTTTCTTGGCGGGCGGACTTGTTCTCAAAGAAATCGAACATGTTTGAGATGTAGGTTTCATTGGGCATTTGGTAGCTCTGTTTTAGGACGCTCGATTGATCCCCATGCTGAGTTCCTAAAAGTGTCCCTGAGAGTGACATCCGCTTCCTCCCTTCTCCTGAGATGCAGACCCTCCAAGTGATGGCGGAGCCTGACCTCTGCAGTTGTGTGACAGCTTCAGGACTTTTAGCTCCCCCCGCCCCCCGCCCTTATCCAAGGGCACCTTCCCATCCCTGACCAGTTGTAAAGGTGGATATTTGTTGTTGGGAAGCCAACATCATACTGTTCCAAATACAATGAGATAAATAGCTCAGAAAAGCACATACATATATATATATATATATATATATATATATATATATATATATATATATATGTATGCCATCAAGACAAGGCTATGAGCAGGGCAACTGAGTGGCTCAGTAAGTAGGGCGTCTGACTCTTGATTTGGGCTCAGGTCATGATCTCACTGTTTGTGAGTTCAAGCCCCGCCTCGGGCTCCACTCTGACAGTGTGGAGTCTGCTTGGGATTCTGTCTCCCTCTCTCTCTCTGCCCCCTCCCCTGCTGGCACGCTCTCTCTCCCTCTCTCTCTCTTAAAAATAAACATAAAAAATTAAAATAAAAAAGACAAGACTATGAGGTTCCTAAACAGCAGCCCTGGCTCTTGACTAATTTTGAATTGTTAATTGTTTTATCACCCTATTAAGAAGCTGTGGGTTCAATCCTGGCGCCAAGAAGGGACTAATCTGCTCCATTTTGGAACGGAATTAGCGTTCAGGCCAGCAGGGCACTGTTTAGTAAATTGCTTTTTCCAGTACTAGCATGCTTTCTCCCTTGGTAGCCTCTCTTAGTTTCTGAGCTTGTAACCTCCAGAGACAGAGAAGAATGCTCACCCTTCTCCTACGTATAGAGACTATGCAAGACCATTGTCTTCTAGTAATTAGACCCATCCAGACTATTTCTGTTAAATGTGTGTATTGGGAAGGCTGCTTTCTGTTTGCTATATCCTTTTGAGCTTCAAATGATTTGTTTTTAACTTTAAGGATTGACATAGATGTTTAATTTTTTTAAGTTTATTTCAAGAGAGAGACAGCACAAGTCGGGGAGGGGCAGAGAGAGAGGGAGAGAGAGAGAGAATCCCAAGCAGACTCTAAACTGTCAGTGGGGGTTCGGACCCACGAACCGTGAGATCATGACCTGAGCTGAAGTCAGACGCTTAACCGACTGAGCCATCCAGGTGCCCAGGTATTAAATGTCCACAGATATAAGCTTTTGATGGAATCACCACCTCTCCCTTGGTAAGAAACAAAGAAAGTTCCACGTGCCTGCTCTCGAAGTCACTGTTTCTTGGCATTGCCTTACCAGCTATGGTCACAGGCTTTCATATTTGCCCCGAGTGTGCTGTATTTCTTTATTGATCTTCCCTAAATAACATATTCACTGCTGCCCTACCTCTGGCCTGTTCAACTTTATTTCCTTCCCCACCACAGTGAACTTGATTTACAGTCTCACACTGCTTTCCTTGCTTCATTTCTGGATAATTGTTTCTGGCATTTAAAAAAAATGGACAACGTAGTCTTGGGGGAAACTCGTAGAGTCGAAAAGAACAGTGCCAGCCTGGCTAGCATTCTACCCAGCCCCAGCTCCACTGGTCTTTGTCGGCTTTTCTTCAAACCCCACCCCCCCCACCCCCCAGCGCCCTCTGTCGCCTAAGGGTGTAGACTTAACCCCTTCTGCACTCCTGTCTTCCTTACCTCAGAGAAATCTCCCCGTGACTCTGCCTTCTCACATTTTTTCAGGACCTCTACACCAGGACCTCCGCCATGCAGTTCCCTTTTCTTCCTGTGACAAGGGGCATGGTTAATTTGGTGTGTTTTGTGACCGAGGTGTTTAGCGATTTTCAGCTCTCCAGTGAAGAGGAAGCTGATGGGTGTCAATGCCTATCACGGTAGCTCCATTGTTCAGTAGCTCTCCAACGGAACCTAGGTCAACATAAAAGGAATTGCATTTAATTTGAAGCACAATAGAGACCTTTTGGATACCAAAACAACTCAGCACCGGAATGGATTATTAATGGGGGATATGTCATTTCACTCCCAGAGATGTTGGGAAGTAAATAGCGAGTTGAAAAAAATAAAACGAAGACACACTCCTTCCTGAAGGAAAACTCTGATGCTTAAGTCTATGAAAATGCATGGGGAAGTGTCTGTGACAGAGCGAGGCCATCCTTTTCTGGATTTATTTGTCAGTGGGCGGTAAGGTCCCCTACGGCCCCCGCTCCCCCATCACACGGCTGATGGCACATGAAGGCATTTAGACGCCTGGGTCACTTCTACGTTCTGGCTGGCGATGACATAGCGACTTTCTGTCTGTGCTAGGCGTTTCTTTCTTACTCTGTGCCAGAACCTTTTGAACACAGGTTGAAGAAATAAGACCTTCATTTGTGTAGCGGTGAGAAAACCCCCTTCCAGGTGGGGAGATCAGCCCTGTAGTGGGATGCTCCAAGCCCCCAGCCACAGGGACAAGGGACAAGGAACAGTGTGCCTATGTAAGGCACCACGCTGGCTTCGCCACCCCCACCACGGGTCCCCTCTGTTGCCCTGCACCGCAGGGACATGTGATTGGCAGCTGGGAGCAGCCTTCCAATGATGGGGAGAGACTGGGAGGGACCAGCCCTTGTGGCACCTTCCTCAGATTTCTAGGGATCAGTGAATTGGTCTTACTCCAAAAAAGACAGCAGTACTAATTTTCATATTAAACAATTATACTTCTGATCACCCAGGATGTGTAAAAGTTGAGTCCCTCCAGTAAATGAGAAATCCATACAGGGTGCAAAATGCTGTGACTTCATGGGCACACAGTTTTAGCTACAAACCAGATGTGACTTGAATTGAGCCATTGGTATTCACTATATCATAAAGAATATGTATATTTTTTTGGATAGTGGGGGAAGATTCCTGGAGAAACAGAGATGCTACCTTCTCTAACAACGCTATTTATTTCTTTTAAAAAGTGGAATTTAATTTTAATTATTTACGAAGCCCCTTAATACCTTAGCAAATGTAGCACAGTGTGTTTCGTGCAGCTAATGATATCCTGGTAAAAAGAAAGTGTTCTCTTCAAACCTTCGATACTAAATCACAGTGAGACCGCTGGGGGTTTTACGAGAATCATTTGGTTTTCATGCTGGTGAAATCAGACCTAGCGGGATACTATTGAAAGTTTTATATCTCCAACTATGTACATAAGAGAGATCCAGTATATGGCCTCCTTCCTTTCCTTGGCGAGAAAACGGCTTTACTATAAACGAGTCGAAATCTGAAATAATATTTAGACATAGAACACTGAAAAACTTTTTTTTTCTTTTGCCTTAACTCAGAACGCTCAGATTCTGCCATGCTTCTCTTCCAGACGATGGCCACCTCAATCTTTTCTACCCCTCTGAGTCCATTCCTCGGGAGTGTCATTTTCATCACCTCGTACGTTAGGCCAGTGAGATTCTGGGAGAAAAACTACAAGTAAGACCCTGAAGCCGATGCTAACTTGCTTTGCTAGAATGTTGCTTCGGGCCGCTCCCGGGCCTTCCTCCTTGTCAGGGCTCAGGCCTCACGCTTCGCAGGCTGGGGGCTGCACGGGTCCCCCGGGGGCTCCCTGAATTCATCACTCAGCACGGGGGCCTTCCGGGCTCTGGACCAAACATGCCCGACTGCAGATTTGCAGCCGGGCGCTAGTCCAGGCTCCACGAGTTGTGAAGGCAAAATGGGTTCTCACGGCCGGGTATTTAGCAATTGCCCCTCAGGAAGGTTGTTGGGGGCGCTGACGTCATCCCCTTTGCCTGGCAGAGGTGGTCCCTGGCTGGCACGTGTGAGTATACTTCATACGCCCGTCCTGTGCAAGTGTGCACGTGTCACAGCTCAACATTAAGGAGAACAGCAATTTTCTGAGCGCCGTTAAACTCGTAGAAGATGATTTATGTACTTTTTCTTGACTCCTTGGACAGGCCGGTCGTAAATTTCCTCCAGCTGAACAATGATGGAGTGGGGCGGCGGAGTTATTTCTTAAGTGAAAGGGAGTGCTTTTCAAGGGCTCCTGAGGATTTGGGGGCGGGGTCGGGGGGAGTCGGGGGGGGGGGGGGGGGGAAGGAACCTAGAACGGGTGGCAGAGGAGAAAGCTGGCAAGCCAGCCCATCCCTGCCCTCAGCTGGGGCAGAGGAGGCCGACTTCCATTTCAGAACGCCTTCCCCTAACTTAGAGCAGCACCTTCGCTGATCCCTACAAACCCCAGTCCACCCTCCATAGTATGTCTCCATTTTGCACGACTCTGGCATTTTACACTGTGCTCTTTGTACCTTAGACAAGACACCAGTGACTTAGGAGGTCTGTGGTTTCTCTTTCTCCCCTTAGACAGTTTCCGTGACCGTAAAATGCACCCCCTTGTGGGACAGGCAGTAGGGTCTGGTGAATAAAACTCAGCCTGGGGCACCGGCCTGCCTGGGCACACACCTCACCTCCACCACTTAACGCTGGCCCCCTCCGGCCTCTCTCTCCTCTTCTGTCAAATGGGGGCAAAATGATAGGATCTACTTCACAGACTTGCCGTGAGGAGAAAATGAGTTAATACACATAAAGCACCTAGAACAGGGCCCGGTGGAAAGCAAGTCCCGTGTGAGCCTGCGTTGCTGGGATTCCTCTCTGACGGCTCCGCGTGGACGTCCCTGTCCCCGCCTGGCCCATGCTAACAGGTGTTTACCGTGACTGAGTACAGCACATCCAGCAAGCTCATGTTTGGGGTGCCCTGGGGGAAAGCTAATCGGATCCGAGCCCTCCATGTGGGGCCACGGAGAGGTAGGGAGACCCCTTGGGTGCCCAGCAGGCTCCTCGTAGTCTAAGAGAGTTGGGCTGTTCTCAGTACAACAAATACCTGTGTGAAATTTTGCACATAAGCAAGAGTCCTCTTTCATGTGTGTTTCAGGAGAGATCGTGCCTATTGACAGAACCAGAGGGTAGAAGAAAACGGCCATCACTGGCTTGTCTCTTTTTTTTTTTAATTTTTTTAATGTTTCTTTATTTTTGAGAGAGAGACAGACACAGAACACGAGCATGGGAGGGGAGAGAGAGAGGGAGACACAGAATTCGAAGCAGGTTCCAGGCTCTGAGTTGTCAGCACAGAGCCGGACGTGGGGCTCAAACCCATGAACTGCGAGATCAATGCCCTGAGACCAAGTCGGACGCTCAACTGACTGAGCCACCCAGGTGCCCCACTTTAAGTTTCTTTAGGGGAAAACAATTCGGGGTATCTTTTTAGAGCTCTGGAAACCACATTTCTGGAAAGCGCAGACACCTGTAAACAAGAGGGCTGGCAATGTCTGTGCTGTTAACCGCGCAGGAGAGTGCAAGATACTTTCAACTTGATCGTCGGTACAAAAGATCCCTTTTTGTCTCCTATGCTCAGATCAGTTAGGAGCCAGTCTTTCCGGCGTGGAATCTGATGTGAGCAAGACGCATCCTGGTTGAGCTGGGAAGGGTTTTAAGCTCCCTCGGTAGGGAATGGAGAGTCTTTGTGGGAGTGGTTTTATTGCAGGGAAATGTCCTAACAACTGTGCGGAGCAAGGCTTGTGTTTTCTCACCTGCAGGATTCAGTATGGTGCTCGAATTGTCTGCCTATGTGGGTTACTTAACTGGAGGGGCTTCAGGAGCAGGGTTAACATGTCCTTACTCACTGTCACAAATAATTGATTCTGCTGTGATCCATTCTGTTAGCACTGTTACGGGGGACGGGTCTATCTTTGGTCGGCCTGGTCTTTGGGTGGGGAGGGGTCGTCAGGGTCTGCGAGGTATGTCTAAGGATATCCAGCCTTTACTAGGTCTCTTGGGAGGAGCCAAGTTGGAGACAATGTTCAGACCCGCTGGGGGGAAAAGTTCCTGATGCAAAATCCAGTCTTGTCCCCTGTGTTAAGCATCAGGCTACAGAGTCCCGGGCCCGGCTGCTTCGAAGATCAGTGATGGAATTCAGGACAGTGAGAGGTGGGTATCAGGAAAGGAAGTGCCGGGAAATCTCATCTGGATCCCTGCAAACGCTCTGGAAAGCTCATTCTGACTATCTTAAACTGTAGGTTTTCATTTCAAATGCTAATGCCTGCTTGTGTTCTTGTTCGAGAGCTTCTACACAGCTGCTTCCTTGCCTTCTTTTCAGTCTGGTACAGAGGGGCGCTTGGTGACAGGGTCATGGATTATGTTGAATTGTTCACCACATGTCCCCTCACTTTCAAAGGCTGATGACAGACACTCTCCTCTGGATATTGGGCGGGCCATGCTGCCAGTGGGCACGCATGCGCGCCGCCCCCAGCCCGGGGTGTGGCGAGGACAGTCCCCTCTCCTGGCCTTCCTCTCCCTTGCCCCCCACCCTGCTGGCTTTGGTCTCTGCCAGTCTGCAGTGAGCCCAGCACTGTAATGAAACCATTCTAATACCCTAAGGAACCGGTAAGTCTATCACCAGCCACCTGGTAACTAGGGCCAGTCTGGTTTCCCCGGCCTGGGCTGTCCTGAAATCCACAGGCTTCCTGTTCCCCGACACGCTCCTCCCTGGGGGCACATGACAAATGTGCCCTCTGCCCTCCTGCCTCCCAAGCTGTCTAGGGGATTCTGCAACCATCGCACCAGGTTCCATGCTGTCTCAAAAGCCTGTGGTGGCTCACAGGTGCCAGGTGGACCAGCCAGGTCCGGCAAGAAGCCGTGCACCTGCACTGGCCCATACGTCAGCCCTGGCGGCCACGTGCGGCTAATGAGCCTTGGAAACGGGGCTAACGTGGCTGAGGAACTGAATTTTTACTTCCGTTTAATTTTAATTAATTTAAATTTCAGAGGCTACCACACTGGACGGCACAGATACAGACCCTCCCCGAGTCTGAATCTCAGTTTCGAGTTTATTTCCCAACACGTTCTGTCATACCTCACATATCGTGGACTCTTCATCGCTCGCCTTGCCGTGGGCTGCGTCCTTCGTGGACTGTCCTCCCCTCCCCCTACTTCTCCACTTCCCATCCACAAGCACCCAGATTCACAGAGGGGTATCGTGTTGCAGCTCTTGATGAGTATGCAGTAAGGTTCAGGATGGCCTTTAGGATGAGAGGTATCGTAGCAGCCGTCTGTGCAAGATGCATTTGCTCTATGGCCATCAGCGAATTCTACCCAGGATTGACAGAGGCTGTATTTGTCTCCAAGTCTGGACTTGTTTGTTTTTCATCTTTGTGCCCCTACGGAGCCATGCACGTAGTAGGTGTTCTCTATTTCTTAAATGAATTGAGTCCCACACTATTGTGTGAGAGAGAAAGGAAATCTTAACCTGGGTTTTTTTATCTGCCGTTGTTAGAAAGTTCTCTGTTAAACTGATGTTCCCTTGACTAATAAGGGCTTTAAAATCTGTCTTGATGAGCTCTGCCTGGTGTCTCCACTTGAATTACAGGCAATGACAATAAATGCACTATAATAGTGCCTCGTGTGTATAAATCCCCTATGTCAGAGTATTTTAAAAGCTTTAGAAACACATTCTGATATTATGATAGATCACCCTTCTCTTTATATATAAACAATCCCTAAATAACCAATCTTTGTCATTAATGTGAAACAAATGTTTAGGCTAGAAAGTATTGACTCATGTTTTTGCTTATCTCAGCAAATATCTTGGACCTGAAGTTGACTGTTTTCAGTCCCAAAGAATGAAAGGTTGTATTAACAATGATTTTGTTTGGATATATCAAAAGTCTTGTATAAAATGTAAAATGCCATAGCCACGAGGAGACACATATAATAGCTACCTGAAAGGCAAGTATGGCTTTCACGGTTGTTACATTTCTATCATATTCTCCAGATTGGTTTTTTTTTTTTAATGTCTTATTTATTTATTTTTGAGAGAGAGAGTACAAGTGGGTGAGAGGGGACAGAGAGAGGGAGACAGAGAATCCAAAGCAGGCTCCAGGCTCTAAGCTGTCAGCAAAGAGCCCGACACGGGGCTGGAACTCACGAACTGTGAGATCATGACCAGAGCCAAAATTGGATGCTTAACTGACTGAGCCACCCAGGCGCCCCATATCATATTCTCCAGATTGATTTTAAAATATTAAATCATTCTGGGCATTATCCTTCTCAACAAATAAGCATTAAGCATCTATGTGAGGGCACCATGCTAGGCTTTAACTAATAGTAGTCACCATGTGATTGGTCTGCAAAAACATCAACTCTGTATTCTGTGCCCTTGGTCCCACCCTCGTTAGCAAGATGATCAGCATTACTTAATTCTCAGCCCTTCCTGAGACGGTGTTAATACATCTGAAAGTGTGAGCTTTGTAGTCAGACTTCCATTAAAACCCCAGCCCATATGTTTGGTTAGGTGTTTGACTCTGGGAAATTATTCAGTCTGTGAGCCTCAGTTAACTCATCTGTAAAATGGGTTGACTGTCTCTCTGTGCCTCCCAGAAGTCATATATACCAAATGAGACATGGTTCACTGTGGTAAATGGATAGGTTATTTCTGTGTACAGCAATTTTATCCTTAATCCTGTCCTCATTTTGTTGTCCTTCCCTGTATTTCTGTCTTCTCTCATTCACCTTTTAATTCAATCATGTCTAGATGTATTCTTTATGTCCTTGCAACCTATGGGAAATCCTTTCTGAAATGGCAGAACACAATTAGACCAACCAGTGTAAGGACACAGGTCTAGACCATGTAACGTCAAATCCACAGCATGCTGTGAGATGCCCCTTATACCCTTCACCCTTAATGCTGTGTTTATTGTGATGCCTTAGCCGTGTCAGAGCCTGGTTCTGTTCTTTGAGCAACATAGCTGCCTTAGTGGATAAACAGCATCTCTAAAGCATCCCTATTTTGTGGTTTATCAAATGACAGTCTGTATGACCCAGATATGTGAGCTGGTCTCCGTGGGCTCCCGGGCATCTTACTGTGTTATTTCCCAGGCCCTTCGTGAGTCTGTAATACAAGTGAGGCTGGCATGGACCCTTCGAATTACACAGTCACCTCTGTGCTACCCACAGAAGGGAGTCCTCCGGCCTCTTCCGCTCTGGGAGGAGAACCCCTTGTGCCTTCGTAGGCGGCCCTTGTGATCTTTGTCGGCCAGAGCTGTGGGCTCCTCACTGTGCTGGGTCTGTTCCTCCTGTCCTCACCTGGACACCGCGATCACCTGGGTGCACCTGCTGCTGCTGCAGCCGCCGGCATTCTCCTGCCTCCCGCATGTCCCGTCCTTCACCACCTTGAAGACGGTTCTCTCCCTGCACCGCCCTCTTTATCGAGCGGAACGGCTCTATTTTTTTTTGAAATGGTCTGTACCTCGGGCATCCTAGCCTCCCTCATCCAGATGTTTCCTGGGTTGTCTCCAACCCTCCCTTCTAGGCCGTTCCAGATGTCCTCTCCTCGGCCCTCAGTAGATGTCACTTCCTGCGAGCCAGATGTTCAGTTCTCAGTTACGCCTTCTCAAATTTGAGACCTCTCAATGTCGGGGCGCCTGGGTGGCTCATTCGGTTGTGTCTGACTCTTGGTTTTGGCTCAGGTCATGATCTCATAAAAATAAAACCTCTCAAAAATTTTTAATGTTTATTTATTTTTGAGAGAGAGAGAAAGAGAGGGAGAGAGAGAGAACTTGAGTTGGGGAGGGGCAGAGAGAGGGAGAGAGAGAATCTCAAGCAGGCTCCAGGCTCTGAGCTGTCAGCACAGAGCCTGACACTGGGCTTGAACTCACAAACTACGAGATCATGACCTGAGACGGAAATCAAGAGTCGGACGCTTAACTGAGCCACCCAGGCGCCCAAAAGCCTGTCAATGACTTTACTAAAGTATTGCCGAGCCAGGCCTTCATCATGCCGGGCGTGTGTATTTTAATGAAAATCAGAAGTTTGCATTTCCCCTACCAGCTCTTGACCCATTGGCTTTAACATTCTAGTCTGCAAAGGTCCATTTCAGTCATGCCGCCCGGCATCTCCCCAGCCCCTTCGCCTGTGCTCTCTGCAGACCTGCCTCCATCTGTGTCTTCAGTCATGATTTCTTAATGAGGATGAGCAGGACAGAGCCGCGCGCGCCTGACTTGGGTAAGGCAGTCCGAAAAAGAAGTTCCCGACATCACCCTTTATTGTTTACCGTCCCACAATGGAGAGTCTTTTTCCGGATGTTCCCTACCCACCGGGGTATTTTAAGCATGGTTTGTGAGATCCTTGGGCAAAGCACGGAGCTTCTCCAACGGCAATCTTTTTCTCAGATGCCAAGCAGAAAGCTTATCTGGCTTACGGGGTTAATGGCAAAAGGCAGCACTATGATTAAAAGTTGCAGTTCTGCAGGGGAGGGAGTTACATCTCTCAGCTTGCAATTAAGCTGTTCCACAGTTTATGTGGGTATGTTTACAAAGTGCCCGGACGAATTGAGATAAAAGTCTTGACGCTCCGTTATCAGATGTCTTAGGGCTACTAGAACTCTCATAGCCATACCTAGGCGTGTGTTGGGCTCGGTTATAGTATGATGAATGGTAACGATAGAGACAGTAGAGTAGGGTGGTACTGGGGGGTAACAGTGGTATTCCTCGTTTTTGTAGTTACTGAACACCTGCTCACCTTCCCGAATGCATTCGTTCTAGCCCCTTCCTACCCGTTCTGGAAGGAGAATTTCATTGTCCTCATTTCACGGACCAGAGAAAGGAGACCCAGAGAGTTCAAGAACTTGCCCCAGGTCACAGAGCAAGTCAGTGGCTGAGCCAAGACATTAAACCAGGCCTGGTCGCGTGCCAGGCCCTGAGCACTTTCCGTTATGTTCCAAAGCCTCTCAAATGCCTCCCACGTTAAAAAAAAAAAAAAAAAAAAATTAGTGAATGCCAGTTAAAACGTTTGCCGGCGACGGGAGAGAGGTGCTGTCACAAGAGCCATGTTCTGTGGAGGAGGAAGGAAGGGCAGTGGTAGTCCAGGCACCGAGGCCGCTTTACTGTGCATGTCCTGCTCCAGAAATGGCTTCTTTCGGTCCTGGAGCCACAGCATGGCGTTTCTCAGCAGGGCCACCTCCTTCACGGCCCTGGCCGTGTGCTGTCGCCCGGCTGGCTCTCGGCAGCTCCAGAGCCTGACCAGGGAGGCATGGGGGTCCCTCTCAGACTGAGAAATCTGTGCTCACCAACAATGTTGGTGGGGGCGGGGCGGTGGGTGCACTGGGGTCAGAGCAGAAATGGGGCTTCGATGACCTTTGTGGGCAATGAGCGGCCACCTGCAGTCCTGAATAAAACCTCAGGCCCAGAAAGGGAGTCAGACTAATTAATTCAGATGCAGTTTGCTGTGAACGGATCAAAAAGTGCCCTCACTTTTCCTCGGAGCTAGTGGTAGGTCTTTGGGGATCTTTCTCCACAGAAGGGACGACACAAGGTTGTCGGGGTGCATATAGAAATGTGAGAATTTTGAGTAGTTTAAAAATGCTTAGGGGTCACTTGGAGATGGATGGATAAAAGAGACGTGCTTAGGGATTAACACGGCTCAGCCACCACAGAGACTGTGGGTGCCGGGACTTACAGATACAGCCAGGATAAGAATATGGACCAAGTCCCAAGCTTTCCAAAAGGAATAGAAGCAAGGAGATACCAGCAAGAGCCATTCTTAATTATGGATGGATGAAATGAAGGGGTCAAGGCAGACTGAGAAGCCAAAAGGAGTTCAAGAGTTTAGTGTCAGTAGAACTCAGGCAAATGGCTGGGAACTGAGAACCCACAGGAGGCAGTGCCTGCCTCAGATTTCGTTTCCCTCTGGTAAAACTCAGCTCTGCATATGATGTTTCTCTGGACTTTAGGCCTCAGGTAAGAAACAGATAAGCAAGGAGACTGTGGCAAAGGGCCCAGGCGGTAGAGAGGTAAGGCGTGACACCCAGAGTCCTAGAGATCTGTTGTTTCTGCCTGGCCTAAGTGAGTTCTGGGGCTCCGGGGCAGGGAGACATGCAGGGAAGGCTGACCCCTCTCTCCCCCCAGCCTTGGTGGTGTGGGACATAAGCCTAATGCCGCTGGCAGCCTTCTCGTCCCCACAAAGCGAGACGGGCCTGAGAATTCAGCAAACGCAAGAAGAATGCAGGGCCGAGGGACTCCGAGAATGTTCCCGATGACAACCCTAGCCCCTGAGTCCAGCTGGGCCCGATCGAGTGTTCAGTGATGTGAGCCAGTGAATTCCATATTTTGCTTAAGCCATTTCCAGTTAGGTTTTCTGTCACTGGAAATCAAAAGTCTCCTCATAAAAGCAAGGGATGGCTTTTATCAAAGGAATCCTTCCCCTCTACCTTTTATTTTGGGGCTGTGTGACAGCATGAAGGTGAGGCCTTTATGGCCATAATTCTGTGGTTCTAACTCGCCTAGAAACCAGAGAAGTTACCAGGCATCCCTTATTGTGCCTCCAGGATGGGGCGGCAGACCAGGAGTCTCGG
Source organism: Panthera leo (assembly GCF_018350215.1). NCBI lineage: Eukaryota > Metazoa > Chordata > Mammalia > Carnivora > Felidae > Panthera > Panthera leo. Next base: position 15,310,537 of record NC_056689.1, read on the forward strand.
CTTTCTCTGGCTTCGTGGCTGACATGCCCTGTGTTTTAGGCCAGGTCTCCCACGTCCCTTCTCTGCCTCAGATTTTCTCCACTGGAATTTCTGGTCTGTGTCTGAGTGCTGTTATGTCTGAGAAACTAAATGATGAACTTGGCCCCATCCCGCTGTTTTGCTGACGGATGAGAAAGCTCTCACACACATACCCAGGGGTAAGGGTTGACACTTCAGGTGTGGTGATGAGCTATTATGCAAATATATTCCAGAAGGATGACGCTTTTGAGGAACTCCAGGGCGGCGAATTTCTCAAATAGCCCTGGTTCGAACTTATTATTCATTATGCCGTGGTGCATAATTTTACTCCGGGTCCTGTTACATTTTGCTGAGCAGTTAAAGAATTTGAGAAGTGCAGAGGAGTGCAGGGTAGTGAAGTTGACCACGTGCCTGCAGGAAGGCGTCCAACATGCCCACCTGCTTCCCGGCTGTCTGGGGCTGCTGACTCTACACTTCAAGGTCACCCAGGAGCGAGGCTTTGTGACTGAGTCAGGTTGATGGATGGTTGCAGGGGGGTGTAAGTCTATTACAGCATGAGGGCAGAGCCCTTTTCTCTGCACCGCAGCAAGTGAGGGCAGGGGGGTCCTGTCTCAGCTCTTAGGGAAGTGTTGGAGACTGGACTGATTTCTTCCAAACAAAGGAAGGCAGGAAATATCCAGCTCTTAAATCCACATTAAATTGCAAACTCTTTTACCACCTTGGATCAAATATACGTAGCGCAGGAGATTTATAGTACATATATCCAAGGCATCTGCACAGAGCAGGCCCACCCTCCAACGCCAAGAGCCCTGAGCACGTTGGAAGGTCTGTCCTGTGATCGGCCAGTGCTCGAAGTGGATGTCATTGGCTGTGGCCAGTGTGTTCTCATTCCTCCCGTGACTGATGGACTCAGCTGCGGGCAGGCCGGTTTGGGTCCCGGAGAATGTGTGCATTTGAGGCTCTAGGTGGAAACTCATTCATTGGCATTCTAGTGATCCGGTGGGGCACCTTTAATCTTATTACTCTGAGCATATTTCCAGGACTGACTTTAATCCTGCTTCACTGAGAGCCAAGAGACCTGGCCCAGGCTTCGCATACGGCTGCTGCTTCTTGATACACAGGGTTCCAACTGATTAATGAACTTAGTACACAACGTGGACATAGAAGCTATATTCTTTTTTTCCTGTCACTTTGGGAACATTCCACCATCATCCCCACTCGTAGGGTTTATAGTACTTTCTCATGGCTGGATTGCTGTGTTTACTTCTCTCTGTAAACAGTTCAGGAGATTGATGCTTCCCTTCAAGATTTTGAAAAATGGCCAGTAATGGAAAAATAATCACATACATGAGAATTAGAAAAAAAAATCTATTATCTGATAAAAAAAATAAGGGTATTTTAATGTATTATATTCCTTTTCCATTCGTGATGCCTTCCTATATTACATGAAAGGAAGTATTTGTTTTAGAGATCATATAGTTGGACCTTATTTTCCTAGTGCCGGGGAAGGCTTTGGAGAGACGATACTTTGAAGTTTGGGGGAAGGAAGGAGAGGAAGTTCTTAATGGGTTTTAAAGAAAATTGGGTAGGAAATGAAGTTTTTAAAAAGCAGTTTTGAAGAGCAGTCCAGAATGACTTTTTCTGTGTGAAGTTAGCATGGGTAAAGAACAGCCACGAGGGAGGAGGTTTTCTTAGCATTGTCAAAGAACTTGTTTTGGTTTGAAAAGATTTGTGCACCCCTAGGTTTATGGCGACATTTACAATAACTAAGATATGAAAGCAACCCAAGTGTCCATTGGTAGATGAATGGATAAAGAAGATGTGACCTGTGTGTGTGTGTACATAAGTACAATGGAATATTACTTGACCATAAAAAAGAATGATGTCTTGCCATTTACAACAACATGGATGGACCCAGAGGGTATTATGCTAAGTGAGATAAGTCATTCAGGGAAAGACAAGTATCATGTGAGTTCTCTTATATGTGGACTCTAAGAAACAAAAGAGAGGAACAAGCAAAAAAAAAAAATTATCTCGTAAATACAGAGAACAAACTGGTGGTCGCCAGAGAAGAGGCGGAGTGGGGGGCATGGGTGAAATAGGTGAAGGAGATTAAAAGGTACAAATTTCCAGTTATAAAATAAATAGGTTGCAAGGATATAAAGTGCAGCGTAGGGAATATAGTCAATAATATTGTAATAACGCCATAAAGTGACCATACCTCATTGTGGGGAGCATTGTACAATGTATAGCATTGTCGAATCACTGCATGGTACACCTGAAGCTAATATAACGTATGTCAACTATGCTTGAATAAATAATAATAAAAATAATTTGGGGAAAGGCTGGGGCCAAGGCGGGACAGCTGGGAGAGTTGAATGAGCTGATGATCTGTTGCCTATTGTTCCTGTGCTCCTTGAGCCAAAATTGTACACAATCTATTTTAGTATTTGAAAAATCAATTTGGAAAACATTTTCAGGGTAAACTTTACCATTCCTTTTTTCTCCATGACAGAAAAATCTATACCCAAATGTCTTGATGCAGTGATATCAGAACCATTTTCTATTTACCCATCGTCACTCGTTGTTCCCTTGGGTATCTGGCCTGTTACAAGGTAAAAGCGATTCTTTGTTTAGTTCTGCGGAGGTTGGCAGGCAGAGATGCAGCTGTGTATTTCAGTGTTCTACCCAGAGTCCTGTGCAATGTTTAATTGCCATCTTATGCCTTGAGAAAATGGGGGATCAGAAGAATTAAGCGATTCTCTCCTTTACGCCCCTCAAATAGTTTAATAAGTCTTAACCCAAGTAGGAAACAGAAATCAGGCTTATTGACTCAAATTGCAGTTTTATTCTTGCGTTTTTAAGATGGAGTTGTGAGCCACGCACAGTGTCATGGTCCAGAAGTGAATAAAACAACAAAGGAAAGGTGAGGTCCATCTCAGCGGGAAACTTGCTGGTGTGCTTTTATTAAGCGCCGCCTCCCTTGGTGACAAAACGGCACCGTGTGTCAATGGCTTCACATCCAGAGAATGTGTCTTCCCAAGATGCTGCCACTCCTGAGGCAAGTAGCCATGCAAACAGGGGACCTGAGTTAATTCATCACGGCTGTGTGTGTCCCTGAGCAAATAGCTGTCGACTCTTGCTGAGGATTACGGTGTCTTTTTTGCTGTGTGGGGAGCTTGTCTGAATCCCAAATCTGTGCATACCACTGGTCACCAATGGAAAAAAAGTACACGGGTCTTCATCCCAGGAGAAATTTCACCCACCACTCTAAAACGCTGTCCCATGGATGACGTTGGGCCTCTTGCTAACAGAAGGATACAAAAGAAGTCCAAATCTTAAATCGAGCATGTTAAACTTGGGGAAAAACCAGCACCTTCTTGCTAATTTAATCCTTATGAGTCAGTTATAATCCTCTGCATCTCAATTTATTCAAGCCTCCCTTTGGCTGACTCTTTGCCCAACTGCATGCAACCTGAATTTTTTTTTATTGCTGTTTTTATTAGTTGCATTTGCAGAATGAGAAGAAACACTTTTCACCCCCTAAATATTTATGACCTTCCAGGGAGTGAACAGTTGGACTTCATATCCTGTATTTGAAATGCTGGATAATCTTGGATTCTTCTGGCCGAAATGGGAGAAGCAGTCCTAATTGGAAATGTAAGCGAGTTAAGATCAGAAATACAATTTCACCTGAATGCGTGATTATAGTAACGAAATTCAGGCCTGCTGTCATCTATGGAGATTTTTTATTTAGACGTTTTTTTTGTTTTTGTTTTTTTAGCTAGTTACAGATTCATGTACAGTTGAGAGAAGTAATACAGAGGGATCTCCTATATATCCTTTACCCAGCGTGCAGATGCTAACATCTTGCAAAACTATCGCAAACCAGGTTATTGATGTTGATACAGTCAAGATATCGAGCTTTTCCGCCGCCACAGAGATTTCTCCTGTTGGCCTTTCTTTTATAAGTAGACACTCTTTTATAAGCACCCCTACCCCTTCTTAATTCCTGTCAACTACTAATCCATCCTCCAGCTCCATAATTTTGTCATTTCAAGAATGTTCTATTACTGGAGTCATACGGTATTTATCCTTGTGGGATCAGCTGTTTTCACTCACCATAATTCAGTGGAGATTCATTCAGGTCATTGTATGTGTCCGTAGTTTGCCCCTTTTGAATGCCGAGTGTATGGATATGCCACAGTCTCTAACAACTCACTCATCGAAGGACGTCTGTGTTGTTTTCGGTTTGGTGCCATTATGAACAAAGCTGCTATGGACATTCGTCTGCAGGTTTTTGTGTGTGAACATAAGTCTTCATTTCTCTGGGATAATTGCCCAGGAATCCAATTGCTGGGTCATATGGTAGTTTTTTAGGAAACTGCCAAAATGTTTTTTCAGAGGAGCTATACCATTTTACATCCCGACCGGCAATGTATGAGAGATCCAGTTTTCTGTAGCTTTGGCAGGTATCTTCACTATTTTTTATTTTAGCCATTCTGGTAGGTATATAGTGATATCTCATACTGGTTTTAATGTACGTTTCCCTAATGACTTAATGGTGTTGAACGTCTTTTCCTGAGCTTATTTTCCATTGGTATAACCTCATCAGGGAAATGTTTGTTCATGTCTTGTTCACATTTTCTAACTGGATTTTTTTTTTTTAATTTTGGGGTTGTGAGAGTTCTTTATATATTCTGGATACTATTGCTTTGTTAGGTATGTGGTTTGAAAATATTTTCTCCCTGCATCGTGGCTTTTTATCCTCTTAACAGAGTATTTTGTAAGCAAAAGTTTTAAAAAAGCTGTTCTTATCAAGTGCACATGGACTATTCTTCAGGAAAGACCATATGCCAGGCCATAAAACAAATCTCAGTAAATGGAAAAGGATTGAAATTCTACAATATACGTTCTCCAACCACAATGGAATGAAAACCCTAAATCAACAGCAAGAGGAAACCTGGAAAAACGCCAAATATGTATCAAATAAAACACTCTTAAACAACCAATGGGTCAAAGAAGAAATCACAAGAGAAACATAAAATATATTTTGTGATGGATGAAAAAGAAAACATAACACATCAAAAATTTATGGAGTGTAGCAAAAGCAGTACTTAGAGGGAAATTCATACCTGTAAATGCTTACATTAAAAAATAAGAAAAATCTCAAATCAAGATGCTAATCTTCCACCTTAAGCAACTAGAAAAAGAAAAGCAAACTAGACCCAGAGCAAGCAGACAGCAGGAAATAATATGGAAGCAAATGAAATGGAGACTAGAAAAACAATAGAGAGAACAGATGACACCCAAAACTGGTTCTTTGTAAAGATCCACAAAATCAAATAAACCTTTACCTGGAATGACCAAGAAACAAAAGGCAGAAGACAAATTACCGTAGTCACAAATCAAAGTAATGGCACTACTACCAACCTTACATAAATGAAAAGGTTAAAGAGTGTTCTATAAAACATTGTACACAAACAGATGCGCCTAGATGAACTGTGGGAATTTGTAGAAACACACAAACTACCAAAATTGACTGAAAAAGAAATAGAACATCTGAATAGATGTCTAAGGAGAATGGATTAGTAAAAACAAAGAAACAAAACAAAAATACTCCTACCAAAGAGAAGCCTAGAACCATTGGGGTTCAATGGTTAATTCTATAAAATGTTTTTAGAAGAATTAACATCAGTCCTTCTCAAATCTCCCAAAATATAGTGGGGGAAGGAATGGTTCCTAAATCATTCTAAGGAGCCATTGTTACTCTGACACCAAAGCCAAACAAAGTCATCACAAGAAAAGAAAACCTTAGATTAATATCCCTTATGAATAGAGATGCAAAATCCTCAAAGAGTACTAACAAACCACATTCTGCAGCCCATTAAAAGGATTATATACCATGAGTGAGATTTACCTCAGGAATGCAAGAGTGGTTCAATATATAAAAATCAATGAAATATACTTTATTAGTAGAATGAAGAAAAAACCACATAAGCATCTCAATTGATGCAGAAAAATTACTTGACAAAATACAACATCATTTTTATGATAAAAACACTCAACAACTAGGTTTAAAAGGGAAGGTCTGATAAAGGGTATTAATGAAACAAATCACATTAACATTATACTTTATGAAATACTAAAATCTTCCTAAGATAAAGAACGAGGCAAGAATGTCCCCCTCACAATTTCTATTCAACATTGGACTGGAAGTTCTAGACAGAGCAATTAGGCAAAACAAAACAAAACAAAAAAAAGCACCCAAATTGGAAAGAAGTAAAATTAGTTCTATTCACAGAGGACATGATCTTATGTACTGGAAATCCTAAAGAATTATATACACACACAAAAACTATTAGAGCTAATGGCTGAATTTAGCAAATCTGGAAGAAACAAATTAAACATACAAAAATCAGTTGTTTTTCTATACACTAGCAATGAGAAATCTGAAAGTAAAATTAAGAAAACAATTCAATTTACATTAGTATACCAGGAACAAAATACTTAGGAGTCAATTTAGTGGAAAACTAAAGTGGGAGTGGAAAACATGAACACTTGAAAACCAGAAACATCGCTGAAAGAAATTAAAGAAGACAAATAAATGGAAAGACATCCCATGTTCATCAGTTTGAAGACTCAAGAAGGCAGTAAACCTTAAATTGGCCTACAGATTGAATTAATTCCTGTCAAAATTACAACTGCCCTTTTTTGTGTAAAAAGGCAGTTTATCCTAAAATTCCTATGGAATTGTTAGAGCTCATTTTATTACTTTCATTAGCGTACAAGCCCTGTATATGTATTATTATATTTAACAAAACCTATGTATTTCCTCTTCTTTTGAATGATTATAAATGTATTTTTTAAAATTTGGTATCTATCGTTTGTACATAGAGATAAATTTCTTTTTTTTTTAAGTTTATTTATTTTGAGAGAGATAGAGACAGTGCAAGTGGGGGAAGGGCAGAGAGAGAGAGAGAGAGAGAGAGAGAGAGAGAGAGAGAATCCCAAGCAGGCTCCACACTGCTAGTGCAGAGCCCAACACGGGATTCAAATTCACAAAACCACGAGATCATGACCTGAGCCAAAACCAAGAGTCAGACACTTAACCGACTGAGCCACCCAGGTGCCCAGTAAATTTCATTTTTGTATCTTTATCTTGTACCCTGAAACCCAACTGAGCTCACTTACTAGGTCTAGGTTTTTGTTTTGTTTGTGTTATTTTTGTAGATTCTTTGGAATTTCTGTGTCCATAATCATGTCATCAGCAAATATGTAATGTTTAATTTCTTTCTTTCCCAACTGTATGCCTTTTATTTCCTTTTCTTGTCTCAGTGCAGTGGCTAGAACTTCCAGCACTCTATTGAATAAGAGTTATTAAAGTGGAAATCCTTGCATTGTTCCCCATCATATGGGGAGAGCATTCAGTCTTTCACCGTTGAGTACAATGTTAGCCGTAGCTCTTTAGTAGATGGTCTTTATCAAGTGAAGAAGTTCCTGTCTATTCCTATTTTCCTGAGTTTGTGTTCCCTTAATCATGAATTGGTATTGGGTTTTGTCAACTGTTTCTTCTGCATCAATTGTGATTTTCCGTCTTTAGCCTGTGAGTATGATGGTTTACATTGACTGATTCTCATATAGTATATCTGACTTACATTCCTGGAATTGGTGTGTAATTTTATTGTTTTTGCATTCTGTCTTTTTCAGGCTTTGGTATCAGGGTAATACTAGCTTCATAAAGTAAATTGAGAACTATATCTTCCTCTTGCAATTTTTGGAGGAGATTGTATATAACACAGATGTTAGGTCTTTTTTAAACATGTGTTAGAATTCTCCAGGAAAACCATCAGTGCTTGGGTAATTGTTCTTGAGGAGTTTTTAGATTACCAAATAAATTTCCTTAATAGTTAGAGAGCTATTCAAATTATCTATTTCCTAATGGGTGAGTTGAAGCAATTAGTATTTCCTGAGGAATTGGTCCATTTCATCTACGTTATAAAATTTGTGCATATAAAGTTGTTTGTAATATTTCCCACTATCCTTTTGATATATGCAGGTTTGGCAGTATATTATATCAGTAACTTGTGTTTTTTCTCTCTCTTTTTGAGGGCTGTGGTCAAGCTTCCTAGAGATTCGTTAATGTAATTGATATTTTCAAAGAACCAGCTCTTTATTCTTTGTTTTTCTCAATTATTTGTTTTCAATATCACTGTTTTTTTCCTTATGCTTTTTATGGGTTTATTTTGCTTCTTTTTCTAGATTCTTTTTTTAAAGTTTATTTATTTTGAGGGAGAGAGAGTGCAAGCAGGGGAGGGACAGAGAAAGGGAGAGAGAGAGAGAGAGAGAGAGAGATTGAGAGAGAGAATCCCAAGCAGGCTCCATGCTGTCAGTATGGAACCTGATGCAGGGCTCAATCCCACAAACTGTGAGATCATGACCTCAGCCAAATCAAGAGTCAGACACTTAACCGACTGAGCCACCCAGGCACCCCATTTCTTCTAGATTCTTGAGGTTGAAATTAGATTATTAATTTGAACTTTTCTTCTTTTGTTATGTATATATTTAGTGATATAAATGTCCCTTTCACTACTGTTTATCTATTTCCCACCAATTTTGATATGTTATGTTTTCATTTTCTTTCAGTTTAATTTGTTTTAATTTCCATTAAAACTTTACCATTGACACAGATTATTTGGAATTGTGTTGTTTAGTTTCCAAGTGTCTGAATATTTTCTTGTTACCTTTCAGTTATTGATTTCTAGCTTGAGTAATTTGGAACTCAAAATAACAGTTGGAAAATACACTTGGTATAATTTCAGTTTTAAAAAATTTGTTGAGATAGGCTTATGTCCCAGATTATGTTCTGTCTTGGTATGTGCTCACTGGGCACTTGAAAAGAATATGTATTCTATTGTTATTGGGTTGAGTGTTCAATAAATGTTGGTCAGATACTGTTGGCTCACAGTATTATTGAGTTCTATATGCTTGCTTATTTTATGTCTAGTTTTTCTATCAAATTTTAAGAGATGGGTGTGGAAGTTCCAACTCGAATTGCGGATTTGTCTTCTCTTCCATCAGTCTTTGGCAACTCCATTATTCGCTGAATGCATATTTAGGATTAATGTATTTTCTTTGTGGGATAAATGTTTTTATCATTTTGTCTCTGGTAAATTTCCTTGGTATTGAGTCTACTTTATACTTTATCTGATATTAACATAACCATTTCTGCTTTCCTTTGATTAATGTTTGCAAAATATCTTTTTCCATTCTCTTACTTTTAACTGACCTATGTCACTATATTTAAAGTATGTTTCTTGTGGACAGCATATGGCTGGGTAGTGTTTTTAAATCTCCTTTGCCAGTCTCTGTCTTGCTATATTTAGGTCATTTATGTTTAATGCAGTTGTAACTTAATTTGCCATTCAATTTTTTGGTTTCTGTTTGCTCTGTAATTTCTGTTTGTTTTCTCCCTGACTTCTTGTGTGTTTGCTCAGCACCTTTAGAATTCTATATGATTTATTTATCAAATAAGTTTTGATTGTATTAATTAGTGATTGCTCTAGGCATTATATTATATAAAATGACTTATCAAAGTCTACTAGTGTTGTCATTTTACCAGTTCAAGTGAAATGCAGAAACCTTACCTCCCTCTCATGCTCTCTTACTCTCCCTTATTTCTAACATAATGTTATATTTTCTTTACATACATTTAGAACCACAGACGGTTTTGTAATTTTTGCTTGAACCATAAAATATAATTTAGAAGACACATAATGAGAAAGGATGTCCATTGCATTTGCTCATAGTTCTGCTTACCGCGTTGTTTCCTGTCCTCTGATGTTCCAAGTTTCATTCTTTTAATGTCTTTTCTTTTTAGAGAACTTCCCTTGACTTACTATTTTTAGGGTAGATCTCCTGTTGATACATTATCTTAGTTTTCCTTCATCTGAGAATGTCTCAGATTATTCTTCCTTGTAGAAGGATATTTTCACTGGATATAGGATACCGAGTTGTCAGTTCATTTCTTTCAGCACCTGAAAAATGCTATGTCATTTCCTTCTGACCTCCATGCTTCCTAATAAGAAATCCACTGTCATTCACATTGTTTTCCCCCCATAGGTGAGTTCTTTTCACTCTCACTGCTTCCAAGACTTTGTCTTTGGTTTTAGGAGCTTGACTGTGATGTGTCTTGGTGTGAACTTCTTTGAATGTATCTGCGATTTCTCCTCTTCTTATGGGACTCAGATAACTAGGATGTTAAATCTGTTGTGATAATTCCACAGGTCTCTGAGACTTCTTGTTCTGTTTCAGTCTGTTTTCTCTCAGTTGTTCCGATTACATAATATCTATTGTTCCATCTCCCAGTTTGTTGATTCTTTTTTCTCTGTCTCTTGCATTCTGCTATTGAATCCTTCCATTGGGTTTTTTATTTTGTATATGCATTTTGTATTATTTTGTATATAATTCTATTGTATATTTTTACTTAGAAAATTTCTATTTGGTTCTTCTTTGTATCTTCTATTTCTTTGCAGACTTTCTATTTTTGTGCTGAGATTCTCTTTTTCCATTTGTTTCAAAAGTATTCTTAATTGCTCATTGAAGAATTTTATGAAGACTAATTCTAAATCTTTGTCAGATAATTCTTTCATTTCTGTTATCTCAGTGTTGGCATCTATGAATTGTCTTTTTTGACTCTTTTTGAGATCTTCCTGTTATTATGACAAGTAATTTTCTATTGAAATCTGAGCATTCTAGGTATTATGTTATTTGATTCGGGATATTATTTAAATCTTCTGTCTCAGCTGGCTTTCTCTGACACCATTCTTTCAGGAGAAAGGGAGCAAAGCTTTGTCACTTCTGGGTGGAGTTACAAGGCAAAGCCCAGGCCCATCAAAGGTGGCTGTATTGACAAGACCCCCTACCTTTAATTTGGGATCTCCAACAGCTACTCCCTAAGGGCCTAGGAACCAGAACTAAACCAGACCTCCCAGCTGGTAGCAAAGTTGGAAGCCACCTGAATGTCTGTCCTCAGTCAGAGCCCACTCTGCCAGCTGTACAACCCTGTGTCCTCGGGAAATTTCTTTCATGCCAAGTCATTCTGAAGCACGTAGTGACAGACAGGCAGACAGAAGAGCAGTGGCTGGCTTTGAGAGAGCTAATATGATTGTCAGTGGCAGCAAAAATGAAAGATGCAAAACAGACCCGAATGAACCTTGTATATCTATCCAACTTGAAAGGTGACAGTGTCCTTCTATTTAAGCTCTGGCTACCTTCACATTGTCTAGATTTCTGTAAAGCCTTCCTGTCCCACGAACAGAACTACAGTCCATCCATAACTCCATTCTGGGTTTGCTGTGTGAACAGACACCTGTCAAACTTCTTCCAGCCGGTCACACTTCCCCATCAAAAAACAGGAACAGTTCTCCCATAAATAGTCTGTGTGTGCTGACAAATGGGAATTTGAAGCAATATAATTAAATTGCTGTTAAATTATTTAAGTGCCTCGGGTGAAACCGTATAGGAGAGAAGGTGCTTGACTCAGGGAGACACATCAGGAGGTGAGAAAGCAAAATTTGAAGGGAGGAAACTAGCTTTGTTATCTGCATTCCGTATTAACAGAAGGGAAGAGGCTTCAGAGTAAGTCACCCTATCTGGAAAGGCCTGTTACTAGACTCTTGGCCTGTGGCCCTTAGGACGATGTTGCCTAGCAATGAACAGGGACTCGCCAGGCAGTTGCTAGAAAGAGTATGTGCAGATGCACACATAACATGTACCAGCATACTGTACTCCCCTTGAGATTGGGGCGTGAGATACAAGCCCCCGTTTTCTCTTTAAGCAACAGAATTGATGTTTATGCAATTGGACAGTTAAGGCAGAAATCCAATTACTGAGCTAATTAGCACCTTTGAGTGGTAAGCACCAAATGTGCAGGAGGAAAGCACTGGAGAAAAGCTCAAATTACCCACTATGGCTGACAGTTCACCTTCTGAGAGAGTCTGGTGGAGAGTCAGAGGCCCTGGGGTCCACAGGCAGCTTAGCGTAGTTATTGCAGATCGGAATTTAGCACTATGCGTTCTATAGCCTTTTGAAAAGATAGCTTTCCAGTTAACATAGTTTTAGAAGGTGTTTTAATTCCCTAAGGAGTTTGGTAAATGACTTTCTTTTGGCTCAGTCCCACTTTAAAAATTGTTTATTCTGCTGCTGAAAATTCCATTTGTCCTAGGTCTTCAGGTGAAATTAAAATTCCATTTAGGGACTAACTCTGCCGACATGGGATTTGGGCCTTCATTAGAGAGATTTTGGTTGTTTGCTTTATTTTTTCGCCACCCTGGGCTCTTTTACTTTCAATGCTGATCTAAGGGTATTTGGAAGGAAAACCAAAGCAGTAATAGAACAGGGTGGTGGGGTTAACAGCCTTTTTGAGATGCAGCAGAATATTTTTTCTCCCCAACCCATGTGTAGAATCTGTCCCACAAAGCTCAAGCAGGATCTTGCCTAGATGGTTCTCGAATATCTGAGACATATGAGGAAAAGTTTTTCTTAGTTCCGTCTAAGTATTTTGTATCTGTTCTGATTCCCAAGAGACACGTTCACAGCAGAAGTCTGTATTCTGAGGTTTCTTCTTAAGCACGATTACTTAACAAGTGTTTGTCCTGTATTAAACCATACTCGGGATGTCAGCGATCATGTTTAAATACAATCTAGTGGCTCCTTTCTTAGCAGGAGTCATGAGAGGAAAAAATAACTTTAAAAACAGCATTAGTTTGGACTCTTCATTCATTCGTGCCAGTGGTAAGCAAACGTGTGTCCTCGTGCTACTTAGGGTCTGGCCATAAGAGGCCACTATTATCAAATAATCACACAAAGAAATATATGATGTGGTAGAGCCAGCCCACCTGGGTTCACATCCAGGTTCTATCGCATATTAGCTCTGTGACCTTGGGCACTGAGTCTCGGGTTCCTCCTCAGAGGGAACGGATATAATCACAGTACCTACCTATGAGGGTAGTCGTAAGCATATGAGTTACTGCATGTAAAGTACTTACACGAGGAAGCGTTACGGAAATGTTAGCTGTCATCATTGTTAGTGACATTAACCATGACAGGTGCCCCGAAGGAGAGGTATGATGTGTGAAGGAGCATATGACACACGAGTCTCACCTAGAGCAGGGGTGGGGAAGACTTGTCACAGAGCAATACTTGGGCCGGACTTGCAGCACCAGAGGAGTCTGGGAGGAAAGTGGGCGGGTCAGAAAAGACTCCCAGGTGGAGGACACAACAGCTGCAGAGGATGAAAGGGAGGGCAGGGTGACAGGAATAGGAAGTCAGGGCATGCTGAAGACGTAGAAAAACGTTAGCATGGTTGCAACAGAGAAAGCAAAGGGCAGAGCGACAGCAAAAGCAGGGGCCAGCCACGCTAAAGATCAGTTTTTTCACCCATGTTAGCAGAACCCTCGTTATGTTCAAACTTGTCCGTAAGCCTATGTTCAGTGATATATTTCTAGTGAAAGCCCTTTCTTAATGGCTCAGGTTTAACCATATGGAATTGTCATTTTTGTACATCATGAACAGTTAAATATCCAAGTTCACGTGGCTGATGTCAATCTCTTGTTTCATCTTTCAAAGGATGATGAGACCACCAGTAAATACCTAGAATAAAAAGACAAAGCAGGTCAGACACAGTCTCTCTGAGCACGGCAGACTGGGCTTTTAGAGTCAGAAGTGGGTTGGTACCATCCGCACAGGAGTTACATGGGGACAGTTGTTGATCGGTGAAAAGTCTGCAGTGAGTCCATCCCTCACTGGCTGGCTTTCAGGAGCAAGGGGTCACATGGGTTGGCTGGCTTACAAAAGCTGTGAACGGAGGAGCTGTCATAACGGAAGAGATTTAAATCTGGTTCTGATGGCCATTAGTTGCCATAGCTACCGGCAATATGTCTTCTTCCAAGCTTGTAAGAGCTGAGTTTATTCTTGTGGTTGGACCTGAGAAAGGCCCATAAGAATGCGCCCAGCTCTTGCAAGCAGGTGGTGGAGACACTGACTACCTCCCACAATTTTCTGGGACCAACTTGAAAAGAAAGATGCCTGTGTGTTCGCTTTCAAATTCAGAAAGCGAGTGACATTCCATTGGCAGTCCAAGGGCTTGCTTCTGTTTTATGGATCTGGTGCTCAACACTGAGAAGGTGCAAGGCCAGTCTCCCAGTCCTGAGATGTAATCGTCTCTCCCCTCCGCGTGTTTCTTGTACTTTTCCCTTCTTTATCACGAGAGCCCGCTCCCTCCCTGCAGCACTGTCACATTCAAGCAATCACCCTAACAGGTGAGTTCCGTGACCCCTACATTCCCCACCACACAGCCAGTTCTGTAGACCGACTCCCATTTGTAGTGACCTCACCATGACTTTTGGCCCTTCTGTGGTCCCTTCTAGCACACGGCGTGTGGATAACTCCAACACGAGACTGGTGGTCCAAATTGAAAAGGATCCAGGTAAGAAGATACCTTCTTTCTCTCTTTTTAAACGATGTATTTATTCTGTTATATAGATGGATTCCTTCAGTCCAAACAGGGGGGATGACTCCTCATTCTTTGTAATCATTGTGGAGGTAAGGTAGGTCTTGGTAAATATGCTGCCTGGAAAGATAAAACTATACAAGTAGACAGACCAAGCATCCTGATTTGGTTTGGAAATGCTCCTCTCCATCATTTAGAACCGATTTGGTACCTGTCTGGTATTGAGTGACTCTGTCAATTAAGACACTTTAGTTCATGTGTGACAAAAGTCAAATACAGACTCTAAACCATGTTATTGGTCTTGTAGCCAAAAATTCTCAGGAAAACCGTCAGCATTGTGATATCCTCCAAGGCAAACCATTCCAGGACCTAAGATTCCGAAGTTTTCAGAAACTTTGTTCAACACGAAGCTACGGAAGGATTTACCTGCTAGGAAATTGTGTTGCTTTTTCCTTTCTGTAATCTATTTCTTTTTGAACCATTCTACCTTTCTCCTCACCTCAGAACTCTCTCCCCTCTGCCAAACATTTTGTCTAGGAAGAATTGTATGATGCCATGATCTATATTTGAACTGCATGTACACGATTCATTTGAAATTGTAATTTGAAATTTGAAAATACCTGGAGAGAGAAGTTTATGTTTTCTTGACCTAAAGTTCAGCTTGTCAGTACAGCTTGGTGGGGGCGGGTGGGCTACAAATATGTCTGATGCGCATCTGTGGGACTCTATGACCTGGCAGGGCCATTGCTATTAGGCCTATGGTTGGTTTCACAAGTGCATCATGCCTCTAGCTATTCACAATGGCTGTCTCATTTTAATCAAATTATGCAGATGTGTGGTCAAGGTGTTCTAAAAAGATCTCCACTTTAGTGGTTTAAATTGTTTTGTTTTATTTCAATATCAAACAGTTTGAACAATTAAGCAAAAGTTAATTCTCTCATTCAGGCCTTTCCTTTAAAAGTGGCAGAGACTCGAAAAAAATCTCTAATTAGTGTCTCGGGTTGCATGCTGATGCATCACTGAAAATGAATAGACTCTCAGGTCAGGCAGGCTTAATCTGCATAGAAGATTAAGCATACTGATACCTCATTAGATTACATGACATGACTCAGCCCACAGAATAGTTTATTCCTCTCCATTAATCATAATTAGGTTATAAGTGCACTAATTTCAATTTGGCCTTTAACAGTCATGAATGCCCAGCAAGGATAGTCATAATTTGATGGTGTTACCTTATAGATTTCTTACAGGTGGATCAGCTCTTCCTTGTAGGGGTACACCTGGGGCCAATCTTCATCTTCCTGTGCCCCCAATCACATTTCCTTTCCCCCGGGTATGGAGCTGGGAGCTCTGTTCAGCTCTGCAGTCTGTATCTTGAACTTCTCTAACTCCGCCTCCACTCCAGTAGACGATCTAGAAGGGAGCCTTAAGTTTTGCTTTTAGGCATTTCCTCTGTGGGGCAACTCTGCTTTCCTGACTTTCCAGAGCCAGAATCTACTCCCAAACATGAGATACTCCTAAATCTTGAACAAGTTTCTGTCCTTCATCATGAGAGATCTGATAGAGGGAGTGAACGGGAGATGAAAGGAAATACACCATGAACCCCCAATTCCACGCGCCCCCCCCCCCCCAACATTCCATCATTCCTTCTTTCCTGTAGCCTTCCTTCACTCCTCTCTGGGAGTCTTCATCCACCCAATTAGAATGACTAAAATTAAACAAGCCACAAGCTACAGCTGACAATGGCGAGTCATGGCAAGGGTGCAGAACAATTAGAACGCCAATCACTGTGGGGGGGGGGGGGGGGCGGATACAAACGTGGTGCAGCCGCTCTGAGAACCGCGGCCCCGCTCCTAGGTATTTTACCCAAGAGAAACAAAAATTTGTGTTCACATAGACTTCCACTCATGAATATTTTGGGGGGATTTGCTCATAATCCCCCCAAACTGGAAATAAGCCAAGGGTCCCCCAACTGATGAATGGATGCACAAGCCTTAGTAGATGCATACCACGGAATACTACTCAACACTGAACCAGAACAGATTGCTGCTCTGAACGACAGCGTGGAGGAATCCGAAATGCATGATTCTCCTTGGTGGTTCCGTGCCTGTGCATTTATTAAGTCTCATAGGATTACACACTAAAAAAGATAAATTTTACTCTATAGAAGTTATTCCTCAATAAAGCTGAGTTTTATATATATATGTATATAATTTAAAAATAATAAATTGTGTTAATATATCTATGTGTATATAATGTGTAAAAATATATCAGTATATAAGATATAATACTAGCAGTAATCGTTTATATTATAGAATATATATGTGTATATATATATGTGTGTGTGTGTGTGTGTGTGTGTGTGTGTGTGCGCGTGTAAATTGATGGTGTTTATTGTCTGTAAATGATTCCTCAGTGACTTTGATTTCCAAAAGCCCCTGGAGTCACTTGACAGGTGTGTTCTTAAAAACAAAATTTTTTTAAAGAGGCTGTCCATCATTCAGCAGATTATTTAGCTGATCACTATTGCACGATAGCACTTCCGCCAATATTGGGACACAAAACTAAGCAAATTCAGACATGGATCTGTCTTCCTTCACTTCATGTCTTCTTCTTTTTTTAAGTGTATTTATTTACTTAGAGACAGAGAGACAGAGAGAAATAATCCTAAGCAGGCTCTGCGCTGTCAGCCTGATGTGGGGCTCGAACTCACAAACCATGAGATCATGACCTGAGCCGAAATCTAGAGCTCATGTCTTCTTCACTTTGCTTTCTCCACCTCACTGGAGAAATCAGATGTGAATCAAGTGACCGTATCCACATACACACACAAACACCAGAAGTCAGATTGCATTGGTGACAAGTGCTTCCGAGCAGAAGATCACAGGGCTGAAAGCCTGTCATAGGGGGTTTGGCCCAGCGAAGTGGTTGGTGGGGGCTTCCAGGAGGTGGTGATTGAGAGGAGGTCTGAAGAATAGTAAGTGTTAAAAAGCCAGAGAGCAAAGAAAGACACGCCCAGGCGGAGAGATCGGAATCTACAAAGACCCAGGCTGGAAAGGGACAAGGGACTCTACTGAAAGAAGTGCAGTGCTGAGGATAAGGGAGAAGGGAGGAGGAAGTTTGTGTGAAGTGAGGAAGGAGATTGAAGTAGGGAGCAGATCCCACGTGCCTCTCGTGCGCCCATATGACCTAGGTTTGCTCCTGGCTTGTACCAGTGACTGTCCTCGCTTTAAAGATACCTGGGAATGCTAAATTATATGGGAGCCCAGTATAGGCAGTGAGAAGAAGCCTTGTTTCCATCTTAAGGGCATTGGGGAACCACTAAGGTCCTTAAGTTATGGGGTGGAGGGGTCCTAAGTAGCACATTCAGCTTCTCAACTTGAAGAGCTCATTCTGGCTGTGGTGTAGAGAATAGACCGGGTGGCAGGTCCCAGTGAAGATACACTGGCGAGTCATATGACTAGCGTGCCTGTCCGCTTGAGAAATAACGTAGCTTGCAATAGGGTAGGGGTAATACAAATGGAGAGAGGTGGGAAGATGCAAAAACTATTTGCAGTGAGGTGCTTGGGTGGCGCAGTTGGTTGAGCATCCGACTCTTGATCTTAGCTCGGGTCAGGAGCTCACGGTTTGTGGGTTTGAGCCCTGTGTTGGGCTCCATGGCGACGGCTCAGAGCCTGCTTGGGATTCTGTCTCTCCCTCTCTCTGCACCTCCCTCAAAATGAAGAAATAAACTTAGGGAAAAAAAACTATTTGAAGAAAGTAAGATTGAGAGGCTGGGGTGTGAAGGAGTGGGAACGGAGATCCCTGGGTGATGGCTGACCGGGTGGTGGTACCATTTACTGAGACGGGCAACAGAAGGGGGCCTGACTTGGGCCCGTGGAAGGTGAGGAGCATTGGAGACACACGGAAACAGATGTCCAGTAAGCACGTGGGACAGGTCTAGTGCATAGACAAGAGACCTCAGCTGGAGGTGTAAATCTGTCAATCATCTGCATTCAGACAGTGATTTTAATGCATTTGTGTAGGTGAGATTGCCCGGAAGGAAAATAAAGGGAAAAAATAAGAGGGTCTCGCAAAGTCGACAAAAACAGGCAAAGTATCTAAAAAGCCTGGTTTACCCTTAATCAAATGACAGCTCACTGATTCCTAGGTCTGATAGAAGTAAGTACCCACTGATCATATTTCTTGTTCTCCCTTTAGGGAATGATGACAATAATCTTAATTCCATCTTTTATGAACACCTGACAAGGGCCCTGCAAGAGTCCCTCTGTGGAGACTTAGCTCTTGGTCGATGGGGTAACTACAGCTCTGGCGATTGCTTTATTTTGGCTTCAGACTACCTCAATGCTTTTGTTCACCTGATTGAAATCGGAAATGGTCTTGTCACCTTTCAACTTCGAGGACTGGAATTTCGAGGTAAGAATCTCCTCATTGTGGAAACTGTTGGAAGCCGGTTGCCTAAACTTATTATTGTGCAAAGCTTTAATAAGAGGTCACCATGGGGGTGCCAGGTGGCTCAGTCGCTTGAGCAGCCGACTCTTGATTTTGGCTCAAGTCACGATCTCACGGTTACATGGGTTCGAGCCCCACGTCAGGCTCTGTGCTTACCATGTGTGGAGACTGCTTGGAATTCTCCCTCTCTCTCGGCCCCTCTCCTGCTTGCATTCTCTCTATCTCTCTCAAAATAAACAAATAAACAAACTTAAAACAAAAAGTCACCATGAAAGAGGAAGAAGTTAGTGCCTGTCTTACAGGTTGAGAATTAGGGAACTGGTTCCAACTGCCTTTATTTATGTATTCTGATATAAATAAATCCCAGTCATCTGAGAGAATAATGAAGTGAAACATGTCATCTGGTGTAAACCTTTGGAGTGGCAAGTTAGATCTTTGGTTTAAATTTTTCTGGAAAGAAACTCACAAGTGACGGGAGGCCGCAGAACACGCATGGGCTCCGTGTGGAGTCAGCCAGAAACAGAACCTGGTTCTGTGGGTTTCCAGTTGTGATCTGTAATGGACCATCTTTCGGTGCCTGAACTTTCCTTTTCCGCTGTCAAACGATAAGAAGAAGGATGGCTGCCTCTATAAAGTTGTGTGACTTCAATGAGATCATGTATATGAGGGCTCTATGTGGATGTTTACTGTTTTGCGGTAAATGAGCTGACCTGATCTGGAAAGTGCGACCCCAGTTTGTCCATTAATCTGACGCTGGAGCTGTGCGGTGGAGTGTGCAGCAATTAGCATAACCCCTGTGTTCATGTTTCTGCCTCCCGTGTCCTTT
Organism: Panthera leo; assembly: GCF_018350215.1. NCBI lineage: Eukaryota > Metazoa > Chordata > Mammalia > Carnivora > Felidae > Panthera > Panthera leo. Next base: position 15,330,345 of record NC_056689.1, read on the forward strand.
GTTCACCCCCCTCATCCAATGCATGTCTTTCTGACGCCTCCTCCGTGTCAGGCCAAGTTCTAATGCTGGAGATGCAACGGGTCCGTGACCTGAAGGACCCTTGCCCTTGCGATGTTTACCTTCAGTGGGAGATGTGGAAAGCGAACAAGGAAACAGATGAGCAGACTGATCACAACTAGTGGAAGCACGACGAAGGAAGGAAATGGGACCGCCGACCTAATTCACGCTTTAGGAGATTGTTCTGGTAGCTGTGTGCAGACTGTCCTCCAGGGGGGGCAAAAGCAGAAACAGGAAGGCCATTGAAGAGTGTCTTGTTGTCACCCAGCCAGGAGAAGAAGCTGGAGACAGAGAAGCTCAGGGCGATTTGGAGGTGGAAAGGGCTGGACTCAGTGTTGGGGGGTCCGGGAAAAGGAGGCTCAGCCCGCTCCCCGGGTTCCAGCTTGAGTGCCTGGGTGGACAGAGGCGCATTTACGGAGACTGGGAAAGCTGAATGAAGAACAGGACTTTTGGGTTTGGGAGTGTAATCGAGAGCTCCATTTTGGATATTTATTTTTTAAATGCTCATGATTCACCTAAGTGAATTTCTCAAGTAGCTAATGGGACACGCGAGCCTTCTGTTTATTCAGGAGACATTTACCAAGGGCCAGGCTAGGTGCCATGGCTACAGAAGTGAAGGGCCCCACCTTAAGCAGCTCGGAGCCTTACTGACTAGAGACTCATCCTGAGCGACCACCGTCCAGGGATTTGAGTGTCGTGGCAGCTCTGTGCATGGGGCGCTGTGGGGACCAGAGCAGGGCACTGGGATCAGACTGGAGTCTGGGTCAGCAGAGGAGAGGCTGTAGTTGGAGGGGAGAGGCAGGCAGAGGTGCGATGATACAGAGGCACAAAATAGCCAGATGTGGTTTCCAGATGGTTTGGGAGAAAGGGGTCCCAGATAATGCTGGAAGGGTGAGTAGGAGCCAGGTTACCACCATCCAGAATTTCCGAGTGATGAAAAGATACCTTATAGCCAAGAACAAAGTGCCATTATTTTATATCTTTAACACAATTACCTAATCCTTTAACCAAGTCTTTTGGTTCTAAGCATTAGTTTTCCTATACAAATTTGTACAAAAGACTTTTTTTTTTTTTTAGAGTGGTGGGTTCTGTGGTTGAGGCACGTATTCTGTGCATCCTTAAAAACTTGAGGAATCTAATTCAGGGAGCTTATTTTGGGAAAGGTTATGGGGCCGAGGGAGTAGTGATCAGATTCTTCAGAACAAACAGAGAAGCAGTGTGTCCCTGAAATTTTACACAAACGCCAGAAAATGCCACAGGAGGTGGTGGAAATTGTCCCTGTACAGTCATGCAACAGACTTGTCTCTAGTGAGAGCTTTTGGGTTTTCCTGGACTTCAAAGGAAGGATTTTTCAAGTTCACCTAGTTGAACCTGAGTTAATAGTCTCTATTACAAGTTCCATGCAGCTTGCAGCTTCTTTTGGCAAACTGACCTGATGTTTGAGTTTAAGGGCTTCAGAGTCAACTGGACTTTAGAAGCACGTAGCACTTTGTCTGCTCCCCCCACGTATCGCAAATGGGCGTGCTTCTTGATCCACCACCCTGAATGTTTGGGCTTCACCTCATGTCATGTTTGAGGGTGTAACCAACTGCCGCAAGACTTAATGGTTTCAGACGACAAGGATGTCTTCTTTCTCACGGTTGTGAGGGTGGCTGGTAGTTCTGTCACTCTCACCCTGGGTTACTCGTACGACTCCATTCAGCCAGAAGATGAACCAGGCTGGAAGGTCCAAGGTGCCACCAGCTACCAGATCAGGCTACCAGCTCTGGCCCCCTGGCTGTCCTCCAGGTGCTGCTCAGTGACGGGTGGGCTGGACCAAGTGTGGTCTGGGTGTCTGCGAGGCCCCTTATGGCCCAGTCTTTGGGACAGGCAGCACGTCACTGCCATCATGTTCTATTGGCCAAAGCCATCCCCAAGGACATCTCCAATACATGTGGCCCTAACACGTTGGATGAGTCACTGGGGGCCAATCTCATAACAACACACCAGACTCCTGAAACTGCCTCAGAGGAAATACAGAAGGAGGCTCAGAGCCGCCATATGTGGTCGAGCACGAGACAGAGGCCATTGTGTTAGGTGAGGCTGCCCAAGAGTGTCTCCCTAGGTGATTTGTCTTCTTGCCAACCACAGATGAAATGTAACCTGCCTATAAGAATGGCCTAAGTATAATAATGATGTCTTGAGAACAAATTACCAGTTAACCTTCCCCAATACCACTCACTGCTGTACAATACATTTACTTTGACCTAGTTATACTGTAGTCTGGAACACAGCACTATTAAGAGAGCATGACAGAATCGAAGTTATGCTTTAGTTGCAGGAGGAATCCAGTTGACCTAAAATGACTCTTCTCTTTTATATCTCTTTGCAGTGTATGCTACAGTATTCCCAGGGAAGATCTTGTTTTCTTTCTCCTCCTTGAGTATTTTTCTAAGACATCCCTTCAGTATTTCCTTTATTTCTTCCAATTCCCTATTTTCCCAAGTAGCAGGCTTTATTTGGGTCAAATTTGACCTACTTTGGTACAACCCGGGGCAGTCCGAATACAGCTGTACTGGTTCTCCTTTCGGAAGCACACTGCAGCTCTTAGTGGAGACGCGAGCCGCTCATGTCACGGACTGACTCTCAGGAAATGAGTAATGCACCCCCGAGGAAGAGGAAGGTAACCTCCCACAGCCAGGGAGCAAGAGATCCACCTGTCTGTTTCTCACTGCAGAGGATGCATTTGTATCACTAGGAGTTTTTAGTTGCAAGCAACAGAAATCAACTCCAGCTAACTCAACCGGGAGAAGGGTTTATTGAAAGATATTACACAGGGCGCAGACTTTCTGAGAAGCCTGGAGAAGCAGGCTTGGTGGCTGTAGGTCAGGAGCCATGTCTAAAATCACACCACAGTGCTGATGCCACGAAGCAGTCACATCTTGGCTGGGGGATCCGGGCACTCCCCTTATTTTATCGACACCATGACCCCAGATGCTGGATGCTACTGTAGCTATGGCTTCTGTCCCCCAAATGTGGATGAATATGTCCCCTGAGCCAGCTTCTTTGTGTCACCAGCTCATTAGTCAAAATCTGGGGTACATCTGACGGGTGAAGCTGGGACCATATGTCCCCCCCCTAGATGCAAGGGAGGCTGGGAAAGAGAGTGTCTAAGTTCTCAGTTCTTAGAGGGGAGATGGTCACTGCCTCTCACCAAGACTCATCATATGAGTACATTGGTTGAAGTCATGCTAGCAGCTGTCATGGTTAAGCCCCGCATCTCAGTGGCTGACACAGTAGATGCCTCTGTTGCACTCACATAGGGTCCGATCAGTGAGCAGAGCTGGTAGGGGTAGCGGGTGCTTCCCTTCTGCACCATCAAGGGTCCTGGCTAATAGAAGCTCTGCCTGTTCCCCAACGCATCACTTTTGAGGTCACTCTGGGCTTCAATATCAAGCTGGGAGACAGTGGAGGATTGCCTGGAAGACTGCTGTGGGACAGGTCTAAATCTGGAATATATCATTTGCTCCTACATCCTATTGCTTAGAAGTGACATAGCTGTAAGAGAAGTCAGGATATGTCTAGCTGAGTACCCAGGAGAAAAAGTAAAAACACTTGGTGAACAGTGAGCCAGTCTGGTGTATTGGGTAATTTTCCAAACATAAGACAGAGGTTTAAATCCTGGGTAGCCCAAGAGAATAATTAAGGTCCATGGCACATTCTATTTCTGTTGGCTGGTACCATAGGGAATGATTGAAATCGATTCAAATCAAGAATACAAATAAGGAAGCCACATTTTTCTATCCAACTCTTTTTGGCTCATGCATCTGAGAATAGAAGTAAATTCTTTTCTTGTTCTTACAGAAACAAGGTAGTGGTGCCTCTGCTGCTCTCAGGTTTATGAGTATTATTTGCATCTACCCAACCAGGGTAGATGCCTCTCAGGAGCCTCTCAGGAAACCATTCAAGACTTGACAGATTAATCATTGGCTTTAAATCAAAGTCAAGGTAACAGGTAATGCACTTTAGAAAGCCAACAGCGTGAGGGGCACCGTGTTCAAGATTTTTCAAAAGAAATGGAATCTATCAGACTTTAAGTCCCATTTAACCATCATTCAAGTAGGTGGACACAGAAAAAGGGAAAAGTGAGGGTTGATAATCTATTCAATCCGTTTCTGTTCTCCTTTAGCCATCCAGGTGACCCAGGCTGACGGGTTCACCCATTTCTGTTAGAAGGGGAGAAAAATGAAGGAGGAGTCACAGTGTTCCAAACAAAATAAGTCAGGTGACGTAAAGATACTGTCTGATGAGGGGAAGAACCAGGAGGAGGAGCCAAAAGAAAAAGGCACTGGAGGGAGTCTTTTATGAGATGCATGTGAGCTCCGAGCTAGGGAGAGAGCACTGGCCTGTGAAGGTGACATCCACCCTCAGAATGGCCACAGTCCCATTGCTTCCTCCCACTTAATAGTGGGAAAGCCAGGCTCCAGAAGATGAATGCTATCTGCAGGCTCACAGCTAGTTAGTGCTGGAACTAGGCAAACCCTGTGGCTCTCTATCTCTTAACCAGAACGTCTCTTTCTGCCTGACCCTTTTACCTTCTTCTTTCCTTTTTCCTTTGGGATATTTGTTTGGATTTGTACTGTGATGCTTATTTAGTTTGTAAAACACTCAGTAAAGTGGGGTAGAATGCCTTCCATCGCTGGCACATCCTTTCAGAAGCTCCACATTATTTTTCTGGTTGCAAAAAAAAATGCAACTTAAAAACCCCACTTTATCTCAGGATATTTAACAGAGCATCACAAATGACTTGGCCTCTCCAATTTTTGACTCCATTATCAGAGCCTCCGTGTGATTTCTAAGTTCCTAGTGTCTTTCCAGCTCTGACAGCCCATCAGGTCAGGAGATACAAAATACTTATAGGATATGATACACTCGGGGGAAATTTGAACCTCTCCTCTCTGCTGGAGTCAGAGTATAAGTCTCTCCCAGGGAGCAGGTGCTGTTGGCGGGCATCCCAGGCTTGAGACCATGGCTGGTGTCAAGAGGGAAGATGAGCACTTGTTGACTTCTTGCTAACACGGTGCCTCACAGGGGAGTTTGACACGCCTGAGCATTCATGCACCGGCTAGCGATAGGATTGGGCGTCAGAAACACCACCACAACAGTGAAGCAGAGTGGAGGGATTTCAGGCAAAGGGAAGAGGGGAGCTTGCTCTGATGGCAAGTGATAGAATCCCCAGGGCTGAGAGGATGGAACCCATGCTAGCACATCTAGAGTAACAGGAGAGGAGAGAGAACATATGGCCCAGATGCACGTAAGAGATGGGTCGACAGATGGAAGGATGGATGGAGTGGGGAAATACAGTTGGCCTGTATGAAGAGCCCACTTGAAGTGAGGGGTCATGATTTTCAAGAAAGACCTGTTGTAGTTGCTTGTGTTTTTTTTTAAGCCACATTCAGCTTCATGGGTGCAGGTATAGAGCAGTAGAGTTGGCCTTCATCAGGACTGAGACTGAGTTGACTGAGTGCCAGAAAGTAAAACGAAGACAAGGAAACTGACAGTGTATGAAAGGGTGTGATAATGTCTGCAGTGCCTGGCCATGTAATGCAGGCTAAGAGATAAACAGGCAAGGGTGGGAGAGGGGTGGGAAACAGGACCTGGTGAAGGGCTTTCTGGATCTCAGAAAGGTGTCAGAGTTGTAGAAGTTGTGATATTAGAGGAAAATAAGCTGGAGAGATAGGAGGTGGTTGCAGAAGAGTAGGATGTTTGAAACAAACATTCATCGAAGGCAAACAGTCTTTGGTGATTATAGTCTAGGATCACGGCCATGGGAGTGAGTGGCTGAGGTTGAGTGAATGCGATCATTAGAGGAGTGGGAGTCAGGGGCCAGGATACTGCAGTCTCAAGAGTGATTGGTCAGAAGTGTGCTGGAGAGTGACAGTGACCCCGAGCCAGAATCCCCACTCAAGGACTCAGAGTGACCTAGAGGGCCATGGAAGAAGGCAACGAAGGAGAATGGTGTGGGGTAGACAGAGACAGCACCACTGAGAAGCAAGAGGACATCTTCCACCTGCTCAGACCCAGGAGCGAGAGGAGTGCAGGAGAACAGTCATCCCCACTAGAGGGCAGGGAGAGCTAGCTTTCCAATAGGGCACGAAGGAGAAGAGAACATTCAGAGAAGTTGAGGAATAGATAGTGAGTTCCCGAGGGCACAGCGAAAAGATCTCAAGAGTTTGTGGCCTGGGTGGGAGTTGGGTGGTAGTTAAGATCAGGTCAGAAAATGTGATTTACACAGTACTATGGAAATCAGGCTACAGGGGGTCCTGGGTTCCCCATGGCAAATGACACAAACTGTCATAAAGGCACATTCTCTCAAGGGTGATGAAGCAGATCCTATCATCTAAGACTGGGTCACATGCATGGAAGTTTTGAGGCTGCTGAGATGAAATTTAGTTATGCGTGCAGCTTTCATTATCCTCATTAGTATAGGATTGCTACATTTTTATCACAGCAAGATCCAGATTTTTCCAGAAATCTTCTTACGGGGTGTCTTAGGAAATATTTAAGTGTCATTTGATAAAGTGGGTTTTTGGGAAGCCCTAGAAAAATGGTATTAGAAATGCATGATGTTATGTGGACACTTACCTTTTCTATTAGTTGCGTAACTACAGTTTTCTGTCAAATTACGATTTTTCAGTATTTCTTTATAATGAATGATATGGCATTTGAATATATTTTATATTTTGTATGCACATTCCCATGGTATCACATCCTTCTGGTGTTTGCTCATACAATAGCTCATGCAAAACACAACCAATAGTATAGATTACTCTGTCCTCTTATTGGAGCAAAGTCGTGATGAAAATTATGTTTGTTTTCAGGCGTTTGTATGTATAGGTCATGAGTCTTGGGGATCAGGACGTTACCATGATGTGTGGACATGTGGCCACATGTGGTAGATGGCCAATAAATGTCTCCTGGTAATTAAAATCATAAGTGGTAATTGAAAAACCAAAGCTTATTTTCAGTATTCTTGCAAAATTGATATATGCAGCTCTTTATTCATGCGGGCTGTGCAATATTGTTTGAACCATTTTCTGCTAGATGGTGAGACTCTCAAAGGCTGGAACTCCTTGCCTTATTCATGGCCCTCCCCCCGTGTGTTGACTGGCTCACGTAGGCTGCCCAATAAATATTGGTTGAGTGAGACAGTAGAGGCAGTCTACGTGTTCCTGAGCACGAGTTCTTTGCCAGATGCCATACTAGGCACTTCAGCTCTCAAGCGCAGTATATTCCAGAATATTTCTTATAATAACTCTATAAAGTGAGCAAGTGTTATTATCCCTATTTGAGACATTAAAAAAATATTGGGAGAATGAGGCTCCAGGCTTCACGGTCACCAGTGGTAGAGGAGGGGATGGGGATGTCCCCTAAGTAGGCCACACTGCCTTGGAGGGAAGGGAGGGAGGGAGGCAAGAAGGAAGGAAGGAAAGAATTTTCTAAAAATTCTCTCTGGTTGTTGAAACTTAAAAGTTTTACCTGAAAGGGCTCTTAAATATTAATATGGCATCACCACTGTTAGCAGCTCAGTTTCTGGAATGATCCACCGCCTTAGCAACTGTGAAACCCAGATGGCTCTTGCCGAATGAATGTAGAAAGCAAAGGCATAGTGATCAGGATGTAGCCACACATTACCATCAGATCTGGAAAACATCAGAAAATGGGATTTATGTTCCTGTTTGTGTGAGATGTTATCAGCCATCTCATAGTCTGGCTAACACCCCATAATCACTGGCCTGTGGGGACATTTTTAAAATATCTGTGTAACCTAATCTTATCTAAAGTTAATGCAACCCAAACCTTTCTCCTTAGTGGCGACACCACAGAGAGCCATAGCTGTCCCACTAATCTTGAAACTCTCTAGAATTCTTTCTTCTCTATGGCAACATTCAGGTCATTAGCGAGTCCTTAGTTCTAACATCTACATGGCTCAAGTAATCTATTAAATCCCTTGGTTCCAAACTTTACCCCTAAAATAATAGGTTCTCCATTCAGAATTCCTAAACACATATTTTTCTTCATTTCAAATTATGTGACATGTGAGTGAGAGAGACAAAGCCATGCTTGTCTAGATAGCAAGTCTGGGAAGAAAAGAGGCTTTGCTGTTGAACATGAAAAGAGTCTGCATATTTAGAAAGAAAATGTAATGTTTATTATATTTTAGAGAGACAGAGACAGAGTGTGAGCAGGGGTGGGGGTGGGGGGGGCAGAGAGAGAGGGAGATACAGAACCCAAAGCAGATTCCAGGCTCTGAGCTGTCAGCACAGAGCCCAACGCAGGGCTCAAACCCACCAACCATGAGATCATGACATGAATGAGAAGTCAGAGGCTCAACCGACTGAGCCACCCAGGGGCCCCCTGCATATTTTTTTTAAGTTTATTTATTTTGAAAGAGACAGAAGCAGTGCCAGCGGAGGAGGGGCAGAGAGAGAGGGAAACAGAGAATCTCAAGCAGGTTCCGCACTATCAGCGTGGAGCCCGACGTGGGGCTCAAACCCACAACTGTGAGATCATGACCTGAGTGGAAATCAAGAGTCGGACACTTAACTGACTGAGCCACCTAGGCGCACCGCGTTATTTTAACGACGCTCAAAAATAAGTTTGTGGAAGAAAAGTACAATAATACAACTCAGAATGAAATATGAATGAGAGAATGACTCTTACCTGTGTAAGGTCAAGTGCACTGGTGTCCTGTAAATGGCGCAAGAATGGAAGAAAAGCCATATCATTCACAGAGATCATGATTATGTATGTCAAGTTTTCTCGTACCTGTGCTTCAAACCTGCCCAATATAAGTTACCATGTACACGAAGTGCTTTTGGGTGCATTTCATTTTCTCCTATAGGCCGGTAGGAAAAAAGTAAATTCAGAGAAAGTTTTGCTCATAATCTGTTAAACCTTATTAGACAGTGTATGCTAAGGGGAAAATACGGATTTTAAATTCAAAAGGCCAAACCCTTCCACTGGAGAGGCTGCTTTGGAGACCCAGTGTTCTTATTTGTATAAAAAAGGAGAGGGGCACCTGGGTGGCTCAGTCAGTTGAGCGTCCAACTTCGGCTCAGGTCACGATCTCGCGGTCCGTGAGTTCGAGCCCCGCATCGGGCTCTGGGCTGATGGCTCAGAGCCTGGGGCCTGCTTCCGATTCTGTGTCTCCCTCTCTCTCTGCCCCTCCCCTGTTCATGCTCTGTCTCTCTCTGTCTCAAAAATAAATAAATGTTAAAAAAAAAAAAAAAAAAGGAGAAATTATACCTGCATAGCCAGGTTAATGTGTGCCATAAGTGAGATGCTATCACTTTTCAATGTGATTAACATTACATGAGCAGATGATGTTTTGAAATCAAAATTCTCTGGGAGAAAACAGTGCTGCTTCATTGAAAGGTATTCCACTGCTTTTAAAATCCAGCTGGCCGGACAGGTCATAAGAAAAATTTTATCGGTATGGATCTGTCTTAAAACAAATTGAGTCTCCTTGGAATATAAAATGGTTACAATAAAAACCTCTGTTGTGCCCACAAAATCAAACATGTATAAAGTATTCTAACACATTTTCCCCCTACTGTACCCTGGGCCAATACACTTCTTCTAGATCCTCTCTGTGATCCTTGAAAGGTGGTCGACTGCAGTGCCGTTGAAGGCCTGGAATTGGGGACTAGGAGAGAAATTGTCCTGTAAAATAATACAGAGCTAAAACCCCTCAGTGTCTCAGGAGACCAATTCTACTCCTTGATTTCCTTCTGCTGTGTGACCTTGGTCATGTCTCATATTCTATTTCTCCATCTTTAAGTTTGGATTCATTTCAAGGGGGTGATTATCAAATGGATGTGTGGCCATCAGGAAATGGGATGTATAATAAGACAGCTTTATAAATAAACATGTTAATCATTGTAATGATGATTTCTTCCCAGACATTTAATCTGGTGAAGTCTAGCAGATATAGAAGCCTCCTCCTAGGGCAAATAGCTGGGGACAGATGTACCTTTAAGCTCCCGTTCCAGAATTCTGTCTGGGAGAATTAGCTTGGGGTGGAGGAGGGGCTGGAGGGGCATCTCCATGCCTTTCCCGAAAAAACAAACAAACCCCACTCTACGACTTACGTGAAAATGACAATAATTCACAAACTTTAAAATGCCTTCTCTTGTATTATTTCTTTGGGTCACATCACGGCCCTTGATATAACCCACTGGTGAGAGGCAATGATCGTTTAGATTTCCAGCCTTCATGTTGTGGATGCTCTCTCCCCCGTCGGCATCTCTGTCACCGTGTGTGTGACCCACCAACAGAAGCACGCCGAGGAGGGTGCTTCTCCAAAGCTCAAGGACAGCTGGCTGGGGCCGAGCCCTGACTCATACATCTTGCGTTTCCAACACACGACATGCATGCATGAGGTCCAAACGTCCGTGGAAGGGATCTGCTCTGAGCTCAGCTTTAACCATTTTCTGGTGTTCTCCTCCTTCTGTGGCCCTGGGCAATTCGGTAACGATCTTAACTATGACCTCTGAAGGGAATACAATTTATAAAATCCACACACACATCCCAGAGTGTGTGTCTGAAAGCCCACCTGCAGCTTGAATCAAAAGCCCTGGCTAAAACCTATGTCTGCCTAATTATAGTCCACTCCATGGCCAGGGACTGATTCTCTCCTGTCAGTCCCCTCCTGGTGGCCTCATTGCACACATACGTAAAACGCCGGCCCGGTGTCTGGCACGCAGGTCCAATGAAGGCAGTGGCCATATGAAAACACAGCACGAAGAAATGTCTAGCAAAGTTATTTTAAAACACTGTCACTGGATAGCCCTAAACATAATAATGATAATACATGCGGTTTTCTGGGGAATCCAGTTAGTCGGATTCTTTGGGACAGCTGAGTGGTGTTTCTCAAAATACTCCTATCAGATAAAGGAGGAAAACTGGAGGGCCAGGAGGCCCAATCTTTACAATACTGTGCATTTAGACTTTGCTGTGCATGTTGTAAAGCAAGCTGACATTTTCTTTCAGTGCAGCTTTCCCACTGCAGGGCACCGTTTTTTTGTTAATTTATTTATTTTAGAGAGACAGAGCACAAGTGGGTATGAGGAGAGGGAGAGAGAGAGATAGAGAGAGAGAAGGAGAATCCCAAGCAGGTTCTGCCCTGTCAGCATAGAGCCTGATGCAGGGATTAAACTCACAAACCGTGAGATCACAACCTGAGCTGAAGTCAGACACTTAACTGACTGAGCCACCCAGGCGCCCCTGCAGGGGACTGTTTTTAATGTGTCCCCTTCACATAGTAGCCGGGCCTCTCCTTCATTTCCTCTGACCTCCTGGTAAACAGCCTCTTCCTTAGCTCCTGTCCCCATCACTTTTCACCTGAATGGGACTGTGGGTAGCTGACTTCCCGGCCCCAGCCCCTTCTTTGCTCCCCCAAAGCTGCAGGGGAATCTTCCTTAACTGCAACTTTACTCGTGTTTTCCTGAGACTCAAAAGTCCCCACTGCCTGCCTGTTACCTACAAGATTAAGTTCATGCGTCTCCGTGAGAGTCAGGTTTCCACTCGAGCCGGCCTGCCCTGAGTCCCATCTCCTCTGGCCCAGGCTTCCGGGCCTGGATGGCACCTTCCCCACAGGGTTCTCTGGAATGGAAGCGGGGACACTTTGGGTGGATTTTGGTTATCGGACCTTCTGTTTCAGCCAGCCATTCTCTTTGGCTTCCCGACCATTCCAAGAGGATGTCAGCTCTACCTCTAGCCTGGCTTGACCACGAAAGAGGGGGCCTGTGCAGACTGACCACACAGAATATCTCCATTCCTGGGCTTAAGTCACTACTGCTCAGTCCACAATAATTTTCAGAACTGGGTGGAGAAAAACGATCCATAGCAAGGATTTCCTCAAAGCGATAAAGTTCTCCTGCCCTCAAGACTCTCTAAACTCTGCCCTTGGGAGACACGAGACCTCTAGAGAACCACATTCCTAAGGTCGAATTGGTTCAGCCACCTACAGAAATGCTTTCTCTTTGTTGTGCTTTGGCCATATTAGAACAGCTCGTACTTTCTGGGCAATTCTCTTAAGGATAGTGTTCACCAGGTTGCACCATGTACCTTTTATTAGGGTCCTGGGAACATTCTCTTTCTGGTGTCTTCGCTTGAAATAGCCAAGATCCTGCCAAGCAATTATTTTGTTGTTGTCTTAAGGACACAAGAAACTATTCAAGGTTTCTTTCTACATTGTCTTCTAGAAAGCCCCAGGGAAGTCTGTGGCCTACCTTTAGTAAATATATAGGGTATCACAGAATGCAGCTAGGGTCTCTTGACATTATTCTTTCTGGCTTCATCATATTTTTTCTTGTCCCCAATTTTACTTAAATTTTATCATTTGCCATTGTACTGTGCACGACTTTTTAAATTAACTTCATTCCTTTCGGGAATTAAGTGTCAATAAATAAGCCAGGCCTGGCCTGTCGCTGGTACATGTGGCAAACAGCACTGAAAGGGGAGCAGTGCTTGCTCACCGGGGGGAACCAGCAAAGGGAGGAAGGAAGGGTCAGTGGTCAGGAGAGCTGCCCGGTACGGCAGCAAGAGCTGCCCCACATTGTGGCCACATGCAGGAAATTGCTATATATCCTCTGTGGCGAGACATCTGGGACCTTCTAGATACATTTTCAGTTCAAAAAATTAATTTCCACTGCTTTAATTAGGCATTCTCATCTATCAGCACTCAGGCTCTAAGACACTCTAATAATTTAAATTTAAAAATTATTTAGTGAAGGCGTTCCTGTGTCCCACTGACTTAGACCATGAGAACATCACAACATAAAAGATGCCAAGGGTCAGTTTCAGTGGAAACACCGGACAGAAACGGCCAGCCAGGTCCTCTCTCACTGACACCAATGGTGTAGGTCATGGCGTAAGGGCAGTTGACTCTTGGTGTTCCCTTTGGAGGAAATGTGCTCCAAACCCGGTGAGCCTCTCGGAGGAGAATATATGGTCTTGCTTTGCATTTGAGCAGCAGAGTAGTGCATGTACAGAATGACCGGGTTTTTTTATTTTTGTATTCTTTTGCAATGTGATCCTGACTATGAATCTTTTGTTCCTAAAAGGAGGTACGGAGGTCTACCTTAACTGAGTGTTTATCAAAAACCTTTGGCAATTAGGGTGTCCCTGTCGAGCAGCCGTCCCTCATGGCACACTGTTTCCTCAACTGTCTTTGTCAGTGCCGAGATGCACCCATGTTCCTCATGGTGTGGGTCTTTACTGCTCACATGATAGAAATCGAAACTCCTCATTTTATTGTGTGTGTACACACACACACACACACACACACACACACACACTGAAACACACACACCTTCCAGTTTGTTTGATGTAAGGGGGAAAAACGCCTTACATTCAGCCCAATGTAAAGGGGGAAAAAAAAACCCTTACATTCAGCTCAACATGGTAAATGCCAGACCTGGATGGAGAAGTATGGAGAAAGAAATTGTAAAGAAATGCAGATTTTTGAAGCATGTCATTTGACCAGTTTTGCTAACCTATTGGAGGTGAAAATCCTCCTTTATGCTTCTTCCTTGTGGAGTCTAAGAACTATCTCACTTTGTTCACTGAAAGAGGGTTTCTTCCCGAATTACATTATTACTTGCAGAAAACCAGTGTTGTCCCCGTGCCATTTAGTAGGATGAGACATCTCCCACCCCCGGAGTCTAGTGCCTGCACGTCCAAGGGTCCCAGTGGGCAGATCAGTTAGGACACTGTGGCCATTACTCACTCTGGAGGCCCCAGAGCATGCAGTGTGAATTACTCATTGCTGATAATTCATGTATGTATTTCTATACATCTGTACCAGAGGGAATAAAAGCTTTTTATTGCAGCAGGAGCTAAGACACCCTTGAAAGGTTTTAAAAAGGAGTGCTTTCAGCTAAAACCCAAAGCAGTGAGGTCTTGGGGAAAGACAAATGGAATCAAAGATGTGGGATCAGCCCTTCACTGTTACACTTCATGTAACACTGCCTGCTTGCTTTCTCCATCCTGATCTTGAGTTCTGTTTCATTGACTGTTATCCTAACAGTTCTGTATGTACATTATTACTTGAAGGTTGTAGTTTCCCATTTCTGACTTGTTATGACCATCTCATTTATGGGTTCTGTGGAGAGGCTTAGTACAAACATTGATTTTCTTTGTCTGCCAAACACGCAATATAATCTGCCATGCGTTTTCTCAATAGAGTTTCCATTGCCTGTGCATGCAGTGACCTGGATAAAAATCTTCCCTTCATTTACCCATTCAGGCATTGCACCAACTACTCTGTCGGCACCTACTAAGTAGCAGGCACTGTAAATAATGATAAGGGATGTTGGAAAAAATGAATGGTATGGGAATGGATGTCAGGAAAGTTTTTACGTCTGAATTCAGTCTCAGAAGACGTGTAAAAGGATTCGGAGACTTACCCTTTTGGCCATGACTGAGTAACCAGTACTGGACTATACTTCCTGCCATAAACAATTATGAAACTAGGAAAAATATCTTAATCAACTGCTTTCAGATATTGAACAGACAGTGCAAGCCTCTGATCAACAAGAGAAAGGAGAGACACAAGTAAGCTCCATAATTACCCTTGCTTTCTTCCTGGAGACCCTTTCTTATCTGTAGTATGGGGGTTGGGGGCAACACCCAAATAGAGTACAGTCGTCTTGCTGAGCTACGGAGGCAGAATCAGAGTTCTCAGCTGCTAAGGTAGCTAAGGTAGCTGGGTTTTGTGGGTCAGAGTATCAGAAAGAAATGAATTTCACAAGGAAGGCACTGTAAAAATCTGTACAGGGATCCTCTTTAGTAATTGGATGAATATTAACCTGCTGACTGTTAGAGGCAAGTCCTGACAGAGAATAGTAACTGTGGAGGTCTGAACTAAATAGAAAATATGGAGGCTGTAAGGTGCCGAGATGTAGAAATTCCAATCATCCAGCAGAGACACCTTATTGAACATCCCAGGAATTCAACCAAGACCCCAGAAAGACCAAGCTTTAGGAGTAGAGATATTATCACCCCACAGGTCTACTCTAGACACTCTAAAAACAAGTTAAGAGACTCTTAAATATAGATAACAAACTGAGGGTTGCTGGTGGGGTGTTGGGTGGGGGGGATGCACTAAAGGGGTGAGGGGCAATAAGGAGGACACTTGTTGGGATGGGCACTGGGTGTTACATGTAAGTGATGAATCGCTAAATTCTGTTCCTGAAATCGCTATTACACTATATGTTAACTAACTTGGATTTAAATTTTTAAAAAAGTTTCAAAAGGATCAAGCTGGCAGGCTGATGTGCAAATAAATTAACTACTTAACAGAACAAAACTCTTTGAAAAGACCAAACAAACAAACAAACAAACAAGTCCAGACTGTCAACACTATAGCATCAACAATATCCAGCATATAATAAAAGTTTCTAGATATAAAAATAAGCAGAAAAAGTGGTCCATAACCAGGAAAAGAAAACAATAAATAGAAACACACCCAAAGATGTTGGAGGTAACAGAAAAGAAGTTTCAAACAGATATTAATATGCTTAGGAATTCAGAGGAAAAATTATCATAATGAGTGAACTGATGGAGACTATCATAGGAAAGAGCCAGAAAGTCTAAAAATAAAATCCAATGTCTGAAATGAAAAATTCAGAGGATGGAAGAAAAGATCAATGAACTTGAAGACAAGGCAATAGAAGCTGTCCAAACTGAGGCAAATAATAAAAGGTTAAAGAAAATAGAAACTCAGTGATCTATGGGGACAATATCAAGCATTCTAATATATGTGTAAAATTGGAATCCAAAAGGAAAAATGATAAATAGGGGCAGAAAAAAATTGAAAAAATATTCTTCAGAAACTTTCAAAATTTGATGGAAAATATCAATCCATAAATCCCAGGAGCTCAGCACACCCCAAGCCAGATAAACACAAAGAAAACCAAACCTAAGCACATAATCCTCAGACTGGTGAAAATTAAAGAAAGAAAAATCAAAGAGCATCCGAGATTTTTCTATAATCATTTTGTCAAGCTCATGAGAAAGTTTGAAAAACACTTTACAGACAGGGAAAAAGCATCTGAATTATTAAAATATCATAAGAAATAATGCAAGTCAGAAAACCGTGCAATGATATTTTTTAAGGGCCGAAAGAAAACTATCAACCCAGGATTCTACAGCTAAGGAAAATATCCTTCAAAATTGAAGGCAAAATCTACATATTTCCAGAAAAACAAAAGTTGACATGATTACCAGCTAACCTCCACTGTAACAAATGTTAAAGGTAATCCTTCAGTTTGAAAGCAAATGATAACATAGAAAATCAATTCTACATAAAACAATGAAGATTGCCAGAAATGGCAAATATGTTAGCAAAGATGTTCTTTTCTTTTTAAAAACTTTACTGTTTAGAGCAGAATAATGACAGTGTATTATGGGGGTTAAATATACGTTCAAGTAAAATGTTTGACAACAATAATGGCAAGGACATGAAGGAGTCAATATACCATTTTAATAATCTTACAACATTACAGCAAGAGTGGTATGAAATCCATCTATTGCAGATTGCAAGAAGATGAAAATGCACATTGTAATCCCTAGCCAAAATAAAGATATTTTATAATGATTGAAGAGTCAATTGATCATGAAGATAAAACAGTCTCAAAAGGCATACACCTAATAACAGAGGTTTAAGGAATAAAAACTAGGTGAGTTAAAAAATAGTTGAACTGAAGGAAAATTAAAAACACCAGTATAAAAAATGTATGGGATACAACCAAAGCTATGTGTAGAGAAAAATTTACAGCTCTAAAGGTTTATAATAGCAAAGAAGAAAGGTTTAAATCAATGATCTAAGCAAGGAGTTGGCGAACTATGGCTATGAGCTTAGAATGGCTTTTATATTAAAGGGAGGGAGATGGGGAAGGAGGGAAAGAAGAGAAAGAGAGGGGACGAGGAGGCAGCAGTAATATAGACCATATGTGGCCCCAAAATCTTAAAATATTTACTCTCTGACCTTTTACAAAATACAAATTGGCAACTCCTAACCTACACTTTCACCTGAAGAAACTAGAAAAAGAAAATGAAATAAAACCCGAAGCAAATAAAAGAAGAAAATTAAAAAAAAAAAAAATGAGAGCAGGAAATCTATGGATCATAAAATAAAGAAACAATGGAGGAAAATAATCATGAAATCAAATATTGATTCTGAGGAAATACCTATAAAATTGAAGAAAAAAAAACTACCCAGACTGATCCAGAAAAAAAAAAAAGATAAAACACAGATTATCAAGATCACGAATTAAGGAGTGGACATTACTACAGATCTTAAAGCATTATAATAATAAGGACATTTTATAAATTTGACAAGTTAGGTGAAATTAAAAACTCATTGAAAAATATAACTTTCCAAATTTGACACCAGAAGAAACAGAAAATCTGAATAGACCTATATATATGTGCTAAAGCAATTGAATTCATAAGGAAAAACAAAACAAAACAAAAACAAAACATCTTGGCCACAGAGAGAACTCTAGAATCCCTGTTACCATTAATCATGTAAACTGTATTAAACTCTATTACACATGTAAGCAAGGATTATGACCAATATTGCCTTAACTCTTTCGGAAAATAGAAGAGAAAACACTTTCCAATTCATTTCATAAATTCAACATGTATACCAGACAAGGACATCACAGGGAAATAAACCTATAGGCCAATATACCTTGTGAATGTATATATGCAAAAATTCCCAACAAAATACTAGAAAACCACATCCAACAATATATAAACCTGTCACGTTTCTCCCGGTAATGAAAGATTGGTTTAATATGCGGAAATTCATCAATAGGGTTTACCATATCAACAGAATAAATGGGAAAAACAGTAAAAGCGTTTGCTAGAATTAAATACCCATTTGTGATTTTATTATAAATTCTTAGATAACTGGAAATAGAAGAAGACTTTCTCCTTCTGACAAAGAGCGGTTATGAAAAACCTACAGCTAGTGTCCTTACATAATGCTAAAAGACTGAATACTTTCCCCCTAAACTCACATTTATTTAACATTGTACAGGAGGTTCCAGCCTATGCAATAAATGGCCAAAAATAGAATAAAGTCGTAAAGATTTTTAAACTCCCCAAAAGTGTTACCTACACTAACTGTCCCTGCTTTTTTCTCTTCCCTACTGTTGGCTCCAAGCAGGCATCCCCTCCCCCACTCATCATTACACCGACACATCTCTTGCAGAGATAATCATTCACTTCTGTATGGCCAAATCTCACAGTTAATTCCCCAGGTAATTTGACCTATAAGCATCATTTAACATAGCTGATGTTCCCTCTTCCTTGAAACTCTTTTTTTCTTTTTTAACTTGCCTTTTGCTTCTTTCTGGTTTTCTTCTGACCTCACAGACCACTTCTAGCCAATCATTTTTTGGGAGAACCTCACCTCCCCAGCCTCTGAATGGAACGCTCAGAGCTCAGCTCTCAGACCTGTCCTTTCTCCCCAGATTACTTTAAATCGCCCCTATATCCTGATAATTCTCTCAGATGTTATGAATTTCTGCCAGAACCCTTCCCCTGAACTCCAGATTTCTTAATCCAACTGTCTACTTGACATCTCCATTTTGATTAATAGCGAACAGCTAAAACTTCACATATGGAAGAAAAACTTCCTGATCTTCCCCTCAGCCCACCCAAAGGCTGCTCGCCCTGCAATCTTCTCCATCTCTGTGGACAGTCTTTTCACTTTTCACCTTGCTCAGGTCAGAAAACTTCACACCATTCTTCATGAATCGTTTCAACATCTCCCATCCAAATTGGTTCCCAAATCCTAACAGACTACCTTCAGAGAGATCCAGATGTGATCATTTCTCCATACTTTCCCCGATGGCCTTTATCCAAATCACCACTGTGTCATGTGTGTTAACTAACAGCCTCCTAACTGATGTCCTGGCTCCCACCCCTGCTTCTTCTGTAGTCCGTTCTCTGGACAGCAGCCAGCATGATCTCCTCCAACAGAAATCAAACCACATTTCTCCTAAGCTAAAAACACCCAAGGGTTCTGAGGGACCACTCCGAGTAGGATCTTTCGCTTTTCCTGTTTCTGGTTCCTATGATCCATGCAACTACCAGAGTACTTGTAAAATACGCTAGCATGTATTCGCAAAGCGTGCAGCTGGTTTTTTGAAACTAGATGCAGGATATTCCATTTATTCCTATTAGTTTTTCAGCATGTTAGTTTCAGTCCACCATCCTGTCTGCGGAGATCGTTTTCGGCCACAACTCTGCACTCCAGACGGTGCCAGTAACTTATGTCGTTGGCACACTGTGTATGTTCCCCTTTAAATCATTGACAAAAACGTTGAGCGCCGCCCCCCCCCAACATCCCTGCTCTCAGTCATGTGAGGTGAGGTGGCAGGCGTGGTCTGCCCTTATGGTTAGGCAACGGAGCTCTTCCAGAAAAGAAGCAGGGAGCTTTCCATCCTGAAAAACACATCAGCACGTACCTACTTGCTCTCAGACATCTCCACCTGCTACCCTTGTTTAGCATCCCCTCTGCTCAGCTGTGACCTGCAGGTTTCTGGTAAAGGTAGCTCAAGAGTATAACTGTACTGCCTTTCAACTTGGTGTGCATGAGCACCGTGCAAGTCTGTCTCCTCTCTCTCTCTCTCTCTCTCTCTCTCTCTCTCTCTCTCTCTCTCTCACACACACACACACACACACACACACACACACACACACACGAATGGGGAGGAGCTGAGAATCAGAATGGACACGAATGAAGAAAAGAGTTAATGACGATGAGAACGGTGACTTATTTGGGAATTTAAGAATTAAACAATCCTCCTGATTCCCAGACTTTCTTCGGTGTCTTCCCCTCCAGGGAAGGCCGGGGAAAATCCATTGTGAACAAAGGTTAACCCAGTGACTCCTTGTATAACTTCCATCTTGTTTGTGCTCTGCCAGGAACCTACTGCCAGCAGAGAGAGGTCGAGGCCATCATGGAAGGTGATGAGGACGACAGAGGCTGTTGCTGCTGTAAACCGGGCCACCTGCCGCACCTGTTGTCCTGTAATGCCGCATTCAACCTCCGCTGGCTCACCTGGGAGATCACACGAACACAGTACATCCTGGAGGGCTACAGCATCATAGACAACAACGCGGCCACCATGCTACAGGTTTTTGACCTGCGTAGGATCCTCATCCGATACTACATCAAGGTATCGCTGCTCTGGGCCCCGGGACACTTGTCTGAGTAATCATTCGGGGCTGGCTCAAGAGGCTCCCAAAGAGATTTGCAAAAGGCTAGATGCTGAAGCTTCTCCTCATCTTCTGAATTTGAGACCCAGCTAGGTTTGGGAACCACTGGTTTTGCGAAAAATCCTCAAGGGCTTTGAGGTAACCTGGAGCTCACGCTTTGAGTCACAGCCTAGGCATGGCCACTAATAGACAGTTCCTTTCCTTCCCTAAATCGGTGTCTTCCTTTCTAACACAGCACAGCTATGGTGATGATGGTGACGATAAATTGAAATGTCCTGGAAATATCACTAAACCTCAGCATTTACGTGCGACAAGTTACCGATTTAGATGCTCTGCAATTTCCACCCTAGAACCAGAATTATTTTTTGAGCCTAAAATAAAAACTCAAAAGTATAGCGAAATGATCCAGTTAGGATTAGTTATGACGGCCTTTCTTCCTCACTCGTTTGGGACTAATGACATAGTTTTCCTGTTGCTCTGGGGCCACGTCTGCCTAACCCATATTCCACCTCAGAAAATGTGCCGGTTTGGAGTGAAGCGTCCTGGGAAACAAATATGAACCTTGAACGAGGGTGCAGAGGGACAGTCGGGTCTAACAGCGGGGAGGACAGTCTGCGCGGGCTTCTGTTCATAGGGAGCACTTTGCATGGTGGGAACCCCGGGTCCTGGTCATCACAGGGGTCCACATTTTAATGGCATTTAAAACGAGGATGCTCATCCGTCTGAGATCCCAGACTCCCTGCCAGCTGAGGCTGTGAGAGGTGGCCCAGCAGAAATGAAGAAATACAAAGTAGGCAGATAACACAGGTGCCTGAAGCTTCAGGAGTCTCAACCAACTAAAAGAAAGACGTTTAGAAATTTGGAATAGCTACCGAGGAGAGCCCCACGTGTGTGTCAATAGTGCTCAAGTTTACAGGAAATAGAAGACAGACTGTAAAGAGTCAGAAGGTTAAATAATTCTTGAGCCTCACACCCCAAGGCAGGTGTAATGAGAAATGTTCGTGAGACCCCTTCCTGTGCGGAATATTCAAAACAAATTTAGGGGTTCGTATTCACCACCTTCATGTGTGCCGAAGGGGTGCAGGAATTTACAGCCCCGCCTCACGCAAAACTGTGGCTGTTTTGCCCAGCCTTGCATACATCGGGGAAGATTTGGGAAAGCACATCAGGGAGTGGTGACCTCCTGCCTCGTGATTCCACGGTCTGCTCCCTTGGCCATTATAAACTGCGCTGCAAGACGTGTTTCATACAGAGTCAGCCCTGGGCAGACTCGGCGTCGCAACTGGGGGTAGAGGTGGGGGGTGACGAGATAACCGTGGCACGCTGGCGCGAGAAGTGTGTTTCTGTCACACGTGAATGAAGAACGGAGGGGTTCTGTTCTGTGGCTCTGTTCCAGGAAGTCCTAGGGACCCAGGTTCCTTCCAGCTGCCAGCCCTACCATTTTAAGTGACTCCCCCCCTTCATGTTGCAAGAGGTAAGCCCCAGGCTCCAGTGGATGGAGGAGAGGACACAGGAAACGAAGACCAAGGGCGTGCACCAGCGGTCCCCTCGAAATGCTCCTGGAAGCTGCCACATTACATTCCTGGTGTCTCCCAGGGGCCGGAAGGTTGTCCTGTGCCAGCAGTGAGGGGTTAGGAAAGTGCATTCTGAGCAGCCTTGAACCCAGAGAGAAACCATCTGGAACTTTCCACCGTTGTTTCCGGTAGAGTTTCCACACTGCCACCCATCACCCCCTTTGCACACGCATTCCGGTACTCCCCGCCCCCACCCCTGCCAGACTTCCTCCTCCTGCCCTTCTCTCCTCATGCTCCCTGTGCTCACAAGCTCCCTTGGGGCCCTTGCCCGGCGTTCACCTCACCTGCATCTTCCGGCGACTCCCTCAGCACGGGAGCCACGCACGCCTGACTCCTCTTTGGGTCCCCAGCGTTCGGTGTGGCGACCTGTGTGTTGAGGTATCCAGGGAATTTTTGGGACTGAATGAACAAAGGTCCCAGGTAATGCGGATCTGGGGTCCGGGCCATAGAGTCCGGGCGGATGAGATCCAGATGTGTTCAACACTGAGCCACATCTCTGTGAATCGGGAGCTCCCCATAAACAGCCTTCCCGTGAGCGAGACTTGTGGGCAGACCCAGCCGCACATGATGGAGCCAGCAGGCCGCCACGAGTGAGAGAAGAGAGAGGGAAAGGATGAGGTGCCCTTTCAGGGTCTCCCCTCTCGGCTTTTCCAGAGGCCTTGGGGCACCACTCCGGGACCTGCTTTTCAAGGCCCCCCTCCCTTGAGCTGGTAATTGGATTGATACTCACTTTCCTCTTCTCCTGCCTCCCAATCCCCCGTATGTTTTCTAAAATGACAGTTTACCAGTTTCCTGATAAACAAGTCCAGGATAATGTGCAAGCAGCCGAGGCTGAAGGAGCTCCCCCCCGCCCCACCCCCGCCCAGAACCTGCCAGATAATATTTAGTTTGTGGGAAAACAATGCCCTTAACTCTGTTTTCCAAGAGGGGGGGGCGGGTGTCAGGTGGGGTGGGAGAGGCACCCGGCGCAATGCTTTGTTACCTGGCGGGGCGCTGCTCGCGAGCTGGGGGCAGACCCCTGGCACCAGGCTCCCCGAGTAAGCTGGCTAATCAGAGACTTGCATGTCCTACCCAGAAATTCTGACTCCGTGGGCCTGGGGAGGGGCCCTAGCCCCCGTATTTTTAAACTCATTTCCCAAGTGATTTGATACACAACTAAGCTTGGGCACCACTACGGACATATTTGTGCTCAACAGAAACAGAATTCTCTTAAATTCCAAAATAGTGCTCAGGAGGGGCCCAGGTCGGGTGGCAGGTGGGTTGGTTCCCAGTAGCATCAATGGGCCTGTTCATGCGGGGCTCTCTCTGCCTGTGGCACTCAGTGCTTGCCGCCCTGTGCTGTGGGGTAGCTCAGAACTTGCCCCTGTCCCCCCATGGAGCTAGTTAAAGAAAATCTCAGGGGTACCCAGTGGCTATCAGAACAGAAGAAACAGCATTTGAGGGTAAAAACCTTGGTTACTCGGCGAACAAGACTGCCTTTGTTATTCTGAATTGCTCAAAGTTTCAAGAGTTGGGTTTCATTCTTTTTGTCGTCATTATTGTTATTTTTATTGGGCAGGCAAATCAGAAAGGAAGAAAGGCATGGAGTATTTCCATTACACAAAAGGATTTCTTTTTTTTTTTTAATCTCCTAATAAACTGGGTCAGTTCCCCCACCCTGTAGGAATATACTTGAAATCATTTCCTTCCTGACGACTGGAGGGTTTTCTCTGGTGCCTCCTCCAGCTCCCCTCCACTTATTTGTGTTGAAAACCCTCGGAGCAGTCAAGGAATCCGCTTTCTGCGAGGGCCTGGTGTTCCTGCCGCCGTCTTTCCTGTCCAAGCCTTTCAGAAAGGAGATGCGCTTATCGCTGGCCTTGCAGAATGAGAAGCGGAAGACCGCACGTGTGGGTCTGCCTGCCGGGGCCCCCTTCCTAGAACGAGCTGTCTGGTAGAATATGCTGATCCACAATGAAAATGAGAAACCAGGAGAATCCCTGCTGGAGGAGCCAGATACGGTGGATTAATTCAGAAGAGGTCTCGCTTTCCACATGGTTCTATGCCGCCCATTCATTCTCCCTGTCCTCACTTACCGGGTCGACTTAGTGTCGTATCCGTTTCATCCTGACAGATTCGGAAGGATTTCACACTGTTCGTTGACTCTGTCTCCCCGACAGGATTTCTGCCTGCGTGAAATGGAAATGGAGTATGGTTTGCCACCGTTGGGTGTGTTGTGTTTTCTCCGGGGCGAGGGGAGCGGGTTCCCCTCGTGCACTGGGGAGCTGAGCCGGGGCAGCACTGGGAAGTCAACACTGCAAGGTTCTGCCAGACCTGGAGGAGGAAGTTTCAATCTCTGGGATTCAAACTCCTCATTAACTATGCTGACTTCATCGGTCGAGGGGGTTATTTTCATTCCTCCCTAGAAATGAATGAAAAAGTAAACGCCCTTCAAGTTTTGTTTGTTGTTCCTATCTGGTACATGTGATTGGGACATATTGGGGAAAGACCAGACCAGATGTTTGCTAGAGCCAGATGTTCAGACAGACCCAATTTCTTCGTACCCTTTGTAATCGTCAGCTGAGACACCTTGCCTCTGGCCAGTCACAGATCCTCCTGTGCTTGTAACTTTGGGTCAGCTGTTTAAACCACCCACATTCATAAAAGCTTTAAATTATCCTGCCAGCAAGTCGGCCGTAGAAAACCCTCCAGATCCAGGGGCCTCTGGGTGGCTGTTGGTTAAGCGTCCAACTTCTGCTCGGGTCGTGATCTCAGGGTTCGTGAGTTCAAGCCCTGCTTGTGCTGACAGCTCAGAGCCTGGAGCCTACTTCAGATTCTGTGTCTTCCTTTCTCTCTGTCCCTCGCCAGCTTGAACTCTGTCTCTCTGTCTCTCTCAAAAATAAACATTAAAAAAAAAAACAAAAACCCTCCAGATTCAGAACTGACATCTTTGAATATTGGAAGGCACTCTGGTGGCCACCACAGACTCAGCGGTCTCCCGGCCCCACATGCCTTCTGTTCCCTCACCCGTACCCCTCACCCCTCACCTGGGCTGCTAGCACAGACTCCCTGAGCCTCAAGCCCCTGGATGGGTAAGTCCTAGATCCAAGGACTTACATGCCAAATAGAAGTTGTGTGCCAGGCCACGTGCTGAGTTCTTTATACTCATTGTCTTGTTTGAAATCTCCGAAAGATGAACAGAAGTGGACTTTACTTGCACCTCTGTCCTTTCTGCCTCCCACTCAGCCTCCTGTGGCCTCCTCCTTCTTCCTTCCCGCTCTGTCCCCTCCCTCCTTATACTGAAGGGACTTCTCAAGACTGACGGGGTTGTCCTGGGTGCAGTGCCGCAGGAACGATAGAGCGTGTGAACCGCGGACTTCATTGTCCCCGCTCCACCACTTTGGGGTCGGGTGGGGGAGGCTTACGGAGAATATGCCCCAAAGAAGGCAGGCCACACGCCATGAGCTGCACGCAGATCAGCCTTCCCGAAGTCCAGGCTGCCGTCGGTCCTAACAGCTGAGAACGGCTGAGTCCGGCCTTTGCCGTCATTTGGCCCGAATCCACGGACCCCGTGCGTCCACCCACTCACCTGCTCAAACTCCTCAGATAACCTGAACCCGGACACTCGTCAGCAAGCGCCAACCTTGGTGCTCCGGATCTCGTGTCCCAGCCGAAGGGAGGGAAGAGCAGGAGAGAGGGCAGGAGCCTGCCTGGAAAAGTATGTCTCTGCCCGCTCAGTCACGGGGGTCAAGCCACCTACGCCCTGGCCAGGTCCGGGCCGTGTGGTTTCCTTTCTGCCTCCTCCCTTGGGAAGAATGTCTTTTTATAATCAGAGAGGGCCACGGGGCTTGGGGCCACAGGAGCGTGCATCGCTGCCTCTTTTGCACCAGACGCCGCCCTTCCCTGTTGCTGGCGATTCCCAGGTGACATACAAGCCACGTTCCCGGGGCCGCCCCAGCCTCAGTGGCACTGAGTACCCCTTCCAGTTGCCTGCGATAATAAAGGGTACAGAAGGCTATAATGAAGGTATACTACCACTGCTGCCGATGCACCCACATCCGAGTTGGATTTTCGTTTTCTCTGCGACAGTTTGACTTCTCCAGGCCGGGCGCTAGCCTTTCTGAAGGACGCATTCGTTCGCAAACTGCAAGATGGCTTTCGGTAAAGCTGTGACTTAGAAGAAGAAAGCCCGAGGGTGGCATTTTCCCCAGTTGGGATATTCCTCAGTGGAGTGTCTGTCTGATGGAGGGGAAAACACGGGTTATTTTGAAGGCATCACAGATGTCCACTGTCTGGGCACCCCGGATTACGTGTGCATGTGTGTTTCAACAATTCTACATCATAAGTACTTTCCATAAGAGTTTTGTTGTTTTTGGGGGCGCCTGGGTGGCTCAGTAGGTTGAACGTCCGACTTCGGTTCAGGTCATGATCTCGAGGTCTGTGAGTTCAAGCCCCATATCGGGCTCTCTGCTGACAGCTCTGAGCCTGGAGCCCACTTCAGATTCTGTGTCTCCCTCTCTCTCTGCCCCTCCCCCACCTTCTCAAAAATCAATAAACATTAAAAAAATGTTCTTTGAGAATTTTGTTGTTTTTGTTCATTAAACAGTCTTTGGCTGGGGTCTCAGGAGAGGGTCTGCCCCAGTGTCTTCCAGCCACCCGTGGCCTCCACAGGAGCCTGTGGCAACCCAAGGGTGTTCTCGTGTGTCTCTCTCTGAAGGGGTAGGGGTGGCTGTCATTCTTCCTCACCATGGAAATTCTGTTCTGGTACATTCTGTTAGCGTTCTGTTCTTCCCACTTCCCTCATCCCTGTGGTGACCCTTAAGACAGGACACTTTAGAATGTCTCAAGTAAGTCCTAAGCATTAAACCTGGCAGGAAGTGCCATGAAACCAACTATGTCTCATACTTCCCTGACATTGATTTACTTTATGAAATACAATAAATAAGAAGTCTTTGCGTCTTTCGAACGGCTCTAAGGGCTCAAAATCTTGCTTTCTGTCTGCAGAGCATCATATACTATATGGTAACGTCCCCCAAACTTCTCTTGTGGATCAAAAACGAATCACTTCTGAAGTCCCTGCAGCCTTTTGCGAAGTGGCATTACATTGAGCGTGACCTCGCAATGTTCAACATTAACACCGATGATGACTACGTCCCGTGTCTCCAGGGGATAACACGAGCCAGCTACTGTAACGTTTATCTAGAGTGGATTCAGTACTGTGCGCGGAAAAGACAAGAGGTAGGTCAGGGAGGTGGGGGCTGGAGGTACTGAATTAAATTTAAAAAACAGGAAGCATTTATCAAGTCCGTCTCTTATACTGTATGGTAGACAGAACATTAGCATCTGGATAAATGTTTATTTAACACTTAGACAAAATTAAAAGGAAGAATTCACATACCACGTTCTCCGATAGAGGAGCCTTGAAGGTATATTTCTCTCTATACTGTGCTCAGGGTTAGCACTGTTTTAAGCGTCTGTCATAGCTTTGAAAGTCTGGAAACTTCTTTGTTTAGAGCTGCTTGTGGAGCTTTCCGTACAAAGGATATCTGCTGAAATCCGGAGGATTTGCCGAACGTATTGAATTGTGGCCCTGCAACCGATCTGTTTAGCCATCAAGATGGCCCATCTCACTCCGCAGTCGTGTCTCTTGGGCATTATCGCCCACATGCTGAGGACACTTCCGGAGATGAATGCAGCCTCTCAGAAATGAAACCAAGGACAACAGCTTCTAGAAAGAAGAGGAGGAGGGTCGGCCAGGAGGAGGAGCTGGGGGAGGAGCAAGGGGAGGGAGTCAGTTGACTTTGCTTCCTGGGATTTGAAAAGCCAAATCCACATGCTGTTGATAGAAACAGTAGATCCAAAATGAATACACCCTCCTTAGTAGTGATGAAGTACGCCAGCGGACTTGAGGGGACAAACCAAGTTACAACACTAACCCAGGTCCTCAACCTTTCCGCGAGTGTTTAAAAACAGGGCGCAGAGGGAGCAGGTGGTAGGATCTGCCTTCCCAGGTGCAGCAGAGGGAATGTGTGCTGATAGCTTAACCCTTGCTTAGCCTCTTCAGGTGGCTGAGGTGTGCAAAGAATCTACGGGTATTCCGAGCTATCACCGCAGTGTTCCTCTTTCCTCGTGTGGTTCCTGAAATTGTTTCATTTGCCCTGCAAAAAGATATTTCGGCTCTTTCTTCTGCCTCTTCCCCGCCTCTCTTTTTAAGCTGACTTTGGATGACCCCTTAAATCTAGTTGTCGATTGTGGACTTAATGGTCAGTTCAGTGGGCTCCTTGTTATAGGGAGAACAGAAAACCCTCACCTGCACGTGATAGGCACGTCTTGCCCCTGCATTGGACGGTGCTAAGGTGGGCATTCATTTGAATGTAAGCCCTGACCCTCTTCTCCTGAGGCGCCATATTCAAAACTCCAGAGAATTGGGTCAACAGGCACATGTTAGCCCCATCTCTCCTCTAGAGTAGCTTCCTCATTTCAATTTTTTTTTTCCACGTCCAAGCACGAGAGAAACTCTGCAGGAAGCAGAGAGTCCCCCAACCCTGGGGTATTCTAGTCAACTCGGTGACCACAATGGCTGACGGACAACACCCCTGACACTCTACCTTTATGATTCTGTGTCCTTGCCTATTGGAACCCGTGTGAGAGTTGAATTAACATCCTTGCTCTTTCAGCCTTCCAAGAACCTGGACAGCGATGAGGACTCTCCTCTAGTGACCCTGTCCTTTGCCCTGTGCATCCTGGGGAGGCGAGCTCTGGGAACGGCAGCTCACAACATGGCCCTCAGGTACCTGCAGAAACAGTACCGGCACCAACGGTGTTTCTGAGTGATTTTTGTCAATCATTTTCTTTATTTTAAAGTTACAGATAGTTCCTTCTGTAATAAATTCTGCTGGGTCCAAAAGAAGGCTTTCTTGAGCACTGTGACCTTTTGGAGTTCTGCATTTGGAAATGCCACTAATACAGAACAGCCAAAACCCCAGGATTATGGGTACAGGGCCTTCTGTGTTACAAGCCATGGATTTGCTGAAAAGATGAAATGAAACCATTTATAGGAACTTCCTAGCCTGGTCTCTAGCAAAATTAATGCTTAATAAAAACGTCCGTTCCCTTTCCCCGTTTTTCCTGCAAAAGGAAATCATCACATCTGTGCTCCAGTGTAGACCGCACCCTGCCCTGTCTCTGCGGGGCTTTGATTAACTGGATGTCCCCTCAGCTGTGTTTTCAAACTCTGTTTCTACCAGATCTTCCTGCTCTGTTTGTAAATAGCTCAAGGTTCTCTCCTTTTTTAAAAAAATTGACCTGGGGGGCGCCTGGGTGGCTCAGTCGGTTGAGCGTCCGACTTCAGCTCAGGTCGTGATCCCACAGTTCGTGGGTTCGAGCCCCGCATCAGGCTCTGTGCCTAACCGTTTGCTCAGAGTCCAGAGCCTGCTTCAGATTCTGTGTCTCCTTCTCTCTCTGCCCCTCCCCTGCTCACGCTTTGTCTCACTCTGTTTCTCAAAAATAAATGTGAAAAAATTTTTAAAAATTGACCTATAATTGACATACAACATATATATATATATATATATATATATATATATATATATATACACACATATATATAATTGGAACCCAAAAGGGTTCTTTTGGTATTCAGCTGGAGCGAGTGTGGACTGGATTCCAAGCTTCTGAATGGCAAAAGCCACTCATGTATTGGTTTAACAGCCTTCACAGCCTCCGCACTAAGTAAGTCGAGGGGGACTTGCTGACGGTTCCCGAATGCCCTTCTGCAGGGGACGGCTGTGAGCCCTTACCAGTGGAAAGTTCTGGAAGGGTGTCATCAGTTTCGGTGTGTGACTTGGTGAGGGGTGAAGTGGTATGGTGGGCACGTCTCCTCATTTCTCTCTGGACGCAGCAGCCTTGAGTCACGCACAGGAAAAGGTAAACACCGAGGTAGAGCTATTCTCACAACTCCCACATCTCTGAATTTTACGATGTTCTTCACAGGTGAGAAATGCTAACTGACCATTTTGATGTGGAGTTAGAACTTGTTATAGGGAATACCCTGGAGAGGAGCTGACTGGCTTCTCTCGCCTGACTCAGCCTCATGCTGTAGACCCCGACAGTTTCCTCTGGGGTCGTCTGGGGCCAAATTTGATGATTGAAAGCCTAGCAGAAAGCTTGTGTGTGGGCTTCGTAAAACAGGATGATGTGGCTGCTGCAAGGGGCTCTTCGCTAAATAGAGAGTGTGGTTGGGGAAGGGCTTCAGAAGATTCTGGAATCACAAAATGCGTCTTCAGACAGTCATAGCCTCCAGGCAGCTGATCTTCTGTTTGACCCATTTGAAGTCGGTTTAAAAAAATAATAATAATAAATTCCGAATTTTCTTTGCAAACTGCAAATAAAATGCCTCAAGGATTTATTCTTTTAGTTCCTCCCTAAGCTACTTTCAAAGACTTCTTCCATCTTGCTCTTTGTGTGACTTGTTCAGATATTCCCCATCCAGGTGTTTCTTGCTTGGTCTGCTTTATTTATTTCTTCCTTGATTAAAGCACCAGGCTCACCAGCTGCTTGTTTTAAACCCGGTTTTGATGGGATTTTCTTTGTTTCAAACAATTTCTCCTACTCCCGCATCAGCTCTGCTTATAGTGATGAGATAAATCTGGGAACCATATTCTCGGTACTCTGGGGGAAGATTGGATTATCTGGGACCAGTTCCTTTTACTAAGAGGTCCCCTACCACAGCCAAATCCTGCAGCATACTTCCAATGCCATCTCCGATGACTAAAGGCAACTGACACTCTGCCCTGGGCCAACGGCTTTGGGGGCCTGATGGCCGTGAAGTTCTGACTTCATCGGGTGTGTCATGGGGAGTGGGGAGGGACGCAGTATGAGGGGAGGCTGGACCGTGGCAGGGCCCCCACCTCTACCTCAGCCGAACAGCTGTGCTCTACACTGTATATGCTAGAATCCAGTAAATGGTTTTTCTTGCAAAAAAAAAAAAAAAGATTCCACAGCTCAAGAAAAATGTTTAAGTGTAATTTTTTATAGATAGAGTCAAATTGCTGTCCAGTAATGCTGCCCCAGTTGTAATCCAGCCAAGAGCGCTTGGCCATATCCTCACTAATGCCGGATATTCAATCTTTAATTTTTCTGGTCTCCTGGGTGAAAAATTATCTCATTCTCATTTTAATTTGCATTTCCATTATTCATAGTGAGGGTAAGG
The DNA here is from genome assembly GCF_018350215.1 of Panthera leo. NCBI lineage: Eukaryota > Metazoa > Chordata > Mammalia > Carnivora > Felidae > Panthera > Panthera leo. Next base: position 15,361,446 of record NC_056689.1, read on the forward strand.
ATCATTTTACATATTTATTGATGACGTATTTTTTTTTTCTGTCAATTTCCCACTGCCCATGTATATGCTTTACCCATTTTTATTAGGCTCTTAATGATATTTAGAAGGTATTCTCATATTAAGATATTAATATTTATTGGGGCACCTGGGTAGCTCAGTCGGTTAAGCATCCAACTCTTGGCTTCAGCTCAGGTCATGATCTCATGGTTCATGAGCTCGAGCCCTGGCATCGGGCACATAGAGCCTGCTTGGGATTCTCTCTCTCTCTCTCTCTCTCTCTCTCTCTGCCTCTCCTCCTGCTCACACACATGTGCGCACTCTCTGAAAACAAATAAATAAATAAACATTAAAAAAAAACTTTAAGGGGTGCCTGGGTGGCTCAGTTGGTTAAGCATCTGACTCTTGATTTCAGCTCAGGTCATGATCTCACAGTTCATGGGATCAAACCCTGCATCAGGCTCCATGCTGACAGTGCAGGGCCTGCTTGAGATTATCTCTCTCTCCCTCTCTCTCTCTCTCAAAATAAATAAACTTTTAAAAAAACTTTAAAAAGATATTTATATATGTTAAAAATATTTTCTATCAAGGTGCACTTGACTTATTTTTACCTACGGCACACTTTTTAAACATTTTAATTTATAATTTCTGGATTTCGTGTCTTTCTTAAAATTGTTTTTTTTTTTTATTTCCAGGATATAAAAATAGTATCCTCCATTTTCCTCTGATACTTGTATATTTTTACTTCTTTCCATTGAGTTTTTGCATCCTGTCAAGTCTTAGGATTTGATTTTACTCTTCCTACCTTGTTACATTTTTATGGATTCTGTCAGAGGATACGAGACTCCTGGGTCAGAGACAAAGGACTTTGCTTCTCGTAGCGCAGTGGCAGCATGAGCATTAGTGTGTTACTTTCAGTTCCCCTTGCCCCCAAGGCCCACAGGGGTGATGCAGATCCTGTTTTCCCTGACCAGAGATGTTCATTGAGCTTAGGGAACCAGCCTTTTCTTAGAGGAAAAAGTTGTCATTTCATCCCTCAAGGATGCTCGCTGAAAACACAGCCCTGGGGAATGGCCTGGGCCAACAAGTAGTAGTATGTGTTGGAGAATGAGCCCCCTCGACTACTGGCTCACAACAAATTCACATACATTTTCATACGTGATGAGAGACAGGGATCCATTTTCTTCCCCCAAATGGATAGCTGATAGTCCAATACCATTTGCTAAGTAGTTTCTCATTAGTGATTTGGTCACTTGGTTAAAAACACCACTAACTTAAAATACCACTTTTGCCGTATGCTACGTTCTACATTCCCAGTCGTAGGTGGTATGCTTCTGGATTTACACTTCTGTTTAAAGTGATCAGTCTCGGGGCGCCTGGGTGGCTCAGTCGGTTGAGCGCCGACTTTGGCTCAGGTCACGATCTCGCGGTCCGTGAGTTCGAGCCCTGCATCGGGCCCCTGTGCTGACAGCTCAGAGCCCGGAGCCTGTTTCAGATTCTGTGTCTCCCTCTCTCTGACCCTCCCCCATTCATTCTCTGTCTCTCTCTGTCTCAAAAATAAATAAACGTTAAAAAAAAATTAAAAAAAATAAATAAAGTGATCAGTCTCTCTAATAACAAAACCGTTTGGTTTACTAGAGTGATACGAAGTTTTGATATCTGATAAGCCTAGTCCTCCTGTTTTTACTTTTTTCTTGCTGTTTTGTGGTGGATGCTATTCTCGCTCATGTTCTCCTCAGGTGAAATTCAGAATTACATTTTATAATAACCTCTGCTGGAATTTTGATGGATATTGTCTGGAATTTACAGATTGAGAAAGAAAATAAACAGCAGTCAGTAACAAGGTGTATCTTTGTGATCATTCAGTTTTTTAAATGTCTTTTGGTAAAATTTTCTTTTTCTTTGAGATTTATAATCTCTGGATGCATTATTTCTGGATATTTTATAGTTTTATTGTGATTAGGAATAGAATCTTTCCTGTCACATTTTTAATTGGTCACTGCTGATATACAGGAAAGTAATTTATCTTTTTTATTTAAAAAAAAATTTTTAATGTTTATTTTTTAAGAAAGACAGTGTGAACGAGGGAGGGCCAGAGAGAGAGGGAGACACAGAATCTGAAGCAGGCTCCAGGTTCTGAGCTGACAGCACAGAGCCTGATGCAGGGCTCAAACTCACGAACTGTGAGATCATGACCTGAGCTGAATTTGGGTGCTTAACTGACTGAGCCATCCAGGCGCCCCAGTGATTTTTTAAAATTTGATCTTATTTTGGGTGCCTTTACTGAACTCTATTATAAACATAATATTCCAATTAATTCTCTTTGATTTTCTGGTGGAAAGACATATCTGCAAATAATGGCAATTCTGGCATTCCCCCCACCCCCCAATATTTATCCTCAATTCTTTTTCTTATTACATTGGCTGTGACCCCCCCCCAGTGCAGTGTTCAAGTGGGCATCTGTGTTAGTTTCCTATTACTGCTATAACGAGTTACCACCAACTTGGTGGGTTAAAGCAACAGAAGTTAATAATTACCCTACGGTTTTGGAGATCAAAAGTCCAAAATGGCATTCGCTCGGCTACAGTCAGGATGTCTGCAGGGCTGTGTTCCTTCCGGAGGCTCTGAGGGGAGAATCCATTGCCTATTCTAGAGGCTGCCCTTCCTCCATCTTTCCAGCTGGGAGTGCAGCATCTTTCAATCTCTCTCTGACTCCAACTCTACTTCTCCTGCTTCCTCCTTTCACTCACAAGGATCCCTGTGAGTACATTGGGCTCACCCAGATAGTCCAGGATAATCTCCCCTTCTCAAAATTCTTAATTTAATCACATCTGCAAAATTTCCTTCCAGTGTTTAAGGTAACATATTCACGTGTTGCAGGTGGTAGGATATGGACACCTTCGGGGGCCCGTTGTTCTGCCCACAAAAGCATCCTTGCCTTAATCCAGATGTTTCAGGGAACGAGAGTAATATTTCAGCATTAAAAAGTAAGGTTTGTTGCAGGCTTCCAACCGACCATTTTATCAAGCCAGGGAGTTTCCTCCTCTTCCTAGATTGCTAGATAAGGCTTTTATCAGGAAAGGATGCTGAATTATTTTAAAATGTGGGGTCAGGCATCAGATGATCTTCTTCTCCTTGAAACTATTAATGTACTGAGTTACATTCATAGAGGTCTTCATGCTGAAATAGCCTGCAAATTCTAGGATAACCTCTATTTGGTCATGATATATTATTCTTTTTATACAATTATGGGTTCAACTTGCTAGTATTTTATTTACTATATGGTTACATGTACGTTCAAAGTATGAGTGGCCCATGACCTTCACGTGTGCGTCTGAGCATGCACACAATATACTCTTGCATGATTTTTAAAAATATTTTTAAAATGTATTTGTTTTGAGAGAGACAGAGAACATGAGTGGAGGAGGGACAGAGAGAGAGGGAGACGCAGAATCCGAAGCAGGCTCCAGGCCCCAAGCTGTCAGCACAGAGCCTGACGCGGGGCTCGAACCCACAAGCCGCAAGATCATGACCTGAGCCGAAGTCGGACACTTAACCCACTGAGCCATCCAGGGGCCCCTCTTGGATAATTTTAAAATCAGGATATTCCCTTAGGTGTACTTTATGCACAGGTCATTCTCACATATTTAATGTTAAAGAGCTAACAGATGATTTTTGAACCCTGATGCCCCAGATGGGTCTTATACAGCAGCCTAGCATAAGTCACAAGCTCTACTTTATTTGATAGATTTAATGGGGCCATATTTTTGACTTTACAACAGTGACACAGCTCTGATGGACAGTCCTCGAGAAATAAAAATATATACATGCAAAGTTAGGGAGAATGACTAAATTGAGAATGATGCCTGGGAGAAGAGAAGCTCCATGGAGTGGGGCTGTCTGGAGGCCAGGCCCAGCCATCCGGGGTGGGTGTGGGGATCCTAGAAGTGGGAGGCAGCATCCGGGCCTTGGCTGTGCCCTGAGTGACTCTGGACAAAACCCTTGCCCCCTCTCTGGTCGCCCTTCTGCCTGTGTCAGGTTTAACGTGGAGTCTGAGACCCCCTCCCCCTTTCCCCATTGACCTTCTTGGGTCTGGCCTCCCTGAGACTGGACCCCTCCAATCACCACCCTTTACTGGGGGGCTCAGATCCCTGGGGGCCTGGAGTTCCCTTCCTCACCTCCTTCTGGAAACTTAAGGGTATTTTTGCGCAAACTCCCACAGAGTTTGGGGGAAATCTAACAGGAAAGGGATAAACCTTCAGCTGTTTTCTTAGTCCCTCCACTCAGCTGCCATTAGTTTGGCTCTTAAAGAGCCAGGCCCCCTTTTCTCACTGCCATCCAGCAGTGAGGCTTTCTACCTATTGGAGGAGACTTTGGGGCTGAGAAGGGGGAATCCCAGCCAAACTGGGGTTTCATGTAGCCCATTTGCAGCTGTTGGAGTCGTCCAAGGGCCTCCCCTCAGCTGGGTCTGGGAGGGCTCTAGGGGGCTAGGAGCTGTGTTGCCTGGGTTCTGTCCCCTCATTCTACATCAGGCACTTTATTGCTGGACCTTAGTGGGGTAGGCTTGCCCCTGCTCTTCCAGAGCCTGGGAGGGAAGACTGGAGGGCTTCCTGGAGGAGGCTGTGGAATGGGAGGGGTCGGGGCAGGAGAAAGAGGCCAGCAGCAAGCCTTTGCACATTGGGGTGGGGGCTGGGGCCTGGCAAAACCTTAAATGAGGAGCTGAATACAAGCGAGCAAAGACCACAAAAAATACAATGTCTTAAAATGTTGATGTGTTTTGGAGATAGAATGGCTTAGTGTGGAGGTTCCAAGTAAACCCTGGTAATTTTTTGAGATTTGGTGTTTGAGACCTATCTTCTTTGAAGAACTGGGTCTCCCACTGCAGAAAGGCACACATACATCAAAGGATGCCTTCACAGGAGGTCAAAATAGTTTCCCTGGCCCCAAGCTAAGAGATAGCTTGACGAAGGTCTTCAAGTACATGGAAGGCGGCAAGTGGAGCCTGGCAGGTGCTCCGTTTATAGAGATAAAGGCGAAAAGATGGTGACATTTTATAGCAGCACTGTGTTTGCCTGAGGAAGAAGTTGTACTGGCTCTTGGGAGCAGACTAGGGTTCCAAGAGGATAGAGAACCCCAAGATCAGTGTAGTCATGAAAACCAGTAGGCAAATAAGCCAGCCGTAGGTGCGCTATGTCGAGCCCTGTGCGGGAGGCCATTAAAATCAGGTCATCCAGCTGAAATCAGAATCTTGGAGCCCGTAGAAAACATGTAAGTTTGAAGCATACGAAAGAATTCATAGCCCAGAAAAAGAAGCAAGCATTCCTGGGACCTTAAACTGTAATACTGCTTGGGGAGGTCTTCTGCCCTGGCCTCGTGTATGGAACCCACAGAGGGTTCCACTCTGTGGTCAGCTTCGTAGCTTCTCTGATGGCTGGACTTCTTAAGGAGACACCCAGATTCTCTGGTCCCCTGAGCCCCAAATCTCAAGATTACTTGGGCAGATCGATCAGAACATAGAACATAGACCCCAGGTCCCATCACAAACCACCCACTGAGGATCTCCAGGAACTGGGTCAGGACATGTCTGGTGGATTTTGAACAGCTGCCCTGTGGCTGACTCCTCGGGTCCTCGGGGCCAGGCTTGGGAAACACTGGCACGGGATAATGACAGTTGACCCCATCGATAGGGAGGCTGGAGGGAGCACAGAACTATTGGGTGTTCAAACGTCATGAAGTCAAATGTGTTTTTGAAAAGCTTCTCGTCAAAGCTTGCCTTTGAATTATTTCTCGCTTGGGAATTACTATTCCACAATTTGTTTGGAATTTATTTGAAACAGCAACACTGGAGGCCGCACACTTGCTCTCCAGTTATTAGGCGGGATTCTGCGGTGTGAACATCCTTCTGTTTATATCTGAAGCTTATGCTGAAATGAGGATAATGGCAGCAGTGAACATTTACAATGTGCTTGCTCTGTGTGTACTAGGGGCGGTGCTCAGTACTTGACGCGAGTTTATGTCAAGTAAACAGGCTTGACGGAGGATGAGGCAGTACGGTTATTGGCCCCATTTTACAGCTGGAAAAACCAACGCGCGGAGAAGTGACCGGCGAGGTGATTCACCACGGTGGAGTCTTGCCCAGTCTCCAGACTCCTGCTGCTGACACTGCTCTCTGCCACCGCTAATTCTGTCCCCTCTGCAAGAATTCCTCAGGTCGCCCCCATCCGTGTGGATGTTTCCCCGGGGCAGCTGGGCTACCCCATGGCACCCACCTTTCCCTCCTCCCTAAGCTCCCTTTGTTGACTGACGGCTTTTCCTCCGCAGGCCTGTGTTGTGGAGAGCTGCCGATGGGACTCACGGCCCCCGAAGCTCACTGTGGTCGGCGCTCAGGGTTGCGCCTCCCTCTGCGCCACCCCCTGCCCCGTCCTGCTGGCCCAGGGCCCTTTCCTGTGGGATTTGCCGCCACCTTGCGCTCAGTGCGCCCCCACCCCCACCCCGCGCTCTTGGACATGTCCTCTGTTTCGTTCAGGACTCAGGCATGGGTCCCAGAGGACAGATGAATGCGGGGCACTGGGGTGTATTTGTCCCCTCCCCCCACTGACACATGTCCACTGTCCTCAAACCACACTTGTGCACCCAGTCCCCCATGTGAAGAGATCCTAGCAAGCCCCCACCCGGCCCCCACATATACCTGGACAAGCTTGATCCTAAGGATAAACACAGAACGAAAGAGACGATAATGAGGACAAGGGACTTGCCAATAACAACAAGTATCAGAGCCAAAATTGAAGCTTAGGCATCCCTCCAGCCCTTCTGGGCCATATGCCGCCCCTCTGTGCAGTACCTGAACTCTAACTTTTTTTTTGATTAAGTATTTATTTATTTCTTGGGAGACAGAGAGACGAGGGGAAGAGAGAGAGAGGGAGACACAGAATCTGAAGCAGGCTCCAGGCTCTGAGCTGTCAGCACAGAGCCTGATGCGGGGCTCGAACTCTCAGCCAGGAGATCATGACCTGGGCCGAAGTCGGACACCCAACCGACTGAGCCACCCAGGCGCCCCTGTGCGGTACCTGAACTCTAAAACCAAGTAAAGCACGTTGGCCCTACCTGAGGGACACCACTGCTTTCTTTCGGAGCGCTCTTTACCAGGTGGGAGGTAGCTGGGATCCAAACCACGGGTTGGTTTGATTCCAGAGCTGGTAGACTAGCTTCCTGGGTAAAGAATCCATGAAGGAATTATAAATACGCCATCGATGCGGGGCGTGTGCTGAATGTATATGCCAATTTAAACTTTTGAAAATGGCTGGTGACCTCAGGATGGCGAGGTGTGGGGGGAGTACAGAGGTTAGTTCATTCGAACACACATCTTCCAGTTACACACTCTCAAAGCAAGTCTGGGTTTCTGGCCAGGTGGGCAGCTGGAGGGGAGCCGTGGCTTTGCTCCCACGCGTCCTCAGCGCGATGAGATGTTGAACATTTGTTCCCGCCTGCCTCTTTCTCATCCTTGCTGGCCTGTTTCCTCTTACAGAAGAGGGTTATAATAATCGAAATTGTGCAGGCATCCACGAAAATGAGACGAGATGATGGGATGAAAAGCGCTTAGTAATCCACAAACCAGCAGAAAAATGGAAATCGTCCCCATCTTTCTGTCTCACTGGGCAACTGGACCATGTTTGTTTGTTCTTGTCGGGGGTGGGGACGGGGGATCTTTAGCAGGAGAACGTGGCCAGGGGTGATGGAATCAGCCGTGATGCCAGTGCGTGTGGCCGAATAGCACGGAGGGAGGAAAGCGCCCGTAAGGTGTGCTTTGCTCTCCGTGTGGACGTGCTCTCTGGGTCTGGAATACCGACCGAGGCAAACAGGCGGGGCTCCTTCCGCAGCCCCGTGACTAATCAGCAAGCATCGGAAGCCCAGCCTGCAAATCAAACTTAATTGTTCGCATATGTTCTCCAAGCTCTCCGTTTATGGCGAAGGTACCAGAAGGCTCTTCGCCGTGCTGATCTGTAAACACATAGTGCAGGGGCCTGTTTGGAAATGGGCTCAAGTGAACAAATCAGTCGTTGTTCTGGGGAGCCCTCTGTGAGTCCTGCAGAAACGACCCCAGCTTTTTTTTTTTTTTTTAACGTTTATTTATTTTTGGGACAGAGAGAGACAGAGCATGAACGGGGGAGGGGCAGAGAGAGAGGGAGACACAGAATCGGAAGCAGGCTCCAGGCTCTGAGCCATCAGCCCAGAGCCTGACGCGGGGCTCGAACTCACGAACCGCGAGATCGTGACCTGAGCCGAAGTCGGACGCTCAACCGACTGAGCCACCCAGGCGCCCCACGACCCCAGCTTTAAAGCCGTCTCCGAGTGCTAAAATGCATCAAGGCTGGATCCCAGATAATGACCCCATTGTCCCAAACTGAAAATCCGCGAACTCCAGCGGTCCTCTGTTTCCCCAGAAGAGCAGCCTTCTTGGCTCAGCAGAGGTACTGTGAGCGTCTGGGCCGCGTGGTTCCTTGTTGTGGGGACCAGCCCGTGCCTCGCGGCTGTGAACCTGCCTGACTTCTTCCCACGAGACACCACAGCACGCCAGCACCCCCGACCCGGTTGTAACACACGAGGATGTTTCCAGATGTCCCCCAGGGGCCCAGATTGCCGGCAGTTGAGAACCAGTGAGCGAGGGTGCAGGTGAGAGCGGGGCTGGTCCGGTCAGTGTGAGCAAAAGTGGGGCTTAGAGGGGAGGATAAAGGAACCTCGGGCTAGAGCAGAGCCAAGTGGATGCCTCTGTGAATAACGAAAGCCGAGTTCCAAGACGGTGCAAACAAACAGCCTTTGCTTCAACTGGCCATCCTCAAATTGTCCTTGTAAGGCGATGGCGGAGGATGCTGAAATGGGCCGGACCACTTAAAGCGTAAGCCTTGGGCCCGGCGTGAGGTAGAGTACCAGCAGCGAGGACAACAGGAGTTTGGACGAGCGGGAGATCACGGAGACCCAGCCTTGCGGTCGCCGGCGTCTGCTGGGATGGCAGAGTCCCTGTGAGGCAGAGGCTGGGACATACGCGCACGTTGGCACGCACACGTGCATGAATGCACACGTAGTGAAGACGGCGAGCTCGTTACTCTAGTGCCCGCCCTGCGGAGCGGGGATCGAGCCCTGCCGGAGAAGTGGCTCAGGGCCAAGCGGGAAGCGGTGCAGACCTGGCCCCTCTGATGGAGTCAGGTACAGGGGCAGGACCAGACGTTTGCTCTCGGGTCGAGAGGTATGGTGTTACAACCTCAGCCACATATACAGGTCTTTTCCATTAAAAAGAAGATGCGCTCAGGTACCAGCTACTCGCCATCGGGAGAAGGAATAATAATTTTCTAGTGGGGTTTCTATTGAGATTTTAGCAAGTCTTTAGGGCCACGGAAGCTGGTGCTTTGTGTTGGCACCACGGCCTTGGTTGTGTGCGTGTGGGCGCACGTCTTTAACACACGGCCATACACGAGTCAGGTTTCTTCTGGAACCTGTTCTGACCTGTCCCCGGCCTCACCCCACACAGCTGGACACAGCAACCCCCACGCTGGCGATTGCCCGGCCAACAGATTCTGTGACAGGACAGGATGATCCCAGGTGGGGTGGGGGGGGAGGACCACAGGGGGATGGGGGTGAGGGTGGCTGTTTATCCCCATGAAGGTCAACCTTGACTGACTGTCTACTCCAGCTGTTGGCCTGGCGGGAGGGGGGCGGGGGGGGGCTCGTCATCTCTCAGCGGAATCTGAAAAAGACAAAGCCCTATGACGGTCCAAATCAGAAACATGCTGCAGGCCTCCTGGAGACCTCGCGCTCTCTGCCCTCTCCCCCGAAAGCCCTCCCCCGGCTCGGCTCGTACATCCCTCTGCCTCCCTCCCCTTCATTCTCTGGAGGATAAAAGGCAGGTAATGAAACACCTTTCTTTTAGGATGCCTTTACCTTTAAGGTGCGAGGGATAATACCCCCCAATCCGGGGAAATGCCGGTTCAGGCTTTGCCTTCTGCATTGAGAATCACTGGAAAAGAACAGCCTGACGTGCCACAGTGTCATTTTTCTCCAAAAAGAGAAATGACGAGTAAAGCATCTGTTGTTGGGGGCCTTCCCGCTTTCCGTCCTGATAAGTAAGCAGCCTGTGGCTGCCATGTACATGCTCCGGGAAACAAGATGCTGGCGCCTTGAACTCCTTCCTCTGCTCTTTTCTCTGCAGACGCTGCTCTGGGTGTCTGGGCGAGCCCCATAATCTTCCTTTGCCGCCACCCCCATGCCTGCGTCTGGAGGAGTGTTTTCTCTTCCTGAGTGTGTAGGCAGCCTTTCCGGGATAAAACCCACCCGTGTTCTGCCATCTAGCTGTTCCTTTGCAGGGCTTAGCTCTCATCTGGTGACGGGGGCATTTTCGGTGGTTTTCAGCTGACAGCAGAGAGTACTCGTCATTGTAAAACTTGTGCTCGGCCCTGCTGTCCTATGCCTCCCCCGTCCGGTGCCTCCCAGGTGGTCACTGAGCCCACAGCCCCGGGAAGTCTTTGTTCTGCGAAGGGAGAGCCTTTCGGGAAGGCTTGCCTCCTGGAACTCTTTCTGGAAGGTTCTGGGCTCCTCCAAGCCACAGCACCCCAAGCCCCCACCTGCCTAGACCCTGGCTGCTTCCGTTTCCCACAGTCTGCTCTGACTCGAAGCCACGGCGTCCCTCTCAAGAGGGTTCCAGAAGGAAATTAATGCGAGCGGTACATTTTGCAACGAAATGCTAAAATAGCAATCAGTGGAACTATTTCCCTGACGTGCAGGTCTAATGTGCTGCGTTGAATCAAAAGTCTTGCTCAGTGAGCCAACTCATTAAATCCTTATGAGCGGCCATCCTCAGAGATTTTCCTTCTCACACATTCTCCTGCTCATTCTGTCCCAGTTCAGCCCTATCAGGACTGCTGTTTCTTGTACTTGCCTCGTAACTACCTCTCAGGGATGTGAGAGGCCAGGGTCGTTCGGGGTGGCTGTGCGGGAGGATATGAGTGGAAATAAAGGAGAGAGGAAGAACACCTCTTCCTGTCCCCATTATGTGGGATCCGTCGCCTCTCCCAAACCCGGGTTCCTGACGTTCATCCAAGACGTAAAGGACCCAGACCATGAAAGATTTCCCTTGGGCAAGCCATGTGTTCTGGGTCCAGGCAATGCTCAATTATGTGCAGGAAATGGAAGCAGAGCAGGAAAAGCTCAGAAACGTGAAAACCTGGATAATCCTGAAAAACCCTTTGGCCGTTCATTCTAACCCTCCCCCGTATTCCATTTCCAGCAGCCATTCACAAAAGGGCGTGCCTGGGGAACGGAAGTGCTCAGACAATCCAAATGACCGATTCGGGATAACGACGGGTGTCGTTGTTTTCTCTGCATCCTGTGGTAGAATCCAGTTTTTATTATGAGTGACCTCACCTGGAGGAGACCTTGAGAAAGGTCTCAAAGGAGAATGGTCCCCAGGTGGCCCTGTCAGTCACCCCCCGAGAAGGTCACTGCTGGGCCTCCTGGAATAGAGCACCTGCATGTGGGGGCTCGCGGTGACCACGGCCTCCACCGTCACACTCAGACATCAAGCACGAGTGGCTTGGGGTGGCTCCCACAGCTACTGAGGCTGACCACGACCCCGGTTGTCGGGGTGGGGGTGCGGGTCTGGGCGCAGGCTCTGGCCGGGCAGTGGTACACTCTGGGCTGCTCAGGCTTTTAAAGGCTGGAAGGTCCTTCTTGGCGTGACAGATGGGAGGCTCGGACCTTGCTCAAAGCGACAGGTTTCTGAACACTGTTCAGTGGGAACAAACAGTAATTTGGACTTTGCTTTTCAGCCTGGACTCTTTCCTGTATGGCCTCCACACCCTCTTCAAAGGTGACTTTAGAATAACAGCGCGAGACGAGTGGGTATTTGCCGACATGGACCTTCTGCATAAAGTTGTCGCCCCGGCCATCAGGATGTCCCTGAAGCTTCACCAGGTAAAAACCAAAACAACAATCCATTTTTTATAAAAGGATAAGCCTGAAACATGATGGGGGAAAAAGCCTTTTTCAAAAACATGGTCCCTTTTCTTGGCATGACGTTTGTGAGCGGGCGTGTAACTAAGCATCGAGGCCGTCCAGATATTCTTGACCTCAGCGGTGGTGATTGGTCTGCAAGAGCTGCTGGGGGCGGTGATGTCCCGCTAGGACCGAGAAGGGGAGCTGGCCACCGAAAATGACATCTCAGAAGTACCCAAACTGTATTGCAAAGGCAGAGAAACCAAGGCTGAAAGCCGTTTCCCTAGGCACCTTCCAGCGGTTAGGACAATGGGACGAGGACGTGTCCTCTACCCCGTCGGGATTCGGAAGGAGTGTGGGAAGAGAGTCCACGCGGAGTGGACTTGGCCCTTCGGGTCACCGGCCGAGTCGCCATGTGGTCACTCACCCACGGATCAGCTCGCTGGTCTTCCCCGAGCCTGCACATGGACCTCTTTCCCCCCCAGGACCAGTTCACTTGCCCCGATGAATATGAAGACCCAGGGGTCCTCTATGAGGCCATCCAGTCCTTCGAGAAGAAAGTCGTGATCTGCCACGAGGGCGACCCGGCCTGGAGGGGCGCCGTGCTGTCCAACAAGGAGGAGCTGCTCACCCTGCGTCACGTGGTGGACGAGGGCACTGACGAGTACAAGGTCATCATGCTCCACAGGACCTTCCTGAGCTTCAAGGTGATCAAGGTACAGTGGCCCTACCTCCCGGCTGGCACCAGGGTTCACGTCTCAGGGACACAGTCTCGGAGGAGAGGAGGTGGGCAAAGGGGCCAGGGTCCCTCGAGCCTGTGAGAACCAGCGTGTCCACAAGGGCTTTGGCGAGGAGTCCTGGTAGACACGCGTGTAGATGAGGGTCAGGATCTGCCTTGTTTTTAAACACTTTTCTAGTTCGCCAAAGTTCCAGAACTTTCTGTAATAACCTATCCCTGGACCTGGGGGCTTTCTTACCAGGGTTTCTTTTCTTCGTATAGCTTCGAACCACTGGACCAAAGCAACAGCTTTCTTATTCGCCCTGTTTCCCCATGAAAGTGGCATCATACCCATCTTACAGGACTGTCCGCGGCTCCGGCTTGACTGCGAAAACACCTTTAGGCCAAAGTCCTGTGGTCACAGATACTCAGACCCATAGCCCTGGTCGCTCTCCGTAGGTTAAAATCAACAGACTGAAAACACATGCCACCATCTGCTTTTCTCTCCGTTCCTTCCCCCGCCTGCAGGTTAACAAAGAATGTGTCCGCGGCCTCTGGGCCGGGCAGCAGCAAGAGCTCATATTCCTTCGCAACCGCAACCCGGAGCGCGGAAGCATCCAGAACAACAAGCAGGTCCTCCGAAACTTGATTAACTCCTCCTGTGACCAGCCCCTGGGGTACCCCATGTACGTCTCCCCACTAACCACGTCCTATCTAGGGACCCACAGGCAGCTGCAGAGCGTCTGGAGAGGCCCCGTCACTTTGGACGGCATCAGGACGTGGTTCCGAACCAAGTGGTTAAGGTAGGTCTTTACCACCAAGGCCTTCATCCAGACGTGGGGGGGGGGGGGGGGGGGGGGGGAGAGCTCCCCCACTTCTGGTTAGAGTTTCACTGTTGTGTGATTAAAACCGCTATTCCCGTGTGGCCTAACAGATCATTTGTTTCCCTGAGCAGTCTCGGATGACGAATCAGGGAAACCTCACGCAGATGAGAATCTGTGTCCCTCGCACTTGCTGAGGCTGAGGTCTGGCTGGCGTTCGTGCACGGCGTTCGCGCGCAGTGTTCGTGCACGGTGATCACGCAGAGCATTTGTACGCAGCGTTCGTAAACAACGTTCGGGCACAGCACTCACGCACAGAGTTCGTGCACGGCGCTCGCGCAGAGTGGCACGGGTTATGGGTCTGCAGGAGTAGCTGTTGTACATCTGTTACGGGGCCGGGGCCTGAACTCCCCCAGCACACGGCTTCCAACCAATAAGCCTTTCTGCTTGGGATAATGTCTCTGGTTAGCTGGGATGAATTCTAGGCGGTTTGGCCCAAGTATGGCAGAGCTCCAGATCTCAGGCCTCGAAGCCCAGGGTTCTTTCAGAAGGTCAAGGCTGCAGCATGTGGATCCCGATGTGTCATTCATTTCTCAGGCACTGGCATCTGGGGAGCAGACCCCTCCCCCGCCCCCCTGCATCCCAAGTGTGCTGCTCACCTGTAGAGTGTGGTCTTTTTTAATCCTGATTTCCACAGGGGTGTGGTGGGGCACTGGTGGGGGGGGCGGGGCGGGTAGAAATGTCTGGTGAGGGCCCTTGAAGTCCCTCTCCCCCGACAGGATGCGGAAGGGCTGTAACGCCGGCCAGCATGGTACAGGCAACATCGAAGACGTGGATGGGAGGGCTGCCCCGTCCGCGGGAGGCGGCCACGCTCCGGGCGGCGAGAGCCAGGAGAGCAGCACGGAGCAGCCCAGAAAAGATGGGACCCACCACTGGTCACCACACGAAGGGACACAGAGGACAGGTGGGTGCAGCGGGCCTCACGGTTACTGATCAAGGCTCCTCTGGTCCCCGTGACTGACACCACGGGTTATGCTGTCATTCTAGCCTCGGAGAACTCCTTCTAACAAAAAGAAAAAATCAGGATTGGGCCACAGGATGCCCTAAATTTACTGACTCTTGAAGGTTCTACTCAGGAAAACCTCTGGTAGACTCAGCTTTTTTTTTTTTTAAGTTCATTTATTTATTTTGAGAGAGCACACAAGTTGGGGAGGGGCAGAGAGAGAGGGAGGGAGGGAATCCCAAACAGGTTTCGCACTGTCAGCAAGAGCCCAACAAGGGGCTCGAACTCACAAACCGTGAGATCATGACCTGAGCCGAAATCGAGAGTTGGATGCTTAACCGACGGAGCCACCCAGACGTCCCTATTAGAACTCAACTTTTATCCTTTATCCATATCCTGTTACCTTAGCCAGCCATCTGTCTGTCTGTCCATCTGTCCCCCCTCTTACTCACTTGGTGGCCATCGGATCGTGTGCCTACTGTGTGTGGCCGTGCTGTAGCTACCGGTCCAGGCTGGCACGTGCCTCCTTCCGGGAGTGGACCCTCATTCCTCTCTGCATCTGTGGGGTGCACAGACAGGCCTCCTGCCCCCCCCTTTCCTGCTTCTCTCTGGTTCCTGCCTCCACCCCCCCGCCACGTACACCTGCCATTTCAGAGGACAAGAAACGAGGCGGAAAAGGGTGCCGGCAGACCTGATGGATGAGGTGCACTGGTCCATGCTGGGGAGAGTTTAAAGTTTAGAATCGCTTTGAAACTGGTGCCCACCTAGTGAGGCTCACCCAGGTGGATGAGGTTCTGAAGCCCGCTCCCCTGGGGACAGGGTAGGAGAGGCGGCACCGAGGGCTCGAGAGGACACGCCAGGTGGCTTCAGGACGGGCAGCTGCTGCGTCCTAGCTCCTGCCCACACATGGGTGCTCGGCTTTGCCCTTCGCAACCTGTTAAGCTGTTTCACCTTTTGGCCTTGGCGCTTCCTTACCATCCAGAAGCCTTCGCTAAACACCTCTCTGTGCGTGTCCCACAGGCCAGCTCTGTACGGAGGGAGTTAGCCAGGGACGGTCCCTGCCTCCTGGAAGTGCCCCAAGCAAGGCTGAGGATTTGACCGAAACAGTGAGGGTTTACATAAACACAGGCAAGCGGTAGGTAGATAGACAGATGATAGAAAGATAGATGATAGGAAGGAATGAAGGAGAAAGAAAGAAAGAAAGAAAGAAAGAAAGAAAGAGAAAGAAAGAAAAAATAGTATAATACATATAGGGAGGGACACCTGAGTGTCTCAGTCAGTTAAGCGTCCAGCTCTTGATTTCAGCTCAGATCATGATCTCAGGGTTCATGAGTTCAAGCCCCGCTTTGGGCCCTGCACTGATGGTTAGGCGCCTGCTTGGGATTCTCTCTCACCCTCTCTCTGCCCCTCCCCTGTTTGTGTGCTCTCTCTCTTTCTCAAAATAAATAAACTTAAAAAAAAATACACATACATAGGGAGGGGCGGGGGGAGAGATGACTGATAGATGACAGATGGATAAGCCTGAGAGATGGAAAGCTAGAAGATGGGAAGGAAGAAGGTGGGGAGAGAGAGGGAGATGGGTGGATAGGCAGAGTGGCTGGCGTTAGCTGCTCAGAGGGGACAGAACCCCCTGCCCCTTGACTGAAGCCATCCTCCCTGAACGCGGAGTGAGCGGTGCCCCTGCCCGGCCCGAGGCCTCAGTGTGTGGCTCGCTCTCAGGCTGGGACTTTCTTACTGCTTGGTTGACCCTTGTTGTTACTGAATGAGGAATGTTAAGGTTCAAGATCACCGAAGTGATTTTCCAGATGGGAACGTGCAAGGTGGCTTCCACATGGAGAAGAGGCTGTGTGTTTGTCCAGGTGGCTCGTCTGCAGCGGAGAAAGTCTGGGGCCGGGGGATCTGGCGGGAGGAAGGCCGGGGGTGCTGGACGAGCCTCGGACCCAGTGAGACTCCTCCTCTTCGTAAGGAGTAAAAGGGTGCCCGCTGTGCTGGGCCCGGCAGAGGCTAGAGTTCCTCCCTCTCCTCACAGCCCAGATGCCGTGGGTCGTGAATGTTCTTCCCATTTACAGCCAGAGGCCAGCACCTGGGAGCAAATACAGACTTTGGGGGCAGATACTACAGCAGGATCTTCCAGAGGCCAAACCAGCTGTTGTTTTCCTTATTTCTTCTCAAAACTGCTCCTGCCAAGGTCACTCCTGGCTTTCCATGCTCTCCAAGGTGCCTGGGCTCCCAGCCCTCATGACTGTCAGCTCCCCACCCCGCCCCCCGCCTCCCGAGGCTGCCTCAGGCTCCCAGACCAGCGGTCCTCCTGTTCAGGGGCCTGAGGGGGCCCATCGCCAGGCCCCAGCGGCTTTGAAGCCGCCCGCCCCGGGTCTATCAGGACATCCCTGCTGCGGTGACAGATCTTAATAACAATCGTTGTGCCCGACCCTCACCTGTGTGCTTTCCAAGTGCAAATTCACTAGTGTCACCATGACCCAAAGAGAGAGCCCCTCCCCATACTCACCTTGCAGCTGAGGGGACGGGGCATGAAGTCACATCACTGCCCAGAGTCACGCAGCTGGGACTCAGACCCAGAAGCCGCCATTCTAACCACCGGGCGCGGTCCCTGCCCTCTGGCCCTGGGGTGCTGTGTCACCTCATCAAGTGCCGCCCTCGTCCCCAAGCCCGGGCACGAGCCGATGGGGCCGCCGCCCTGCACCTGCCCCAGCCCTCCATCTGTGCTGCTGGCCGCGTCCCTGCCCTGAGTTTGTCCTGTCCCCTGGCTGGCGAGTCTCCTCTCACACCTGGTCTCCCTTGTGACCCACGAGCAGGCAAAGCTGACACTCCGTTCCTCCCCAAGCAGCCAGCCGGGCTTCCTTTATGTCCCCACTTGGGGGTGGGGGCACAGGGGGGAACCCGTGCTGACATGCCTGCAGAGGAGGAGTCAATGCCCCGCTGCAGGGGGTCAGAGGACCCAGAGCGGGGAGGATGGGCCAGCCCGCCCCTCCCCTCCCCTCCCCTCCCACCTCACACACACGAGGCACTTCTCTCTTGCTCTCTTTGGCCCTTCCCGCAGCCCTGATGACTCCTGGCAGCCAGAGCGGTGTCCTTTGAACTTAAGGCGGGTCAAGGCATTCTTCGGCTGAATCTCGGTGTCACGGCCTCCCTTCCCACCAGCGGCAAAGCTGGAGCCCTTTGCCAGGGCAGCTGTCACAAAGTACCACGCACGAAATGGCTTGCCCCACAGAAACGGTTGTGTCCCAGTTCGGGATGCTGGAAGCCGGTGATCAAGGCGATCAAGGTGCCGGGAGGTCTGCTTCCTCCCGAGGGCTGTGGGAGGATGTACGCCAGGCCTCTCCCAGCTTCTGGGGTCTGCTGGCTGGCTTTGGCGTTCCTTACCTTGTAGACACATCACCCCCTCTCTCTGCCTCCGTCTGCACGTGGTGCTCTCCCCGGGACACCTCCCGGGTCTGCGTCCGAATCCCCCCTCTCTTTGAGGACGCCAGTCCCGCGGGAGGAAGGCCCCCCGGTATGACCTCATGGGACAAATTACACCTGTAACCGCCCTATTCCCAAGTCAGGTCACATTCTGAGGTGCTAGGCGTTAGGACTTGAGTGTGTGGATCTGGGGGGCACGCTTCTGCCCTCGCCTGGCCTGCGTGGCTCCCCGTGACGGACCATCTCCCCGATACCTACTTTCTGCCCTCTGGCCGGCTCACGTTGCCCTGGTCCCCGGGCCTCCTCGCTGACCCTCGTCACGCAGGCTCCCCCTCAGGGCCTCTGCGCTCCTGCTTCTTCCGGCTCCAACATGCTTCTCCCCACGTCGCGGGTCCCCCGCTCACTCGCCCAGCCTCTCATCGAATGCCGCCTGCCGGAGAGGCCCCAGCAGGCCGGTCACACAGCACCGCCCCCACTCTGCCCTGCCACCACCGCGTCAGGGACCGGGAGCCGTCCACTGTCCCCGGCCTGCGACAGCACAGCGCAGTGGGTGCTGGGTGTGGCCGGCCCTAACTTCTGCAGGGGACGGACAGATGGCCCCCGCCCCACCTCCCCCAGCGAGGGGCCCTCGTGCATGTGTGTAGGCCTCCTAGTCTGCGCGTCTGTACCCCATCTGTACCCTGCCGACAGCGGCAGGAAGGCCCGCCGTCCAGCCTGGGAAGCAGGGCGCCTGGGGCTGTGGTCTGAGCAGGCTCTGGGTCTGGGTGGAGACTCCCGAGTGCCAGGCGCCCAGCACAGGGCCCCGCAGGAGCGTGTGGGGGCTCGGCCTGTCCCTGGTTTCCTGGCCCTGTGGGGGGAGGTGTGGCCGCAGGAGCGCCTGGGTGAGGCCCCTCTAAAGTGCCAGGCTAGGTGGCCGCTCAGGTCTGTGGTGGCCCTGTGCTCAGCGGTCACTGGTTGAACGAGCGGATGGTTGCCCCCAAGCTCTGAAAGCTGAGTTCGGCCATTCGCACCGAGGCCTCCCTTTAGGGCCAGACACTGGGTCATATTCCCAAGTGGGACCTCAGCGGTAGCCGGCGTCTGTCCGTCACGGCCGCGAGCACTGGCGCCAAGAGCCGCTCACCCTGCTGGCTTGTCCCGGGTGCCCCAAGCCCCCTGCCAGAATCCCACCAGGGCCCGGCTCTGCACCTTCAGAAAGTTCTCCGGGAAACCTCTCCTGGTGGACACTCTCCTGGTGACGCCTTGGGGACAGGGCCCTGCCCACACCAAACTGGCACAGTCCTGGGAAGAAGGGGGACCCCAGAGGGCAGCCGAGGACCACCCCCTGGGTCCCCTGCGGGCTACCGCCCACCCCTAGAGCATCCGGGGTGTCTCTTGGGAGGCAGTAGGAGCCCCAGCTGGTTCACCGAAGAGCTCGAGTTCTGCAGAGAGGTTACCTCCTCCAACCATTCGGGTTAGCGTCCCCAAGGGGGCCCGGGAGCTGAGGGAAGCTGGGGGTCGTGAGTCCCAGACAGGAGATGGCAGGGGCCACCCCTCCGGCCCTCGCCCCCCTCCAAGCTCTGGCTGATGCAGAAACTGCCCAGCGTCCCCACCCTCCCCTTGGCAGCTGCCCAGGGTTCTGCCTCGTGTGAGGGCTCCCGGGGTGAGTCCTCTCTTCCTAATGCTCACCTGGGAGCTTCACAGGCGGTGGCGTGAGCAAAGCGTCGATTCTGGGAGGGGGGTGTCACAGGGTGGGGATGGAAGCCACAACTGCACTCGAAGGGATGCGGCGTGTGAGACGGTGTCCTTGAAAGTAGCATCTGGGACCCCCAGGAGCTCCTCAGCACAGCAGGGGAATAATCTGGAGGCAGGCTGGCGTGCAGGGCCCCTGAGAGAAATCTAGAGAGGCCCAAAGTGGGTACACGAGAGGGACAGGTTGCCTCCCCCACACTCAGGACACAGACGCCTCTCCCTCCTGCCCCCTGGAAAAGGTAAACGTCACCTTGTTTTTACTACTACTGTGGTTGAAGCCATACAGGGACATCTGCCATCTTGTGCTGACATTCTCTGCACCTGCTCACCCTCTGTGTGAAGTACAAGGACGGGACCGTCGTCTCTGATCTCCCCGTCCCTCGGCAGGTAGAAACACGCCCCACCTCGTAAGCGGCGTGCTGGAGCCCCAGGCCTCGGAGGACCAGGGAGGTGAGGGCTTCCTGAGGCTCCGTGCCGCGGACCCTTGGCACCCGATGAACAGCAGTGCCCACAGGTGTCCGCGGGATGACAGGACAGCCACACCCAGCTGGCCCTCCAAAGACTGGGACCCCTTACGCCCACCCGCTCCTTGGCGGGTGCGGACGGCACGGGCACTCGGGGAGGGTTTCTGACTCGGGCCGGGTCAGGGAACGTTCTCCATTCCCGAGGCCCCGTGTATACCGGCCCCTGGGGTCCCAGGGACAGAAGGCCCCGAGAGGGAGCCCCTGGTGGGAAGGGGCCGCCCCAGCTGGCCGGCCGGCCCTGCCCTGGGGAGCCCGGACCTGCTGCAGCCGGTGGTGCCCTGACGAAGCCACCTGCCTGCCCTTCCGGCAGGCCGGCGCCCCCCACCCCGCCCCACTGTCCTGCCTCGGAGACCCTGGGTTTCATCGCAGCCACAGCCCTCTCTGGCCTCCCCGTCTCCCCCCAGGCGAATCAAACTCCTGTGCCCACACGAGTGGAGACCAGGGCTCCCAGAAAGGGAGCCTGCCCAGCCAGCGGACGTTAAAGGCTGTCCTCCGGTCAAGGGGAGGGGATTTCCACGCCCAGATCTCTGTCCTTGGCTCGGAAAGTCCCTGCCCCAGTGCCCCACCCCAGAGGCCACCCTCCAGCGCGCGGTGAGGGCCCGGCCTGCCTGCAGGGGCACATCCGGGGGTCTCAGCCTCTAGGGCAAAGTATTCTCTAAGCTTCTCCAGTGGTTCTAATGGCCGAGGTCAAGAAGCCGTGTCCCCACTCGAAACTTTCCGGGGCCAACTCTGTTCCTCATCAGGGATTTACGACACTCTAGGGTCTCAGTCTGAGGTCAGTCCTACGGGAGGGTCCCTGCCGTCCCTTACTGCCAGTCAGCATGCTGTGTGCTGAGCCTGTGGGAACAGCGCAGCCGTCGTCCCTTCAGGGGGGCGGGGAGGATGGCGGCCAGTGCCGTGCACACCGTAGAGCAAACAGTTACCACCCGTGGGCTGAGCGCCGTGCGGAGGGAGGCCCCGGGGGTCGAGGTGGAGGGCCTGACTCCCTGGAAGGGCACGACAGAGCAGCTTAGCCAAGTGGCAGTGATGGAACGGTCGGAAGGGTGAATGTGAACCAAATTCTAAGGACAGGGATCTTGTTTTACGGTGCCCAAGGCTCGATTCCCGTAACCGGGGACCCAGCGGCTCCTTCCCCTGGGCCCTGCCTCTCGGTTCTCACACGCGTGTCCCAATCCCGGTCCTTGCCAGACTCCCGGAGGACTGACCCCTGTCCCCAGCCCGCCACACTACGTCTGCTGCCCCCCTGCCCCCCATGTGCCCCGCACTCACTATACGGTCTCGATCACGGCCCGACGGCCTGCAGTCTTCTTGCCACGCCAAGAAGTAGACGTCCCAGCCGGAAGGGGACTGGTCGCTGTGGTGGAGGCTGGTGGCCTGCTTGTGGGACGGCAGTTAGGAGTTCATAACTAATCTGAATCCCAGACTGGACAGGAAGGCTATGCTCTCTAATAGGAGGCGTCCCAGAACCTGTCACATAACCATCAAGGATGGAGGAATGGTGCCAACGTGATGAACCAAGGAGGGTAATTTCTATGGTATTTCAACCCGGGTTCTAAGGAGGTTTGCCCTACAAACGCTCCTCATTTGATAATGGAGAACTGGCAAAGTAAGTAGAATTGGAAAATAATTACCCTGAGCAGCACAGATGAATTTAGCACGATTTGCTTACTTGTTCCACTTGCAGAATTAATTAAAAAAAAAAATTAAGAGCAGCAATAACAACCACAAAAGGCAACAAGAGTGAAGCGATGAGATGCGGGGAGTCACATTATTTTGCACAGAACACAGACCATTCCTCTTGGACGGACAGATGGGTCTTCGTCCCTTTGTTTCTGGGACTCGCTGACGAGTTCCCCCACCGAGCACG
The DNA here is from genome assembly GCF_018350215.1 of Panthera leo. Classification (NCBI taxonomy): domain Eukaryota; kingdom Metazoa; phylum Chordata; class Mammalia; order Carnivora; family Felidae; genus Panthera; species Panthera leo. The sequence goes on from NC_056689.1 coordinate 15,383,506, forward strand.
GGTGGTCCGCTACCCAGCCATCAAAATCACTGACTTGCGGATGAATGTAGGGTATTTTTGGACAGCAATCAGCATTACGGTATAAATCACAAACAGATGTTTGGCCCTGTCAGACTGAACAGACTACCAAATCACCGTCTCTGCTAATTCGCATTCGTCAGGGTCCCTTTTCTCCCCGTTTTTCCCTCCGAGAGGGTAACTTAGCTCTTCGGTGTGGGTGGATCAGATGGGCGCCGGCCCCGGGTTGAGAGCGCCAGGCCAGGGGCTGCCCACGCTCCTCCCAGTCCTGTGGGACTCTGAGCGGCACCGTGGGTGGGTCCCTCCAGCAGATGGGCAGGAGCGACCAGGTGGGGACACCTGTGGAGACGGGCACCCCTCCCCCCCATCCTGCTGTCTACACTGCACTGGATCCACATGAGGCAGAGGGCCCTTGCAGCCAAAAAGAGGCAGAGTGGAGGTGGGGCTGGAGGAGACCCTTGGAATCTCTGTATTAATATGGTCCCTAAGGCACTCTCTCTCAAGGACATGTCTCTTCTCGGGGCCTCCTATACACATACGTAAGAATTTTAGAATCGCCAGATGCACAATTACTAACTTGGACATTTGGGGTGAGGTGGAACATGAGAAAATGCACGGGACAGTCCTCAGGGGGCCACCCCTTCAGCCCCTCTGTTTTTACCGACTAAATGCCTACATTGTCGCGGCTTCGGGAGACATGTCGATAAGGCAGTTGGTAGAACCGTGTGTGAGGTCACTATCTGCTCCCTTCAAAATGATAGTTCAGAATTAGAGCCTAGAAATTGTTGCTTAAGCGACTCAGCATCCTGGCAAGCACACGCCTTCCTCCCCCCGCTTCCCTATAAAACTGCCAGCGGTCGCTCCCTTCTCCCAGAGACGTGGGCAGGACCAAGCCTTTGGGGCAGTCGGAACCCTTCTGTCGAGAATGGCCTTGTGTCCGCAAGCCTCAGCAGGAGCCCTGAGCCCAGGCGTGGCCGGCACGAGGGAGTTGGGGGCCACGCGCATGTCAATGCGGGCCTGGGCCTGGCCAGTCACACCTGTGAGGGCTGCTTCTTAATGACCTTGATTTTAGGGGAAAACTTTTGTAGAAAACGAAGGCTGAGGCAGGTGGCTCAACCATTCCCCACGTACCTTTTGAGGCAACTAAAAATGACACAAGCCTGCATGTTTCTTCCCTTTATCGCTGCTTATCAGGTGAGCATAGGAACCAAGGTCCTGACGCAGGAACCGAATTGGATTTGCTTGCTAGGGTCAAGTTACACTGTCAAGTGACACATCCCAGGGTGCCTGGGTCTGGAGCTTCCGGAAACGCAGGACTCGCGTCGATCACCCTGACCCCCGCTCCCCGTGGCAACACTTCCACTCGCCCGGGGGCTGCCGGGGGCTCTTGGCTCAAGCCACGTCCTCAGGGTCCCGGGAGGGGCCGGCCCGGCCTTGGCAACAGTGGACCAACCCGGGGCCCAGCTGCCCGTCCCGCCGCACAGACCTTGACGTTGGTAAGCACTTGCTGTGGCAGCCGGTTCCGCTTTCTTTTACAGGCGGGAGGAAAGGCCGGAGCCAGTCTGTCCAAGCACACGAGGCGTTGAGCCAAAGGCCGCCGGTGCTGAGCTCATCGGGCCCCATCCTAGAGAGCCACCCGGCCTTCCTGCAGACGTCCACGTCGGTCCACGAGCTGGCCCAGAGGCTCTCGGGCAGCCGGCTGTCCCTGCACACCTCGGCCGCGTCCCTGCACTCGCAGCCCCCACCGGTCACCACCACGGGCCACCTGAGCGTCCGCGAGCGGGCCGAGGCGCTGATCAGGTCCAGTCTGGGCTCGTCCACCAGCTCCACCCTGAGCTTCCTCTTCGGCAAGAGGAGCTTCTCGAGCGCTCTGGTCATTTCTGGACTCTCTGCCGCGGAGGGGGGCAACACCAGCGACACCCAGTCGTCCAGCAGCGTCAACATCGTCATGGGCCCCTCGGCCCGGGCCGCCAGCCAGGCCACACGGGTAAGGGGCTCGGCCGGCGGGCCAGGGTGGGGGTGCGGGCCCCCGCGTCTGCCATCGCCTCGTCCACGGGGGCCCCAGACAGGAGGTGTTCTGGCCGTGCGCGGAGGCAGACGAGACGCACGGCACACGTCCCGCAGGTGATGACACACGGCAGGCAGTACGGAGCCTGCGAGACACCGGAGCTGGGCTGAACTGCTCTCCTTAGCCCCGAACCCGGGATGCGAGCGGGTCCACTTCCCCCCCAGAGCAGGAACACGTTCTCCTTCGTTCCCTTTTCACGCCAGTCTGGCCCGAGGGAGGGGGAAGAACACACATCAACACCGGCGTCAGACTACGGTCCGTTCCTTCCGCCGGATTCAATCTGAAAGCTGCCGTGGTGTGGCCTTCTACGCACGTATTTAAATGCTAGGAAACGAGAGGTTGAGGGACTCCCCCTAAGCAAACGGCTCCTTACCCAGAGCTCCAGGCGAGCGGACGTGAGGCGAACACTCGCGCTTCGTAAGCGAGAAAGTGAGTGAACGGACACTCCCCACCCAGCGGTCGGGAGGCGAGGACGGGAGGCACAGGGCGCACTTGGGTGTCACAGTGCAGGTCTCCCGAACTCCTTCTGGGTGTTCACACATTCTCCTGCCCTAAAAAGCACGGGAGTCACGGCCTGCCCCTCTCTGGTTGGGGGACTTGTCTGCAGCGGGCTGACGGGGGCCACGCCACGGGAAGGTGCCCTTCCCACCCCTGGGTCCACGGTCGGCAGGAACCCCCTCCGCGGGGCCGTGGGGCCGCGGCAGTGGTGGGGTTGTGGGCCTCCTGGAGCCCCCAGGCCACACTGCCAAAGGCAGGGAGGCTGGCTCCTTCAGAAGTTGTAACCAGGTTTAGTTAGGTCACTAAGGTCTAATCAAGCTTCCCTCATAAAAATGCACAGTAACAGACTTTTCTCCCACCGCTCAATCTGTTTAAGATGCCGTCTGTGGGTGTGGTTCTGGGATTCTGGCAAATTCAGTTTCCCTCTTTCCAACAGGACAGCTGGGCCCTTGGCACTCTGTGCACCCAGGGTAAATAACCATCCGTATGACGGTTCAGGGGCAAACCTGCCGTACTGAGCGTTCCTGCCAGGCGGGAAGTGTATGTGTGTGTGGGGGGGGGGGGGGGGGGGGAACGCTGGCCAGAACCCAGGAAATCCAGGCACACAGTGACCTCTCCCCCGAAGGCCCGTGTTCCCAGCATGGCCACATGACCTGGGGAAAGGTCCCCGTGTGCAGAGCCCCTAGCCGCCCCCCCCCCCCGGCACATTGGACCCCTGGTTTCCTTCCTTCCCCACCGAAGCCAGAACCCCGGGGCCCCCGCATCTGACCTGGGACCTGCCGCGTTGGCGGGTTAGGTCGGCCCCTGCGGCGGCGGGTGGGGATTCAAAGCAGCAGTAGGTAACATTTGCTGAGACCCCTGCCTCTCCTTTCTCTCTGGAAGCACCTCTCTGAGCCGTGTGAACCCACCGAGGCCACCGAGCAGGGGCAGCTTCGCGACCGCCGTCTGGCCGAGGCCATGGCAGAGAACGGGGGGCTGATGTGCAGGAGAGCAAGCCAGGAGGACATGGGCCTGGACGACACGGCTTCCCAGCAAAGTGCGTCCGATGAGCAGTAGGGGGCAGGGCTGGCCAGGAGCCCCTCCTGTGGAAAAACGAGAGCTGCTGTAGCCAACAGTGACTTTACCTCGGGTTCTGGAAGAGTCTCACGTGAGGATAAAACACGGGGCAGCACACCCCCTTCCCCGACACGGCTCCAAGCCACCCCCGGAGCCCCCCAGACGTGGGACGCACAACACACTTTCCAGAATTTGAAAATTCTAACAAAAAGCCATGTAATATCTTAAATAGAGTAAGTAGAGCACATAAATAACTCTTTCCTGCCCTGAAGAAACTAAGACAAGTGCATGTTAATAATTGGCATTTTATACATTACCGTTACCACGTTAAAGGGACAGCAGCACCCATCGTACCATCCGCTGGTCAAACGCAGTAGGGTTCAATCTACGCATAAAGAAAACCTCACTTCTTTATAATATTTATGCAGACGTCAAGTCAGTATAAGCCAGCGGCAGCTTTTCTGCAAGAAACGTGGTAGTGCATGAAGTCGGGTCTAAAGTATCCCGTGAGAGATCCAGCGACGCTAGTGACCCAAGTTTAGAAATCTAGGCCTGTGGGAGCACGGAAAGCCATTTGGAATCCCATGACGCTCAACTGTAGTCCCCGGCTTCCCACAGCCAGGCCTGTCTCGCCCGGCGCTCCCATACGCTCACAGGAATGTTCGCTGGTTTTCCGAGCCGAGCGATCCTTCCCGTGTCACAGAACACTTGCACACACCTTCGTTTTTGGAATTAAAATGTTTACAGTTACTGTCGTGTCCGGTTGTTGCTTGAATTCTGCTGTAGCCTTTATTGTGAGAATGACATTTGGGCAAATTCTGGGACTTTGCCCACCTGAAGACCCCCTACCGGGTAAAGCAGAAACCAGGTTCCTTGTGGATGTAAGGGGTGGCGGGGGGGCGAGGGGGTCCATGAAGAGTATCATCACCGGCCTGTGGTTCATCCCTTCTGGAAAGAAAAGAGTTAGAAATTCTCATTTTGGAAACAGTTCTGCACGTTTCTTCAAGGAATCTAGGATTTGGAAGTGTGGGGAGTAGGGGAGGGCATGGTGGAGAATTTCCTCCCCCCCCCCCCCCAGTAAGTAGGTGGTAATACTTTTTCTTTTTTCAAAATAAGAATTGCCAAGTAATAATAATAGGTAGGCTCTGTAAGCAGAGGCACAGTACATTGTTCTCACATCAGTGATCCCTAGAGATGCAAAGTTGGCTATTGATTTAAATGCAGGTGATTGTCTAATGAGAGGCTGATAGAACCTTACTGTAGTTCTCCAAATTGGCCAAACCAAACTTGGCTGGCAGTCCCTGAAATCCTCTTGGGCCACTTTACAGCCAAGCCCTCAGGACTAAATGCCCGGCCCTGAGCTGTGAGCGTGGCCTCCCCACGAAGGGCATCTCCATGAATTCCGTAAGAAAAACGACAGATGCCCAGTAGCAGCCTGATGTGAGCCGACCACCCAGTGGGCATCCAGAAGCAAGCGACGCAGAAAGCCATTGTGTTCCACAGAAAATGAATCTCCTGGGGCACCTGGGTGGCTCGGTGGGTTAAGCATCCGGCTTTGGCTCTCAGGTCATGATCTCACGGTTGGTGGGTTCGAGCCCCACGTCGGGCTCTGTGCTGACAGCTCAGAGCCCGGAGCCTGCTTCGGATTCTGGGTCTCCCCCTCTCTCTGCTCCTCCCCCGCTCACATTCTGTCTCTCAAAAATGAATAAACATTAAGAAAAAAATAAGGAAATTAATCTCCTGAAAGAGCTGGAAAACCAACCGGTGGAGAGACACGTCAATGTAAACGAGAAGCCGAGCGCTCCCGCTGCTCCTGTGCGTTCTGCTGGTGCTTCGGGAGCGGCTTCCCTAACTGCAGACTCGGCCGCTTATCCCGGTTCTCAGCGCAGAGGGAGCAGAGCAGCTTGGTTATGGTTTGTCAACAACAGCGAAGGCCAAAGTCCTCGGATCCGAACGCAAGCGTGCGTTGTCTGCGGGAGTAGAATCCTCCGGGCGTGCATGGCGGGAGTGCGTACACGCACACACGCTTACGTGCGCGGGCACGCGTGCCCACAAAGGGAGAGATGGGGTCGGACCCCTTCCTGGACCCTGCAGGCCGGTGGGCAATGCAGCCACGCTTTTCCTCTACGTTGTGGCGAACCACCTTTCCGTTTTCGACGCGCATCAGAGAATTCCTTGCAAGACACCGGATTAGCCCCCATTTAAAGGCGATATTCCTAAGGTGACATCTCCTGCAGGAGTCGTTTAAATGCGCTGCCAGCATACAACCAAAGGGTTATGTTTTTGGACACTGAACGAAACGGTTTTTCCTCTAAAGAGGTTTGATATAAATCGGGTGGCTAACCGGGCATTATTGATTCTAAATCAATGGGTTTGCACTGTGCGCTGAAACCATCTGTCTGGCAGGTAGTTTTCTAAAATCAACTCGATGCTCCGGCGTCTCCTTGCCCGTAAAGTGTGCAGCGCAGCCCTTGTGTCCTCAGCCCCTCTCAGGCCTCCTCCACCGTCCAGTGGTTTGGTCCAAGTCATTACGTTCTGGGGACACGGCACCCGCCATCAGCACACACACACACGCACACACACACACACACACGTTTGCAATCTTCCCAGATGCAACCTTCGTGAATTCCAAGACGGGAAGAGAGAGAGAGGAAAGGGCCATTCCACTTTTTCTGGGCCACCATCGCCCCCTACCCCACCCTGGATGACCTGAGGGCTGGGAACGGAGGGGGCCTCTGGACTTGCAATTGTGCTGGGAGCCCTGACAGATGAGGGCCCATGAATTTGAGAGACTCGTCCATCCCTGCACATGCGCATATTCAGAGGTAGGGGGGAAAAAAGGTTTTTTTTAAAACGCTGTGCCGTGACTGGCTGGTGGTGCGGTCAACTCATTCTCCACAACCGTTCTGCTCTGTCCCGTCCAACCATGTTATTCCAGCTGAAACTCTTCACACAAGCAGTACACCTGTCCATTTCGTGTTTTCAAAGTGAATTCTTCCTTCAAGTCTGGCCCCCGACCCAACTATCTGTTAGGTGTCTGGATTTGAAGAGTAGGCATTTCAAACTCAGATATAAACGGGAGCTCCTGACGTCAGCCCGTCCCTGCCACCGCACCCCTTCCTCTCCCAGGGCGCCTCGTCTCGGGTAGTGGCACCGGTACAGGTGGGCCCGCGCCCTCGGCTTCCCCTCCGGTCCTGGCCTGTGCTCGGTACGCGGGCCTCCAGTGGTGTTCTGCCTCAGCGTCTCTTGAACGCTCAGAATGCGCCTTCTACGGGCTGTGCGCGATCAGTCGTGGGTTAGAGTCATTTGTGAAGTCATCTGATCTGGTACCACAGACTGAGGGGGCTGGGACAGCAAATGCTGATTTCTCACGGTCCTGGAGCCTGGGAGGCCCAAGATCGAGGCGCCAGCAGATTCAGTGCCTGGTGAGGGCCTGCCTCCCGGTTCACAGATGGCCATCTCGTGGTGTCCCCGGGAGGCAGAGGGGAGAGCCCTCCCCGATCTCTTATAAGGGCCCTAATTTCATTCATGAGGGCTCCACCCTCACGACCGGATCCCCTCCCCAAGGCCTCCCGCCTAACACCATCGCACTGGGACTTAGATTTCAACATAAGAATCTGGGGGGGGGACGCAGACATTCAGACCACAGCATTATCCTTTATTAAACTTCTTAAAACACAGGGAGAGCTTCTGATATCTTCATATGTGCCCCCGATCATCCTGACAAATTATTTAAGGTCCCTGCCAGAGCCACCACGAAATGCTCTTCCAGTTTATAGCTGCCAGTTTATCCCAGCAAAATGTCAGCTCCGAGATCTGGGGGCACACGATGCACAGAAAAGGACAGAAAGCTTCAACAGGGACAGAGTGGGAGGAGTGGAAAGACATTGGGCTTTGGAGCCACACAGACTTGGTTCAAACTCTGTATCTGCCACTAAAGGCAGGTTTCTTTACCATTGAAGAGGAAGCACGCAGAAGCTCGCATCCCCTCTACGTGTTGGGGGCCGTCCCGAATCTGTTCTGCACACTGGGTACCTCCGAGGACCCTGTTTCACTCACCCTCCACAGCCCATCTGGTTTCAGCTCTCAGTGGCCGCAAACTAGCGATTTTACCTTCTTGCGAGAAATTTCACTAGCTTTCCTTCTCAGACACAATCAGTGTACTATATAGTCATGACTGAAAACACAGAGCTCAGGACAAGCAGCAGAGAGGAGAACGTCCCTTCGCACTTTGACAGGCCCCTCCTGCAGGGCCAGTAAAGGCTCCACGTGATGGGCTCCCTCTGGCCAGGGCGGACCGGCTGCACCAGGCCTGTGCGGGGTCCATCTTCAGGGGCACGTAGGTGACGCTTCCCCAGCCTGTTCCCTTTCTCAGTCTACCTGAGGCCGCGCGGGGATCCTCAGGACTGTGGGCATTGGCGAGTAGGTCTGAGGCAGCGGCCAGGCTCCCGGGGCTCGGGGAAGCCTCTGCTGCTTGAGTCAGTGGCGTGGCCATCCGGACACACGGAGGTGCACAGACCACACCCGCGTGTGGCCCTCCTTCGGGCCTGGCGAGCCTGGCGCAGGTCTCGCACAGCCTGTCAGATGCCCTGAACAGCCCAACCGGGCATGGGCAGCGGGACAGAGATGCCCTCGTCCCCACTCGTCCCCACTCTGGATCTGTAATAAGAGATTAGTTCATAAGCTGGTAGGCCTTTCAGCTGTGACCCCTCAAAGGCTCAGCACATCCGGACCAAGCTTCGGGAGGCTTCCTGGGGAAACACCAAAGAAAGGATCCTCACCAAAGAGCCCGTCACGGGCCACCGACCACTGTCCCGCCTCAGAGACACAAGTGCTTCCCGTACTGTCCAGTGCGCCCAGTGCCCAGGACCCCTCACTCCGCACGCCCAGACCGGGCCACCCTTCCAGACAGGGGCACGCCTGGCATCCGTGCCAGCTGGGTCTGGAGCTAAGGCTGGCTGCTCACGTATCCTGGAGATTTGCGGATCTGTACCAGAAAGGACCCAAAAGCACCGTGCGGTCTCCGTAGTACCGTCAACCACCTGCCATCTTTTCCACAGCCGCCCCGCGACAGGCTGAACCTGATCTTTCCACACCATTCTCGACAGCCCCAGCTCCCGGCACCGGGCCCTCCCCAGGGGATCACACGGACGGCTGCTGCCGGCTTCCTTCCACGCTGTGGCATCGCCTTCCTTGGACGACACTCGTTTCCCCCTTATTCTGGAAGGGAAACGGGGCACGGAACGGTTTAAGGCCGCGTCTAAGTTGATGTGGCCAGAGTGGGGGCTCCGACCCGAACCCACAGGCCTGAGTACAGAATGAAGACCTGCCTCCCACACAGGGCTCACGCGTTTGCACCAACACATTTATTTTTATTTTATTAAGCAATAAGCAAACAGACAATGAGATGGGTGGGGAGGACCGAAACTGGCCTTTCCCTGAACTATTTTTACAAACCAAGTAACTAGCGTCCCTTGAAACCACAGCTGCAACTGGCGCGGGGTCTGAGTTCGGGACGTGCAAAATCGATTAGGTAGCGGCCGCTCCTCTCCCCCTTCCCCGGAACACGCTTATGAACTTCAGTGGGGGCGAGTTCCATCTAATACTCCGAAAGCCATTTCTCATTCCATAATTTACCAGAATCATACACGTAACTGCAAGGGGAAATAAACAGACCCCCTCGGCATAAATAAGCCGCGGCGGACTGTTCATCGTGGGGCGCCGGTCGGGCATTAAGGCTAACTGATCTTTTAAACATTTTTTGGAGAACAGCTGTCAGGCTTTCTCCGGCAAGGCCCACAAGGCTTCCGAAGCCGGAAGGCCTAAGTCCTTGCCAGGCAGGGCCCCGAGGAGGCTCCGCGTGAACCAGCACACCTCTTCAAGCGCACGAAGCAGGGACGCGAGCCGTCTTCACTGCCTGCCGCTCTGCACACACGTCACGATATCTGGCAGAAGGCGGTTCCTGTTCTCCTTGGTGACCTGTGGGAGGAAGCAAGACAGAAGGCTTCAGAGTCCCTTCCTTTTCCTCAATCCTCTGACAGGCAGTGCTCTACGGGGAGAGCCTGGGAAGGGGAGGCAGGTTTCGTAAGTCCCGCCCAAGAGAGCTGTGAGGACAGGACACGCGAGGTCGAACGCCACCCCCGCTTCTGCAAAGCGACAACTCAGACAGTGGAAGTGGTTCTAACCACGAGGAGCCGGGAGCTGACCCCCTCACGGGGCTCTGGGTAGATGTCAATGCAGGTGGGACGCAGCCCCCGTGAGACCTGACCTGAACCAGAACCGCCTACGAGGAGCCCACCGAGAGCGGCCGAACCTGAACTCTGGGAAGTCCCAGAGGTCAGTAATCTACTCGTCTCTCTACATGGAAAAGCCTCTCGTCCTCTACATGACGAGGAGCCTCTGACGTCAGTCAACTCCCCATCTGCAGGATGGGGAAGCTAAGTCCGGGGGGTGCAGGGACCACACTGAGCCCTCGGAGGTAGCTGGGGACACATCACAGGCTAGACCTGGATCCCCCACTCCGGCTACATCCTCTGTAATTTGCATCCTTCCACAAAGGAACCGGGAGTTCATTCACACTTTACCCGGTGATCTGTTTTCATTTTCCTTTCCTTTCCTACTGTGGTCCCAATAAGTCCAAGAAAAGCATTTAGACGCCCCTCCCTGGGTGGGGGGTTGGACGGTGGGCGGTCCAACCAGGACGGTGGTAGGGGCAGGGCCACCTCCTCAGCCGTCACCTGTGTGTGCCTTCTGCTCGGCCCCCACACGCACCCACTCAACATCGATGGGGTGGCGACCAGAAACTGAGCAAGGTACCGGGGACACAGAGAGGACTCCGATAGGGACTTGACCTCATGGAGCTGGCAGAGCAGAACAGAGGGACAGACGTGGACAGTGAGCGCACTGGTGGTAAAGGGTCCGGGAGAGAAACTCTGGAGAGGCGCACGGGAGCTGCGGCGGGGCGAGAAAAGACTTCCGTGGGCTGGACTGGACTGAATTTTGACCGGTGGACACGGGAGAAGGTCCCCCAGACAAAGACGCAAGCAAAGAATCGCAGAAAGAGGAAGTGAGTGCATCTGGAGAGCCAGCAGGCTCAGTGCCGGCGGACCCGGAGACCGGACCGCCCACTGCACGAGTCCACACCCGCCCATGTCTAACGGACCACCTGGCACAGAGCAGGCGCTAAATGAACGTGTGATGGAGACGCACGGCGGGCTTCATCCCCGTGGTTCCCCAGCACCCACTCACCCTCCTCGAAGAGCACTGTGACCTTCCTCTGGGAGACATCATCTAGGAAACTGGCTCTCGGCCAACGAGTTCCAGCTGGGCCTGAAGAGCCTCCCGAGAGCCCGAGTCCTGAAAGGATGGAGTCAAGCAGCAAACGGCGAGGCCACCGCCTCTAACACTAAGTCCAAGGACGCGGTGCACTGGTCCTTGCCCTGTTGCTCTGGTCTGTGGTCCCAGGAGGACCATCAGCTCCGCTCCGGCTTGAGGAGAAACTGCCACACAGCCTTGCAAGGCTTTCTGTTGCTGTTTTTGCTTAAATTAGCCAAGTCCCTCTCTGCTGTTTGCATTCAAGGAAGTCTGCTGATGTGAACGGAGAAAAGGGGGAGACAGTGGTGGGAACTGGCAGGCTCATCAGGGGGCTTCGTAACCCCACTGTGCTAGCGGAGAGGGGCCGTTAGATCCCTTCCTCCCCGCTGACTTCACCAGGAACTCCCCTAGGCTCTGCCCTCAGGGTCTGTGACAGTTTACCGTGTGCTTCCGAGGGCAGAATACAAGATTAGGGGCATTCGGGGCTACTTCCCCTAGAAACGTAAGATTTATAACACAGGAGACGTGGAGCTGGGAGAGGAGGGACGCAAAGGAAAGACAGAGGAAAGGAGAGTACAGGAGACGTGGGCGGGGGGGGGGGGAGGAGGAGAGGGAGGGGGAGGAAAGGAAGAGACCACTTGGACCAGAGGGAAAGAATTAACGCCAACTTTGCACGGGTGAGAAAGAAGGGGCAACTCGGGCACTGCTCGTTCCAGGCACCCCTGCCTCAACTATCCCCTGGGTTCTCTAGCCAGCCACCGAAAGGAGCGCACGGTCATGGGCATTTGATCCTCCACTTGTACGGGGGACAGTCCCACTGGTGCTCGGTTGTAAATGCGAGCTGCCGTGAGGAGAGCACGGAGGGTGGGTGGGGGCAGAATCCACATCTGCAGGGAGGCTGGGGCAGGAGCGGAGGCTCCATGCCTACTCCGTAAATCCCCAGGCTTTCGAGAGGGCGCTCGGGAGGGCCTGGGAAGGAAGCCTGAGAAGGTGGGGAGCCCCATGACCCCAGGTGCCGGGTCTGCGTGGAGGCTGGTTAGGCGGCACAGCCAGGGCGGGCAGAGCAGGGGGATCTAACAGGCGTGGGGCTTCAGAGGGAATAAAAAGGAGCGCTTACAGGCCACGCAGGCACAGTTCTGTATGTCTGGGCAATGCCTCACCATCTACTTCGTACGGTCATGATCACGTGGCCACCCTGGTCTCAGGACCCAGCTCGCAAGGCCCCATCTGGTCTCGGTTCAACTTCATGCCGGGCCTCCGGTCGGCGAGCACGCCCCAGCTCCATCGCCCAGGTGTGAGTGAGCCCCCGCCCCACCCGGGCCCTCCGCGGGAGCTGTCGGGGGTAAGGGTGTCACAGCAGGGGCGGAGGCGGTGTGTCCCACACGCTGAGGGCACGCTCCAAGCCTGAGTTCCATAGAGAAAAATAAACACTGGATAAGATTCATTTTGAGAATGTTTTTGTGTTAAAAATGTGACGAACGCAAAAAATGACATTAGTATTTTGCTACCCCCCTTTGATTGCCCTAAGATTGTTTCTGAAAATTCCACAGTAAGAGGTCTATATGAAACTGTCTACAGTGTTCAGTTATTACTGTTACGTTCCTTGCGCGTTGAAGACGGGCTCTCAAATGCGAGAACGAGTAAAAATCATCTGTCAGCCTCAGGGGCCCTCCCCTGCACGCACAATCCTTGTCTTGTATTCAACCACCAGAAGGCTGGCCGCAGAAAGCCCTTACCGAGGAGACAGCACTGGGCGAGCTGAGGGCGAGAAGAGAACGAGCTGAGGAAGAACGCAGGAAGGAAGCCCCTGCACTCTCCACCCCACTGCACTGCAGCCTCAAGAGAAAGGAAGCCAAGTGAGACCTGAGCCCTCTGCCCTGTCCAGTGGCCCTTGATGAAGATCAGACCCTAAGTTCCCTGGGGACAGGGGCATCTCATTCATCCTGTGTCTGGCACATGGTGGGGGTGGGGGGTGCCCAGTAAATGTTTACTGCATTCTGAGCTGAGCAGGGTCTTTGAAACACAGCTGAGCGATAACATAAAGATTGTGAAGACTCTGACCGTCTTAAGCATCCACGTTGCTCTGTGTGTGCTGCCTCCAGGGGCCACGGAAGGGCCTGAGACCGACCAGTCAACAACCTGGACACCCGGACATCAGCGAAGCTGTGTATATTCAGATACAGGAACAGGCAGCAGGGAAAATGCCCCTCACTGCACATACGTTATTTTCCTTGAACCTGTGGGAAAGACCCTGACAAGTTCCTAGTAAGCAACGGATTACAGAAAGAAATTTGACAATGCTTGTTATCGTAAGTTAACACGCATCCAAAGTTATTACTAGCCTGTTTCATGTTGTGTCTTTATGTTACTGAACCTAAAATTAGGATTATTCCTGAATCCAATCCCTTTTGCTCTACTTTTTTCATGAAGGTTAAAGTTTCCAAGCCAAGAATTATTTTCACGTTGTATCAAGTAAGACTTTGCCTGCCTTGAGTTTACAAGATTTCCTTCTGTATTTTCTACCGAGAACTATAGTTTAGTTCTTAAATTTAGGCCTAGGATCCTACTCTGAGTTAATTCTGGTAGATGATGTAAGGGTCCAACTGCCTTCTGTGCATGAGGATGTCCAGTTTTCCACACTGGATGCAGTTTGCTGAAAAACAATTCTTTCCTCATTACGTTGTCTCAGCATGCTTGCTGAAAATGAACTGATCCTCGACGTAAGGATTTATTTCTGGACTTTTAGTTCTATTCTATTGATCTATGTGTCCAGCCTTCGGCCAGGACCGTACTGTCCCGATCACTGAAGGTTGTAGTAAGTTTCAAAATCAGGAAGTAGGAGTCCTCCAACATCGTTCTTTCTCAAGACTGTTTCAGTGGGGTCCTTCCCATCTCCACGTGAATTTCAGGACTGGCTCGTCAACTTCTACAAACACTCTGCCTGACTTTCCACCCAGAGGTTAACAGATATTCTCTCACTCCCGTATCTGCAGGAGTCCACAGACCGGGAGGGCAGCAGCAAATTCCCATTCTCATGTTAGTGAGACTAACATGCTTTATGCCCCGTTTGGTGAAAACACCCACCAAGGAACAAGAAGAGGTCTAAGAATTTCCAAAATGGAAGGAAGTCAGGACCTACTTCCTGTTATTCTTGTGATCTTACAATCCACAAATAAAAATTAAAAGCATAAAAACTGCTTTATGGAAAAAAAGACAAGTGTAAAAGGCTCTGAATTCAGGATAGTGGAATAGATTTTAGTTATAGCAACACTTTATAAAGTAGAAAACCAAATGATTTCTAGGAACCTGAGATTTTTTTTTTTTTAGCAAAATCATCTAAACCACCCCGTCAACAAAGGAAACAGCATTATGCTAACACTCAGGCTTGGAAGTGAGACAGACGGAGCCTTGAACCCTAGCTCTGCAGCCTACTGAGACCTTGGACATGCTATGCAGCCTTGATAAAATAAAGGTTACGTGACACACCCACCGGGGTACTGTGGTGTCTGCACTGGTGGGTCTACAGTAGTGGGCACAGCACCCAAGTCCAGTGCTCAGTGACTGGTGGCCACGTCGGCATCTAAATGAACGTTCCAGGCTCCAGCTGCCTCTTCTGTCCCGTCAGCAAATAACATTCCCAGCGTTTCCATCAAGCAGATATTTCAAAGGAAATCCAAAGAAATATGCTTTCTAAATGCCTCTAAGACAACCAAACTCGTGCATGCACGTGTGCGCGTGTGTATGTGTGTGTGTACATGTGCATGTGTGTGGCAGGAAGTGACGAGCAGGGATAAAATCTTTTCTTCATGTTACTAGAGAACTAGGAAAACAGTGCACACAGCTCTTTCTAGTAATCTTGATCCATGGAGATCTTCCTCTCTTGCCTCTGCAGCATTAATGTAATTACACTCAAATAAGCAACTAGGAAATAAATTAAAAACATTTTTCAGTGGCCATACTTAGAGACCAGTAAACTCTACAAGACATGAAAAAAAAAAAATTTAACCAAACTTCCTAAAGAGAAACCTAACAGGAAGGTGACCATCAATACCCACACCACGACAGAAGCTTCTAAATTACCAAGACCATCCTCCAATGACGGGAGTGTTAGATCTTTTATTATAGTACCGCAAGTCCCTGAGGCTCTGTTCTTCCTCGCCACCCCCCTCCTCAAGTCTGCTCTGTTGGGCAATTTCTATTGTTCTACCTCCAGGTTTACCATTTCTTTCCTCTGTTGTCTCCATTCTGCTGGGGAGTCCCGCCAGAGACTTACCTCATTCAGTTATTTTAGTTCCACAATTTTTATTTGACTCCTCCTTATGTCTCCCATAGCTTTGCTAGACCTTTCCATTTCTTCATCGAGACTTTCTATTTTTCTTGTATTTCAAATGTGTTGGCAATTGATCACGGAAGCGTTTTTGTGACGGCTGCTTTCAAACCTCGGCCCTGCGATTCTAACGTTCACGTCACCTTGCTGTTGGCACGTGTTGATGTTTTCACTCAAGTTGCTTTTCCCGGTTCCTGGCAGCACAAGCGATTTTCAGCTGTGTCTGTGGTGGGTCCCCTGGCTGAGCTTCCTAGCCGGAGTGCCACCTTCTTTCCACCAGTCAGGTCTCCCTACGTTTGTTTTATGTGTGACGTCCAACAGTTTCAGCTACAGCTCACAGGAGGAACAGGGAGAAGCGTGTCTATTCCACCGTATCTAGAACTGGAAGTTTCCAGGTGTTTTTCTGAAAGGCAGTGCTGTTTGCCTGACGCTACTAAGAATAAGTCTAGACGGGGCGCCGGCATGGCTCAGCTCGTTAAGCATCCCACTCTTGATTTCATCTCCAGTCACAACCTCACGGTTGGTGGGTTTGAGCCCTGTGTTGGGCTCTGCACCGACAGTGTGGAGCCTGCGTGGGATTCTCTCTCCCTCCCTCTCTCTCTGCCCTGCCCCCGCTCATGTGTTCTCTCTCCCTCTCTCTCTCAAAATAAATGAATAAACTTAAAAAAAGAAAAGAAAAGAACAAGTCCCTACGATAGGAGGAACGTCAAGGGGCGTACTTTCCCCCATGAGTTCAGTCCCGTCTCCACGGTCCTGACACGCGCAGCTGTTCGCAAGGAGAGGCTGCCCTCCCTACCTTACACAACCTACTGCCTTACCCGGAATGTTCTTCCTTCTTGTCCTTCTTTTCTCCACTTCCTCCCTCAAAACCCCACAAGAACCACTTCCTTCAGGACACCTCTCCCCCCCCACCTTCTGCTCACAGAATTCTCTCCCTTCTCTGCTTCCAGATCTTGACGGTCACATCATCTATCTTTCTTGAGGGAAGGGGACATGCTTCACGTGTGCTGTCGGACTAAGTGCTGGACACAGAGGCTGCTCTCAAACACGGATTCGGAGAACCCTACTGCGTGTCAGAAACAGAAAGGATGCCAGAAATATCTAATCCAAGCCCTAAGTTTGCACATATGGAAAATGAGATTTCTCATATAAAACGGGAACAGAAAGATCACACAAGCCCCAAAGGAACACATGAAAGAGAAGAATAACGGGGTACATAAGCCCCTATCTCTCGCATAATTAACCAAAAGCTAATCATTTTATTTTCACATCATTAGGAGCAATGATCACTTTGCCCAGAGAATAATTTCCAGTTTTAGAGAAGATGTGGTATTATTTTAAGACACGATGTTCTCCTCTGGACATCAGGGCCAACTCCCCTGATCTCACTCACAGCTCGTAGACCGTGCTGGTCTGCAGACGGCCAGTCTCTGGACCCGCCACTCCCCACCTCCCGCCTGGAAGCCGCCTGGCCTGAGAACCACTCGTCTTTCGTCATCTCTCACTGTTCACTGCCTCTATTTCCACAGGAACTTTAGAAACACAACCACGAACTCACTTGGAGGCCACGTAAAGTAAGAGACAGAGAGAAAGAACAGCACGAAACTGAAGACGAGGGCCCCAACTTCACAGATGTCGCCGAGCACGTGGCCTCGCGGGGCCGTCCGCTCACCCGTGAGCTCCTCCGAGAGGCTCCCTGGCTGGACCCATCTCCCCAGCCACCTCCAGCCCAACGACCGCGCCGCCCTGCCTATCTTCTCCACACTTAGCAACATCCGCGTGGCCGAGCTGTGTGCCCGCGCTGCTGCGGTCCGGCCCCCGCCTCAGCAAGTCCACTCCGGGGGGCGGGGACGTGGTCTTGTTCAGCATCGCAACCTCGCTCACGGTGGAACCCGGTCGACACTTACTAAATGAAGGAAAGGAGCAAGGACTGCACCAAGTTTTCCAAGTCTGGCTGCTCTGACCCTGACATGGGTCTCCTGCCACCACAGTACCCCTGGAGACTGTGGTGACGGCACGCGGACGGCCCAATAGGACCGGCGGGGCACGGCGGAGGCACGGCAGCCAGCGACATCCGGCGCTCGTGGTACCTGGCAGCCGGAGCTCACCTCCCGCTCTGGCTGGTGGGGCGGCCCTGCCAGCCTCCTTGTTCCGGGGCCCTCGCGGGGCCTGGGTTGAAACGGGGGGTGGGGGTGGGGAGAGCAGGGGTGGGGAGAGCAGGTATGGGCAGAGCCCGGCGGAGACGCGGCTCTCGCCGACACAAAGGTGGCACGGCGCAAGACAGCATCTAAGGACACAGACAAAGGGCTGTCAGAGGCCCGTACGTCGGCTCCGACATCGCCACGGGATAGTGTGACAGCACCGGTCCTCCCTCCCACGTGCCGCACCGCAGAACCCCGACAGCCCCCCAGTAGCCCCCCGGGAGCCTGTCAGGGCAGACTCTGCAGGCGTGCTGTCCGTGTGGCCAAAGGGACCGAAGAAACGAATCTTTCATTTGCTTGAAACATAAACAGTGACAGGCGGCTGATGGCCAGTGCACTGGCCAGCGCAGAGAGCGCATTTCCGTCATCGCGGAAACTCCTGGTGCACAGCGCTGCTCTGTGGCAGACGGAGGCCACAGGGACATGTGTCCTTTCATCCGTGACACGTATGACTTAAGTTCTGTAAGTTCCTAGAAAATCAGACTCACCTGGATCTAGCCTAAGGCGGGGGGGGGGGGTGGGGGTGGGGGTGGAGAGATGGTCTTTCAGAGCAAAGGCACACCTCAGAGCCACCCCGCTGAGGTCACCCACTCCACTGTCACAGAGGCAGGGACCGGTTGTACTCACACTGAACACCTGAACGTCGTTCCTGTTTCTTATCTCTTCCACGAGGGCCAGCGGCTTCCCTTTAGGCACCGGGATTGTGCCCAGGACGACGGTCCCCGGCGTGGACAGCGTCTGGCGGACAGCCTGGATGAAAGGCTGACTGAAGAGCTCCATTTTCCCAATCTCATCGATGACACACACTCTCTGCCCTGGGCCGCTGCCGGGACCTGCCTGAAGACAACAAAGACGCCAGGGTCACCTGAGGCAAAGGGCCCAGGGGTCCCGCTCCCCAGCCACTCACCGGCTAAGCCATCCCAGGGCGAGTCAGTTAAGCTCCGGAAGGCAGAAGATCGTCTCCACGGGACACTTAACTGGCAAACGGATCTGGAAGAGCTCCCTTGGAAACCGCAGCAACCAGAAAATTCAGTTCCCTAAGCCACCCAGGTTCCTGGCAATTTTCTCTCTTCTAGAATGGTTCCAATAATAACCAAGCTCTGTATTTATATCCACCCAGGAAAGAAGCAGCACCCACATGCCTCAGGTTTAAACGAAATGAGACAGCAAGTCTGGGAGCCCTTATTAATAATACTGGCCTCTTTTTTTCGGTTTTGAGCTGTGTGAGATTCCCCGTCTACTGGGAGGAGGAAACCGCTGCAGGCAGAGGCCGGTGTGTATCATAATCTGCACTATAAGGGGCGGTGGAAAGAAGGGAAAGTTAAAAGGAAAGGAGTCTTGCTTAAAAGAAAAAAGTGAGCAGGGCTGTGCCCTTTAAACCTCAGATTCCCTTCCTAACGACTTCACTGCGTTCCTTCCTTGAAAGCCCCTCTCGGAACAGGTGTGGTGGCCAGCCTCCACGGGCCCTACTGCCTCCCAGCTCCTGGGACTCCCCCCCGTGTCCAGTCCTCCGCCACAGGGTTCCAGCGTTCGTCCCCGCGACCATCCCTGAGACGAGGCAGAACACACTGCTTCTACCGTGGTCTCAATCTCTCTCTCTCTGGGATGGCTCGCTGCCGTCTTGTGAGCACACTCAGGCAGCTGATGGCCAAGTCCAAGTGGGAAGGAACCGGGGTCTCGCTGCAACCCTGAGAGTGAGCTGGGGGGCGAATCCTCCCCAGTCAAGCGGCAGATGACTGCAACCTCATGACAGACGGGAGCCCGGACCTCCCGGCTGAGCCATTCCTGGATTCCTGACCCAGAAAAACTGTGTGAGATGATGTCCGTGGTGTTAAACCCCAAAATTCTGGGGTAACTTGTTACACAGCAACACTAATGATCACTGATAATGATCACTCATAAACATGTCCTCTCTGGAAAGCCTTCCCAGAGAAAGCTATGAACAGTCCTTCCATAGCGGGGACACAACACAACACAGATTAGCACTTGAGTGAATGCTGAGTGACAAATACGTTTTATGTATCTTGGTATAAATGATTATTTTCCTCTATGCAAAGCTGATCTACAAAGTACTTTTCACTATAGTTCTTAGACTCCTTAAATAATGACGTCAATACGTTCTCAGAACGCGGGGCTGAGTTAAACTAGATTTAGCTCAACTGCCAACCCTGAAGCCAGAGTACAGTGCGGTCGGTGGCGGGGGGGGGGGGGGGGGGGGGGGGGGGGGCAGTGGTCCCCACGAGAGACGGGACTGGGGGAAGATCCCGAAGCCTGCATGGTACACAGAGGACGGTGGAATCTATCCAACAGATGAGAGGTTCCAGCCAGGGAGGACCACAGGTTGTGCCCAAAAGGCCGATAACCACGTGGAACCTGGAAGACAAGTTAGGCATCTTCTGGAATAGACGACCTGAGATTTGGGGTCTAAACCTAGGCAGTTATTGAAGGCAAGCATTAGGGAAGTGGTTTTCAAACTTTCATGTAAGTGGTACTTTTATTCTTTTCTGACTTAATATCACATACATATTTTCCCACTCAGTTTATTAGCAGGAAGACCAGGAAGGGGCACATCCAAGAGAGGGTCTGTATCCTTAAACTCCTGTGTTTTTAAGGCATTTCATTTTTTACCTCTCAATTGCACCCACTTGTGTGTGCGTGCGTGTGTGCGTGTGTGTGTGTCTGTGCACGCGCACCTGTTTCCCGCTCTTAGAGGCAGGGACGAGGCCCCATGCATCTTTTTCTTTCCCATGGAACTGAATGATGCAAAGTTGAGCTGAGGCAGCTAATGTTGCCCTCCAGCGACGGGGTGAGGGCATCTGTGGAATCAATCGCTAATTTCCAAATTTCTCCTTCAAAAACGAATGCCCAATTTGGGAGACATTTTAAAAGCTGGCAGCTACCTTCTCATTAGCATAAAAACAGACACCCCACAAGGGCAAGCCGTCCCAACGGCCTGACTCTTACCAAGGAGTATTTGGGGCATTCTGCTGCCTCCAGAGACCAGGAATAATTGCAGAGGTCATCCTTCCACAGGCATCTAGAAGCCCAACAGGGTGCTATCTGGCCCATCAAAATGAGAGTTTGAAAGCAATCAATTCAGAGAAAGAGAAACAATAAGATGAGTGTGCCCGTGTACATGTACATATGCAGGCAGCACGTACATATGCACGTGGGCACGTACGTGAATATACGAGTAGGTATAAACATAAAGCACGAGGCTCTCCAACCACCTTTCCTCAGATTCCCTACAACGTTCACCAACGGGAGCTCACCGGCATTATTTAAGCTTCCGCGCAAAGATATCTGGACACACATGCATACGCTATGTTGCACCAACCGGAAATGTTCGTTTTCAAACCTCAGTTTACAGGAAATCCTTATTCTGTCTAGAATTAGGGACTTTTATCACCCAGAAACTGTAAGAATCTCGAAAATAAGTCTGGGATTTTTGACAAAAAAATGCTAAGTTATTCATGTTCATTTGAGAGATATTAGAAACTCAGAAGCCTGTAAACACCGTTTTTTCTAAATAACGTGAACATCTAGTCAAGCCTGTGATAAAGGAAGCACTATCATATTCACGATTGTTTTTTTATATAAACTCAAGCAACTTTAGAGGGAAATAAGAACAAACCAGTGAGCACACATTATCCTGTTCACACTGTAATAAAACCCTGCCGGCACCAGGGCCCGGGTCTGAAAACTACCAGGAGCCTCCCCAGCACTCCCCAGTGCGGCTGCGAAAGTGATAATGGGCCCCTGGAGCATCACCTCTGAAGGTGTGCAGTAAGGAGCTCACGAAGAACTTCCGGCGGCTTCGCACCTGGCGTCTTTTTTCTTCCCACACCTTCTCTCCACACAGGACGTAAGAGGCAGCAGGACTGTGGACGCTACCCAGCAGCCCCTGCACCACTCACCACTCCCCTCCCCCCCCCAACTCACCACCCCTCTCCCCGCTCCCCACCCCTCTTCCCGGGGCCACTTACCACCCCTCTCCCCACACTCACCACCCCTCTCCACCCCCCCTACTTACCACCCCTCTCCCCACACTCACCACCCCTATCGCGGGCCTACGTTTCAGATGACTGTATATTTTCACTGTCACAAAGAGGTAGAAACACTTGTTTGTGCGAGGCATATTTCAGTTCTTGGGGTGTTCTGAGAGAAAGGATATTTCCTTGGGACAGAGTCGTAATATTGACCAGCCAGTGGTAAGGGAAGCCATGAAGAATTTTATAACTTGGCTTACACTCAGCTAGTTTGCTTTCTGGAAAGATTAAATTAGTTTGGAGCAACAAGATATCTGTGTACCAGCTACGCCAGAGACCTAAAAATTGTGTGACTTTTTTCAGTTTCTTGTTTAATCTTTAAAAGCACTTTTAAGAACACAAATGAAAACGTAAACCTACATAAAATAGGCAATTCCATTTAACCAGAGTACTATATTGAAAAAAAGTGAATTTGTCTTACTGTGAATGCTTTACTTCATAAGTATTTCTGGGGGTATGAACTTATTATTTTCTTTACTATCAGACCCCCAGCCTGGCCTCTGAGCTGGCCTGTCTGGGACCACGAGTATCAAAGTCGCGGGAGGGAACTGGGGAGCGCGTGGCAGTCGTCAGGGGCAGAATGACGACCCTGAGCCCCCCAAACAGCCACGGTCCCGGGAAGCCAGAGAGGCAAATGGTGGGAACAGTGGCCACAGCCAAGCCAGCCCACGGCTTAAGTTATCAGCTAAAAGTGAAGGGCTCCGACTAGACTTTTATGTGTGCTTATTCTGCGCCTAAAGTTTCAAAATCCCTTAGCAGTCTCGTGGCACTCGACCGTGTGTCCCCAGGGAGGAAATCACAGGCTGGCGGCCAGGACAAGATGTCTAGACTGCCTGACGTGCCCTGCAGCCCAGCCCTTCTCTACTGGGGCGTGCCCTGGGCGGGAGCTGTCCCTGCCCTGGTGCCAGACGTTCCCACCCCAGGGCCCAGGGCTCCAAGCTCCTCCAGGGTGTCCTAACTGGCCTCTCTGGGGCTCGCCCACTCGAGCACCTGTCTGCAGAGCACCAGACCGGCGCCCTCAGGATCTTCCACCATCCTGGGCCTGAAACAGCATCTGCCGGCTGACAGCCAGCCCAGTGGATCGGGAACCCGCTACGCCTCGTGATCCCAGCGCCTCGGGACCAGCCTGGGCATCTGAGCTGGTGGGTGTCCGTGACAGATTTCCAGCTGGCTCCGGCCCCGGGGCCCTGGCACGCACAAATCAGACTGCCGAGGTGAGGCCCTTCCCCAGGTTCTGCCTCCCATCACCCCACTCGCCTTCTCACCAGAAACAATCAGAACTATCCCTACGTCTGCCCCTCCTAGCGGCCCGGGACTAACACACTTTACAGGGAACTCCGCGTTCAGTCCTAGAAACTTCGTGTAGCAGGTCTCTGCAGCCCTGTTTTAGGATGAGGAACAGTGAGACAAAGTCACTGGGCTCCCAAGTGAGAGCCGGGTGTCAACCCCAAGACCACCTGATGCCAAAGCTCCCCTCCATACCCCACGTGCAATACCACCCGCACGTCTTCTCAGTGTGAATAAGGAAAGAAATCGAAGAAAGGAACCAAAGGAAATGGAAGGAAAGAACGGAAGGAATCCATCTAACTGTAAGGAAAATACTTTTGCCTCCAACGAGAACCAAGGGCACTGTACTTTCTAGGGGCTACAGAGGCAGAGCCCCAGACCCGTTTTGGGAGTAATCATTACTCTCAATTACTCCAAAAGAACGACACACTCAGGGTCTCAGAACAAGTAACACCACCAACAGCCTTTTATCCAGGATACAGAGTGGCCTGCTTTGGCAGGCGGTTAAGAGGTGACCTGCAGGGGAAGGGCCCTCCGCCCTCCACCTCTCTCCCTCGCACTCAGCGAGAGAGGACCAGGTCCCCCCACGTGCTAACTCCTGCCGCTTCCTTATCAGCTGTGTTTCTACTAACTACGTTTTTAAAAACTCCTCTTGCTTAGTAAAATCCTCAGTCAATATTTAAATTTGATTCAAGCTTAGGATTGATTGATTGATTGATTGATTGATTTTGAGAGAAAGAGAGCATGAGAAGGGGTGAGGCAGAGAAAGGGAGAGAGAGAATCCCAAACAGGTTCTGCACTGTTAGCACAGGGGCTTCTACTCTTGAGCTAGGAGATCATGACCTGAGCTGAAATCAAAAGTCAGACACTCAACCGCCTGAGCCACCCGGGTGCCCCATCAGGTTTAGTATCTTTGCGGTCTGACATCCTTTTATTAGAAATTACTTAGGAGAGAGAAAGCTGAATGATTTGGCTATAGTGGGACAGTGATGACTTCTTTTGTAACTCATGAGGAGACTGGACAGAAGTAAAGAAGGGCAGAGGTGATGAGGACAAATCAACCATTATGGCTTTTGTAATTCAGCTTTCGAATGAACAATGATCGTATGCTTAATTACTGCTCACCTTGGTACAGAAAATATTTCAAAAGGCAGCAGTTAAATTGGCTTCCCAGTCAAAGTCTAGAGTGAAAATTATTATTTTCAGATAATCCAATAAAGTCAAAAGAAATCAGAATTAACTAGGAGAAATTTTGATGAGGAGGATGTGCACGGCCTTAACATGTCTCCCCACTCGACGCGAATTAATTTCAAAGGAAAAAAGAGTAAATACACATTGGGAGTTTGGACGATTCTTTGCTCAGGTAGCCAAAACCAACATCATGAAACACGGCGCGCCTCGAGAGCAGACGCCCAAGAAAGGCACGGCACCAGTCATGCAGTCTTCCGACTGAAGCTGTCACAAAGAAACACCAGAAAAGCTCCAAAGAGGAATGTCCTGTGAAAGTAGGACCTTTTCTCTGAAAATGCCAATGTCCTACATGACGAAGGATGACCTGAGAAGACGTTCCAGATTAAAGGAGCTCGTGGAGATATGACAACTAAATGTAATACCGGACCCTGGCCCAGACGGAAAAAGGTTACAAAGGACAGCCCTAAGGCAACTGACGAAACGGCAGAGGAATGCAGATTATTAGTATTTTCTTGGTGTAAAATTTACTTAGGTTGAGAACTATACTGATTATACAAGACTATGTCCTTATTCTCAGGAAAACTGTACTGAACGTTTAGAAGCGAAGCCCCCTGATGACTGCAACATACTCTCAAATGGTTCCCCCCACAACTTTATGTGTTTGTACGAACACACATGGGCACACACGTGGGGAGAGAGGGTGAGCGCACACAGGGCAAATGTTAACGACAGGTGATTCTGGATAACAAGTATATAGGTGGTCCTGCATTATTCTTATCCTGGTCATTTTCTCTACGAGGAACATTACATCCCAATACAATTGACAAAAATTAGAATCAATACAAAAAAAAGAGAACACTCACACTCAGATTTTCTCAGTCTAAGCGTCAAGCAAGGCACAACCCACCACGGGTGAGCTTCCTTCCGAAGGAGGCAGGGCCTCGGACTGACGCGTGCCAGACGACACGGCCAGTGGCGAGGGCTGCAAACGGGGCCAGGCGGATGGGTGAAAGGCAGAAAGGCAACAGTCTACACAACTTCTGCCCCAGGCCCGCTCAGGGAGCACTCTGCCGTGCCTCTTGGGAGCGGGTGGCAGGAAGGAACTGCACGGAGGCAGAGAAGCCCAAGGCAGCCCAAGGGGCCCGCTCGGCACCTACGTCACAGAGGCTCACCAAGACCGGCAGTGACAAGTAACGGAGCGTCAGACCCTGCCCGGGGGGATCAGGGGGGCTGGCGGGGAAGGTCACAGAGAAGACGCGACCACCAGTTGACCCATGAGCTGGACGCAAGTGGTGGGAGGCTCCTCACCCCATCCCGTCCTTGGGATGAGCCTTTCTCGCTCCCAGAGGCCGCTCCAAGGACGCAGCCCTGAGACACTGACGTGGTGTCCACAACACCTGCACAATATACCCGCCTGAACCCAGTTAAGGCGTCTCTCTCTCTCTTGCTCTCTAAACTCTTAAGATGTGGCAGGTGGGAGCAGGGACCCTTTCATGTTGCCGGTCCAGGGCAGGCCCTGCACAGAAGTTCCCTCTGCCGATTACAACTGCCCGCCTACCAGCCTCGGATGAGCGCCTGCCTCCTTTTGGGTCTCCCTCTGCCCTCCCAACGAAGGGGGCCGGTTTCACATCTCCCCTGGGGGCCCCTGACAGGGATGCAGCCCCACAGAGATCACCAGAAAGGGCTGCCATGACAAATCCTACAAGGCAAACCGCAGAGCCGACCTCACGCTGAACCTCCAGCTCCTTTTCTGATTTTGATTCACTGCAGCCATGTTTTCACTGACGATTTTAAAATTAATTTTTATGTTTGCGCCAGACAGCTTTTTATTTCTCTGGTGATCTTGCAGTGCATATGTATGATCATGAGGTACAGAAATAGAAAGTGAGGAGGAACAAAGAAAAAATGTCACATTTGCTAACAATGGAGGAAATTCAAAAGCAAGGCTTGGGCTCCTGTCAACCTTTCAGGAACGGATCCTGACTAGAAATTGATTCTTCTAAATTCTCTCTAAAGCCTACTGGCCTGAAATACTAAGTGGCAATTCCAGGTCAAGTGGTACCAAAATAACCTTCCCCCAGACAGGAATGCTCTGACCTTCAAAGGAAGTTTCAAAGATCTGAAGCAGAAGCTCATTTCAGAATCAAAAGCAGATCCTGCTTTTGAAAACAAATCTACACCAAAAGCCTCATTTTGATCAAAACAGGTTCGACTATGATTTTCATCGGGTGTTCTGGTTCTAGCTTCTTAGACCTTTCATGGATCTTAATTACAAAGAACATGGTGCAGCCTAGAAAACCAGGCTTTGAGTAGATGTTGTTTGTTATTTAAAACCTTAGAATCTATTACCTTTTTGTGTGAGTAGGAGATATATTGGGAGCCAATAAAATGCTAAATCCTATATTGCAACAAATTCTAATAAAGCATTCAGTGTGGCTGTCAAAGAGACCATTATGGAAAAGGCCAGCATTAGCCTGTTAGCTGTGATCAATAAAAAACTGGCAAAAAAATCCTAACTACAGAAGCATCGGAAAACAGAAGAAACCTCTAAATAACCTTACCAAAAAACAAAGTTTTTTTTTTTCAACTAATGGAAATGGAAAGCCAGAGATACCAGGTTTTCAGCTCTGGGGAGTAAACGTTGTCTGAAAACTTAAGATATCCTTTTCTATCCAAATGACTCATTTTATATAGTTCTAATCACTCCATATAAGACTTAAAAAAAATTTTTTTTTAATATTTATTTTTGAGAGAGAGAAAGAGACAGAGTGTGAGTGGGGGAGGGGCAGAGACAGCAGGAAACAAAGAATCCGAAACAGGCTCCAGGCTCGGAGCTGTCAGCACAGAGCCCGACGCGGGGCTCGAACTCATGGACCGCGAGACTGTGACCTGAGCCGAAGTCGGACGCTCAACCGATGGAGCCACCCAGGTGCCCCCATATGAGACTTTTTGCGACGGGTAATAGTCTTATTTCCACCATTCATGCTAGCTCTACCACTAATAAGCTGTGTGCCTTGGGGGAATTTAAATTTCTGTCCTCTGTCTTAGTTTCCTCGTCTGTAAATCAGGAACAGAGCATTACTCTGGGGAGTAAATGAGTTAGCGGCTGGTGCAGAGCTTGTGCTCGGTAACTGTTAACTACTTCCTCCACCACCACCACCATGACCATCAACACTACTAGGATTCAGAAAAATGGACAGACAAGAATGGATAAGACAACTTTTTAAACGATAAGACAGCATGGCAACTAAAACAGTGTGGTACTGATGTAAGGCTCAAACAGGCAAAAGAACAGGTAACTGTAAAACATTACACACACACACACACACACACATTTCTTAATATAATTAACAAGGCATAATACATGAATGACAACTGGGTTATTTAACAAATGGCTTTGGTAAACCGGCTAAGCATTTGGAAGAAAAGCAATTGAGAGTCTCATTGTATTTTACACTCAAAGTAAATCCAGATGGATTAAAAACATAAATGTTTAAAAAAAAAAAAGGTACTACAGAAGAAACAAATTCCAAATTAACTCGGAAAACGGACAGACTTTCTCAATATGAAAAGAATGAAAGAAAGATAGATCACCAAAGTGAAAAACTGAGAAAAACGCAATCGATAAATATAAAAAGGTCATCTGCCTTATGAAAGATATTTTTAAGGCAAAAGGAAAAAAATGGTTACAGGAATAAACAAAAACAATTAGATTAAAAAAGTACACAATAAACTAACAAACATTTGACCTCATTAGCAACTTAACAACATGAATCTAAGCAAAGAAGTGTTGGAAAGAAGGATGGAAAACTGAAGACCAGAAGAGTGCCAGGTGTTGGCGAAGGAGCAAGGAGACCAACACTCCCACGTGCTGGGGTGTGTGTGTGTGTGTGTGTACGCACATGCACAAAGGGCCACAAATGTCACGGGAACACCCCAGCAGCACGCAGAGAGCCCCAGAAGTTCACAACCCCCCAATCCAGGGCCTCCACCCTCAGATCCTCCCCCAGGGAAACCACCAGGGCTGGAGAGAAGGCTGGTGTACAAAGGGTTAACATCTGACACTTGAGGGGATAATGCTGAAGTCAAAGGTGAAAATCCACACTATGAAATACTGCACAATCATTAAATGATCACAGTTGTGAAGGTGATCCTGTTGGAAGGCCATTCCCATGTCACTCAGTCATGATAAGGGGAAAAACCCAATCGTACAAAACGATACAAAGTATTTTCCCCCATTATGGAATGATGGAACAAATCAAGTAGAAAGAAGGAAGAAACGAAATACACTAACAGTGGTTAACCCAGTGAGAAGATTAGGAGTTATTCCTATTTTCTTCTTTATTTTTTTAGGTTTTTTTTTTTTTTTTTAATTTTTTTTTTTAACGTTTATTTATTTTTTACTTTTGAGAGAGACAGAGCATGAGCACGGGAGGGACAAAGAGTAAGAGAGGGAGCCATAGATTCTGAAGCAGGCTCCGGGCTCTGAGCTGTCAGCACAGAGCCTGACACGGGGCTCGAACCCACAAGCTGTGAGATCATGACCTGAACTGAAGTTGAACGCTCAACCGACTGAGCCACCCAGGCGCCCCTTTTTAGGTTTATTTTTACTTATTTTTTGAGAGAGAGCGAGAGAGCGCGACCGTGCAAGCAGGGGAGGGGCAGAGAGACAGGGAGAGAAAGAATCCCAAGCAGGCACTGTGCTGTAAGCCCCGAGCCCAATGCGGGGCTCGAACTAACCAACCATGAGATCATGACCCCAGCTGAACTAAAGAGACGCTTAACTGACCGAGCCAACCAGGTGCCCCTTCTTCATTTCTGTTTCATATTTTTTACAAATCTGCTAGCTTGAGTAGGGAGAACGTTAAAACTCAGGAAAACAATAAACATGGTCAAATAAGGGAAAGAAGTCACCAGTGGAATGACAAAAAGAATCAACGATATTCAACCCTACATAGGACTTTTTAAAACCCTTACTGAGTCTACAGTGTTTCCCGGTCTTACTGTATTCTCCTTTATTAACCACGTGTGCCCATGAGAGTCCATCAGTCTCCACTCCGGCCTAAGGAAATGAAGCAAGCCGGGGCCGGGGTCACATCTGTGCCTCCCCCTCCAGCCCTGCCCCGGCCTCCAGCAGCTCCTAGGCTCCAGCTCGGTTTTTACCTCCCTGCTCAGAGCAGGCACACCCCTACCAGCCCCGAGGATTATTTCCCTTATGTTTTTTATTAGACACAACTCAAAAATATTTGTCATCCATAGTGAAATTTCTTACATGTAGGAGGCACTTCATAGATAATTCTTAATGTACAGTGAGAGTTAGTGTTTTCTGACATCCCGGGCACTATAAACTAACGGGCTATCTATATCAAGGTTTCCACCTGCCTAAATGTGCTTTCTAAAGCTTTCAGGTTATGTTAGTTGCCCATACTATCTCTTTATATTCTTATTTCTGTTGTGTAATTACCTTTGTACTTTTTTTCTTTTGTTCTTTTTTTTTTTTGAGACAGAGAGAGACAGAGCATGAATGGGGGAGGGTCAGAGAGAGAGGGAGACACAGAATCCGAAACAGGCTCCAGGCTCCGAGCTGTCAGCACAGAGCCCGACGCGGGGCTCGAACTTACAGACCGTGAGATCATGACCTGAGCCGAAGCTGGAAGCTCAACCGACTGAGCCACCCAGGTGCCCCATCTTTCATTCTTTTTTTTAAGTCTGAAGGCAAAACACTAATTCCTTTTTCTTTCTTCATCCCAACAAAACATATATATGAGATGGGAGAAAAATCTGTACTTCAGAAAAAAAAAAATCTGTGACCTCGACTAGGTAAGAACCTGCAGCCTGGGAAGTCTTCCCAAAACAAAGATGTCTGGGTTTGGTCATCAAAGTATCAAAAATTGGGAGATGTCTGCTTTCCTTTGTTTTTTAATTAAAAAAGAGAGACTCAAGCTCTTACTCCAGTCAGCGTATGACTTCTTATATAATCTTGCAGACAGACGCCAAGCACGTATGTGCGCACCGCTCTCCCAGGATTCAGTCTGTTCTAAGCAAGGTTAAGTAAAAATCAATTCTCTGTATTGATCCAGTGCCCAAAGCCAGAGTCTTCAACAGGAATTTCATTTGAAGTGCGTCACTTGCCCTTTGATCATTTAAGTAGAGGGTATGCATCTGGTGGGAAAAGAACTAGAGAGAAAAATATCCTGTTCTCTGACTGCTCCCACCAACACAGTGGCCACAACAGACCCAGGACGGGACCGAGGGAAGGTTCCAAAAGGCAGGAGGTGAGGGGAGCCAGCGAGGGGGAGGAAGCCCAGGAGAAGGCGGGTCCTGAGGAGCAGCAGCCCCCTAGCAAACCAGAGCGCAGGACCCCACCAGCCCTCTGAAATCAGAACTACCCTCCGCAGGCTAGAGTTAAAATTTTCAGCAGCCTCGGCCAACTACCAAAGCCCCCAACTGCACATTTTAGCCAAGCCCCAAATGTCAAAACAGAGCAGACAGGCAAAGAGAAGAGTGCACCAACCAAAGAAAACCGCCAGGGCTGAGAGCCAAAGGCTGGCATGGCACCGGCCCCAGCACGTGTGGGGGACACGTGGCTGGGGAACGGTGACAGGAGGTCGGAGGTTAGTGGGCCAGATGGCAAAAAGCCCACCAGGCCAAGCGAAAGACCCTGGATTCTACTGCTGGCATAACAGATGCCTCTGGAAGGTTCAGACCTGCCTCGGGAGCCCAAGTCTGCACCATCCAATTTCCGTAAAAGTACATCAAAGCAGTAAGTCTATCACAAATTAAATGAAACTCACAGTCTACTAGGCCCTGATCGTGTGGTCCCACCCCCCTTACCAACCACACCTTCTTCTTTACCTACTCCCACCCCAGGGCAGTGGGGCCTCAGTTTATCTCTTTCCATCATCTGTAGTATTCTCCATAGAACCTCCCACCCTGCCCCCCCAACGGGCCTGTAGTCTCCCTCTGAAGTAACGGTGCCTCCCCATCTTCCATTTCAGTTACACATCACCTCCCCAGAGCTCCATCCTGGTCACCTGATCTAGTCAGCTCCTGGCACCTCTCACAGCACCCCACTTGTCACCTTCACGGTGTTTATGACAACTGTCCACTTGCTTGTTCAATGTCTACACTTCCCACTCGACTGAGTCTAGAGAAAGGAGAAAACATGTCTGTTTTGTTCACAAGTGTATACCTAGGATTTGATAAATATTTGATGAATGAATTTTAAAAAGTAATATATACTCCAAAGGCAAAAATTGGTTTGACTAAATTGACAAATCTTTTCCTGGCCAAAAAAAAAAAGGAGCGGGGGGCATGAGGGAACTTAAATAACTAACATAAGGCGTGAAGAGAAGGGAAAACACACTGATCTCACAAAATAAATAAGATTATAAGGGAATATACGAACAACTGTATGCCCACAAATTAGGTAAGCAAAACAAGTTACTAAATGACACAGATTACCACAACTGACTCAACAAGAAATAAAAACTCAGCACCTCTATACAAGTAGAGACTGAATTCGTAATTAAAGAGCTTCCCCTGAAGAAAAGCCCAGGCCACAGGGCTTCACTGGTAAAGTATATCAAACATCCAAAGAAAAAATTAATATCAATATTTCACAAACTCTTCTAAAACTCAGAAGAGGAAGGAACACGTATGTCCCAACTTATTCTGAGGTCAGTATTATTCTGATACCAAACTCAGACAAAGATATCACAAGAAAGCTACAGACCACACCCCTAATGAATACAGACATGGAAACCGTCAACAAAATATTTGCAAACATATAAAAATCCAGCAACATATAAAAGGATTTGCATATAATCCTTTTGAATCCATCAACATATAAAAACAATCACACATCATGACCAAGAGGGATTTATTTCAAGAACCAAGGCTGGTTTAACATTCAAAAATCAATTAACATAATACACTCTATTAATACGATAAAGGATAAAAACCACATCATCACCTCTGTAGACGCAGAAAAAGGATCTGACAAAACCCAACACTTCTTCGTTGTAAAACGCTCGACAAACTAGGAATAAAAAGGGACTTCCTCAACCCGGTAATGGCCACCTACAAGTAACCCACAGACAACATCATACTTTATGATAAAAGATTAAATGCTTTCTCCCTACAATCAGGAACAAGATGAGTATGTCCCATTCAACAGTGAACTGAAGGTTCTAACCAGGGCAATTAGGCAAGAAAATGAAATAAAAGGCATCCAAAGTAGAAATGAAAAAGTAAAACCATCTCTATTTGTAGATGACATGATTTTCCACAAAGAAAATTCTAAGGAATTCACTGGAAAACTCAGAACCAATAAACAAATTCAGCAAGGTGACAGGATACAAAACCGATCAATAAATGAAAATCACTTGTATTTCTATACATTAGTAACGATAATTCCAAAAATGAAATTAAGAAAACAGTTCCATTTACAATAGCACCCCAAAGTGTAAAATACTGAGATATAAAATTTTTAAAAAAGAAGTATAAGACATGTAGGCTAGAAACTACAAAACAATATAGGTAAATGGAAAGAGATCTCATGTGGATGGATCAAAAGACTTAATATTATTAAGGTGGCAATACTCCCCAAATTCATCTACAGATTCAATACAACCCGATCAAAATCCAAACTTCAGTAAGACAGAGTACTCCTGACCTAAGAAGAGACAGAATTGACATAAGGATAAACGGAATCGAATTTGGAGTCCAAGGTTAATCCCTACATTCATGGTCAACTGACTTCAACAAGAGTGTCAAGACAATTAAATGGAAAGAGAACAGTCTTCAACAAATGGTACTGAAACGACTGGATATTTATATGCAAAAGGAGGAATTTGGATAACACCATATACAAAAATTACTTTGGACTACACGCCTGTATGTAACAGTAAAACTACAGAACTCCTAGAAGAACACATAGGAGTTAAACTTGACGAAATTATGTCAGGCAAAGTCTTCTTTGCTACAATACCAAAAGCACATACAACGTAAGAAAAACAGATAAACTGGACTTCTCAAAAACATTCATATTTCAAATGACACCATAAAGAAAGGGAAGATATCTACAGAATGAAAGAATATACTTGCAAATCATATAACTGATAACAGACTGGTATCCAGAACTTATAAAAAAATCTTAGGGGCGCCTGGGTGGCTCAGCTGGTTGAGTGGACGTCCGACTTCAGCTCAGGTCATGGTCTCGCTGCTCGTGAGTTCAAGCACCACGTCGAGCTCTGTGCTGGCAGCTCAGAGCCCGGAGCCTGCTTCAGATTCTGTGTCTCCCCTTCTCTCTGCCCCTCCCCCACTTGTGCTCTGTCTCTCTCTCTCTCTCAAAAATAAATAAACACTTAAAAAAATTTTTTTAAAAATCTTAGGGGCGCCTGGGTGGCTCTGTCGGCTCAGGTCATGATCTAATGGTTTGTGAGTTTGAGCCCTGAGTCAGGCTCTCTGCTGACAGTGTGGAGCCTGCTTGGGATTCTCTCTCTGCCTCTCCCTAACATGCGTGCATGCTCTCTCTCTCAAAATAAACTTAAAAAAAAAAAAAAAAAAATCGCCCAACTCAGTAGTAAAAAGAGAACTGAGCCAATTTACAAATGGGCAAAGCAAATGAATAAACATATCTCAAAAAAAAAAGATACACAGATGGCCAATAAGGACATGAAAAGATGCTCATCATCACTAGTCATCAGGGAAATACAAATCAAAATCACAATATGACAACGCTTCACACCTACTTAGAATGGATGAAATTAAAAAAGACCATAACTGGTTGACAAAGATGTGAAGAAACTGGAATCCTCACCCACTGCTGGTGGAAACGTGAAGCTGGCCAGGAAAAGACTGCTAATTCCTCAAAAAGATTTATACAGAATTACCACCTGACCTGGCATCTCCAGTCCTAAGTGTGTGCCCAAGAGAAGTGAAAACAGACATCTACCCAAACACTTGTACACGAATGTTCAGAGCAGCATTATTCACAATAACCAAAAAGTGGAAGCATCAACAGATGGGTAGATCAACCGAATGTGGTATATCCACATAATGGACTATTATTTGACCATGAAAAGGAATGACATGTGCTACAGTGTGGATAAACCTTGAAAACATTATGCTAAGTTAAATAAGCTAGTTACAAAACACCACATATTATAGGATTCCCTTCTCACGAAATGCCCAGAACAGGCAAACTGACAGGCAAAGAAAGGTAGGGCAGGGGTTGCCAGGGGCTGGGAGAGACACAGGAATGAAGAATGACTGCTTAATGGGTGTGGGGTTTCCTTCTGAAACGATGGAAATGTTCTAAAATTAGATTGTGATGACTGGCTGCACGATCGTATGAATATACTAGAAAAAGATGAATTGTGTATTTTATTTCCTTTCTTTTTTTTTATTTTAATGTTTATTTTTGAGAGAGAGAGAGAGAGACAGCACAAGCAGAGGAGAGGCAGAGAAAGAGGGAGACACAGAATCCGAAGCAGGCTCCAGACTCTGAGCTGTCAGCACAGAGCCCAACATGGGGCATGAACCCACGGACCACAAGATCATGACCTGAGCCGAAGTCGGATGTTTAACTGACTGAGCCACCCAGGCGCCCCGTGAATTGTATATTTTAAATGAGTGAAGTGTATGGTATATGAATTATATCTCAATCCGCTGTTTAAAAAACAAAAACAAAAAAACAAAACAAAACAAAACAAAATAAAAAACAGATAATACAGTGATATACGGTATATCACAGATGGTCCCGGACTTACGATGGTTCAACTTATGATTTTCCAACTTTATGGTGGTGTGAAAGCAATATGGATGCACCAGAAACCATAGGTCAAAAAAATGGGATTTTTTGACAGATAGCGAGCACCTGTGCGCCAAGCTGGGGAGGACCAGAGGGAGAAGGAGAGAGAGAATCCCGAGCAGGGTCCATGCCTGGCAGAGCCCAATGCGGGGCCTGATGTCACAACTGTGAAATAATGACCTGAGCTGAAATCCAAAGTAAGATGCTTTAACTGGCTGAGCCACCCAGGTGCCCCCAGAGGTCAACTTTTAAATTCTGACTTTTTCCTGGGCCAGCGGTGGCATGCAGGATCCTCTCTCCCGATGCTGGGCAGGAGAAGCCAGTCCCACCCCCCAGGCAACCACAGGCTCATGAAGGTAAACAACCAATACACTGACAACCATTCTGCACCCACACAGCCATTATGTATTTCCCTTTCTGTACAATATTCAACATATTACATGAGATATTCAACATTTTATTACAAAATAGGCTTTGTGTTACCTGATCTTGCCAACCGTAGGCTGAGGTGAAGAGTTCTGAACATGTTTAAGGTCAGCTGGTTAGTAGGTTAGATGTATTACATGTGTTTTCCACTTATCATACTTTCAACTTATGATGGGTTTATCAGGAGGTAACGCCCTCGTAAGCCGAGGAAGACGTGTAATTTGGTAATATTTCTGTAATGACATCTTCCCTTCCTAAATGTTAAGGGTTAACATTCCTAAATCTTAACAGGGTTAAGATATAAATAGGAGGAAGGCAAAGGAAAAACTTAACCTTGGGAGCCTTGGGAGCTGGGCACCAGAGTTCTCCCAGTATAAAATATTTCCATGGGCTAAATTTGGGTGAGGAGGAATTTATTTGTAGTTCATAGTGACATCAAATTACGGTGCATATCTTCTTTACAGCTCAGTCACCTGAAAACTTTTAAACTGTAAGATGCAAAACTGGCCGCTCCTTAGGAGCAAAACCACTCTGTTCCCAGGAGCACGAAGAAGAGATGGGCTCAAGAAGCAGAAATCACACACTTACGTTCCTCAAGACCGGAAGTGCCAACTGCTCGAAGGAAGTCAGATCCACCACGTACTGCCCAACTCGGCACTCGCGTTTTCCAGGTGGAGGCTCTGAGCTGAATAAAGAAACAGTGCATTTGTTGAAAAGACCCCTGTATTGATTTCTGGTTTGCAGCTATGGCCACTGAGCCTCTGGCCCTTCGACATATGCTAAATCACCCTGAGACATCACCTACACAAAACGCGGTAGTATGCAAAGCTAACCTGATGCCGTGCCGTCTCCTGAGAACAGGGTTTCCAACAAGTATGCCCACCACGCCACCGCCACCGGCCCTGGAAGTTACCTGGGGGTGCCGATCCCCAAGCTACAGGGAGGCAGCGCCCCAACTATCTTGGAAAAGTAGCACAAGAAACAGGATGACGAATTACAAAATGATAAAAATTTAGTACTCAGTGGAGTAAGTTTTAAGTGAAATATGCTATCTTTGTACTTTGTTTTTCATATCGTGGTTTCAAAGTCTGTTTTCTTTCTTTGAGAAATCCGCAAAGGCCCAAGATTCTTCAAGATAGGGATCAGAGATTATTTGGCTCGATCCTGTGCCCAGGGAGAATAAAACATCATAGAAATGAAATGTCAGTACCCAATTCTAGACAAAACTCCCCGCGTGCCGGATAAGGTGACAACGTCGAATCCTATTCTTCTCCCTGCCTGTCTGACTTCTTCTGTGTAAAATCCATCAATAGGCACACCAGAGGATTTTAAAACCTCACTGGCTTTCTGGATCAATGTTGTTTTCCCAACTCCTGAAAGAAAAACAAAAAAACAACAAAAAACCAATTAGGAACCACCCCCTTGCTGGAGGGAACAGCACGCAGGGCCTGAGAGCAATCACAGTGGGGAAGAGAAATGGGCTGCAAAGGAATTTTATGAATATTAATTCACTTTCATTTTGATTGTTCCAGGTGTTAAAACTTTTCAATTTCAAGCATACTAAAAATATGAATGGGATCTTAAAGTTTTATTTTGAAATTCTGAAACATTATTAATTTTGTCACACACACCATCCCAGAACCAACTGAGCGGCTTACCGGTGACAGCCGAGTGCCATCCGCACCCTCTGAGACAAGCTTCTGGAACTAAGTTTACTCTCTTCCTTGGGTGGCCACGCTCTCACCAGGACGCAAAACTGGTCATGCTTGGGTCGAAGGCTGGACCCTTTAAACTAGGATTTCAACCTTCCCAACACTCTGGACCTACGCTTACCCACGAAAATCTCGTCACTCCTCCACGGACTTAACATTGCTGTGTCTCCCAGAAAAGCGTCCCTTCAATACCACTAACACCACCAGAAATGGCAATCTTTAAACTTTCTCACAAGAGCGATCCGATCGGGTCGGCAGCCCCTTCTGTGACCTCCTCCGCTGTTCTCACGGTTCCTCTGGCTTGCCCCCCAACGCCTTCCCCACTTACAACCTATCACCTCCACCCCCATCCACCTGGCCTGTTAACTACTCGGGTGCGTTTACAGGTACCAACAGGGAATCACCGACACCGTGGAGCCAGGCACTATTAGTAAGGACCATATAATTTAACAGGGGCCTTTGTGTGTATCCATGACTTGCTCCATAGACATCTAAGTCAATGGCATCACGGTTATCAAAAATGGGAAAAATGGGAATCCTCCGGCAAGCCTGCAATAGACTATTTTGAGATACCACAGGGTTGTAAAGTCGTATTATTTCTATGGCTGCCTCCTCAGAGTCATCAGGGTTCCCCAAGAAACCTTTTAAGCTTGTATGAGATAAACCATGAACTGTTACTTAATAAACCTCTCCTCCTAATTCACACTAACAAACGGTGGCGGCTGGCCTTCTGGCCCGTGAACACCAACCCAAGGGGATCCCAGCCACGTGCTCACTGGGGCTGGAAGAGAACCGTGTAGGGTTTTCATCCCAGCTCTGTGTCCCAGTACCTGCTGTTTAGCAAAGTCCCGGCAGAGCCTGTTTAATACGGGCCAGTGGCATTGGTGGATATGTAAGCTGGTACTTTTCTGAAGGGCGACTTCAACGTGCCTTCCGCAGCACACAGCAATTCTGTGTCTAGGAATTCACCTTCAGCAAGAGTCTGACGACAGTACAAAGATACGTGGAATAGGGGTTTTACGTCAGTTTTCATGATAATAGCAAAATATAGAGAGCAACCTATATGGTGACCGGTCAGGGAGTGGTGAATTACGGTATCATGTATATAACGACATATAAATATGCAGGAATGCCATACGGGCCTTACAGAGAATACTGTTCACCTATCTTTATTAGCACAGAAAACAGACCGCAATATGGCAGTGATAAACAGAGAAAAAGCAGGTTAAGGCACAGCAGGCATATATATATAGCATTATCCTATTATGCTTTTTTTTTTTTTTTTAAAAAGTGAATTGTATGTATCTACAGGAAATGTTGAGACAGAAATGGAAAAGTTTACAGCACTTATTTCTGTGTGTTGTAATTCCATGTGATTGTCACTTTCTTCTCTAAAACTTTGATTTTTTTTTTTTTTTTTTTCTGGTCTAATAGTAAGTGGGTATCACTCTTAACGTAAGAAAAAAAAATACTGCATTTTGAAGAAGATAACGTGGGGCAGCTGTGATAAAAGGGGACGCTTTGTGTCCTGCATGTTGGGCAGAACACCGGTGCTGGCTCAAGCCCCTTCCTGATCAGCTCTAAAAAATCATCTTTCAGTTAATTTTTCATCTCCATCAATTAAGCTGCTACCCTAGAGCTGTCTACACGAAGAGGTAACCTATGCTGAAGGAGACCCCAAAATGACGGCTCCATATCATACACAGGCAAGAAGGGCAGGTCAGAAAGCTCCAGAAACCTTTTGGTTCTACTTCCCTCATGAAGCTGACCCTGAGATAAAAGATTCAAGGGCGGGAGGTTTAATTTGCAAAGTGACCCCCAAGACTCCAAGGGAAGTAACTGCGTTATCACGCAAGTTACCTCCGTGGATAGCTAATCCCACTGGGGAACTCTGGGACACAGTTTTGGGCACGTGACTCAAGTTTTCCTGCCTGAGGGCTGAGGAAGTAGAGAGTTTATCCACCGACTCCCGTCTCTCATGGGTTGGAGGCTGCTCCCGGGGGACAGGAATTCCCTGGCCCGTCAGGCCTGCTCTGCACACAGGTACAGAATCTAGAGAAATCAGAGAATCAGAGAATCAGAGAATCAGAGAAAGCCCTCTAAGATGGGTCACAGGTTGGACAGCTGGGAAAAACATTAAGTGTCAAGGAGACGCAAGCAGAGCACTGAGCATATACAACAAAAAGTGACCTCTTTGAAAAGACACATTACCTGATGATCTGAATATGTAGACTAGATTTAGATAGCAGGCAGAGTTTGAGACTAAGTTGATGAGAGAAAGAAACTATGACAAAAAACAGACAGTAACTCCAAAGCAGGGGGTGGGGGGGGGGGGAGGACTTGTATGTAAAAGGAAAAGAAAATTATAGATTACTAACTACATGGCTCTTCTGTGATTACTTTTTACCTGTACTGGGCTAATCAAAATTACACTATAACTGCATTAGGAAGATGGAGAGAAAG
Organism: Panthera leo; assembly: GCF_018350215.1. NCBI lineage: Eukaryota > Metazoa > Chordata > Mammalia > Carnivora > Felidae > Panthera > Panthera leo. The sequence goes on from NC_056689.1 coordinate 15,422,932, forward strand.
AGAAGGTGAGTGGTTTTTAGGACGGGCTTAGGCAAGCTATCTTGTAGAATCATTTGTCTTTCAACTGTGTGTACATGGAACTTTTATTAAAAAAAAGGGGGACAGGAAGAAGAACCAGCATTGATCTGGCCCACCTCTCTGTCCCCAGCCACCTCCAGGAGCCAGGCAGATCCTATCACAACAACAACAGATCACTTCTGTTATGAAACACATAGATGTCTTGAGGCCAGCCTGCTGAGAGAACAGCATTCCCAGGTTCAAATAAAGGACTGACGACTCAATTTTCAGAAGACGGTCTTTTGCAGTATTAGGGAGTACTCTGGATGTTCGAAATCTCTCAAACCGGTCTCCTCACAGCGCCTCCACTGCCTGGTAAAAAGAACATTCTGGAGTCCACAATACTAAGTATGCCCTTTGCTACTTGGGCAACACATAACCACTCAAATAAAGCGAAAGAGGGTTCTAGGCCCAGAATGACAATCTTTGATACCTGAGCTCTCAGTTCACTTAAACACTAGGCACACCTTGCAAAGGAGCTGACGAAATAAATCACTTTCTCTGCTCCAATCAACCCATCTTTCTGCCTTGGCCCATCTGATGCTGCCACCACCTTCCTGAGTCACGCCGGATGCACGCGTGGGGCCTTGGGTTTAAAAAGCGTCTCCTCCAGCTTCACGTGAACGCACACTCTCCCATCGGGATCCCGTAGGGTTGAGGGATGTGCCCAAAGCCACAGACACAGGATCTGGGAGGGGCTTCCTGGAGGCACCGAGGCTTCTCGTCCCCCGGCCTCACCCTTGCAGGCAACTGGGGAGTGGGAAGTCTCATCTTCAGTTTCACTACCGTTCAGGTGAAAACCCCGCGCTTCCTCTCATTACGAATGGTAGGCCAGAGCCACCGTAGCGGCGGCACGTGTGACCATCCACAGAAACCGGGCACCTTCCCGTCAATCACGGCCGCGGCGGGCATCCTGCAATACCGTGTGCGCGCATCACTGAGCTCAAAACTGCGCCCTGACGCTTGCTGCCGTGGGATCCCCCCCCCCCGCCCCCCTTTAATGCCTTCGTAAAGAAGCCCACATACTACCAAACCACAGCTCGTTTTCTTACCAGCCTTGGCCTCATTTCTAGCCCTGTCTTTTGTACTTAAAATCACGTTCTCTGGGAAGGGGTCACGGAGCCCGTAACATTCACTGGGGACTTTAGGGACCAGCTGCCAGAACCCTGGAGCCTGCCGCCCCTTCCCAAGTACACGGGGACGCCCCCCACCTCCCGCCTACCCCGGCTGCCCCCCCCGCCCAAAAGCGGAGACCCGGGCGGGGTTACCTGGGGGCCCCGTGAGGAACACGTGCCGGGCCATTCCGGTGGGCCCGGGTGGGGGTCGCGGCCCGGTCGGGGTCGGGGTCGCGGTCCAGGTTCCGCCCCCGGCGTGCGCCGGGCCCCGCCTCCGCCGACCGGAAGCACCGCCCCCGCGGTCGCGCAGGCGCCTCAGCGCCGCCCCCCCCCCCCCCATGCCTCAGCCTTCGGTCTTGCTCGCGCATGCGCCTTGGGCTCTTGATCTCCGTACGCAGTGGAGAAGTCCGCGTTCGGGAGTGGGGTGGTCAAGAGTTTTTCGGCCCCTTGTCCTTGATCGTAGATTTCCGGCTCACGGGGCGGGGGGGGGGGGGGGGGGGGTCTCCAAGGGAGACGTGCGTGAGAACGCCTATTAATAAACTGGTGCTGTGCTAGGTGAGCGCCGTGGTCCAAGTCCTGCCGCTGATGTCCGGACCTGCAAGCTGAAATTACCCCAACCCTCCTGGAAGTTTGGTCTCGGAAACCTCCCGCAGAGGGAGGAGGCTTTGCTACCGATTCGAACTCTTTGCCCAGCGTCGTCTATCATAGCTGCGAGTAGAATTACCTGATAAAACGTGCTTGATGCCTGGGCTCCGCTTCCAGAAAATTCGGAGTGTTTGGTCTTGGGTGTGTCCTGAGGATCTGGATCTTTTTTTTTTGTTTTTTTTTGAACTCCCCAGCAATTTCCAACGTTCCCTGGGGTTGAGAACCACTTGTTTATAGACAGACCTCCCAGCCCCCATCATTGCATATGAAGACCAGAAATTGGTCTTTCTTACCTCCATACCGTAAGTGGAAACCAACGCAAGACCCCGCCGGAGGATCTCATTGCGCAAAGAATTAAGTGGCTTTCCCCCCACTCACTTGACCACTTGAAGTGTTTCAGCCAGCGAAATGAAGTGGCAATGGCCTTGGGCCAAATTTACCTGTAAACTCTTTCAGCCTGACATGTGTACGGTCTGACTTGTGATCAATCATTCTCCATCCTGGCTGAGAAAGCAATTTCACTGAGTGCTCAACTTAATTGGTCTGTGCCCACACAGGACCTCCAGGGCTCCCCTTAGCCTGCTATATACATCAGTCAGATGGCCTCAGTTTTTTAGCTATTTAAAAAGTAATCATCTAAAAAATGAGATTTGCACAGTGTAGCTGCTACCATCATTTTGGCAACATTTACAAAGCCGCATCGCTGGTAATGTAGGGCTTTCCACCTACATTTATCTTTAACCTCATGCAAATTGGAATCAAGACCAGCTGATGCAGCCAAGGAAACCCATGGTAGTAGTTTCCAAAAGAAAGGAAACATGTACACAGTCATAAATACACTCTTGTTTTTTTACCAAAAGTATTTCATGCTACCAAAACACTTGTAAACATTAATTGCTAATTAATATAAAAATTCCCATCACTGAGAAACAGTTTATAATTTGCAAGGATCCCCAGGAGTTGGATTATTTTCTTTTGACGGTATACGTGGCATTCTGGTAGCTATTCGCGGGCATCAGTTTAGGTAGCTCAAGGAACATACAGACTCCAGATGTAGGGAACTGCTGTCTCAGAGAACAAAAAGAAAATTCTTCTGTAGTTGGATGTGGGCTTTTTTTACATTAAAAGCCATTTATTTGGGTGGCAATTACATGGTGTCTTAACCTCATGAGAATTCATTGATCTGAGTCTTTGGTAAAGTTTCCTCTATGTGTTATATATCAATAACAGATGAAATACCTTATATTAGAATAATTAGGAACACATTTTAGAATAAATATGTTATTCAAGTATTGTGCTGAGATTAACTTTTGCTTACGATTGAACCATGGTATAATTGTATATGTTTAAATTTTCTATGATTTCAAAATCCTAAAAGTCCTTAACACAGGTTTTTTGGTTGGTTTTTATACCTCTGCTTTGCCAGGACTGTCTTAGTTTCAAAACTGTCCTTGGAACCCCTTCTGTTCTGGAAAACCAGGATGGCTGGTCATTCTACAGTTAAAGGACAGAGGAGCATTTTAAAGCAAAACAAAGAGCTTTGTCAGAGTAAGTGCTGTAGGTTGAATCCTTGTGTCTTCCCCACATCCAAATGTTGAAAACTAACGCCCAAAGTGATGGCCTCAGTGGAGCACCTAGGTGGTTGTTAAATGAGCATCCAACTCTTGATTTCAGCTCAGGTCATGATGCCCAGGGTTGTGGGATTGAGCCCCGCGTAGGGCTCTATGCCTTAAAAGTCTCTCTCTTTCTCCCTCGGCCCCTCTCTCCAGCTCATGCTTTCTCTCTCTCCAATTAAAAAACAACAACAAAGTGATGGTGTTAGGAGGTGGGGCCTTTGGGAAGTGATGAGGCCACGAAGGTGGGGCCCTCATGGATGGGACCAGTGCCCTCATCAGAGGCCCCAGAGAGATCCTTAGCCCCTGCCACCGTGTGAGGATAGGAAAGTCTACAACCCAGAAAAGCACCCCCCCCCCCCATCCGTGGCACTCAGATCTGACTTCCAGCCTCCAGAGCTGTGAGAAATAAATTTGTTATTTTGAAGTCATCCAGTCTGTGTTTTGTGATAGCAGCCAGCACAGACTAAAGCACTACACGAGTTGCTTTCTCCTTTAATGGTTCGGTTGTTCTGAATATAGGATCTTCTTCCTGAAGAAATGGTCTTGTCAGTAAATAACTAGAAAGCCTATGTAACGGTTTGTATGTGAAGCCTGATCTGTTGGTACTGGGGGCCTAGTCACTATGTGGAAGCCGGGACGACTCTACACCCTCAGCACGTCTAGATGCTCCCCCCACATCACATACACACACACACACACACACACACACACACACACACACTCTCTCCCTTCATCTCTCTTGCGTGCACAGCACCCCCCCCCCCCCCCCCCATTGTCGAGTGGTATGGCCCTGGCCTGGACACAGAACAAAGTCCCAAGTACAGGAAAACTGAGACCAGAACAGAGATTATGGCCATGGGGGATGTGAAAAAAGGGAAGTAAGAAAAACAAAAGTGATAACAGTGTTTTGCCTCCCAGCATTTGTTTCCCCACGTGGAAACAGCCCCCAAACTATCCTTTTCCGTCCTCCTGTGATTAAAAAGAGTGGATGTCCTCCCCAACCCGGGTTCCTGGGGAGCACGTGACCCAGGCCTGGCCAATGACAGCGGGCCATCTTCCTGGCTCAGTGATTGGTTCCAGGAAGCGCATGGGCCGCAGCGCCTGAACCGGAGACCTTAGGTGACTTCTTCCTCTTCCTTTTAAGCGCCTCTTTCCTTGCTCCTCGGGATTGAGGACAGCCATCAGCCAGTGTGACTGAGGCAGAGGGACAAGGGGAGGGGTGAGAACCCCTCCTTCTCTCCCCAGTCGCTTCCTATGCAACAACACAGGCTCAAATGTCACTGCTCTAGGAATGCTTTTCTGATTGTCCTGGCCCCTCCCCACGGCGCCCTCAGCACCCCACAATGTGACACCACAAAGATCTGTTCATATCCACCTTTTCTCCTGCCACCCAGCTATGAATTCCTCCAAAGGCAAGACCCTAATGGATCTTTTCTCATTCACCTCTTTGTTCACCGAATGTACCCACAGCACATTTATCCACCCGCTGTGTGCCAGGGACCGTTCTAGGGGCTGGGGGACACGGCGGTGAAGAAAACAGTCTGCCCTTGTATAGGTCATGGTGCAGTGGGGAGAGACACACAAATTCACAAGATACACAAGAAAACGTAGAGATACAATGCCACATGTTGGTAAGCCCATGGAAGAAAAACAAAAAGACGGGGAATGCGAAGGGTGTGCAATTTTATGGAGGGTGATCGAGGGAGATGTCCCTGAGAAGATACCACCTGAGCAGAGCTCTCTGAAGGAAGTGAGCCTTGTGGAAGTCTGGGAGATGGCAGTGTAGAAAGACAGATCAGTGTGTACAAAGGTCCTGAGGCAGGAGTGCTTGGCTGAAGGAGGAACATCAGCAAGCCTGTGTGGCTGGAGAAGATGGCCACTGTAACAATCCAGATGAAAGATGATCCTGTGTTGGTAAACGCCACACAGCACAGCACCAGCCTGTCGGGGGGGAAGTGGAGTGATGGCAGACCGGCAGGAGAGTCGCACAGGCTTTCCCAGTCTTCAACAGTCATGCTCGGGTCTTTGCAGCCACAGGACTTCGCTCCACCAACAGACTGGGCAGGGTACTCACCCACGAGGATTCCCCTTCTAATGCAGACAATGGAGGTTGGTTCGTGTGACGTACTAAGTACTGGGACAGCAAATCCCCACTAGACATTCCCGGTCACAGCCCTGCGGTTCCCCATCAGGGTCACACACACTGTCCCTTCCACCTCTCTTTGCCAAGGTCACCTGAAGTTACAGCGGGTGGCTGGGAAAATTGGGTCTGAGGAGCCTCTAAGTGAAGCAGCTGTCCTACCTGTTGTGGACAGAATTGTCAAATGACTCCCCAGATTCCCTGCCCCCCAAACCGCATGCACCGTGCAGACGCGTTACGTTAAATCGCCTTCAAATGACCCTATGCCAGCGAGGAAATGGGGCCTCGCTCCTACAACCTCAAAAACCTGGACTCTGCTGACAGCAAGGATGAGCTCTGGAATTTCCCCGGAGTCCCCAGATGAGAACTCAGCCCGGCTGAGCAGAAAACCCAGTTATGTTTGTGGCTGGCCTTTTGACCTCCAGAACTGTCAGCTTATAAAGGGGTGGGATTGTAAGTTGTTAAGTTTGTGGTAATTTGTGACAACAGCGATGGAAACCGATAGACCGGTCACACATTTGCACGGGCGCACGTAACCCGCATCCCCATCCCAGAACTTTCCAGGTCAGCTTCAGTCCCGGGCTCTGGTACTCTGCTACTTATATTTGGAGCGATACTGGGGACACAGACTGTACCTTTTGACTGGATAATTGTTAAAGGATCTGTGAACATATTTTAAAACTACCTTAAAATAGACCTCTCGCGAGCTAAGCACTTGACATATATTAACCCCCTGAATTTTTATACTCCCTGTGAGGCAGAGAGTCTCACCCCCACCCCCACCCTCACTTTATAGATACATCAAGCCTCAGAGGAACTGAGTAACCTGCCCAACCAAAGTCAGAAAACTGTTCGGTACGAAGAGTGAGACCAGGACCAGATTTGGTACGTTGATTCCTTTCCCATCATCCCCTCTCAACACCATGCTAGGTCTGAAAGCTAGTGAATGGGACTGGATATATGAAGTGTTAACTTGTGACAAACAAGTAATGGGGGGCATTTTCAGGCAGATTCTGTTCTTACTCCCCCCCCCAGAAACAACCCCCACTGGCTAGTGAAACAAAGATCCTGGATTCTTGATTTTGGTCACCCCAGTGTGAGATGGGGCATATGTTCATAGAGATGAGGATAGACAGAACTTCTTTTTTTTTTAATTAAAAAAATTTTTTTAATGTTTATTAGTTTTGAGAAAGACAGAGAGCAATCAGGGGGAGGGGCAGAGAGAAAGAGAGAGGGATACGCAGAATTAGAAGCAGGCTCCAGGCTCTGAGCTGTCAGCACAGAGCCCGACGTGGGGCTCGAACTCACGAACCATGAGATCATGACCTGAACCGAAGTCGAATGCTTAACGGACTGAGCCACCCAGGCACCCCAGACAGAACTTGTTCTACCTGAAGACCCCTACCTCTTAGTCCTTGTTTCATGATGACGCAGCAAACTGAGTCAATCAAGAGCAGAGTAGGGAGTTATCAGAAGAAACTCAATACCTGACCCTGTTCACTGCTCCACAGACCCTCACATTTGAAGAGCTGAGAATAGTTAGCTTCTAGGCTTCCCAGCATGATACTAAGAATGCCTTCATACCACTTTGGTGCAGGAGACTAGAAATGATGGCATTGCTGCATGGGAGGACTAGCCCAACCTTGAGTTTCCTGGGGTTCCTTCTTGGTACGGAAGAAATGCAAAATGTTTGCACACACCCAGAAGAATCATATGCTCTCTGTCACAGGGCCTTTGCATATGCTACTTCTTCTGTTTCAAAGGCTCTTTCTCTTACCATCTTCCCCTAACTACCATTTATTTATCATTCCTGATCCCTCAGAACATGCCACGTGTCCCTGATACAACTCCTTTAGCCTCCTGAACTTCTAGTTCATTTTTCTTACCCTAGTCATTACTGAATAATTAGTGATTTAAATTTATTGAATGACTTTAGAATGAAAGCTTATGAGAGAGGGAACTGAACCAGGCTTACTCACCACTCTATTCCCACTATCTAGGTGTTCAGTTAATCTTCCTAAATAAATGAATCTCTAACTCAATCGTTTATTTTCCAGCAGAACACTTTTGAAAGTCCTCCTTTATGTTACAGATACTTGGGAAGGAAATACAAATGAATAGCAGCAGCCCTCTGCTCACAAATGAAGACATACAATGTCAATGTCGTCAATTGTATTTATCACTTCTGCTTAGAGAGTGCTCAGCAGGTGTTCTAGGGTAACAAAAGATGTAGATGATAGGGTCTTTGCCCTAAAAATACAAATAATCTACTCGGGAAACCACACCAACACGTACAACACAATTAGATAGTGACAAGTACGAAACCAGCACAAAACTCAACACTCTGGACACTCAACACTCTGGACACTATTCGTGTGGCTACAGACAAACAAACGAACTAACAAGCAAAACTAGAAAAGCACAAGTGTTGGCGAGGATGTGGAGAAACGGGAACCACTCTACACTGTTGGTGGGAATGTAAAATGGTTCGGCCACTGTGGAAAACAGTACGGTAGTTCCTCCAAAACTAGGATTATCACATAATCCAGTGATTCCATTTCTGGGTATATATCTAAGAGAATTGAAAGCAGAGACTTAAAGAGGTATTTACACAGCTATGTTCACAGCAGCATCGTTCAAAATAGCCAAAACGTGGGAGCAAGTCAAGTGTCCACTAATGAACGAATGGATAAACAAAGTGGTCTACCATACAATGGAATGTCACTCAGCCTTAAAAAGGAAGGAAGTCCAGGGGCGCCTGGGTGGCGCAGTCGGTTAAGCGTCTGACTTCAGCCAGGTCACGATCTCGCGGTCCGTGAGTTCGAGCCCCGCGTCAGGCTCTGGGCTGATGGCTCGGAGCCTGGAGCCTGTTTCCGATTCTGTGTCTCCCTCTCTCTCTGCCCCTCCCCCGTTCATGCTCTGTCTCTCTCTGTCCCAAAAATAAATAAAAAACGTTGAAAAAAAAAATTAAAAAAAAAAAAAAAGGAAGGAAGTCCTGACATGTGCTATAATGTGGAGCAACCTTGAGGACATCGTGCTACATGAAGGAAGGCAGGCATGAAAAGACAAACATAATCGTCCCTGGACAACACAGTGGTTAGTGGTGCCAACCCCATGAGCTGGTGAGTATCCATGTATGACTTTTGACTCCCCCAAAACTTAACTACTAATAGCTTCCTAGGGACCAGCAGCCTTATCGATAGCATAAAGTCTATTAACACCTACCTCATATGTTGTCTGTATTACCTACCGTATTCTTACAATAAAGTAAGCTGGAGGAAAGAAAACGTTATTAAGAAAATCATAAGGAAGGGAAATCCATTTGTAATACTGTACCATAAGTGAGCCCACACAATTCAAACCTGGGTTGTTCAACCATCGGCTGTATTGTATGATTCTACTTATATGAGGTCCCCAGAAGAGTCAAATTCATCAAGACAGAAAGTAGAATTGTGTCTTCCAGGGGTTGGAGGAGGGGGAAATGGAAGATACTGTTCGATGGAGACAGATTTTGAGTTTTGCAAGATGGAAAGGGTTCTGCGCATGGATGGTGGTGATGGCTGAAAAGACACGGTGAATGTAATTAGTGTCATGGAACCGTAACACTTAAAAATGGTTAAGGGGATGCCTGGGTGGCTCAGTCAGTTGAGTGTCTGACTCTTGGCTTCGGCTCAGGTTATGATCTCATGGTTGGTGTGTTCGAACCCCACATCCGGCCCTTCACTGACACCAAAGAGCCTGTTTGGGATTCCCTCTCCCTCTCTCTCTCTGCCCCTCTCCTCCCTCTCTCTCTCTCTCTCTCTCTCTCTCTCTCACACACACACACACACACACACACACAAATAAACAAACCTTAAAGAAAGAACAGAAAAAAGAAAACAAGGGTTAAGATTTTACTGAATTAAAACTTAAAAAATCATTATATGGAAAATCAGCAGAAGAAAAGAGATCCGTAAAGCCTGGAGTGTTCAGAGAGGGGCCTCTGAGCTGGGCTGCAGAGGACGCATCCCTGATGGGGTAAGGACGGGAAGGCGAGGCAAGCCAGGAGGGAGATCTTCACTGTTGCCAATAACTCCGAGGTCCAAAGTCGGATCTTATACCCGGGAAGGGCTTTCACTGTAGCTGGAATCCTGGCAAACTGGTACCTGAACTGAAAGGCTGGTGCAGATCCTTGAGAGGGATCGCTCTGGGCCTCCTGATATGGCCCCACAGGCCTGGGAAGGATAAAGACACCCGGGTCGCCTCTTTGTCGCTAGCAAAGGGTCCCAGCTGGAGACTTCCGGCACGCAGAGCTGATAGACCCGGGCTTCTGCTCCTTTCTTAAGGCGCCCTCAAGTCAGAGTGGCTGACCGAGGGCTTTGGAGGACCACCCTCCCAATCAGGCCGACTGTAATGTGGGAGGGGGAGGGGGCAAAGAACAGGACTACATGGGGTGGCGGTCCTTGAGCCCGTAGGTAGCAGGAGAGCTGGGCGGCGCGGTGCCGTGTCACTTTCAGGCAGTCGCGCCCCACCCCGCTCACATGCGGCCCCCACCCCACCCCAGATGAGCAGCCTCCCCGCCCTCCCGCAGACCTGAAGCTTGGTGGTGGGGACCCTTACCCGCAGGGCGGGACACCCCAGACCCGCACGAGCAAAAAACGCGGCCTCCCAGCCCGGCTTGCCGCTCTGCCCCAGGCGCACCAGTGACACCCCCACCCCCCACCCCCCACCCCCCGGGTGTGACCGCTTTTCGTAGAAATAAACACTCAGAACCGTGAAAGGAACCCCAAACTGGGAATGCAAGTCGCTGAGCTGAGACCAGATTGTTAATCTTACCCTCGGCAAGCCGTTCAGCTTCCCTGGGCCTCCGTGTCCATCACTGAAAAATAAAAATAAAATTCCTGCCCGGCAGGACGCTCACGTGTGCTCTTAAGAATGAAGTGAAATTATTTATGGAGAAGCTCTGAGAAAGCGTCAAGTCGATCAGAGTCCCTCCGTGCCTTGAAGGAGAACGGGCCACATGTGTAACTGGCACCTTCTCTTAGGATTTGTATTTCCAACCCCCCTCCCCCCCTCAAGCAGTTCTTAGATTTGTTTTGTATACCCCAGGGTTGCCTGGTTGTTGTTTTTTTTCCTTAAATTCTCATTATGTACAATTTCAAACATGTAAAAATATAGACAGAATAGAATCAAAGGCCCCGTGGACCCAAAGCCAGCTTTAGCAATTATCAACACATGGCTGATATTATTTCCTCTGCCATCTACCCACCCTCTTCCTGTCTCCTCTTCAACCCACTCCAGATTTTTCCAAGCCAACTATCAGACATCATATGATTTCATTAATAAATGTGTGCATATGCCTTTCTAAAATATTAGGATACTTGGGAAGACATAACCACAATACCATTACCACATCTAAAATATTATTTCTGGGTATCATCAAATATCAGGTTGGTGTTCACATTGCCCTCATGAGCTCATTAACTTATTTCTGGTTTGTCTCGGATCTCCGGATATCTGTTAAGGTTCATACGTTGTAATTAGTGGAAACATCTTGTATGCCTTTCACAGAAAGGACCCCTTCCACCCATCACTCCTTCTGTTTTTGTTGAAGACACTGCTGGTTCGTCCTATACCTTTTTCCAGTCTGGGTTTTGCAGACGTGTGATGGCACTGTTGAGCCCGCTCTTCTGTGCCCTGTGTTCCTTCTAGATTAGTGTTCCGTCAAGAGAACCCAGCCTACCCCTGGGACGCCACTGACTCTCCTTGTGTCCCGATGGAAGTCAGGTTTGCGGAGTTTAATCTTCCTCATATAGCAACTCCTCTTCCTCCTCCTCATCAGATGTGAGGTTTATTAAGCTCACCTCCTATGTGCCAGGCACTGTGCTGAGCTCTTATGGGCACTATCGCATTCCGTTTTCCCAAGTTCGACATTCATTTTAGCCATTTTATGCCTCCAGATATGCTGCAGCCTCCGGGACCAGACCAGGCCAGCACTCCTGAGCTGTCCCTGGGCCCTCCTTGAATTCCCCCCGCCCCGCCCCATAAATCCATGGAGCCAAGGAAGAAGCTGGCCTTGCAGACCGCAGCAAAGATACCAGAAACCCGCTTCTCATAATGAGCCTCCAAATCACAGGCACCCAGAGCCAACCCTGCCTCGGGGCATATGAGATTATAAAGTCTTCTTGTCATTTAAATCATTTGGAATCAGAAAAATTTTAACTGATGGGATAGAAAGATACTATCAACTAATGTGAAGCAAAACAACAGCATAGGATATTACAAGGATAATGCAATCACAACCGTATAGAAATAAAGTTAAATTCAAGATGGCTAGGTGAACAAATGGTGGGGAAGAAGAAATCCAAAATGTTAACCGCGATGCGGGTGAGCAGTGGGAAAACAAGTTCATTTTCATCATTATCTTTCTCCATATTTAGTGCTTTCCAAAATCGTGAATAACGTTCTTGAAAATGTACACATATACACCCCACCCCCATACCAGCACATACAATGTTGTGGGATTTGGGCACAGCCAGGAATTAAGACCCCAATTCCCCACAAGCGCCCTGAGGTTCAGAAAGGACATCATCTGGCTTGTTCTAAGGCGTAACTTGAGAATTCGATTTTATTTCACTGTTTGTAGGTGCCTTGCTGAAATCCAAATGTATCGTGCCGTGTTTAGATCCGTTACGCGCTGCGGTTCGCTCGCTGCTCCGAAAATGGCTCATACGGAACTGTTTGGCACAGCTATAACCCTCTGCAGGGACTCGGTGAAGTGACCCGGGAAAGCAGCTGTAAGTTTACAGGTGACACCCGACAGGCAGGAGGAGCAAGCCGCGGGCAGCTGCCGCTTGGAAGAATCGCTCCACTCTGGGCTAGACTCTGGGGGTGCTGTGCGCCCATGGCCTGCGCCGCCCCTGCACGGCCAGGAGCTCCTTAGAAAGGACTTGGTCATAGATTCTGCAAATACTGAGGACCTGAAGCCACTAGTACCTCTGCCCTGTAAGTTCTGGGGGAGCACCAAAATTAGGTGACTTATCCCAGCAACACTGCAATGGAACCCAGAATTTCAAATTAGGAAGTCATGTTTTCTGTAGTCCCTATGGAAATTCAGGGGACAAGGGCCCCCTCAATTTTAGCCCACCCAGGGGGCTCAGAGTCGGGGGAAGGGGCTAGAGAAAAGAGGTCGCCTGCGTCTGGGGATGCAGTGTTGGGTGATGAGAAATGCATGGCCCCTGGGTTTGCAGTGTGCCTGGGGTTGCTAGAAAATACAGGTAGACAGCGTGTATGTTTTTTAGCCATTTAATATTCAAGAAGTTCTTCAGCCAAAAACATTCTTGTTCCTCTGAAATTCAGATGAAGGAAGCATCCTATATTTTTCTTGGCTAAATCTGGAAATTCTAAGGGTGTTGTGTCACTAATTGTGCGCTGGCAAGTGTCCCCTCCCTACCCCTCTCCTTGGTAACATGACCAACTTGGACCAGAAAGCCCCTATGGGGTCCCTGGCTCTCAAATTCTGTTTCCAAGATACAAAAGGGAGAAGGAAAAGTGAAACCTGAGGCTTAGAATATCTATGAAGGCAAAAAAAGAAAAAAGAAAAAGAAAAAAAATGACAGATGGTAAGTGGCAGGAAATTTACCCAATATCTCCACAGTACCAAACTGATCCAGTTTACTGGATTTTTCTCTTTTCATTTAGCAATTTGAGTGTTTGTAGACTTAACAAGGCCAAAAGGCAAGGTTAGTATCAAAATATTAAAGGGGGCTCGCATCAAATATTTATGAACGAATCATTCACTTTATTGTTATCAATTGTGATGAAAAAGTGGAAATAATTGAAATGTCCTAAAATAAAGGGATGTTTACATAAATTATGACAGAGTCATACTATAGAATATTATATTTTATGTAGCCAGGAAAAATTTCTGCTTATGAAGAATTTTAATTAGCATAGGAAAATATGTTAAATGTTTAAAACAAAGGAATCAATACTATATAAAGTCTAAAGTATAGATGTATATTTTATGTATGCACAGAAATAAGCCTAAAGGTGAATGATTTAGACCTTGGTATTGGTTACCTCTGAATAGTTGGATTTCCAATGATTTGTATTCTTCTCACTTATAGTTTTCTGTATCTTCTGTTTTCTACAAAATCATGTATCACTTTTTCTTGGTGTCCCTGGGTGGGCTCAAATGTATCACTTTTTTTTTTAAGTTTATTTATTTTAAGAGAGGAGGGGAAGGGGCAGATTGAGGAGAGAGAGAGAGAGAGAGAGAGAGAGAGAGAGAGAGAGAATGAATCCCAAGCAGGCTCTGCACTGTCAGCACAAAGCCAGAAGCCGGGCTCAAACCCATGAACTGTGAGATCATGAACTGAGCCAAAACCAAGAGTCGGACGCTTAACCAATGAGCCCACCCCAGACGCCCCTCACTTTTATAATCAGAGAATATTCACGTTCTGTAAGTGGAGAACTCTTTGACAAGAAATGGACATTGGTCCATCTACATAGGTGTCAGTGTATAAACCGCTTGTTGATATATATATACATAGATGTGTGTGTGTGTGTATATATATATACATACACACATATATATGTGTATATATGTATGTGTGTGTGTATATATATATGTGTGTATGTTTATATATATATGTGTGTGTGTATATATACACACACACACACACACACATCTATGTATATATGTGTATATATATATATTAATGTTTATTTTTGAGAGAAAGAGAGAGAGAGAGAGAGAGAGAGAGAAAGACAGGGCGCGAGCAGGGGAGGGGCAGAGAGAGAGGGAGACACAGGATCTGAAGCAGGCTCCAGGCTCTGAGCTGTCAGCACTGAGCCCGAAGTGTGGCTCACACTCATAAACCACAAAATCATGGCCTGAGCTGAGGTCAGATGCTTAACCAACTGAGCCACCCAGGTGTCCCTAAGTATCAGTGTGTAAACAGTTGGTTAATATATTTTTATTTAAAAAAAATCTTTTTTTGCTTTGATTCCTTTTTTTTTTTACCTTTCTTCCTTTCTGAGATTTCAATCACATGCATATTTATAATAGCTGGGTTTTTTAATTTAATTTATTTTTTAATTTACATCTAAGTTAGTTAGCATATAGTACAACAGTGATTTCAGGAGTAGATTCCTTAATGCCTCTTACCCATTTAGCCCATCCCCCCTCCCACAACCCCCTCCAGTAACCCTCTGTTTGTTATCCATGTTTAAGCGTTTCTTATGTTTTGTCCCCCTCCCTGTTTTTATATTATTTTTGTTTCCCTTCCCTTATGTTCGTCTGTTTTGTATCTTAAAGTTCTCATATGAGTGAAGTCGTATGATTTTTGTCTTTCTCTGACTGACTAATTTCTGTTAGCATAATACCCTCTAGTTCCATCCATGTAGTGGCAAATGGCAAGATTTCATTCTTTTTGATTGATTGCTGAGTAATACTCCATATATATATATATATATATATATATATATATATATATATTACATCTTCTTTACCCATTCATCCATCGATGGACATTTGGGCTCTTTCCATACTTTGGCTATTGTCGATAGTGCTGCTATAAACATTGGGGTGCATGTGCCCCTTCGAAACAGCATACTTGTATCGCTTGGATAAATACCTAGTAGGTCAATTGCTGGGTTGTAGGGTAGTTCTATTTTCAATTTTTTGAGGAACCTCCATACTGTTTTCCAGAGTGGCTGCACCAGCTTGCATTCCCGTCAGCAGTGCGAGAGAGCTTCCTCTGAATTCACGCCAACATCTGTTGCTGCCAGAGTTGTTAATGTTAGCCGTTCTGACAGGTGTGAGGGGGTATCTCATTGTGGTCTTGATTTGTATTTCCCTGATGATGAGTGATGTTGAGCATTTTTTCATGTGTCAATTGGCCATCTGGATGTCTTCTTTGGAGAAGTGTCTATTCATGTCTTTTGCCCATTTCCTCACTGGATTGTTCTTTTTTGTGGGGGGGTGTTGAGTTTGATAAGTTCTTTATAGATTTTGGATACTCATGTCATTTGCAGATATCTTCTCTCATTGCATCGGTTGCCTTTTATTTTTGCTGATTGTTTCCTTCACTGTGCAGAAGCTTTTTATTTTGATAAGGTCCCAACAGTTCATTTTTGCTTTTGTTTCTCTTGCCTCTGGAGACGTGTTGAGTAAGAAGTTGCTGTGGCCAAGGTCAAAGAGGTTTTTGCCTGCTTTCTCCTTGAGGATTTTGATGGCTTCTTGTCTTACATTGAGGTCTTTTACCCATTTTGAGTTTATTTTTGTGTCTGGTGTAAGAAAGTGGTCCAGGTTCATTCTTCTGCATGTCCCTGTCCAGTTTTCCCAGCACCACTTGCTGAAGAGACTGTCTTTATTCCATTGGAGATTCTTTCCTGCTTTGTCAAAGATTAGTTGGCCATATGTTTGTGGGTCCATTTCTGGGCTCTCTATTCTGTTCCATTGATGTGAGTGTCTGTTTTTGTGCCATGTTAATATATTTTTAATTCTAAATTAAATCCTTTAAATTTGAAATCCTTTAAATCTTTAATTCTAAAATTCTTTAAATCCTAAATAATCCTTTAAATTCTAAAATAACCACTAAGAAACAGATTGAGAACTGGAAATGCAGTTATTGAGACATAAATCTATATTTGGGGGCCAAATCTTTCTCTTTGGTTATTACAAAATTTCACGATCATTCACACTTCCTGTCATTTTCCACCCCCAGAAATAAATGAGGTCTGCAGTAAGCGATTGGCCTTCTGTGTATCTGGCCGAGTCTTTACAACCACGGAGAATCCGGGGTGGGGGAGGAGGTGTCATTTCAGATGCGTGGAGGGTGAGGGAAAGCCTCTGTAGACACATGTGAGCAAAGCTCTGAAGAAAGCAAGGGAGCCAGCTACGCAGGTGTCTGAGGGAAAAGCATCTCCAGTAGAAGGAATAGCAATGCAAAGTCTTTGAGAGTAAGCTGGCGGGAGAGTAGTGGAAGCGGATTATAAAACACTATGTAATTTAAAACAGTGCGGACACTTAACAAATTAAAATTCAAAACGGAAATGCAGGGTAATATAACCGTGCTTATTTGCACAAAATGATTACAATAATTTTTCAAAACTTAACTCATACCTCACCATGGGTTTATTATCCAGGGTTCTCCAGAGAAACAGAACAGAATTACGTGGTTATGGAGGCTGGTAAGTTAAAAAAAATCTTCTGGGTAGGCCAACAGGCTGGAGACCCAGGGAAGAGGTAATATGACCTTCAAGTCTGAAGGTCATCAGGCAGGAGAATTCCATCTTACTTAGGGTACCTCAGTTTTTGTTCTATTCAGGGCGTCAACTGATTGGGTGGGGCCCACCCACCTTATCAAGGAGAATCTGCTTTTCTCAATATCCACTGGTTTATATGTTAATCTCAGCCCTAAACCACCCTCACAAAAATATCCAGATAATTTTTGGCCAAACAGCTGGGCCCTATGGTTCAGCCATGTTGACACATATAACCTTAACCATCACAGTGGGTGATGTGGTCTGGTCATGATTTAAAGTTGGCTGTTCTGATTTAGCTGTACGATGTCTGTCTTCATCAAGTCCTACCAGTGCCTTGCTGTGACTGTGCCTCGGGAGATCATTGGAGGCCAGAGCCAAATGGTCTTCCGGTGCCCTTTTGTGAAGGGCCCCTCACTCTCTCTCAGATACACACACACACACACACACACACACACACACACACACGCATGCACACACGCACGCTCACCTGCTCTCACTGAGGGCCCAGCCCAAGCAGAGGAGTGAACTCAATGCTTTCTCCGTGGCCTTGAGGGACCTTCTCACTGCCACACAATTACTGCCCTTGTTCCCTCGTGGATATTTCCTCTTTTAGCAAATTCTATCCTCTCTATTTAAAGATGACCCCATTAATCATGTTACCTTCTGCATCCGATACGGTGTGGTCATAGAAACCACACTTCTGAGGGGGACACAGAATAAGGGAATCAGGGTTAGAGCTATTCAGCCTAACACCCCCAGAGTTCAGTTAGACTGCTGTCAGGAAGGGAGAAAGGACAAGGGCACGGGTACTCTGCAGCCTGTTTCTTGCCATCTCCAACCTCAGTGATATGGGTGACCTGGGGGGAGAGGCCGGCACCCTTACCTCGGAATCCGGGCCTGGAGAAGCTGAAGGAGGAGCTGTGACAGGAGCGAGGGGAGCTCACAGTCCAGGCGCACCCCCAGCAACAGGGGAACTGGTAGATCAGCGACGATGCCCAGCACTGACCCCGTGCCCGGTGCGGCGAACTGATCCTCTGAAGGCAAAACACACACACACAGCTGCTGCTTTACTCCTGCCTTCAAATCCTGCCGGAGATGTTTCCCGAGGCCGAAGCTAACCCAGAAGAACGGAGGCGGGGTGGAAATTCTGGAAGATGTAATGCCAGCGTGGTTAAGGTGACACAGCCCAAAGTCGTCACAGCCTCCCCCATGTGAACACGCCATCCACGGACGCTGCGCTTTGCCAGATGTCACCTCCCAGTCAAGACGATTGCCAGCTCAGGTCTCCGCCTAGCATAATGCAGCAATCTGTATAGTAAGATTGAGACAAAAGACGGTGGGCTAACCCTGTATCCACCTTTGTGTGAGCGTCCTTTTCTAGCTGGGCCACGCTCGCCCTCCGGTGCCCTGTAACTAACTGGTCTTGAGATCAGGGTTGACCACAATTAGCGCTTATTATGTTCGCTGGTTGGGGAAAGACAGAGAGAAAGGAGCCATGGTTAATGCACACACATTCAAATAAAGAAAGAACGCTCAAAAGGTTACACTCTTTATTTCTACGATTGGTCACGTGGCCGTAGCTAGCTGTATTTATAACTGCCTGCTTTTACGACCCATTCCAAATTCCTTTTGTCCTCAGCAAGCACCTCTGCTGGCTGCGATTCCTTGCCTGGTGAAGTGACCCAAACCTTCATGTGCTTCATTTCAGAAGGTTCTGGTTGTTAGGAATTCTGCTACGGTGGGTTGCTGGTTTTCCACTGATACTGCCCAAGGTCATACATTCCTGACATATGTCTCCTCCTCCCCCATCCCCAGGGGGTAATAACAATCTAATTTTTCCTTGATAGGATCCATCAATCTAATCAGTACAGCAATCCCCTTCTTTGCCGATGGATTCACTGGCAGGGGGAGCCCAAAGTGACCAGTGGGCTTTCCATGGTAAGATTTAAAAAAAAAAGTTTATTTATTTATTTTGAGAGAGACACAGAGTGTGCAAGCAGGGGAGGGGCAGGGAGAGAGAGGAGGAGAGAGAGAATCCCAAGCAGGCTCTGCACCGTTCTCACAGAGCCCGACTCGGGGCTCGATCTCACAAACCACGAGATCGTGATCTTAGCCAAAATCAAGAGTCAGATGCTTAATTGCCTGAGCCACCCAGGCACCCCCTACCTTCCATTTTAATGGAACCATTGATGTATCTCCTTCTGGAAGCACTTACCCTTTGAGAATAGTTCTCTTGACCAGCAGAGCCCAAAGTCATGGTGATGGAAGAAAACATATGTCATTAGGGATGTTGATGAGAGGAGCCACTTCTGTTTCCACCCCCTGATTTCCAGCCCCCTGAATTCTGGCTGTAGACAACAGCATCATATTTTGTTGGTTGATTTAGAAAGTATATTACACACTCCATGCACCCAGCTGACAGTGTAACTGCGTTTCCAAATGGCTCTTTATCGTTCCGTGAAGACAGGCACTTGGCGTTATGGGAAACGGACTAAAAGCAACAAATTCCATGAGAGTGACCCTGTTGCTGCAGTTCATTGATTGAAAATTGAGTCCCTTGATCAGAAGCAATGCTGGGTAGAACGGTATGGTAGAGAATGAGCCTCTCCATAATTCCATTTGATTTGTTTGCTTGCATGGCTCACAGAACTCAGAAGGATACATACTAGGTTATCAGCTCACATAAAAGGATATGACTCTGGAACAACCAGATAGAAGAGACGCACAGCACAAGGTCTGGGGAAATGTGTGTGGAGCTTCCACACTCTGAGTGCCACCGTCCCCAAATCTCCACATCTTCACCAACCCAGAAGTTCTCTGAACGCTCTCCTTTTGGGTTTTTATGGCAGCTTCCCTATAGGCGTGGTTGATTAGATCATTGGCCCTTGGTTTTTGCACTTGATCTCCAGCCCCTCTTGCCTGCCCAGAGGTCAATAAGGTGGGACTGACAGTTTCAACCTTTTACTCACCTGATTGGCTCCCCTGGCAACCAGCCTCCATGTTTACGTGCCTTCTAAAAGTCTCAACGTTAACATAACAAAAGACCCCTGTGTCGCTCTTGTAAATTAGGAAATTCCAAGGGTTTGGGGAGCTCTGTGCCAGAAATGGGAACAAAGACCTAATACATAGTTTTTATTATAAATCACACTATCGCGGGGGACAAATGTGGCAGCTTATTCTTCATCTTGGAAGGGATATCTCAACAAAATCCAAATCACTGATCTCCTAGAAATTTAACTAGAAATTTAACTAAGGGGATGATACCCGTCTGATTTTTGTGGGATTCATTTGCTATCTTTTGTTTTTTATTAAGGTATCTAGAGTAATTGCTGTTAATAACTGAAGGCTCGGAGATTTTACACTACTCGTAAGCTAATGAGTCACCTGCCACGGTTTCTTTCTTTCTTTCTTTTTTTTTTTTTTTTTAATTTTTTAAAGTTTATTTGTTATTCTTGAGAGATAGAGACGGAGCATGAGCAGGGGAGGGGCAGAGAGAGGAGGAGACACAGAATCTGAAGCAAGCTCCAGGCTCTGAGCTGTCAGCACAGAGCCGGACTCGGGGCTTGAACTCATGAGCCGTGAGATCATGACCTGAGACGAAGCTGGACGCTTAACCGACTGAGCCACCCAGGCGCCCCTCACCTGCCACAGTTTCATGGGTGCTGGTAGAAGTCACGAGATTCCTAGATCAGAGACAAAGGACTTTGTTATTCAGAGCGATAACAGTGAGGAGAATATCAGCATTTCTTGTACTAGTTCCCCAAGCTCAAGTTCCTACAAAGCAACACAAAGAGGACATGTGACACCTGTTCACAGAGCAGTTGCCATGACAGAAGAACTGTGAATTTAGGGAAGCTGGATCTTCTATAATGGACAGTAAGTGTGTCTGCCCTTTGCTCCAGAGGGAAGACATTGTCATTATGCTGTCCTGTAAACATGCCTAGCCTCTGGTCCAAGCCTAGTCATTACACGAATTTCCTCGAAAGACAGTTCAGAATAAAAACCGTCAGTGCGTCTGCTTGCAAGACATGTAGAAAGGTGAAATACATTATCTCCGATGTTTGCTTCTTTTGTTCACCAGGGAGAAATCAGCATGATATCTCTAATATAATGAACTGGCAGGATGTCCCGTGTGACGGAAAGGTGTTTACAATATGACTTGGGATAAGAGAGTGGATATCGCTCTGAGATAGGACAGTTGAGATGTGTTTCTAAACCCTGCCAGTTGAAAGTAAATGGCTTCTTGTGGTTTTTCCTAACAGGTGTAGAGAAAAAGCATTCGCCGGATCAGCAGCCAAATACATTTGTAGGCGATGTATTGATTCAATACAGCAAAAGAACCACATCTGCAATAATAGCTGTGATTGGAGTCACAGCAGGACCAGGTTTGTGAAAATCCGTCTTCATTTTCCCGGACTCATCCGTCTTCTATACAAGCCAAATAGGTAAGCAGGATGGGGACATGTCAGAATCACTACCCTTGCATCTTTTAAGACCTCGATTAGGTGGCAGTGATCTCTGAAATCTCTCCATGAATGTACTTTTGCTTTTAGTTGACTGTTTTGTTCAGTCGAGGCTGCTTTAGTGGCTTCTTTTTGGCCCTTTTTCACTCGAACATCTTTACTCCAGAGATCAGGGAACCGACACGGGGAGTTTGCCTGTCACCCAATGTGTTCCGATTATGCATTCCAAACTGAGGAAATCACCAAAGGGTGGGTTCGGGGCCCACTGGGTCCACTATAAGATGGACTTACATCAAAACTGAGCTGGTCACCTGATCTTCATAAGCACTAGTTCTGACTAGTGGAGTAGAGGGGTGTTTTTGGCTCCAGAAATGAGTTTCGGTTCAGAACCAAGGTCTTGAATATCCTCGAGAGGCCGGATTATTTACCTTCCCCCGATACACAATCACTCTGGTAAATGGCCACAGTCCTTCTGGAGGAAGGTTTACAGTTTGCTATGTAGCATGGTCCTTCCTCTAGAGGGCTTAGCCTCCCTTTCATTTGAGGGGATCTGTGGACAAGGGCTAGGGTGAGGCAAGAGAGAGACTTGTGCACAGAATTTAAGGAGGTGATTATTCCCCCCAGGTCCTTCGGGAACCTGTTCTGCATTTGCATAACCCCTGGAGTGAGCGCCTCCTTAAATCTAAGACCTTAAACTTGGTCTTTCTTGCCTCGCTCCAGTCTCAGCCCTGGCTGGACTTGAGCTGAGTCAAGTCTGAGAACCCGTTGAGAGACTGTAAGACTGTCTTGTGGTGACTCAGTTCAGACTTCTGTTCACCAGACACAGAGCTTTTCTGCAACCTGACGGACGTCCCGGAAGGTACAAATGAACGGTCTGCAAACCCACAGCATTTTGTGCAAGTGGAAAGATGACTCCTGGCTTTGTCGCACAGTCCCCACTCGTAAAGCATGTCAAATTTGCAGCTGAATGGTATTGCCACACTGACATTTGACACAGAGAGCACTGTCTCCTTGTCTGGCTGTTCTGGTTTCCAGGAGCACAGGCTTTCAGTACAGGCCAAGCCTGGCTGGGTGGGGGACAGCAAGTGCCCATGGTGGCACCCAGGGGGCATCCCAGCGCCCTTGATCCCAAGACCAGTTGACAAGATGGCAAAACACCGAGTCCTGTTTGGTTCAGACTCTCGGGGAGTCTTGGGCATATCTTGGGGGGGCCCATTTGTATCAACCCAGCTACAAACGCTAGAGAAAACAAAAGGAAGAAGAAGGAGCACAGGATGACATTACACAGGGCTCAGAAATAATTAGCTCTATGATTTCGATTTCAAAGACATTCTCAGAACCACTTTTATACCAAGGAAGATGGCAGAAATCTGCACTTTGGCTCCAAATCTCTTTTTGGACAAAATAACCACTTTCAAACTCCCCTTTGTACATTTTCAGGGCTAACCTAGTTCTCTTCTGTGCCAGGTTTGATTTGTTCCAGTGCTCTCTCTGGATTTCAGAGTAACTGAGCATCTGTGTGGGTTTATATGGATATAAATTACTCTTAAGCCACTCATGGACTTAAAGCCTGGAGCCCTTTTTTTAGAAAACTTGAAGGATTTCACTGAACTCCCTCATCGCCTCTTACTGTAATTTAAAATACAAACAAACTTATAATTAATGCTTTTCTTGCTCGATTTAAAACATGTTTGGTTCAATTGCAAATTTTGAATGTGTACATTTCGCCTACTAGGTCTTACAAATAAGTGCTCGTTTAATTACACAAACAAAGAGACTATTTTAAGTTGCAAAGAAAATTACTCTTTTCCTTTCTTCTTATCTCAAATAGAGAAGGTATTTGCCTGTTTCTTCCTTCCAGTAATTCATTCTCCTGGAAGCTCTTTGACCTGCTTTTGTAAGTCCCAAAGACTTGGGGAGAAGTTTAAAAGTGAGAAATAACTTTCATGATACACGGTTTGCTCAAATTCTTTATGGTTTCCATTTTGAAACCAGAGGCTTCCGGTATCACTGCAGAAACTGGACCTACTTTGTTTTGGGTTTTAATATTTATTTGTTCTTGAAAGGAAGAGTGAGTGGGGGAGAGGCAGAGAGAGAGAGGGAGACACAGAATCTGAAGCAGGCTCCAGGCTCCCAAGCCTTCAGCACGGAGCCCGACGCGGGGCTCGAGCCCACGGACCGCGAGACCACGACCCGAGCTGATGTCGGATGCTCAACTGACTGAGCCGCCCAGGCGCCCCTTCTTTATCCTTATTTAAATTTAAATTGTAGTTAGTTAATATACAGTGTAATATTGGTTTCAGAAGTAGAATTCAGTGATTCATCACTTAACATACAACACCCAGGGCTCATCACAAGTCCTTCGCCCATCTAACTGGGATCGTTTAATTTTAAAAACAAAGGATGCACAGCCTTTGATCAGTTTTGACAAATGCATGGCAGAGAGCATTTTTATCACCTCAAGAAGCTCTCTTGTGCCCTGTCCCAGAAAGCCAATGCCTCACACACACCAAACAACCTCTGATCTGATTTCTGCCAAAATAGTTTAGTCTTTTCTCTTTAGAATACCATGTGGTATATATTTGTGTGTGCATTTGACTCTATTCACTTATCATATCCATGCTGTTGGTTCCTTGAGTTATGACCAGGGAGGCCCATCTCTAGAAACTCAGCTACAAAGCTAGAGAAAACAAAACGAGGAAGAAGGGGCACAGGCTGACACGGTACAAGGTATGGAAATAAAGAGCTCTATGAATTTACTTCAAGGAGTTTTTTATTAGTTCCTTTTTTTCTGAATAGTGTTATATAGTCTACTATATACCAGGGTTTGTTTATGCGTTGATAGACATTTGAGTTATTTCCAACTTCAGGGAATTACAAAAAAAAAAAAAAACAAACCACCCTATAAACATTCATGTATCTGTCTTTGTGTGGATATGTGTTTTAATTGCCCTTGAGTATATACTGAGGAGTGAAATGACTGGGCCATATGCTAGGTATATGCTAAATTCACGAGAAATTGCCAAATAACCAATGTGGTTGTAAAATTTTACATTGCTATTGGAAACGAATGATAGTTCTAATTGCTGCACATCTTTGCCAACACTTGGTATTGTCAGGTCTTTTTTAAAAAATGTTGTCCAGGGGCGCCTGGGTGACTCAGTCATTTTTAAGGGTCCAACTTCTGCTCAGGTCATGATCCCACAGCTCATAGGTTCGAGCCCCGCGTTGGACTCCACACTGTTGGTGTGGAACTTGCTTGGGATTCTTTCTCTCTCCCTCTCTCTCTGCCCCTCCCTGACTCACACTTTCTCTCTCTCTCTCTCAGAATAAATAAATAAGCTTAAAAAAATAAAGGAAAGAATCTGCCAGTGCAGCGTTGCTGAATATAGACAGCTCCTAGCTGCCTGTAGCTCTCTATCTGCATAAAAAGCTGAAGAGACTTTGAAGGAGGATTTTGATCATGCAGATTTATCTCCTCAAATGAGGACTTTAAGGGTCAAGGGCTCTTACCTAAGGGTGAGGCTTCTTCATTCCTGTCTGAATGTGTGATCCAGAGATTAGTAGAAAGCATCAGACAGAAAACGGAGGACAGGGGCACCTGGGTGGCTCAGTTGGTTAAGCGTCCAACTTCAGCTCAAGTCATGATCTCACGGTTCGTGGGTTCAAGCCTCGCTTCGGACTCTCTGCTGATAGCTCAGAGCCTGGGGCTTGCTTCGGATTCTAGGTCTCCCTCTCTCTGTGCCTCTCCCCTGTTCACGCTCTGTCTCTCTCTCTCTCAAATAAATAAACATGTAAAAAAAAAAAAAAGAAAATGGAGGACAGAGAGCGTGGGTTTGTTGACCCGATAGAAGACCTTGGAAAGGGTAGAAAATGGTATTTTTGAGTAGAAAATGGCATTACCTTCCTTTCCTTTTTATGTATTACTCTAATTTGGCCTCCCAGGGACTTTTAGCAAATATTATATATTAAAGTAACATAATGAATTTGCAAATAAAAACTTAAAATTACAATCATTTTCAAACACCACGCTTCTAAGCTAAATCACTCTTTACACGGGATGTACTCTGTCCGCTTATATTTGGTTATCTATTCTGGCTGATCCACACCAGAATCCAACCCGGTTTTCCAGTGAATGTGCCGAGGTATTCCCTCCTCTCCTCTGCTATATGGCGGACGTGGCTCCGATGACGGGGTGACGTCCTGTACTCGCATCCCCTGGGTGCTGCCGGGAGATGGGTCCCACGCCCAGCTCGACTCCATTCTCCTAGAGATACAGCTAGGGCCCCGCTAGATTCCGGGGAAGGCTTGTACATGCAGAAGACCTTTCTACCACCGTGTTTCTCCAAATGGGTGCACATATTTTTAAGGGGGCTTAGGGAAAGGACAGCTAACAAACTGAGCACCTACCATAGGCCTGGCATGGGCCTAAATGTCTGACACTTAGGACAGCGCCTTAACTCATGCCATCCTCACACCAAGGTCCTAGGAGATGGGTGCCATTATTGTCTCCTCTCACACTGGAGGAAACAGGCCACTGTCTACTAATAATTAGCCCTGGGCTCTTCCTTCTGCATTCTCACATAGCAAAAGTCACTTGCGTTTTTGTTTCTCCCCCCTACAACAGAAACCACTTAGACGGCCGTGAACCAAGCGTCTGGTTAGTGAAGCACAATCTTTTCTCAAGGCGGGGGATCTTGCTTTCACTCACTGCATGGCGACATCATTCTTGGTCTGGCTGTATTGTAGGAGGCAGGATCAGAGATATTTGCAGCGTGATTCCAAAGCCTTGACCTTCGGTGTCCCAACTTGCACGATACATTCCCGACGAAGTGTCGATCAGGGAATTCGGTTCTTTAAACAACAAAAAAAAATCATTTAAAGAATTTATACCATACATCAGCTCCATCCTCCTTGGGTAGTATATTCATTGCGCCGTTATCCTATTTCCCTCTGTTGTCACGAACTTTGCTGATGGCTCAACTTCTACTTTTGGCTCCTGTATGACCTTGGCAAGGCCTCACACCTCCATGCATCTCAAGTTTCCTCACCTGTAAAATGAGAAAACCCTCTGCTCCTCTGCACGCCCGCTAAGGCTGCATTAGGACGCTGTCGGTTCTTTAAGCTGCTGAGAGAGATAAAAATGCCCGATGAGTGTTAAATGGCAAGCAGCTCTGAGCTTGTCATGCTGAAGAGCTCAAGACTCTTCATTAGCTCCCCTCTGCCCTTTTGACAGAGTCAAAACTCTTGGCATTCTTACAAGGCCCTCGGCCACTGACCTTGCTCAGCCCCTGGCCTCATCTTTCACTCAGCTCTCTGAAACAACCTTTGAGCTTCTGCAACATCACCTGGGTCCCCTCCCCCAGGCTCTGGAACCTTCCACACACTCTGCTATCTGGTCAGAATCCCCTCTCCTCTGTCCACGTTTTTAAACACTATGGTTTTTTTTTTCCCAAAAATGTCTAACGTTTATTTACTTTTGAGAGAGAGAGATCGTGAGCCGGGGAGCGGCAGACAGAGAGAGGGAGACACAGAATTCGAAGCAGGCTCCAGGCTCTGAGCATAGAGCCTGACACAGGGCTCGAACCCACGGACCGGGAGATCATGACCTGAGTTGAAGTCGGACGCTTAACTGACTGAGCCATCCAGGCACCCCTCCTCTGTCCACGTTTGAGGGACCACCTCCTATTCACTGGGCTCAGCTTTGATGTCACTTCTCCGGGATTTGTTCACCCCAGGTCCGGCACAGTGCCTATAAACAGTGTTTTCACACCCACTTTGCTCTCCTATATGCCTTCACTTGGCCATGGATTCCAATGATCTTTATTGAATCCCCTGCACCTATACATGTCCAAGCCAAATTCTTTCCACCAGGAGAGCCTCTCCTGCAAAGCTGTGTCCAGTCCGACCAGTCCCTCCCTCCCTTATTCGCTTAACGAATCGCTGTGCTTGACTCTCTCTTCTCGAAATATTATTTCAGCCTTCACTCTTAAGTCACTAATCCGTTCATATTTTAGTTGGCCACTCGGTGATAAGGGAGTTGATTTAAAATTATAATCACCTCTGGGGCGCCTGGGTGGCTCAGCTGGTTGAGCGTCTGACTCCAGCTCACGTCATGATCTCATGACTTGTGGGTTCAAGCCCTGCAACAAGCTCCGTGCTGACAGCTCAGAGCCTGGAGCCTGCTTCGGATTCTGTGTCTCGCATTCTCTCTCTCTGCCCCTCCCCCACTGCATTCTCTCTCTCTCTCTCTCTCTCTTTCTCTCTCTTTCTCTCTCTCTCACTCTCAAAAATAAATAAACATTTAAAAAAATAAAATAAAATAAAATAAAATAAAATAAAATAAAATAAAATAATAACAATCACCTCATGAGAGTAAGCATTGCCCAGACTTTTGCTTCTTGCCCACAGGAGAGTCTCGGTAAATATTTCTTGATCTGATTCAGTTGATTCCTCTCTCTGGCTCAGCACATATGGGTCACAATGGACAGCCATTTTTCATCTCACTGTTTGGCTTTTTAACAGCCCTTTCTTAAACGGGTCCATTTGCCTGTGAAAAGTGAGGAAAGCTGGGTGGGCGTGAAGAATTTGGCCATTCCCACCCCCTCTCCATGGTCTGGCCATGGGCCCTGCCCGAGTGGCCTCATGTGGTTGAGTTTTGCCAGCTCACTTCAAAGGTCTAGACTTGGGAACAAAAGGCACAAGAGGCCTAGCAGGACGATCCTGCAACGTAGCTGAACGTAAATGCATCTGAGAATGAGGCACAGATTCCCCGCCTCGGCACAGCATGGTGCTTCGAGGGCCCTTGGCGCACTTGAAGAAACCCCAGACCCCTTCCTTAGAGCTTTGATGTGCCAGTGTAACTAACACACAGCAGGGTACCGCACCCTGGTTTGCATTTAAGCCGTTCTGTTGAATTTGAGCAAAACTCTCTTTCCAGGAAAATTAAACAGTAACCACATCACAGGGAAGTCCTCAAGTAGCAGCAAACATCTGTTGCGAGCGGAGTGACAAGCACATGGCCCTAATGGCCCACAGCCCCCACCGAAGAAGTGCAGATGTCTATTATAAAGGCAGAATTTTGTTTGCAAGATGCTTTTGGTCTGGACTGGTTCTTTGGCTCATGTTAAATGGGGAACTTAGCAACCCATTGAAAGAAGCCACTTTGTCTCTACCCTGTAGGGCCAAATTGTTCCCTTGCTCTTTCTGGCTTTCTGACTGATGAAGTAAGTCTTGGTCTATCTCAGTTGGTTAAGTGGAGCATTGGAAGCATGACCAGCAGCGCACATGCCAGGCCTCCTGTTGCCAGTGGGGCGGTGCAGTCTTTAAATAAAGCCCAGAGTTGGGAGTTCAGACCGGGGTTCTAGTCCCTGCATGGCCGCCGTGAGCTGTGTGGTCCTGGGTAAGTCATGACTCTGGCTGCATGTGGATTCACATCCATAAAAACCAGCAGTGGGACCCAGTGGTGTCTGTGATTTCTTCCAGCCCTACCATGTGGCATTTCCCTCCTCGGCATGTGTCTGGGCTGGAGAATTATTAAATATAAGAAAACCTCATTTAAGATGGCGCCAGGAAACCAGAAGGGGGAGCTCTCACGCCTCAAGTCTTGTCCTTGTCAATTGCAGACCCACCAGAAAGTAACATACCTTGCATTCCCAGCAGGAAAAAGCTTATACTTGACTACCCCAGCAGGGGAGAGAAAGATTTTCTCCACCACCCAGCAACAGCCCAGCCAATGACAGACTGTCACAACTCAGCCAGTGAGAAGCTACTGCTAGCTTCTAGCTCCCAGTTTATTCCAATGGACTTCGTGTTTATAACAGCCCTTCCCTAGCCCCCCTCTTTCCTCTTGTTTGTTTTGCAGGCTTGCCTGTGGCTTTGGCGTGCTTTGCACGTCCCAAATGGCGATTCTCTGCTCTTCTCAAATAAGCCCGTTTTTGCTGGTGAAATAATGGACGGTTTTATTTTTCACATCAACGTCAGCAAATTTCAACCTCAGCAAATTTCAACCTCATTCACCCTACTGCGGTATGGCGTCTGTCCATCCAGAGGTAACACAGAGCTGCAGCAATTATCTGGGACCTTTAGTTAACTTGTTAAATTTTAGTCAGCAAAGAGGGTTAATCAGGCTCCAGAAGCTGGCTCTGAATGGTCTGGTTTTACTGCCTGTCTTGGAGATATTCACGAGGTATTTTTCAGATACATTTCCCTTGCGTGGTGTAGCCTCTGGGAGCAACTCCAGGGCAACAAAAGTAGATGCTACAGAAATGTTAAGTTATTCCAACGCATTGCAGTTTTTCCGCAACCATGCATGAGGCACATCCCAGAAATACAGAAAGGAACGAAGCAGAAGAATTTTCCCATCCACTCGATCCTTGCTCATGCAGACATAGCCAGGTAAATGACTCTGTGACCTCCCACCCCAGATACTCTCGATATCCATGTCGCTGGGGTAAATGCATGTCCACATCCGCTGCTCCTAAACCAAGGGTGAAAATGTTTGAAATCTCAGCCCCTTGAAGATTCTGCTGGGGCCCTTTAATGACCCAAGCAATATTTAGCAGGTAGTTTCCATTAAAATGGAAGGTGGTGGTTTGTAGTCGTTTTTCATCGGCTACCACAAATTCCAAGGCTTCCCCGATGTTCTTGCTTTTAGAGATTCTAATTACAGTGTCTGCATTTGGAAGATTCTGATTTCAGTGTCTGCCTTTCCTAACACCCTTGAAGGGTCTTTGGGGCCTAAAGGTGACATCGAGGTCAAATCTTTTTGCTGCCATGAGCCCAGTCAGGGAGTCAAGGATGAGTTGCTCACATGGCACCGGTTCTTCCCTCCTTTCGGATCCATATTTTGATTTAGTGAACGGCTTGGAAGTTAAGGATGGTCTTGATTATTACTACCAGCTTCCAGAGACTGAAATGGTGGCTGTAACCCAGTCCACATTGGCCAAGAAAAGAAAGGGCGAGATGGCACACCCTTAGGTTGATCTCTGGTGAATTCTTTTTTTTACTTTGAGAGAGAGAGAAAGCATGAGTGGGGGAGGGGCAGAGAAAGAATGAGAAAGAGAGAATCCCAAGCAGGCTCCGCGCTGTCAGCACAGAGCCCAACACGGGGCTCGAACACACAAACTGTGAGATCGTGACCTGAGCCAAAATCAAGAGTTGGATACTTAACTGGCAGAGCCTCCCAAGTGCCTCCGGTCTCTGTTGAATTCTAACCTCATCGATACCCGACGCCGTGTCTGTGCCTGGCTTAACAAGTGACAACGGTGCCTTAATCAGTGTCGCAGAGTCTGATCCCATCACCAAGAGGCGCTCTTCTTTTGGAAGAGAATTCCTCCAGCTCTCCCTCGACCTGACGGTCAATGCCACCTTCTGCACCTTCATAGCCACGATAGGGAGAGAGATGTCAACTTGTGTAGCCTAGCGAGCCTTGGATGGGGGACGAGGGCCGGAAAGTTCCCTTTGCTATGGGAGTGGTGGCATGTCCTTACGTGCTCTTGCTCCAGGCCTACCACCCACTCTCAGCAGACAATCAAAGCTGCGTGAGTCAGGTTCTCCCCTAAGCCTGAGGGACTGAAGTAGCAATTTACTACATGGAAGTAAATTAGCTCTGGAAGAGCTAATGAACGCCTACCATTGCTTGACTCTACTTCCTGATGCAGCCTTCCACCCTGTCGTATCTGACTCATGACCTGTCAAGTGCTCTCACATAGCACATTTTAAATAAGAGGTTCCTTATTACCAAGGCAGACGCAAGTTTTCCGAGCAAGGAAAGCAAATACTCTGGTGAGTGCTAGTCACCTTGCTTCAAACGCAAACGGAATACACAATGGATCATTGGATTGGCAGATTTTGCCATCGTTAGGTCAAAAACGCGGATTTATTTGGCCAATTAAATCTAATACCACTCAAGTCAGGAAATTTGAAAAATTGGCTTTTTACTTAAGTCATCAGGCAAGTTGATTCGAAACAAGCGAATTACCACTCCTCGGTCGTCACATACAGGATTCCTTTGAGAATTAGATACCTCGTCCCTCAACATCTCTAGTAAAATTCTAAACTCTTGAAGTCGGACGGCTAGTTTTGTTTGTGCAGAAGTCTTGGAACTTCTCGCCGATCGCGCCGTACCTCAGAGGTGCTCAAAATTAGTTACAGAATGAACGAAAGTGGCA
This sequence comes from Panthera leo, assembly GCF_018350215.1. Taxonomy (NCBI): domain Eukaryota; kingdom Metazoa; phylum Chordata; class Mammalia; order Carnivora; family Felidae; genus Panthera; species Panthera leo. The sequence continues at coordinate 15,454,393 of NC_056689.1, forward strand.
CCAGTTTCGCCAACTGGAGTCAATGAAGGCAATGAGTGATTAGAGGTCCGGCCTCCTTCACGGATACCCTAGACAGTAACCGACATGATGTATGTATCAGTCAGGCTTCTCCAGAGAAACAGACCTGCCAGGCGCTGTGTAGACAGGTTTATTTTAAGGAATTGGCTCATGTGACTGGGAGGGCTGGCAAGTCTGGGATCTACGGAGCAGACCAGCAGGCTGGAGACCCAGGGGACGTTTTGAAGCTGCCTGGATCCGAAGACTCTCCGGAGGCAGGATTTCTTCTTCCTCGGAGAACCTCAGTCTTTCCTCTCAAAGCCTTCAGCGGATCGGACGAGGTCCACCAGGATCCATCTGCTTTACTCGAAGCCAACTGATTTAAATATTGATGTCATCTAAAAGAAAAAAAAATGCCTCCGCAGCAACATCTGGAGTTTCGCCGGAGCTATCCGATGCCACAGCCTGGCTAAGCTGACAGCTGGAATCAACCATCATCACGTGCTCCGGGTTGCAGGGTGGAATGCTTAGATGAGAAGGATCTCTCCGCCAACGACAAAGCGTCCGCCTTCAGAGCAGCGGTTCTCAAACCTTAATGTACATCAGAAGGACCAGGAAGCATAATAAAGATGCAGATTTCTGGACCTCCCTCCAAGACAGTCTTCCTCAGAAGCTCGCAGCTGGGGTCCACACACTGAAGCATTCCGGGATACTCTGATAAAGAAAGACACTTCTGCAAGGTATGCCCGGTGGAACGCCACGCCATAGAGTCATTTTGTTATCTCAGTGACCTCTCAATGCTCCTAAATTCCCTTTTAAATTACCACCAGGAAAACAAAACCACAGAATATTCTCCGTTGCTGGTTAATAAAGTGAAAAGCACTTTAAAACATTGGTGCATCAGTTTGCTAGCCCTGCCCTAACAAGGTACCGCCCACTGGGTGGCTTAAAAAACAGAAAGTTATTGTCTCACAGTTCTGGAGGTCAAACGTTCAAGGCCAAGATGCCAGCAAGGTCAGTATCCTTTGAGGGCTGTGAGGGAAGGAGCTCTCTTGGGTGAGAGAAGCATCGCTCTGATTTGTCTTCATTGTCACAGGACATTCTCGTGTGTGTGTGTGTGTGTGTGCGCGTGTGTGTGTCCAAGTTTTCTCTTTTTATAAGGACATACATCATATCCCAGTAGTGCCTGCTGTAATAACCTCTTCTTAACTAACTACATCTGCAATGACCCTGTTTTCAAATACGGTCACATTCTGAGGGGGTTAGGTCTTTAACATAGGAGGTTTTTGGAGAGAGAGGGACACACTTCAATCCGTAACAATAATAATCGTGTTGGACCGATTACCCTAAGCTGTGTCCAATAAATATTGGAAACCAGATCTGTAGGAGATGACACAAAGAAAGGATTAAAGGTCCCTCCGTGGTGTAGGGTGTGGGGTGTGGAGTTCTCTATCATCTCTTTAGATTCTTTGTTTGGATTGTTTCTTTGAGGTCTTAGTCATCCCAGAGCTAGGTACTACGAGAAAACCCTAGAGTCCTTCTCTAGAGATATTTCCCATGCAAGACGTGTACAGATTAGGCCAGTCCTGCTCTAAATCTTAGAGACAAACTCTTCCCTCTTTTTCCTGGAAACGCCCTTCCTACATTCGCCCTTGGCACATCAACAAGCTTGCAAACAGAGGTGGAGAAAGGTGCCAACGTGGTCTGAATGTCCTAGGCGGCGCGAAAAGAGAAAAATCAAATACAGGTTTAGAGACTGAGAGGAAACAAAATCAATATGTCATTGCTCACAGGGAACACGATTGTGCATGTAGGAAACCCAAAGGCAACTACAGCTAAAATACCAGAATTGAGAGAGAATTTAGCAAGGTCAGTGAATGTAACATCAATTGTCTTTCTGTATAACTGCAATAAGCAATTTGAAAATAAACCTGTAAAAATGATATCATTTCTAGCAGGATCAAAGCATCACAGACCTAGGAATAAATGTAATGAAAGATGACACGACCCCACATTATTAGGGGGAATTAATGAGGATCTAAATAAATGGAGAAACAAACCAAGTTCAAGAAGCAGAAGATGCACTATTGTAAATAGGTGAACTTTTTCCAAAAAAAAATTTTTTTTCCTTGCAGAACGAAAGTAATCTGGAACAACATTACAGCAGGATTTTGTGAAATTTTGCCAACTGGTTCTAAAATTTGTCTGAAAATACATTTGGCCAATAATAGTTGAGGCAATCTCGGGGAAGAGCAAAGTAGAACTCTCCCCGCTGGGTTTTGAGAATCACTGGGGACCACAGGAAGTTCGGAGGGTGGTATTCAGGCAAGGAGAGACAAATACACTGACAGACCAGGGAAGAGAATGCAGAAACCGACCCGCTCATACGCGGACACTTGGTTTACGGCCAGATGCCATTACGGAGCCCTGGGGAAAGGGTGGTCTTTTCAATAAATGGTGAAGGATCAACTACATATCTCTGTGGGAAGAGGGGAACTTGATTCCGACCTCACATCCCACACAGAAATCAGCTCCAGGTGGATTTTAGAACTCAATGTGAAAGTTAAAACAATACAATTTCCACGAGCTAACATAGGAAAATATCATCAGCCCATTGAGATATGGAAAGATTTGTCAGGCAGGGTACAAAAAAACCAAAAACAAACAAAAACAAAACCCCAGACCAGAACAAAATCCCACCAACCATGAAGAAGAGATGGAGAAATTACAATGACTACACTAAAATCCAAAACTTCTATTTATCAAAGACACAATTAAAAAAAAAAAAACATGACAAGGCCAGCCATCTAGCAAGAGAATATAACTGCAACAAAGTGTTCTCCTCCGGAGGTTATTAAATAATTAAGGAAAAAGATAGTCTGCTGAGTACAAAAATAGGGAAGCGCCTTGAACAGGTAACTCATAAAAGAAGATCTCCGAATGGCTAATAAAGATTTGAGAAATTGTTCAACCTTATTAGTAATCAGGAAAGTGCAGATTAAGACTATAGCAAGATGCCTTTACACACTGCCATTTATTTTTTTTTTTAATTTTTAAATGTTTATTTTTGAGAAAGACAGCCTGAACGGGGGAGGGGCAGAGAGAGGGTGACAGATCAGAACCATGCTCTGCACTGACAGCAGACAGCCTGATGCGGGGCTTGAACTCATGAACCTTGAGATCATGAACCTGAGCTGAAGTCGGACTCTCAACCGACTGAGCCACCCAGGTGCCCCACACCGCCATTTAGACATTCAAAATGGTAAAGACAGATGGTACCAAGTATTTGCCAAGATATGGTGCAACAAAAACTCTCACATGCTATCAATTGGGAGGGTAAGCTGGTACAACCCTCGGACACAATTTAGCATTATTTACTGAAGTTTGATAAGCTCATGACCAATGCCAGCAATTTCATGCATGTGTGCATGTGTGTGTGTGTAAAGACTTGTCAAAGAATCATCATGGTAATGCGACTAGCACTGGCCAAGAGCTAAAACAACCTAAAGGTTTGTCAACGCAATAGCCAGATAGATAACCTCTGGTACATATTTGTACAATGAAATACCATAAAGCAGTGCGAATAAACAAACATTTGTTGCTACATTTAACAACATGGAAAAATTTCAGTTTTTATGTCGAGTGAAACGAACGAAGTGAAAGTCTTCGTAGAGTAGAATGCCATTTATGTGAAGTTCAAAAGCAGGCAAAATTAAACTTTGGTGTTTGAGTCAGAATTGCTGCTACCTTTGGAGAGGAGAGGAAGGCAGGGCTGGTGAGGGACTCTTGGTTTTATTTCTTGATATGGGTGGTGGTGGCAAGGTGTATTAAATTGGATCTTACTCACCCAGCCCCATATTATGGTAGCATGTTACACTTTCACAAAAAGAACTTCTAAATTCCTTAGATTATTTGGTAGAAAAAAGTTGAGGAAACCTGAAATAGCAAATAAAATAACAAAGAAACTGTAAAAATAGAAAAAGCTTTGAAAGCTGAAAGACTAATCTTGAGACCCACATCCAAGCACTAAGAGTTTCAGAAAAAGGTTTCAGAGGAAAAATGGAGGAGGGAATTATCCAAGAAATGATCCAATATGACTCCCAAGAACTGAAGTTCAAAGTAGCCTCCTGATGCCCACTTAAACGGATGAAAAAAGTAACTACACCAAGGCACATCATTTCGGAATACTGCGGACAGAGAGTAGACACTAAAATCTTTCAAAGAGAAAGTTGGGGAATGGTTGCCACAAGTCCATGAACCTTAAATTTTGTTTTAAATTTTTAACATTTATTTGTTTTTCAGGAAGAGAGAGAGAGCATGTGAGCAGGGGAGGGGCAGAGAGAGAGGGAGACACAGAATCTGAAACAGGCTCCAGGCTCTGAGCTGTCAGCACAGAGCCCGACGCGGGGCTCGAGCTCACTGACCGCCAGATCATGACCTGAGTCGAAGAAGTCGGACACTTAACCGACTGAGCCACCCAGGGGCCCCAATGTTTATTTATTTATTTTGAGAGAGAGAGAGAGAGAGAGTGCACGAGCGGGGGGGGGGGGGGCAGAGAGAGAGAGGGAGAGAGAGAATCCCAAGCAGACTCTGCACTGCCAGCCCAGAGCCTGACACGGGGCTCGAACCCACGAACCGAGAGATCATGACCTGAGCCAAAACCGAGAGCCGGACACCTAACTGACTCATCCACCCAGGTACCCCAAGCCCCTGTACCTTTATTAGTGCTGAGCCAAACCATTGCAGTAGACTTTGATGGAAATCCTGTTAAAGCAATCTATTTTTAATCTTAGCATCTCGTGGAGGTCTGCTTTAGGCATGCGACTCAGCATACGGCTGGAAGCCCGCCCCCACGGTCTTCCTTGCTGCGGAAGTACGGATGTTTTCTGCAAGTTTGCAAAGACCACCATCTGCATTCTTGGGTGTGGCTTGCTGCTTTCATTTTCCACAATCCCTTTCCTCTTCCCCAGCGCTGTCTCAACACTTTTCTTCTTGTGTGCAGCCTCCTGCCTTTGTTTGGTTTCTGCACCAAGTGCCAACCTCAGGTGGGTGGTCTTTTCTTCCTCTTCAGTGGTCTTTTCTGGGCCCCAGTCTCGCAATTTTGTCATGTCCCCCATGAGGACATGTCATGATGCCTCTTCCCTAACTCTTGTGTCTCTCGGGGTTCCTCCAGTTTGGCCGAGCTTCCTCTGGATCTGGCTCATCTTCCTACAACCCCAAGTCGGTCCAGTGGCGGGGGGGAAAGTCTTGCAGTAGTGCTGGCCCCGCAGTCCAGCTGCGGCGATAAAGACCTTTTTAGACATACGAGATCCCAGAAAACAAAGACGAAAAAAACCCAACACAGCAGAAAACCCTCCCTTGTGCATTTCCTTGAGAAGCATCACATGTACTCGTTGAAAACAGAGAAATAAATCCAGGAGAAAGATGTTGACTTCATAGAGCGGGAATCCAGCAAGAGAGAAATGAAGCACTCAGCAGGAAACGCCAAAGAGTGATCACGAGCCGCTGGTTTTAAGAGCAGACTCCGAGAGCAACCTCGGCACGTGGGCAGGGTGGCCAAGGGGTCCAGGAGGAAGGTCTCCGAGAAAAAGAATGAAACTGATAGATTGCTTCTTTTACGGTATTCAGGCCGATGTATACATCCAGCAGTGATATTTACTACTCCCAGGGAAAGCATATTTTGTGCAAGGAAGGAAATGTAATCAGAGTTCGATAAACAGCTAAGCTGCAAATATTTACAGGTTCATCATATAAACATGAAGTCTGAAGATTATTATGCAACAGAATTGGGTGGAAATGTACATGAATGTGGAAGGTGGTGGCATTCTCCTGGGGAAAGTGGCCCATCTCCTTACCAAAGCCACAGCTGAACCAGCAAGAGTCCTTCACACTCAGCATCCAGCCATGCAGCGTTTTTAAGCGGCTAGAGGACAGATGTTATTGAGCCACCTACCCTTGGTAAATGGAATCTGGGCAGCCTTGAAACCCAGCTCTAAACTTCCCTCTGAATCCCCTTCCCACCCTGTGAGTCTCCTCTTCTGACATCAGGCTATGAGCTATGAGACGGTAAGAATTCATCTTTTCTCTTGGCTTTCGCCTTCCCAAATCTACACTTCTGCTTTACCTGCACAAATTGTACACTCAGTGCCGACACCTTTTACAAATGTCCTTTACTAGGTAAATGTGCATACATCCTGGGTGTTCTTTGTTCTTCGTTTGAGAGATTCTATTTCGTGACCTCTTCCCAAGCTCTTTGGTACGACAAGGTAAATGAATGAAGCCGTTCTTCTTACTGTCACCCAACAGCCGTGAGAGCAAGAGAGGAGCCCAATTTTGCTGGAATCTGAAGGTGACTGGGGTGTGGTTTCTGCTCCTTCTTCTTGAAAGTAGTTGTTAACTGTTTTCTGACTCAGTTTACCATTCCTTTTCCCTGATAGGTTTGGAGTTCCTCAAGGGCATAAACATTATTTTATTCATCTTTAGTCTTCCCTTTAATGCCTACCAAATTGCCCATAATGCAGCAACTGCTCAAAAATATTTCTTTATGACTTGGCAAGTTAATTGAGTAAAGTCAGTCCCCTGGGGAGTAACATGACTATAACCCGCCACCCCCACACCATGTTCTGAAGGGCAGAATCTGAGGGTTCCCTTGTCTTTTGCTGATTAAGTTCTCTATTGGTTTTTGCCCTTCCTTAACTCTATGCCACGTACGTTCTCTGTTGATTTATTTGTTCCCTCCATGCTCTGTGTCCCATTCATTCCTTTGAAAATTGCCTCAAAGCTGTGGTCCCCGGACCTGTGGTAATAGCTCCCATTATATAAAAGGATATCGTAAAAGTACCCAAAAATGTTTAGAACAATAACAGTTTAAATTCCCACCCATTAAATATTAAATAAATAAAGCATGTTTAATTTGGGTGGAGGGAACTGGAGAGGAAGTTACAGAATCAAATAAACAGCAGGATGTTGCAACTTCCAGAAAGTTGGGAAATGCTTGCCCCAGAGGACCAGAAATAAACCCGTGTCCTTTTATTAGGATTGGGCCCAACAGTCTGTAGCAGATCCTGATAGAAATAAATCTTGTTAAGGCAATATTTATTTTGCAATTGTTTTTAGCAATCCTAAATTGGCTTTAATGTGGTTGCAGTTGTCCATCCACGGTCCGCTAGGATTTTGTCACAGCGGTTTAAAAGCAAAGCAAATAGGCGCACCTGGGTGGCTCATTTGGTGAAGCATCTGACTTGGGCTCAGGTCGTGATCTCATAGTTCACGGGTTCGAGTCCCGTGTCGGGCTCTGTGCTGACAGCTCAGAGCCCGGAGCCTGCTTTGGATTCTGTCTCCCTCTCTGTCTGTCCCTCCCCTGTGCACACTCTGTCTCTCTCACTCTCTCTCAAAAATAAATAAACATTGAAAAAATTTTTCAAGGAGCGGCCTCACGGTTCAAGCGGTCATTGTAACAATACCCAGAAGAGTTCCAAAATTCAGTCAGTCTGACGCCAACAAAAGGTTCCTGGAAAATGACTGAACTTTTTTCTACCATATCTGAAAATTTGGAGACCATCCGTCCTATTGTTCTTCATCTGTGGTGACACTCAAGAGTAGATGAGGATCCACTTTTTCTCTGTTGTCAACATCTGCAATAAAACAACATCGTTTATCTCCTCTGCAGTTTTTATTGATCGATTGATTATTTTCTATTATTATTTTTTTTTTAATTTTTTTTCAACGTTTTTTATTTATTTTTGGGACAGAGAGAGACAGAGCATGAACGGGGGAGGGGCAGAGAGAGAGGGAGACACAGAATTGGAAACAGGCTCCAGGCTCCGAGCCATCAGTCCAGAGCCTGACGCGGGGCTCGAACTCACGGACCGTGAGATCGTGACCTGGCTGAAGTCGGACGCTTAACCGACTGCGCCACCCAGGCGCCCCTTATTATTATTTTTTTAAGTAGGCTTCTTGCCCAGCATGGAGCCCAATGAGGGGCTTGAAGTCACCACCCTGAATTAAGACCTGAGCTGAGATCGAGTCGGACACGTAATCGACAGAGCCACCCAGGCACCCCCAATTATTTTTATTTTTTGAAGTGTCTCCCACTCTCCCAAACTCCATTGTCTGAGAACTTTAGAGCTGCTGCCGCTGCCCCCACTCACACAGCAGTGGGACCAGTGCCGCCATTGGCTACCTGCTACGTGCATTACAGAAGACCCACTGAGGCACGGACAGTCTCTTCCCGGGCTCGACCACCGTCCCTGCCTCCGGATGTCATTCTAGGTCTTCTGGATATAATCTGAGGAATAGAATACAATCAATCTAAATTACTTAAAAATTTAAGCCACTTTTGTAGCTCCTCTTTCAATGACTCTGTTGACCTTCGTATCGTATTATAACATAATCAAAAAATTGGTTGGGCTCAGGTAACCCAGTTTCACTAGTATTATGCTGAACGCAGTTTTCTCTTTTTAAAAGTTGAGTTTAATCCATCAATCAGTCGGCTGGTATGTAGAAAGAGATGATTGTTTTAGATGATTGCGTCTTCTGGATCCTTCCATGGTTTAAGATGTCTTCCTGTTAACCTCACACAGTTTGGCCGTACATAGCGTTCCCTAGTAGCTCTGTTGTTCTGGAAGGGAATGATGAAGTCCTTTGCAGACAGCTTTTTTATTGTTTCCTCAGGTATTCTGGGCTGGATATATAAATATTTTTTACTCTATGCCTGAAATTCAAATTCTTCCCCTTTCCTTTATTTTTCTCTAGTACTCAGTAAGCCTTTTGATACTGGTAAGCCTTTCCTTTGTTCTGAAAGCTTTCTTCGAATCATTAATTGCCTCTTTTCTTACGTGTACTCTCTTTTCTTCTTCTGGGATTCCTCTGCATAGCTTGCATTTTGCTCTTCAGCTCTGTATTAGTTTTTTCCTTTCTGCAGGTATGTGTACTGGTGGTGTTTCTCCTTCTGGGTTTCTAGTCACTTAGTTGATGTTCTAGAACACCATACCAGCGTTGCGCCACCTTCCCTGGGGTTCTCTGTGTCGCCATCATACTTACCGTCTCCATTCAGCGTTTTATGATTTTAAAAAGTTGTCTTCTCTAGGTTTACAGATGGAAAGTTCTGTTAAGTCTTTTGAAAATTCGCATTTGAAAATTTCCGACTTTTTTCTTGTGTCTCTTACAAGTGCCATCTTCAGAAAACTTTATTTCTAACTCCCGGGAATGTGCCTGTACACTTTAACTGCATTATCTCTCAGGGTGTCGGGTGGGTTTTCTACTCGGTCACCCTGAGAGAAAGGTCTACATTTGTTCAAGTCCCTGTCTACACGTGTGAGGCGCCACGTTCAAAATAATTAGGCCCAGATACGGGGAGGAAGGAAGAGATACATTTTTCTAGAATTTTCCTTCATCAGGTCAGAGACTTGAAAATGGAAAAGAAGAAGGAAGGACCTGGAAATTGAACCATTTGGTACAGGAGTCAGAAATGAACTGAGACGCCATCCTTCAATTTCCCAACTTCATCCTTATGAAATTCAGCGATAAGGTGTCTCAACTCGGGCCACTGTTGACTGAGAACAAGGCCACTCTCAGAGGGAATGAGGTAGGTGTACAGAGAAAGCAGGGAAAGCGGTCAGGAGGCCACTGCAGCAACCCATCCTGAAGAGGCACAGGTAAAGGGAGTGATCCGATTCTGGATATAGTTTGCCATGATTTTTTTTAATGTTCATTAATTTATTTTTGAGAGAGTGAGAACACGCACACGAATGGGGGAAGGGCAGAGAGCTAGAGAGAACCCCAAGCAAGCTCCACACTGTCAGCACAGAGCTCGACGCGGGGCTTGATCTTACAAACTGTGATATCATGACCTGAGGTGAGACCGAGAGTCGGACGCTTAAGCGACTGGGCCACCCAGGTGCCCCCGATTCTGGATATAATTTGAAACAGAATAGACAGGATTTGCTCATGGCTGGGGAGTGGAGAATGGGAAAGTGCAGACTCTAGAATTATTTATCTGAGCAACCTGAAGAATGAATTTGCCATTTGCCGAGATGGGGACGGACTATGGGAAAGAACACGTTTATGGAGAAAAATCAAAAGAGTCTGGCTTTGAACATGGCAAATTTGACAGGTTTATAGACCCTCCGGGGAAATGTCAAGTACGTGGGTGTGGAATTCAGAAGGCAGGCCCAAGATGGAACCATAAATAGGGATGTCTTCCTTCCATATATACCTTTATAATTTTTTTATTATTAAAAAAACTTCTAATGTTTACTTACTGAGAGCGAGAGAGAATCCCAAGCAGGCTCTTTCCTGTCAGTGCAGAGCAACCTGACAAGGGGCTCAATCTCATGAATCGTGAGGTTGTGACCTGAGCTGAAATCAAGAGTGGGACACTTAACTGACTGAGCCACCCAGGTGCCCCCTATATATGCCTTTAAAGCCAGGGGACAGGAAGTGAGCGTAGAAAGGACAAAGGAATCTTTCTTTAAATGACTTTAACAGGGGACTCTCCTAGACAGCCAGTGTTTAGAAGTTGGGGAAAGGAGGGGAAACCAGCAACTGTGAGAGGCCAAGAAGCAATGGGGGACCACGAGACACAGTGTCCTGGAGGCCCAGGAAAGAAAGCTTTTCCAGAAGGCAGAAGCCATCAGAGACAGACTGGTTACCCTGTGGAGAGCGGTCAGGGTACGTGGTGAGACACCGAGGGGGGAGGTGGGGGAAGCGGCAGGTGCTGTCCCCGCTCTGAGGCATGGAGCTGGAGAGGGAGGCCAAGAAAAGACTGGCAGTGGGGAGAGGCCAAGGCCCCAGCGTGCTGCCTGCAGTCCCTGCCGTCAACGTAAGAGCTGTGGAGGACATTACAGATGGCAGCCAGGTGCGTATTGAGAGCAGGGATGACAGAAAAAGCGTGTCCTTGGAACAGAGGGCTTGGGGCTCTGCACCCGGGATACACAGAAGGGGGCAAAGGCCGGCCAAGTGGTGCTTTCACAGAGACACGCGTGGACGTTCTCTTCTGTTCCTCCATTTTCTCAGGGAAATGGAAATGAGGACAAGGAGAGGGGAGGGGCCGAGGGAGGCGGAAGAGGGAGGGTGTGGGCCCCGCGAGTTCTGATGCTCCCTCAGTCCCTCCTTCGAGAGCCTGTCTTTGCTTCTTTATTAAAAACAGTCTTTAGGAGCTGAGTCTTCACCGGCTGATGATTTCCAGAAAGTTCCCGCTCGCTCATGTACTTTGCAAAACGCTGCCACTTAATGAGTTAACGGACTTACTCCTGACGTGGCGGATGTGTGCTGTGCTTTTGTGATGACAGTGGTATTTGGAGCCCTAGTCGGAGGAAGAATCCATTCAATTCGGTAAGTCAGCTCAGCAACTGTTCACGGAGTGCCACGTGCTGGGCACCCCGGCCCCGCGTCCCGCTACGGGCCACCCCGCACACAGTGCTTTCCTTTGCTTTTCTGTGGTGCGGTTAAACCCCCTGGGAGCAGTAGCTGTCACCGTGCTCTTCGCTATACTTTCTGCTCAACCAACATCTACCCAGGTCACCTGGGCTCCAGGGACAGAGGCAAGAATACCCTGTTGTCATGTGTGCTTTGGAGGACCATTGGCCTCTGGGGTGGCGGGGGTGGGGGGGGTGGGGGGGTGGGGCGGGGGAAGGAGAGAAAGAAAGGAAATCGGCTTAGGTGACTACTCCCCATTTTGTTCCTGGCTGGTTTTCTAGTGGGTGGAAGGCTTCACGTCATGGCTCCAAGAGAAATAGAGCTTCAGGGGCACCTGGGTGGCTCAGTCAGTTAAGCTTTGAACTCTTGGTTTCAGCTCAGGTCATGATCTCATGGTTTGTGGGTTCAGGCCCTGCGTGGGGCTCTATGCGGACAGGGAGAAGCCTGCTTGGGATTCTCTCTCTCCCTCTCTCTCTCTGCCCCTACCCAACTCGTGCTCCCTCTTGCTCTCTCTCTCTCTCAAAATAAATGTAAAAAAAGAGAGAAATAGAGCTTCCACTGCTCTCTATATTAAAGCCTCGATGACAAATTTAGTCAGAGACTTAAAAAGCACCATTTAAAAAACTAGACTGTAGAGACACGATTCGTGTCATTTTGTACTTACTTACGACTGCCTGCTGCCATGCAGAAAGCACGAAACAGTCTAAAAATGACAGTTTTAGAAAAAGCTACCCTTTTTTTTTTTCAATGTTTTATTTATTTTTGAGAGGGACAGAGTGTGAGTTGGGGAGGGGCAGAGAGAGAGGGAGACACAGAATCCGAAGCAGGCTCCGGGCTCTGAGCTGTCGGTACAGAGCCTGATGCAGGGCTCGAACTCACGAGGCGTGAGATCATGACCTGAGCCGAAGTCGGATGCCTAACCTACTGAGCCACCCAGGCGCCCCTAGAAAAAGCTATCCGTGACAATATATCCTGTTCTTCATCGCTGAGGTCTGAAGGTTGGGGCATTTGAAAATCTTTTTTTTCTTTTTTTTTTTTGAGTAATGGTGAGATCGGGCCCAGGGGGAGAGGAGAGGAAGGTAAGGGGAGGGGGGAGGGACAGAAAGAGGAGAAAAACAAGTTGGTCTGTTCGATTAGGGACAAAAACTTTTTGGAAGAGCTGCAAAGAGAAAAAAAAATATGGAAATAATAAAAGAGCTGTCGGAAAATGGACTCATCTTGAATTATTAGCAATCATTTAATTTCCTAGTGAAATAACCGTAGTGCAGCCACCATCATGATTGATACTATTAAGAGGAAAGGAAATATTTAACTTGTAGGCTCCATGCACACTATTTAAAGTTGCCTTTTTAAGTCAAATAACAAAAGGCTGGCAGGAGCAATTAAAGTACCGGGGTGGGGCAGGGGGGAGAAAAAGAAAATCCAGTTTGTGGCTAGATTTTCCACAGAATGATTCTTCTTCCCTATCACCACTCCCCCATCCCCCACCCTGATTTTTTTTTTTTTTTTTTTAAAGAGCATGCTGGGGAGCCTGGGTGGCTCAGTCAGTTAAGCGTCCGACTTCGGCTCAGGTCACGATCTCGAGGTCCGTGAGTTCGAGCCCCGCGTCGGGCTCTGGGCTGACGGCTCAGAGCCTGGAGCCTGCTTCCGATTCTGTGTCTCCCTCTCTCTCTGCCCCTCCCCCGTTCATGCTCTGTCTCTCTCTGTCTCAAAAACAAATAAACATTAAAGAGCATGCTGCTCCCACCCAGGTTTATTCCAAATTAAGCAAGCTGTGGTTTTCATCCATTTCAATGTAGATTCCTGAAATGCAAGTTACTCAGCATTAACGAAGAACAAGAAATCCCGGCCCCCAAATTATCTATGAAATCGCCTTCCCCAAGAGTGCATGGCTTTTGAGGTGTAATAACACAAAATAGAGCAAGTCCGTCTTACCTGGCCATCGTCGCCTTGGTTAAGAATGGTCGCATGTGAACTTGGGGATTTACCAGCGCGGAGGAAAACCCTGTCACAAAGGCCGTGGGCATCCGCGTCCCTCCTGTCGCTCAGCACTGGGTTTTCAGCAACTCGGCATGCACCTGCTGGGGCCAGCGTTGCTCCAGGCCTGAGGGTGGTGGGAGGAGATTCGGAACTGATTGACACGTCCCTCTTTCCCAGAGGCTCATGGGGTAGAAGGGGAGAATGACACAGGTGGCAATGATCACAAAGAAACAGCGATACAGACTTCAGGGGACCGAAGGCACGGTGGGGAGACAGTTCCGACAGGTCTCTTGGAGGAAGCACATCTGAGTAGGGCTTTGAGATGTTGGCGGGTCTTCGTCAAGGAGGAGCTCAGGGAAGAAGTTTTGCGGCTCTGGAATAGCCGTATTTCCTAGTTTCTGTAACTTGATGCTTTGATGTCTGGGGCCTTGCTGCCCCTGGAGGGACCGTCCCCCAGGTAACAAATGACTCAGCCGGGAGCAGGCCTTTCAAAGGCCAACCAGCCAAGCCAGAGCCCCCACCACAACCATGTCCTCCGTGGGGCTCTCGCTGTCCCCCTGCCCTAATTATCCAGGGCCAGGTACCAGACGACTGGGGACAGCCCTATGCCCGGAGCCCCGAAATTTTTCGAAGCAGCCAGTCCTCAGCCGCTTGCCCTGCTTCGTTTGCTCCTTCTCACAGAAACCACAATACAGCCTCTTGTCCACGTTTTCTCCTTGCTTCGTCCACTCCTGTCCACCCCGGAGCTTCCCCATGTGGCTCCCTGTGGTGTGTTGTGTCTCCTTGTGGGAGCCGTAAGAAACCCTCTTTTCTTTTTTCTTTCTTTTTTCTTTTCTTTTCTTTTCTTTCCTTTTCTTTTCTTTTCTTTTCTTTCCTTTTCTCTTTTCTCTCTTTTCTTTTCTTTTCTTTCCTTTTTTCTTTTCTCTCTTTTCTTTTCTTTTCTTTTCTTTTCTTTTCTTCTCTCTTCTCTCTTCTCCCTTCCCTTCCCTTCCCTTCCCTTCCCTTCCCTTCCCTTCTCTCTTCTCTCTTCTCCCTTCTCTTCCCTTCCCTTCCCTTCCCTTCCCTTCCCTTCCCTTCCCTTCCCTTCCCTTCCCTTTCCTTTCCTTTCCTTTCCTTTCCTTTCCTTTCCTTTCCTTATGTTTATTTACCTGTTTTGAGATAGACACACGCAGTGCAGAGCCTGATGTGGGGCTCGATCCCACGACCGTGAGATCATGGCCTGAGATGAAACCAAGAGTCAGACGCCCAACCGACTGAACCACCCAGGTGCCCCCAAACTCTCTTTTCAATGGCAGGCATCTCCTGATCTGTTAGACTTGCCAGACCTGAGTAATAATAGAAACTACACTTTAAGGGGAGCCTGGGTGGCTCAGTGGGTTGAAAGTCCGACTTCGGCTCAGGTCATGATCTCGTGGTCCGTGAGTTCGAGCCCTGCGTCGGGCTCTGTGCTAACAGGTCAGAGCCTGGAGCCTGCTTCGGATTCTGTGTCTCCCTCTCTCTCTGCCCCTCCCCCACTCATGCTTTGTCTCTCTCTGTCTCTGTCTCTGTCTCTGTCAAAAATAAATAAACATTAAGAAACTACACTTTAAAATACTTTCCTAACAGGCACCTGGGTGGCTCAGTTGGTTAAGCGTCCGACTTCAGCTCAGGTCATGATCTCTCAGTTCATGAGTTTGAGCCCCACGTCGGGCTCTCTTCTGTCAGCTCAGAGCCTGGAGCCTGCTTCAGATCATGTGTTTCCCTCTCTTTCTGTCCCTCCCCCGCTCGCGCTCGCTCCTTAAAAAATAAATAAACATTAAAAAATAAATAAAATAAAATACCTTCTGTAGAATGCACAGGACCGCAGACACACATACAGTGGAGAAGATTTCTCTTCCCTCTGTCTGAGGGAAGACGCAGCTCTGAGCACCGTCTGCTATAGTGGTCCTGAGAACTAACTGCCCAGAGGCCCCCCTACCTGCTCTCAGGCTGCTGCCCCTTCTTTCCAGCACCTTGTGTTTGTCATCTGTGCTGCAGGGGCTTTAGTAAATCATCGAAGAAAAGGTGAATGCACTTAAAGAGAAAAACACTTTCACTTTATCAGGCAGTCAAACAAATGTGCTATAGGTTAGGATGCTTCTGGCAGAAACCCTTACTTAACCCATTTAACTATTTTATTTTATTTTGTTTTATTTTATTTTGTCTTATCTTATTTTAACGTCTATTTTAACCTATAATTATGTGCTCACTTATCAGAAAGTCCAGAGAACTGAGTATTGGGGGCAGGGAGGCCAGGAGGGGGCTTCAGGATTGTTTGATGTGGCAGCCCAACTATGTCCCTCCCTCCTCCTGGTGGCCCTTGGCTGGTAGCCGCATGGCTGCAGCGGTCCCTGATATGATAGCCAGACCCAACAGCACCAGGTGGGAAAAAGCTATCCCCTCACTCTTTGTTTTAAGAGAGGTCTGTAATGTTTATTTATTTATTGAGAAAGAGAGAGAAGGAGAGAGGGAAAGTATGAGCGGCGGGCAGGCAGGGAGAGAGGGAGACACAGAATCCAAAGCAGCACAGAGCCTGACGCGGGGCTCGAACCCAGGAACGGGGAGATCATGACGTGAACTGAAGTCAGATGTTAAACGCACTGAGTCACCCAGGCGCCCCCTAAAAGCTCTCTCCCTTTTGTTTTAATGAATTCTCATGTATCAATCTTTATGAACGTTTTATCTTTCACATTTCTTAAATTTATTTTTATTTTCTATTTTTTTTTATTTGAGGACAGTTGACACACAGTGCTACATTAATTTCCGGTGTATTACATAATGATTCCACAAGTTCATATAGAACTATATACCCTCTCTTTTCCAAATTCTGTCCCAGGAGAGGGAACCCCCCCGAGAATTTTCCCTCTCCTCTCATTGGCCAGACTGGGTCACATGCCCACTCTTGACTCAACCCCAGGCCACGGGAAATGACATCACTGCCCTCACACCCGGCTGGTCTTTCTTTGGAGGTGGGGGTGGGACCTGCCACCTCAGGAGGAGGCTGAGTGGGGAACCGTAGATAAGGGAGCAAAACTGAAGTTCTGACTGGAAAGAAGAAAAGACGAAATTGATGCTGCGAATGAACTAACAGTCTGTACAAACAGGCCAATTACGACGGTATGACTCGTAATGAAAACAATCCGTTCTGTTATTTTGAGAACAGTGGTTCCCAAACTCGGCTTCTCCAATTCAGTTGAGCATCCACCCCAGAACCTGCTGACTCAGCAGGTCGGAGGCGGGCTCGGGAGTCCACTTCCTGCGTGGTCCCGGGGTACAGCCAGATGTCCAGCCGCGGATGGGCTTTGTACCAGAACAACCTGGGTCTCCTGACTGCCACCACCCACCTGTGCAAACACGGACAGGTCTGTCAGCTCTGCCAGTCCTTCCCCAGGCACACACCTCTCGAAAGGTCCTCTGTGCGGTGCAAGATGCTGGGGTTGGGGCAGGCAGCCAGGCAGACGTGGGCCTTCGGGGAGCCTCTGCCCGGTGAGAGGACATTGGCCACTCAAGTGCCATACTACCAGGGGACCCTGAGCCCGGATGCATTCGAGAGCAGGTACTAGAAGATCCTACCACACTATCTTGAACGCGGAGGGATAGTCTCTATTTCCCTTGCCCGTTAAGCTTGGAAGAAAGCTATTTGAAGCTAGTGCAGCTGTTAGACCATGGCCAACACGCACGCAGATTCTCTTTATCTTTCTGGTCACCCCCCCGGACAACCCAGTAGGAACACTGATGTGCCGGTGAACCCAGCCTTGCCTCCTTGACATACATACGCATACAGCAAATAATATTCAGTGTGATTTTGGTGCACAGGGTACTCCCTTCATCCCAGTTGTGGGTAGATTCAACCACAAGCACAGCTACACCCCCAATTGAGAACTTAAATAAGACAAAAGTTTATCTCTCTCACACATTAAGCCTCAAAGTAGGTGGTCCAAATCCGAATTTTCCTCTACTTCCTAAAATCCCCAGTGATCCATGTTCCTCCTATATTTGTTGCTTTATCAAATGTGGCCTTTAATCCCAGAGGCACTTCATGGTCCAACATGGCTGCTCCAGCACCAGTCATCACATCACAAGCTCATTCCAGATAGCAGGAGCATGGAAGGGAAGAAGACCACGCCTTGGCATCTTAAGGACCTTTTCCAGAAGTCACATCACTCTTGTGTAAACTCCATTGGCCAGAATCCAGTCACATGGCCACACCGAGCAGCAAAGGACACCAGAGAATGTAGTTTTTTACTCTGCGTAGCCACATGGATTACGATGAAGTTCAGTGGCTCTGTTGCTAAAAGAAGGGGACAGCTAGCAGGCCCTGCCTCCCCTTCTCACCAATCACTGAGATGTCTAGTGAGATGTGACGCAATCCAGTGCAGTCCTTCCAACCTCCTGTGTCTCCTCATCCCAGCTCTGGGGCTCAGCGATTCTCCTGTGTTCTCCGGGGAACCCTGTCCATGCAGGTGGGCACTGAAATGACATTTTCCTGTATTTTCAAGAGAGAAGAGAGTGGGAACTTGGGGTTTTTCACCTGTTACTTTCCAGCCCCCAGCTCCCTGTGAGCAGCAGACACGTAATGCCCAGAAGTGTTGAGCTGGCCTGGAGGACCCCAGAAAGGGCGGGTTCTGGTGATTTCTATTTCTAAAGTAGCAGCATGGAGTAGATTCTTTCTTTGCTTTTCTATGCTTCCTGTCTCCAAAGTGAAAGCTGTACTTGTTGCTTGTTACCAGGAAATGGTTTCCTGTCTTCTGCTTTCCTCTGTCTCTGTAGTTTTAACAGCGGGAATGGTGACATGGGCTGCTCTGACTTTTGACAGGAAGAGAGTAGCTTCTAGGTGGCCGGGCACCTGAAACAGGCCGTCTTGCTTTGCTAGAGTGTTGGGCTCTGTGGCCCTCTGCCGGCTCAGGTAGTCAGACGTCCCTCGATAGCTTGTAAATTTGCTCTCTAATTAGTAGGTGTGTGTTATATATGCTCTATGGCCCCAACACCCCCCGCTTGGATTTCAAGAATCAGCAGGGCAGACTTGAAATTCCATACGGAACTGAAAAGGACACCGTTGCACCAACAAGGAAGTAGACTGAGTTTCCAAGTTCAGCAGTGACGCCGCCTTTGTACAGAGATTGCCGGAGTGCCACACCACAGGGCCATGCTGGGCCACGGCAGGCTGGCCACTCACGCTACTTGTCGGTGGGTGATAGAAACTTTCTCTATCCCTGATTTCTTTCTTTCTTTCTTTCTTTCTTTCTTTCTTTCTTTCTTTCTTTCTCTTTCCTTTTTCTTTCTTTCTTTCTTTCTTTCTTTCCTTCTTTTCTTTTTTCTTTCTTCCTTCCTTTCTTTCTTTTTCTTCCTTCCTTCCTTCCTTCCTTTTTCTTTTCTTTCCTTCTTTCTTTTTTCTTTCTTCCGTCCTTTCTTTCTTTCTTTTTTCTTCCTTCCTTCCTTTCTCTTTCTTTCTTTCTTTCTTCCTTTTCTTTCTTTCTTTCCTTCTTTCTTTTTTCTTTCTTCCTTCCTTTCTTTTTCTTTCTTTCTTTCTCTTTCCTTTCTCTTTCTTTCTTTCTTTCTTTGTTTCTTTCTTTCTTTCTTCCTTTTCTTTCTTTCTTTCCTTCTTTCTACTTTCTTTCTTCCTTCCTTTCTTTCTTTTTCTTCCTTCCTTCCTTCCTTCCTTTCTTTTCTTTCTTTCTTTCCTTCTTTCTTTTTTCTTTCTTTCTTTCTTTCTTTTTTCTTCCTTCCTTTATTTTTCTTTCTTTCTTTCTTCCTTTCTTTTCTTTCTTTCTTTCCTTCTTTTTTCTTCCTTCCTTTCTTTCCTTTTCTTTCTTTCTTTCTTTCTTTCTTTCTTTCTTTCTTTCTTATTTTTAAATTTAAATTCCAGTGAGTTAGCATATAGTGCAATAATGATTTCAGGAGTAGACTCCAGTGATTCACCCCCTACATATAACACCCAGTGCTCATCCAAACAAGTGTCCTCCTTAATGCCCCTTGTCCATTTAGCCCATCCCCCTACCCAACACCCCGTCGGCAACCCTCAGTTTGTTCTCTGTTTTTAAGAGTCTCTTATGGTTTATCTCCCTCTCTGGTTTTATCTTATTTTAGTGTCTCTTCCCTTATGTTCACCTGTTTTGTATCTTAAATTCCACATATGAGTGAAGTTATATGATATTTGTCTTTCTCTGACTGACTTGTTTCACTTAGCATAATACAGTCTGGTTCCATCCACGTTGCTATAAATGGCATGATTTCATACTTTTTGATCACTGAGTAATATTCCATTAAATATATAATATATATTCTATACATTCTTGTGTATATATATATATATATATATGCACCACATCTTTATCCATTCATCAGTCGATGGACATTTGGGTTCTCTCTATACTTTGATACGTTCTCTCTATACGTTTTGGGTTCTCTCTATACGTTGATAGCGCTGCTATAAACATGGGGGTGCACGTGTCCCTTTGAATCAGCACTCCTGTATCCTTTGCATAAATACCTACTAGTGCAATTGCTGGGTCATAGGGTAGATCTCTTTTTAACTTTTTGAGGATCCTCCATTCTATTGCCCAGAGCGGCTGCGCCAGTTTGCATTCCCACCGGCAGTCAAAAGGGTTCCTCTTTCTCCCGCATCCTCGCCGACGTCTGTCGTTGCCGGAGTTGTTAATGTTAGCCGACCACCGAGTGGGGCGGTGGGGTGGGTCTAACCCCCTCCAGGAAAGGCAGCCCTTGGAAGGACCCAAGGGAGGAGGGGCTGGAAGACCCCCCAATCCCGGGACTAATTGTGGTCCCCAACCCTGTGCCCCCAGGGGTGCCTTTTAAGCGGCTCCAATAGCTGCAAGCCTAGAGGCCTTACATTCTCTCTCCTCGAGTGAGGAAGGGGACTGAAGGTCAAAGCTCTGAATGCTAGCTCTGGTAAATTCATAACAGGCTCTGTAAGAAAATCCTTTTTCCTCTCCAAAATTGTCACCGGGTGAAGAGAAAACATCCTGCTCTTTTCTTACAGCCTAGATTTTCCCAAGAGATTTGAAGCCTTTGTTTTCAGGTTTTGTGTTGCTGCATCTCGGTGGAGAAAGACCTCGCGGACGACATTTCTGCCACTTCCGAAGGCTTTTTATGTCGATTCCCTGAAAACCATGTCATTTAACTTCCTATCCGCCTTTGTTGCCAGAACTGCCTCTTAGCGTGGTGATCACATGTTCTGAACGCCAGATCAGGATTTGGTATCTATTACATGTTTGGACGACGAATCGTTGATAAGTAGAGACTCATCTGGAAAGCCTGGGACGTTTGGTTGACAGATCTCTTGGGCCCAGCTAGCCACCACCATGTTGTTTTGGGCTCTGCCCTGGGGCGTGAGTAACTGTAACAGGGTCTGTGTACTTGCCATGTTCCAGATGAGTGAGCTACATGTTTTAAAGACAGCTCTTTGACAGAAATGTTGTTACTGACTTCGTACCTGCGACGTGGAAGCGTGACCTGCGTGCCACATTGACCCTCCCTTCATCTTTCTCTAATTTAAAGGCAGGCAGCAAACAGAGCAAGCTTCCCATACCCCCTTGCAGCTAGGAATGACTATGTGACATCCTGACTAATGCGATACAAGCATTGCTGAAATTTCTTGTCCCCTGGAGAAAATCATGAAGCGTTGTCTTTCTTTTCCTTTCTTTTTTTAAAAAAATGTTTTATTTATTTTTGAGAAAGAGAGCAGAGAGAGGGGCAGAGAGAGAGGGAGACACAGAATCCGAAGCAGGCTCCAGGCTCCGAGCTGTCAGCACAGAGCCCGACGTGGGGCTCGAACCCACAAACCGTGAGATCGTGACCTGAGCGGAAGTCAGACGCTTAATCCACTGAGCCACCCAGGAGCCCCGAAGACTTTACCTTTTCTGTCTTCTCCTACCTGGACTGCAGACACAAAGCCTGGAGGGGCGTCATGAGAATGAAGGTTACAAATCAAAGACGGTGGAAAAGGAAGTTAGAGCCCGAGTCCGTGATGCTGCTGAACCACGTCACCAGCCCTGTGCTGCACTCCCTGGGACTTCTGGTCATGTGATGTGAATAACACCCTTTCCGTGTAAGCCTGGGGGAACTGAATGTTCTGTTTAAGCTGCAGCTAAATCGTAGCAAATACATAACTCATTTTCACGGAAGGAGACCAGGGTTCAAAAGGTTGTCTCTTGCTCTGTCCACCTAGCCCCCCAGTGATAATGCTGGGGGTCCGACTCCGGTGCCTGCATTGAACCAGCACATGCTTTTCCCCCTTAAGAACTCGAAATCTGGACTTATCCAGGGGCTCAGGAGCCTCCCGAGGCAACCTTAGCAATTCCCACCCTATTTTCCCACAGTCCTGTGACATCAACCTCCCGGAGGATGCACAGTCCAGAACCTTCCGGGATTGGGTGGGAAGATCTCTCCCTCTTGGCGAGCCTCAGAGAAAGCACATGTCCCCAGTCCCATGGAGAATCTCCCTTTTCCCTTTGCTAATCCCGTGTGCACACTTGTGTGTGGCCTTCAGGTGAATGTCTCTCTCTTAAGGGGAGGAACCCAGTTTTGGGTTACCTGGAAAGAACCCTTGCTATCTTTTCAGTGAGCCTGAACCCTTGCTGATGATCTTTCTACGCCCCTTGAAATAGGGCAGCGTATTCACATCCTCTGGGGCCTGTCTTTTTGGGTCCTATCAGTGGTTGAGCTGAGGAGGCCCATCTACGTCACAACAGACCTCCAGGGTTCCTGACCTCCCGTCCTATGTCCCCGGCCATCCCAGTACTTACCTCAGGAGGTTGGTGAGGAACCTGTCCACACACAATATCTTCTCTGTAAAGGCCCTTGGGAAAAACACATTTCGAAGTCTGATGGTAGGAAGAAACGTTTTTCTCCCGAGGAACTGGCTGAATTTTATCTCACGGACATTGAGACTCGTATAATGGGTTATATTTTCCTGACTGATTTGTCTAAAAGGAAACTCCGTGCCCACATTAGTGTTTCACTGATTCTTTTTGTTTCTATTTTCCTTCACTTTGATTTCTTTTAATGTTTATTCATTTTTTTTTTTTTGAGATAGAGAGGGAGCACAAGCAGGGGAGGGGCAGAGAGAGAGGGAGACACACAATCTGAAGCAGGCTCCAGGCTCTGAGCTGTCAACACAGAGCCTCATGCAGGGCTCGAACTCACGAACATCAAGAACATGACCTGAGCCAGAGGTGGACGCTTGACCGTTGACTGAGCCACCCAGGCGTCCCTTGATTTATTTTTAAAATTCTTTCATATACGTATATTTTCCGAGGCCACCTGAAATCCCCTTTTCGTGAGAGTGGTATGTAAATACATAAATTTCTACTCACCTCAGGAAATCAGATGCTCCTTTTTCCAATGCCAACTTTCCCCCAACGTAGAAGAGTCTCCTGGCATCATCCAAAATGTAACGGGCAGTGACAGCTTGTCCATTGCTCACACGGACTGAAGCCTGTATCAGCTGAGAGTTCTGGATCTAAGAAAAGAAATCTGAGGACCCCTGTCAACAAGAAAGATGGACACAAGGTTTCTCAAATGCAATTAAGTGTTTTGACAGGCAATTATTTTTTCCATTCAACCTAACCTAAACATTCACGGCTTGGCCGTCGGTTTGCAGGTTAGCACTCTTATCAGTGGAGTGCCGGCCCCTCTGACACCTTGCATCTCTGGCCACTCGGGCCAGGAGATTAGAGACAGAATCAGGAGGGTTGCCAAGCGGGACTGCTACAGCCTGAGCCCAGGAGAGGCTGACAGGGTCCCCATCTTTGCCAAGTGGCCCTGCCACTGAAGTGGGTTTTCAAATGTGTGATGGAGACCCCGGGATTTTAGGAGTGGGTCTAAATGCTAACTGAGGGAAGAGATGATAAGAACAGAGATCTTGATCCGGTTCCCATCACCCATTGTCTTATTTCAAGAGCATCTCAGCTTTCCATTGTAAATGGGACCGTGTTCTACATAGTGAAATGATGTTGTAGGAGTTCCCTGGGTTTTTTTTCTAATGTGGTGGGTTATTTATTTAGGTATGAATGCTTGGGGCAATATTTTAAGATGCTCTTTGTGTCTTAGGCTCATGAAACTCACCTTGAGTGGAAAATATTGCCAAGGAGCACTCCCTTGTCCTTAGGGAGGACTTGTAATATTGTGGTAAATTGCATATGGCTTGGTAGCTCCTTCCATCAGGAGATGGAGCCTTCCTCCACCCCTTCCGTCTGGGCTAGCCACGTGGCCCTCTTTGGCCAACAGGACAATAGCAAATGTGACGGAAGCAAAGACTTGAAAAATATCCTTTCTGAAAAGAGCCTTTCTGTACCATGGTTATAAGCCCAAGCTAGTGGATGATAAAGGATGTCAATCACAGCCCCTTCATTTCTGTTGCCTCGTCCCCAGGAGCCCACCCCAGGAACTGAATCCTGAATAGCAGTGGACAGATCACTAACATCGGAGTGGGTCCAGCCAAGTCCAACAGAGAGGAACCAATGGCCAAACCCAACCCAGGTTGGCAAGCCACACCATGTGCTGATAGATGGTGACTGCTTGAACAGCTGAGCGTTGGAGTAGTTCGTTACGTAGAAAAGGTTGGCCAGTTAAAATATTCAGGCTGCCATGTGGAAAAGAAAATTGCGGCATAAATTTTTTTAAGCCCGTGCGATAGGCTACCTTGGCTGTCCTCATTGAAACACATAAAGTGTCCAGGCTGGTGTCCAGCACAAAGACATAATATTTAAACATTATTTAAATTATTGGGTCTCCTCTCTGTCATTCATGGGCTCGTCCGACAGCATAATGCTTCGGTAGAGTTTTTCCTAAATTTTTTGGTGATAAAACACACATCGCAAAATTTGCCATCTTAACCATTTCTAAATGTATATATAGTTCGATGTGCTAAATACATCCATAATGTTGTACAATCGTCGCCACTCTCCACCTACAGCATTATTTTCATCTTGTAAAACTGAAACTCTGTACACATGAAACAACAACTCCTCATTCCCTTTCCCCCAGATCTCTGGCACCCACCATTCTGTTTTCTGTCTCTACAGTTGGCTCTAAGTACCTCATATAAGTGGAATCATACTGTATTTGCTTTTGGGTGTGTGTGACTGGCTTGTTTCACTTAGCGTAGTGTCCTCAAGGTTCACCCGTGCTGCAGCATGTCAGAATTTCCCTCCGTTTAGAGGCCGAGTAATATTTCATTGTGTATATTGTATGTTTTGCTTCTCTACTTAGTGACAGCGGACGCTTAGGTTGCTTTCACATTTTCGTTACTGTGAATAACGCGGTGTGAACGTGCGTGCAAATCTCTCTTCAAGACCTGTTTTCCGTGCTTTTGAGTAGTTATCCAGAAGAGGAATTGCCAGATCATATGGGAGTTCTATTTTTAATTGTTTGAGGAAATGTCATACTATTTTCCACAGCAGCTGTACCATTTTACATTTGCATCCACAGTGCACAAAGCTTCTACTCTCTCCATATCCTCACCAATACCATGGCTGACCTGAGGTGTTCTTTTTTCTTTTTTGATCGTAGGCATCCCAGTGGGTGTAAGGTGGTATCTCATTGTAGTTTTGACTGGCGTTTCCCTGATAATTAGTGATGTTGAGCATCTTTTCATGGGCTTATTGGCCAAATGGAGAAATATTCTTTGGAGAATGTCTATTCGCGTCCTTTGTACATTTTCTCATTGAGTTTTAGAGGAGTTTAAAAAAAATATTCTAGATATTAATTCCTTACCATATGATGTGCAAATATTTTGTCCAATTTGATGGGTTGACGGAGGTCTGTTGACATTGTCTATTGGTACACAAAAGTTCTACATTTTGATGAACTCTAATTTGTCTATTTTTTTTGGTTGCTTGTGCCTTTGGTATGCTATCCAATAAATCATAACAAAGATAAAGTCATGAAACTTTTGTCCTACGTTTTATTCTAAGATTTTTATGGTTTTAGGTCTCACCTTTAGGTTTTTAGTCTGTTTTGAATTAATTTTTATATGTGGCATTAAGTAAGGGTCCAACTTCATTCTTTTGCACGTGAATATCCAGTTTTCCCAGAACCATTTGCTGATAAGATTGTTCTTTCTCCATTTAATGGTCTTGTCACACATATCACATATCACTTGACCATATATACAAGGGTTCGTTTTTGGACTTTCAGTCCTAGACCATTGGTCTACACATCTGGCTTTATGCCAGTATCACACTGCTTTGATTACTATAGCTTTGTAGTAAGATTTGAAGTCAAGAAGCATGAGTCCCCCAGCTTTGTTCTCTTTGTAAAGATCGTTTGGGCTACCGGGTTCCCTTGAGATTCCATGTGAATTTTAGAATGTGTTTTTCTATTTCTTCATAAAACACCTTTGAGATTTTGATAGGATTTGACCTAAATCTGTAGATCACTTTCGGTAGTGTCAACATTCTAACATTATTAAGTCTTCCAGTCCATGAACCTGGGATATGTTCCCATTTATTTATGTCTTCTTTAATATTTTTCAGCAATGTTTCATAGATTCTATTGTACAAGTTTTCACCTCCTTGGTTCATTTTTAAGCGTGTTATTCTTTTTGATGCTATTACAAATGGAGTTTTTATAATTTTCTTTTCGGATGCTGCTGAATTTGTGTGGCTTATTGAGGATTTTCTTCATCAGCGCTCCTAAGATATATTTGTAGGTTTCTTTCTTTCTTTTTTTTTTTTGTGCAGTGACTTTGGCGTTGGTATCAGAGTATTTCTGGCCTCATAGAATCAGTCAGGAAGCGTTCTCTTCAATTTCTTGGAAAAGCTTGAGAAGGATTGGTGTTAATTCTTCTTTAACGATTTGGTAGAATTCACCAGAGAAGCCCTCTGGTCCAGGGTTTTTCTTTTTGAGGAGATTTTTGATTACTGACTCAATTTCCTTACTAGTTATAGGCTCATTCAGATTTTATATTTCTTCATAATTCAGACTTGGTAGGTTTTTTGTCTCCAGGATTTTGTCCATTTCATCTAAGGTATCCAATTTGATGGTGTATAGTTGTTTATAGTACCCTCTTATGATCCTTTTTATTTCTGTAGAATTGGTAGTAATGTCCTCACTTTCATTTTTTTTTTAATTTTTTTTTAACGTTTATTTATTTTTGAGACAGAGAGAGACAGAGCATGAACGGGGGAGGGTCAGAGAGAGAGGGAGACACAGAATCTGAAACAGACTCCAGGCTCCGAGCTGTCAGCACAGAGCCCGACGCGGGGCTCGAACTCACGGACCGCGAGATCATGACCCGAGCCGAAGTCGGCCGCTCAACCGACTGAGCCACCCAGGCGCCCCCTCACTTTCATTTCTGATTTTAGTGATTTGAGTCTTCCCTCTTTTTCCTTAGCCCTTTAATCTAAAGGTTTGTAAATTTTGTTGATCTTCTCAAAGAAGCAGTGTTTGGTTTTGTTGATTCTTTCTGTTGTTTTCTATTCTCTATATCATTTTTCTCTGTTCTAATCTTTGTTTCTTTCCTTCTGCTAGCTTCAGGTTTACTTTGTTCTTTTTCTATTCCTTAAGTTGTACAGTTAGGTTGTTGATTTGAGATGTTCCCTTTTTTACTGTAAGCTTTTATAGTTATAATAAAAGCTGTGTCCCATAAGTTCTGGCATGTTGTATTTCTGTTTCCATTTGTTTCTTAGTGTTTTCCAATTTCCTTTGTGATTTCTTTCTTGTACTATTGGTTGTTCAAGGATGTGTTATTTAAATTTGCGCAAGTTTGTGAATTTTCCAGTTTTCCTTTTGGTTTTATTTCTGACTTCATCCCATTTTAGTCAGAGAAAACTCTTTATGTGATATCTATCTTTTAAGATCGATTGAGACTGAGTTTGTGGTCGAACATACGATCTATCCTGGAAACGGTCCCATGGGCTCCTGAGAAAAATATGCAAACTTTTGTTGGGTAGAGTGTTCGGGATACATCTGTTAGATATAGCTGGTTTCTTGTTAAGTCCTCTGTTTTCCTACTTACCCGTTTGCTTGTTCTGTCTATTATTGAGAATGGTTGGGGTATGGGAGGCTCCAGTCATTGGAGAACTGTCTGTTTCTCCCCTCGACACTATCAGCTTTGGCTTCCTATATTTTGATGGCATCGTTATTAGGCGCGTAAATGTTTACGTAGTCATATATTTTCTTGCTATGTTGAACCTTTTATTGATATAAAATACCCTTCTTTTGTCTCATAAAATTTTTCAGCGTGAAGTCTCTCTGTCTGTTATTAATAGTTCCACTGTGTTCACACATGATTTTCTTGGCTTTCCACTTTTTCCTTTAGTTTTTTTGTTATACAGTTATTTTAAAGTCTTTGTGTAGTATGTCTGCCATCAGGTCATTTTCCGGGACATTTTCTAGTGATTTATCGTTTCTCCTTTGAATAGGTCACACCTGTTTTTTGTTTTGCTTTTGTTTGTATGCTTCGTGATATTTTATTGTTTTAAACGGTACACTTGGATCTAATAACTTGTTAACCTTAGAAATCAGATTCTTTCCCTTCTCTGGGGTTTGCAGTTTTTTGTTTGTCGTATTTAATGGTCATAGGGTGTATCTGTGCCAAGGGTCAGCCTGAGATATAAACTTAAGGTCTTCTTAGGTCCTTTCTGAGCCTGCTTTTTGTCCTGCATCGCCATTTTCTAATTTTCCCCACATATGGAGTTGCTTTGGAATGCCCTAGTCTTTAATGACTGGCTCCTGAAAGGCGAAAAAGAGGAAAATGAAGAGAGGGAGGAATGCGCTCTTTCAATTCCCTGGAGGTCACTTCAGGGGGAGGAGGAAGGCCTTGCAACAGGAAAGGGAGGAACAAGGACTGTCTGCCTCCTTGTCTGCACCTCTGTGATTGGGAGCAACAACCAGCAATCAGCACACAGACAACACCCCCCCCTCCGGTTTGGGAGGATGGGGTTCTTTTTTCCTCACTGCTGGCTCCTTCAAGCTGAGAGCGGATCCTGGAACACAATGTACTATTCCAGCCTCCGGGCTGGGATGGAGGGGTGGGGGGATGGGGGAGCGGAGGGGTAGAGAGGCTGGGAGTATGGGGGTGGGGGTCGGAGACAGGTAGTGGCTACTGTGTGAAGAGCCGGAATTGACCGAAATTAACTGCAATTTACCCCCCAAGCCTCCCCCTGGAAGCTGCAAGCCTTCCGTAGACTCCAGGTTTCCAAAATAGTCACAGCAGACAGATTCAGCCAGTGTAATTGTCTAGGCGGGGGGACAGATGTCCTGGTGTTTCTTAATCTGCCATCTTCCCATAATCCTCTCCCAGCAGAGTTTTAATATTGGCTGTAAACTCTGAACAAGTGGTTACAACCTTTTGAGCTGTGTTTATGTTTCCATTTGTTACAAAATTACATAGTGCCACAGTCTCCCTTGGTTCCCATCAATCCAAGAAGTTTGGGAAGAGGCGGCTAATTTTCCGCCCAGAAAATTCTTACCTTTTCAAGGATCGGAGCCAGATTGCCTGATAATTCAAACGTCACTCCACGATTTATTAGCTGTATAGACTTGGGAGCAAATTACTATCTCTGTGCCTGTGTTTGCTCGTTTGCAAAATGGGAATAACACAAGTAACTCCCTTACACAGTTGTCTTGAGGATTAAAAGAGATAAAGCAGTCAAAGCTTGCCATCTAAAAAAAAAAAAAAAATTCAGTCACGTGAAATACAGGCCAAAGTGTTTGCAAGGTTAATAAAATGACAGGGAAGTCTGTGCACAGAGTTGGCTGGAATTTTGAGGGATGGGCTGTGTAGTATGAATTCTCCCGGGTCCTGGCCACAATTGGTATCGTGGGATAGCATCCAACAGCTCATAAACATCAAGAGGGACAATTTAGAGTTTTGTGTAAGGCTACCTTTTATGGGATAGTGGTAGTAATTCCAGGAATCTCCCAGTTACTTGGTGCCTGTTTCATCAGCTTGGTCCGGAGAGATTGGGCAGGGATCACTCTAAGAATGCTGGGAGCTGACCTCTGATCCTTCCACTTCAAGAGACGGGGCTGCCTGCTGTTTCCCTGCTTAGTCTCTCTCTCCCGCTTTCCTTTCTCCCGCAGTTTTTAAAGTTCAGAGTATAGTAATGAGCTATTTTCATCCATGCCAGTGAGGACAATTCCCTCGAGGCATGGCAGATCGACAAGACAGAAGGAGCCTGGGTCTCTGGAGGACCTTGTGGAGCAAAGCGGAGTTACCTCCAGGACCACCTGTCACTTTGTATTTTTCCACGAGAGAGATACATATCTCTCTTATTTAAGCTAATGTTATTTTGATCTGTTAGCCAAACCAATATCCTAACTAACACGGCACTGGTCCCATAATGAATGTCAGTTTTGTAAGCAAGTAGCAAGACTGGGTGTATCGGTTTCCTACCGCTGCTATAACAAAATGCCACAATTTAGTGGTGCAGAACAACACAGATTTATTATCTTATAGTCTGGGGTCACAAGTCTTAAATCCAAGCTGTCAGCAGGGCTGTGTTCACCCTGGAGGCTCTAACATAGAATGTGTTTCCTTGCCTCTTCCAGCTTCTAGAAGCTACACGCCTTCCTTGGTTCTTGGCTCCTCCGCCTTCAGAGCCAGAAGTGACCCCACGTCACATCACTCCAGCTTTCCTTCCACTGTCACAACTGCCCGAGTCTCCTCTTCTGCCTCTTCCTTCTATTCATAAGGACCCTTGTGACTACATTGGTTTCATCCTAATGATCCAGAATAATCTCTTTCACCTCAAGTCATCTGATTAGCAAACTTAGCTCCATCTGTAACCTTGATCCCCCTTTGCCACGTGACCACACGTTATTTCCAGATTCCAGGACACGGACAGCCATGGCAGCCATTTTTCTGCCTGCCACACTGGACAAGCCATGCCCTTGTTTTAAGAACCTATTCTTCTTCACCTGCACAGAAGCCTGGAATTTTAGTGTCGGAGAACATCCCCTGTTGGTGAAGGTGCCCCTGTAGAAGATACCAGTGAGCCCTCTGAGACCCTTTAATTATTTAGCTTCTATAATTCTGACTC
The DNA here is from genome assembly GCF_018350215.1 of Panthera leo. Classification (NCBI taxonomy): domain Eukaryota; kingdom Metazoa; phylum Chordata; class Mammalia; order Carnivora; family Felidae; genus Panthera; species Panthera leo. The sequence continues at coordinate 15,484,812 of NC_056689.1, forward strand.
CCATATTCTGAGTAACTTTAGTAATAAAGTCACAACCCACCCAGGAAAGTATACATGAAATCATCCTTTCCTCCAAGACTCATAATTGTTCAGCCCCAGGCTTGTAATATATATATATATATATATATATATATATATATATATATTTGCTCAACGTTACAGTGGAAGAAGCATGTACTTGTGAGGCTGAAAAAACTGAGTGGAAACCCATCTGTATCTGTACGAGTGGGGAAAGAACAAACAGAGAGGGAGACACAGAATCCAAAGCAGGCTCCAGGCTTTGAGCTGTCAGCACAGAGCCCGACGCGGGGCTCGAACCCACGAACCACGCGAGATCGTGACCTGAGCCGAAGCCGGACGCTCAACCGACTGAGCCACCCAGGTACCCCTATGCTTTCTTTTAATGTACGATTTACTGTCTACCAGATCACAGCCAGAACAAATGATGGGTCAGCCGATGATTTCATAACAGAACTAATTTCCATTTGAAGAAAGGGATGAATGTATTCCTCCTCAAGAGCATCCTCTCACGTGGAGTGATGGGCTCAAGTACAAAGCTTAGGCAGATCAAGCCTAGAAACAGCCCAAAGAGACAGGTTGTGAATTAGAGGCTGCCCACGGTGACAGCTTCCTGATGGAGTAAGAAGGGCTGGAAAGATGAGCCTGGGGAGGGCGACTGACATCTGTTTGTGTAAGCACTGACGGGAGAGGCAGCAAACTCAGACTCCATGGAAAATAAGAGTCCATGTTGGGTGCCCGCAAGTATGGAGGAGAGATGCACAAAAAATACTAGCTGACAAATATTCACAAACTATTTATTAAATCAGCCCTGTTGGGTTGTCTCTCGGCGTCCCCCAGGGAGGCCCGGCCCAGGTCATGATCTCATGGTTCATGAGTTCGAGCACTGCGTCCGACTCTGGGCCGCCAGCTCAGAGCCTGGAGCCTGCTTTGGATTCTGTGTCTCCCTCTCTTTCTTCCTCTCCCCCGCTTACACTCTCTGTCTCGCTCTCTCAAAAATAAAGAAAAATTTCAAAATTTCAAAAAAGAAAAGAAATGACCTGCCCACTATCCGGACAAAGACTGTAAAAATAGAGAAACAAAACAGATTTTATGTTCTTTCTTCTACATCCTGCTCTAATTCTCTTTCTGTTAGCAACGATAGGGAGTTGCTCAGAAACTGTTTCTGAAGGGATTAATTCTAGAACCAATCCATTATTTCCCTGTCGTTGGGGTTCCGCGTCTTCTGTGACTCAAATTGTCACCTTTTATTTTTGTTTTTGTTTTTCCAAAAAGAGATTTAGAAAAAGCTCAGCACATGTTAGAGTTTTACTTTTATATCCCACCAGCTCTTTTCTGGTTTGGCAGTGTGATTAGATTGTGACAGGAGGAGGAAGCTTACAACTCTCTCCGGGTGGGCACGAATCCACAAAATTGGCCTCTTTGTTTTTTATTAAAAAAATTTTTTTAATGTTTATTTGTTTTTTAGAGAGATCGAGACAGAGTGTGAGCAGGGGAGGGGCAGAGAGAGAGGGAGACACAGAATCCAAAGCAGGTTCCAGGCTCTGCAGAGCCTGACGTGGGGCTCGAACCCATGAACCGAGAGATCATGATCTGAGCCGAAGTCGGACGCTTAACCGACTGAGCCACACAGGTGCCCCTGGCCTCTTTATTTCTAGCCCTTCTTCCCAAGGCTCAAAGGGATGCATAGAAGTTTATTTATGTGATTCTTAGTTATTTTTTTTTAACAGTCTTAAAGGTGCAACTGGAGAAGAGTGAAAATACGAACGTTTTGAAGGTTTGCTTTGCACAGAGCTGATCATCAGTAAATATTTATTCAGCAACAGAAAGTGAGACAAGGGAAGAAAGAAAACAGAGAAGGAAGGAAGAGAGAGAACGAGGGTGAGTGGGAGGGAGAGGCTCAGGAGCTTCCTGCCTCTGTGTAACTGCTTCTGATCACCATTTAATGTAATTCCGGTATTATTTCAAGGAAATCACCTTCAATCTAATCAGAACCACATTTTATCATTTTATGCTGGGAAGTCCACTCGACTCAGGCTTGACTCAGTTCTGAGTATTCTTAAGTATCTTTAACATCAAAGCCTTTTTACTCGTCACCTTAAGGCATCCACAAAAGAAAGACATCATTTTCCCTGTATAAATTCCTATTCACCTCTTTCTCATCCTGTGTCCCTCGATCTCTTAATTAGTATCGGCGGGGACTCGGTGGGGGGGGGGAGGCTTCTCAGTAGGGACATCAGATAAAAGATGGCCCCCAGTTAAATTCGAATTTCTGATAAGCAGCAAATTTGTTTTTAGTATGATGACATCTCGAAGATTACACGGGACATACTTATACTAAGAAAGTATTTGTTGTTCATCAGAAGTTTGAATTTAACTTGGTGCCCTGTATTTTAATTGACTAAGTCGGAGGCTTTCTGCCTCACGCGGTCTGGTCAGGGCTGCCCTTGAACTCCTCACCTGGAATCATGAGCCCAGCATCCCCTGACCCCAGACTCAGGAGGGGATCCCCCACACCTCTGGGATGCTGTAGACCCGGCAAAACTCCTCCCAACGTTAGGAACAAACATTTCCTTTCTACCGCCCTGCTTTTCCTGCAGGATTTCCTGCCCTTTAAAATTAGAATGCGTTTGGGGCTCCTGGGTGGCTCAGTCGGTTGAGGGCCTGACTTTAGCTCAGGTCATGATCTCGAGGTTCGTGAGTTGGAGCCCCATGTGGGGCTCTGTGCTGACAGCTCAGGTCCCACGAGGGGACCACCAAGAACTGTTTCTATGCAGCCTGCTTCAGATTCTGTGTCTTCCCCTCTCTCTGCCCCTCTCGCGCTCTGTCTGTGTCTCTCTCTGACTGTCTCTCTCTCAAAAATAAACAAACATTTACAAATAAATAAATAATAAAATTAGTATGTGTTGGGACGCCAGGCTGGCTCAGTCGGTTAAGCACCTGACTTTGGCTCAGGTCATGATCTCACAGTTTGTGAGTTCGGGCCCCAGAACCCTGCGTTGGGCTCTGTGCTGACAGCACAGAGTCTGCTTGGGATTCTCTCTCTCTCCCTCTCTCTCTGTTCCTCCCCCACTCTCTCTCTCTCTCTCAAAAATAAATAAACATTAAAAACAATTCTTTCAAATTAACGTGTTGAAAAGTTGCCTTCTCATTACTTGACATGTTACACATAAATCATTCCAACCGGAATTTTTTTAACCCCGTACTTGTTGTTTCTTCCCCCCCCCCTCCGCCCCCACCGTGATCGGACCCCGAAAGCACAGATATGCAGACGTGTCTAAGCTTTTATGGGAAAGCAGAGGCCTCCTTCCCAGCGTCCTTCCATATGGTGGCCACGGTCACGCCTCACGGACCCACCAGGCAGCTCTCTGTTCTACCTCGAGGGGGCCACCAAGAACTGTTTCTGTGGAGCCCAGGAACACGTGGGACTACACGGCCTCCAGGTGGGAAGAGAGAACACCTGGTTCTGAACTTCCGAGAGCGGGACAAGAGCCTGAAAGACAAGCGTGCTCATCACTTTGGTCTCTTAGGCGTTATTGAGACATAGCCTTATCGTTACCAACTTCCTGTTTGTATAACCTGTGCGCTGCAAGTGGCATATGAATCGTCAGTGATTTGATGGTATCTGTGGGTAAAAGGCTAACACACGTATGCCCATAAACAGACACCCGCGCGTACGTCTTCCCTGCTTCTGAGACGGTCTGTCCGTAGACAGAGGCCCGCGGGACCTTGAGGAACCACACGCAGCTCCCCCCGAGGGGAGTCCCTCCCCAACCCTGCAGGGGGATCTTTGCAAGGAAAGTTAGGGGCCGTGAAACCAAATTGGTTTAGGGACTATTCCTCTGTTGGAAAGGACACAGGAGAAGCAGCTGTCCTTGGGATCTGCCGCAGCAGGCATCTGCTCGGATTGGAGAGAAACAGCAAAGTGGAGGGGTCTGTCTGTCCCTGGAGCCAAGATGCGCCACATATGGCTCCTGTGGGCCGTCTCCGGGAAGGCGGAGCAGGGTGGAAGGAAGCAGAGGCAGCCGCCAGGGCTAGGCCTGAGCGTGAGCCGTGGAGGAGAGCGTGGCTCCCCTCTGTCCTTGCGCTCTGCCCCGTCCGGCCACACCGGGCGTGAGCAAGAGCAAGCCAACGAGGTGCCACAGGGGGGACGGCGAGGCCTGCAGAAGGAGCCCGGGCTTGGCAGAAAGGCCTTCTGGATCTACCCCTGCCTGGCGGTCTGACCTCACCTGAATCTGCAGCCGGCTGGCCGAGAACTGGCCAAATAGAACGAAAAGAACGGAAAACAAGCAACCGCCTCTGGACATCAGTTCAGTCAGAGAGCATCCATCAGTTTGTGGCGGAGAGCCAGGAGAGGCTGGTGGGCAGGGGCTCCGCTGGCGACTCGTTGTCTGTCCTGGGACAAGGTGCTTCCTTCGAGAAGCCTCCGGAACCCTCATCTGCAAAGAAGCAAGGGGTGGGAGCCATCTGCTCATTGGGAGGATTGAATTAGGTGGTGAAAAGAAAGCGCAAGCCTAGCGCCCGGAAGAGGGGTCCTTATGATTGTTATAACCTAGCTATGGCAGCCCCTCATTTTCTGTCTCCAAGCGCTTGCTTGGTCGTTGAGGGGGAGACATCAGGAGGTGGGGGAGCGGTTATGCTAACTGCAAGTTGCTCTATGAAGGGGAAGGTAGGGGTGGGATCCACTCCTACCACTGTGATACCTAGGATCTCCCCACGTGGGGCATCTCTTTCTAAATTTGCACCTTGGCACAACATGGGTTGGCAGAGGTCCTAGAATGAAGGGGTCCCCACCACCCTGAAATGTGATCTAGGAGGGGAATACAGTTCTTCCCCTTAAGCCTAGCCAAGTTTCAGGCAAGTAAGGATGATTCTCGGTCATACCCTCTTTTCCTGGGTGCCCCCAGCTTTCCTGATCTCCCCGGCACAGCCGTGACCTCGTTGTTTCACTCCCACCCCTGTGCCCGGCTGACTACAGCGGAGGTGAGTCAAGGTTCCTGGCCACAGAGACGGTCAAATCTCTAAGCAGACTCTGAAACTTGGTCCACCATGGTTCCCTTGTGCCACATGAACCCAGGGACCCATACACTCCAGGTGTAAACAGGGGGATACGTCTCAGGTCTCTCTCTCTCTCTCTTTCTCTCAATCCAGCACGACTTCCTTTCTCTACAGCCCTTTCTTCCGGGTCCCTCAGCCTGGGGCCTCCAGCCCCTCCCTCAGGAGATTCCATGCTTCCCCAAGGAGAAGAGATTCTAGAGCCCCTTCCTCAAGGCTGAAGCTTCAGGTTCGATTGATGGACACGGGTCCCTCTTTCAGGTGTTCTGCACTAGGAAAGGGGGATGAAGATGAGGGCTCAAGTCCCAGGAGTTGGGAGCGGGGGGAGGTACCATTTCTACAGCTGTGTCCTGACCAGCCAGGCTGGAGGCCGATTACCTCAGGCGTCTGAGAAGCAGCACAGGGAGCTGGGGCTGGTGTTTCACTCTCTGGGACCAGCGCCATCTCAGTTTGCTCTGGGGAAAGAACATTCCTTCTGTTCCCATGCATGGGACCTTGCCCCTCGTGAAACAAAAACCCTAGCGTTATCGGGCTGAGAAGTGCTTGAGTCTCTCCTAGACCTGGCTTTGATTCTAAATGAGAACACATTAGCTGAAATGAGGGTCCATCGACTGCCATCCTGGCGGGGCAGCCCAGCTCATATCAGATTATATGTTTTTAATTCCAAAATAGTCTTCCTGGTTGATGGATTCGCAGGTGTTCCCCTGCAAGTTTACCTTTATTCTGCCACTATTATTGATGACAATGTCACCAACCCACAGTCCATACTCTGAGAGAGTCTAGGAACAATGGAGACTCTTCTTTCTCTGAGAGTTCTAGAAAGATCGTTTCAGGCAGAGGTCTAGGACTCTGTGAAACAGGACGGAAGAGCTGCCTCCTTCCTCTCCCATGGGGGTAAGAACTAATGAGGGTGAGTAGCTGGAGATGCGGGGCCTCCTCGGAAGACCGTGTAAATGCAAAGGATTTGGGCTGTGAAGCGAAAATGGGCACGGAGGCTGTGTCCTCTACTCACACGATGCTATTATGACACGTTAGCAGGGCAGTGTCTGGGCCAAGGTGTGTGCTGACTGATGCATCATGTCTGTTAAGCTTGTAAGCACTTTGCAGAATGATCTGGAACGAGGGACGCGTTGAGTGAGAAGAGAGCGTCTCCTCAGGGATTAGAGGCACAGCCTTCTTGGTTGACTTCTACTGCAGGGTCCCCAGCGTACATGCCTTCCAGGTACCTCGTGTGGTCCCCTCAACACAGACTCTGGGCTTAGCCCTGTGACTATCTTTGGCCCATGAGACATCAGCTAGCATGGGTGCTGAGGGGAACAGGATGTGAGGCACTAGGAGAGTAGTCCAGATGGTTTCCTAGGGACGCATGAGAAAGGTTCTCTGTAGCTTGCCACTTCCCAGCCCAAAGCACTTAGGAAGATGTTCTGCAAATCCACCTAAGCAGCCTGGAGATCAAATGTGTGAGTTTTGGCTGCGGTTGCCAGGTGACTCGGCCAGGGGAAGCATCAACAAACAGAGCCGAAGAGAATTATTTTATATCAGAGAATCCGGAGCGAAATGTGGATGGGCAGAAGCTGAAGTCAATTGCCACGCGGGCAAATGATGTGATATCTTGTTATTCAATGTTCATTTTTAGTAAGTTCATTTTGGGTCACCAGACCCTGGGCACAAAAGTACTGGCTGGAGCCCAGTGGAAGTTCAGGAGCCAGAGGCATCCCCCAATGAAAAGAGTTCTATATTTTCTTTTTTAAGTTTTTGCTTATTTATTTCGAGAGAGAGAAAGAGTATGAGAAAGGGAGGAACAGAGAGAGAGAGGCAGAGAGAGAATCCCAGGCAAGCTCCACACCATTAGCATGGAGCCAGACACGGGGCTCAAACTCCTACATCGTGAGATCGTGACCTGAGCCGAAACCAAGAGCTGGACACCTAACCAACTGAGCCACCCAGGCACCCTGAAGAAGGTTCCATCTTGACTGTGGTTGAGGCCCTCATATTCCTCCATTCATTAGACAAACATTGACACAATGAGCTATCTTGGTTAAGGTATTCTGTGGAATTAAGATAGCATAATGGTCTTGTAATGGGCAGATCTTTAGAGTTTATGGCAATTGCTTCCCAGGACCAGTAGGGTGAGTGGCTCAGCAGTGGGTTTTGTCAGAGCACAAAGGAAAGTGACTAGCAGAAACTAGGTGTTGGGGCCAAATCCGACAACCCCCCTGTCATCAGTTTCTGATAGCATGATGCACGTCCCTGTAAGGGCTAGAGAGGGGGACCTAGCTACCTTGAATCTGCACCAAAAAGCCAGTTTGGAGACCGGATACCCCAGATTATGTAGACTCAGCAAACTGCAGTCTGATCCCCATTGGGACCCCAACGTGCCGTATCTTTCCCTAGGGCTCACCAGACCCTGGGAAGAGACGATGATGACTGTTTCCAGGTGCCCCAACACTGCTGATTAGGAGGGGCTTTTCGTGAAAGCATGAGGTTTGGCTCTCATGCTTGGGGACCCGAGCGGAGTTGACTTTCCGGACGGCAAACATCACCTAAGGTCTTTGGTGCAGCCTGTGGCAGGTGGATGCTGAGAGAAAACCCTTTCCAGATGGAGAAAAGGGGTTCAGCAAATGAACAAAAGTAGGAAAGCTTAGGGTGTGTTTGGAAGAATAGGAAGGAGTCTGGTGGCGAAGCCCACAGGTCTACGAAGGGAGACATAAATCTGGGTGTGATCCAGAGAGCCTGGAATTCAGGGAGTGGCGTTTCTATTTAAAATTATTACGACCTCTGGTTTTCTTCCTGGCATGAGAGGGATCCAGGTAGGGATTGGGAGGGAAAGTACTAAGTTCATTTCAGCATGTGAAAGTCAGTTTTCAAGTTCACTGAACAGATCTCATAGCAACAGATCCCAGAATAATTTCTTTTTTTTTTTTTTTTAAGTTTATATATTTATTTTGAGAGAGAGAGACTGGGAGCGTGAGCTGGGGAGGGGCAGAGAGAAAGGGAGAGAGAGAACCCCAAGCAGGCTCTGCACAGCGGCACGGAGCCCGATGCAGGGCTCGAACCACGAATCACAAGTTCATGATGGGAGCCGAAACCAAGAGTCAGATGTTTAACCGACTGGGCCACCTAGGCTCCCCCAGAATGATTTCTTTCGTGGAGTGTGTGCTCAGAGCTGCGTATGCATCCTTCCCTGTGCCAGTGAACACCCGCCCATCTGAACCGGGAGAGACTTGGGATCATTCTTGGCATCCTTGGTGAGGTTTGAACGAGAAGAGATCCTCGACCTCTTCTTAAAGAGCCAGGGTGAGGTGGAAGCCTTGACCTTTACTCAGTAAAGATTAGCTGGGGAGAGAAATGTAGAACGGAAAAGGCTAAGAGGGAGGGGACCCTAGGGATTTTCAAGCTATTTTTGGCAACAGAACCCTTTTTGCCGCCAGTGAAATCGTACACAGAAGCCCAGTGCTGGATGAGGGAGGCAGAGCCATTCTGGGTGGGGGAATGGAGGTCCTGCAGCCCCGTCCTCCCCCAGGGAGCCTTGTCATCACCCAGGCGGTGGCTCCGAGGGGTCTCGGTCAGCCCTCGGCAGAGCTGAAAACCCACTGGCTTTCAGCTGCTTGTCCTCTCAGCAAACGGAGGAACATTCTAAGAGTTGTATGCTTTAAAGTTCTATTAAATATTCAGCCTTAAAGAAGGAAGGGAATCCTCATACTTGCCACAATATGGACGACGCTGGAAGACATGAGGCTAAGTGAAATAAGCCAGTCACCGAAGGACAGATGCTGAATGATTCCACTCATCTGAGGTACTTGGAGGGGTCAAGTTCAGAGAGCCAGAGAGCAGAATGGTGGTGGCCGGCAGCTGGGGGAGGGAGGAAAGGAGAGTTCATGTTTCGTGGGTAGATGGCTTAAGTTTGGGAAGATGAGAAGGTTCTAGAAATGGATGATGGTGAGGGTTGCATAGCAACGTGAACGTGCTTCGTACTGCTGAACTATACACTTAAAAATGGTTAAGATGGCCAACTTTATGCTCCGTGTATCTTTTTATGAAAAAAATTTTTTTAATGTTGATTTTAGTTTTTTTATTTTTTATTTTTTAACGTTTATTTATTTTTGAGACAGAGAGAGACAGAGCATGAACGGGGGAGGGTCAGAGAGAGGGAGACACAGAATCCGAAACAGGCTCCAGGCTCTGAGCTGTCAGCACAGAGCCCGACGCGGGGCTCGAACTCACGGACCGCGAGATCGTGACCTGAGCCGAAGTCGGCTGCTCAACCGACTGAGCCACCCAGGCGCCCCTGATTTTAGTTTTGAGAGAGAGAGAGAGAAAGAGCACAAGTCGGGGAGGGGCAGGGAGAGAAGGAGACACAGAATCCAAAGCAGGCTCCAGGCTCTGAGCAGTCAGCACACAGCCTGATGCGGGGCCCAAACTCATGAACCGTGAGATCATGACCTGAGCCGAAGTCGGACGCTCAACCGACGGAGCCTCCCAGGCGCCCCTATGCTCTCTGTATTTTACCACAAAACAAATCCACGATTAAGAGTTGGTAGGGGCCCCTGGGTGGCTCTGCCGGTTAAGTGTCCGACTTCGGCTCGGGTCATGATCTCGCAGCTCATGATTTTGAGCCCCGCGCTGGGCTTTGTTCTCAGAACTGAAACTGTGATCCAAGTGTTTGTCGTTTTGCTGACGACACCCAGCCTCCTCTTAAGTGTCCCAGAGGCTGGGCAGCAGCGGTGTGGTGGGCCCGCAGGCCTCCTCTCCCTGGGCAGGGGGGTTGAGCACGTCCTCAGGAGACGCCTCCACACCCCAGCGCAGGCGGCACTGTGGGCGAGGCTCAGGGCCACCCTCGACACAAACATGACCCCACCACCCCCCGTGTGTTCTCTGGCTTCTCCAGAGAGAAGATCTTTTCTCAGATCCGCGGTTGGATTTGGAGGAGGAGCGTTGGGATTAACCCAAAAACGGTTTCTAGCTTTCATTTGACCGGTAAGCCCCTGACTCTCAGAGGTTGAGTGGAGTCTGTGTGTGGAAACCCTACGTCTCCTCTAACTTGCTCTAACCTGGGTCCTTAGACATCAGGGCCATACCCTGGACTGTTCTAGAACCATGTTAGAGTCTCCCCCTGATGAGTCAGCGCTGTTCCCTGAGTGCTCATGACATAGAGCCTGAGACCGCAGGCCTTGGGGACTTCCAAGGAGGAAGGGACAAGTCCTCCACTTCTAACAATTCACATCCTCTAAGTTACAAACATATGCGTGTGACGGGGACAGGGCGTGTGGCAAAAATCGTTATTTTATAAGGTAATTTAGTAAGTGCAAAATCACTTTCGACTAGCTGAGGTCTATCTTACTTGGATAATGGGAATTCATCAATATTGTAAAGGGAGCATGTTATCGCTTTCAACTTTACTGGGGAGCGGTGAAACGTTGCCACGGATTCTGGGCGACAGTTAAGATTCTTTCGGTTGCAGGTGCTAGAAAACCTGCTTGGCTTGAGGAAAAGAAAAGATGGTGTGTGTCTCACGTAACTCGAAAGCCTAAGGGTGAGGTGCTGGACTGGCGTCTCAGAGCAGGTGCTCGGCTGATGTTACCAGGACCCTACACTTCGTAAACATCCAGCTCTTATAGAAAAAAGAGAAAGGGCACGAACAATGGCAGCCTACATTGGGAAATAATAGTCACGTGCTGCATTCACTCGGCAACGGTGAAGAAATGGTCATTTTGCATCAAGAAAGAAAGCGAAAGCAAAGCAAACGACGGATAACCTGTGGAAGAGACCGCCAACACCATACTCAATCCCTGAACTCGCTGCCCCGTGCCCATGGTTCCTCCTCCTGAACTAAAACCACAGCAAGACTCAACCTGTTGCCCCCTTACTGGAGCCTGGGATGCATATCCCAGTTTCCATCTTGGCTTATTCGGAGATGGTCCAAGGCAGGGTAGGTAGGATGTGAGGGATCAGGCAAGAAGACACATATATGGTGTCTTGGCCTGGTTCCTCAGAAAACGGTGCCTGAGGCCAAAGTTCATATGCAACTGTTTCATTAGGCGTCACATTCCCAGGGAAGCAGGAAAGATGGGAAAGGGGACTAGGGCAGGGAAGGATAGGGAGCCGTACCAGGATGTGTTACCGACCAACTACCACTGACCAGATGGCCCCGTGGGGCCAAAAGAGGCTGTAAGAATAAACTGTCTCGGGACAGTCGCTCCAAAGGAGAGGAAGGGAGAATTTATGCGTTAGTGCTTGTGTCCTATGGGTCATAATTTGCCCACGGGTGTTAAGTGTCTCACGCTTCAGGGTCCTGGAGCATCCACGGTATAGCATCAAGCGGGAGCGAGATGTGGGGCCTGGGCACGGATGAGGCGCCACGGATTGTGCGTTGGAGCTGGTCAGAGCACACACAGAGCTGATCGCCTCGTGGTGACCGGTCAGAAAGGTGGCCAACGGCCCTTTGAGAAAGGTGAGGCCAGGACATGTGAAGTGGCCGCCAGGGCTGTCTGGTTCACGCGCACAGGTAAAGAGAATTGACGAGAGAAACTCCAGGTGCGGGCTAAAAAAATGCCGCAGGCACCCAAGTGTCGTGAGGGTCAGAGGAGGCAGGTCAGGGGGGCGGCCCGGGGAGGTGGCGAGGGAGGAAAGAGGAGAAGAGGTCCACGTATATAGTACGCCAGCCACTACATCTGTTGAGGGACTTGAACTAGGCCCCAAAGCGCAGATAGCATTTTGGCAGATTGTCCTCTTTATTAAACTAAACATCCGTGTAATTTTGTTGTCAGTATTCATTTGTTTTGTGAAAACCTTTCTTCATAAAACATAAGCCACGATCAAACTCATCTCGGCCCAGATGGGATTATCAGGAATTCCAAATGAGTGAAATCTGAATCACATGTGCATACAGAGCTGGGTCGTCGGGATGCGGGGGGGCCCAGGGGACCAAGGACGGATGGCGGTGACCGGAGTCAGGTGGAGACAGACAAGAAAAGAATCTCTTGCGGGGGTGGGGAGGGGGTGGGGGTCAGTGTTGTGCTGAGAGGGGGAAGGGCAGGGATTGGCAGGAGGGAGTTGGGGCGGGGGTGGACATCCAGCCTGCAGAGAGAAAAGGACCCTGGAAAGAGGATGCTACAGATCTTCTTCTGGCAAAGAAAACTGATCATGTATATCTTCAGGCATGAATTAGGTCCCGGGATCCAGGGAAGCAGGCATTTTTCGGCTCAGGAGAGTCAAAGGGACAGCTACCCAGTGTTGTTTCTGGGTGATGGTGCCACGAAGGCAGGGTTCATTTGGTGAAACTGTGAGAGGCCCACTCCTGCGGTGACCAACCATTCCAAGTCACTAGAAACCTCCCTGATTTTAGCACTGAAAATTCCTCATCTTGGGAAACCCCTCCGATCCAGGGCAGTGGGTCACCCAACCCCTTTCTCAATTCCAGAAGCCCTTTTACTATGAGCCCAGAAACTTGCCCTGCCCCCCAGACAGCTCAGAAAGTCCTCCAGACTCATGAAACGATTGGTTCACAAACTCAAATACCAGCAAGGCCAGAGAAGTAATAGAGGTGGGCAGAATTGTCAAATCTGTTTCATAAAAGCTCCTTAAGTTGTGCTGTTTCAACATTCTCTGTTTGCATATTAAACACGTCTGGTCAGGGGTTTCTGAGTGGCTCAGTCGGTTAAGCATCCGACTTCAGCTCAGGTCATGAACTCACGGTTCGTGGGTTCAAGCCCCACGTCAGGCCCTGTGCTGACAGCTCGGAGCCTGGAGCCTGTTTGGGATTCTGTGTCTCCCTCTCTTTCTGCCCCTCCTCCACTTGCACTCTGTCTGTCTGTCTCTCTCTCAGAAAATGAATAAACATTAAAAAAAATAATAAAAACAATAAAAAACACAATGTGGTCTAACCTCGTGGGGGAAAACCAAAATATATATCCATGGGTCACCTCTAGCCCACAGCCTTCCCATTCCTATGCTATAGATTAAACTCCACAAGCTGCTAGTGTAATTTCCACCCTCCCCAACCCCTAAATTGTAATGTTGGCACCTTAACACTTTAAATCTTGTCCACAGACATCTGCTGGTTTTCAGAAAGGGTCACTGTGGTGGGCTTGGGAGACCAAGTGGCAGCTCCCTCCCATTGTGCTGTTTTCTCCCAGGGCGACTGGGAATCCACCCACAGCCCCAGAGTGCACCTGCCGTTCACCCTTCCATGCCTTCGATAGCATCAAAGGACAAGAAGAGCCAGCAAATGAAGGAACCCCGTTCACAGTCTGGGGATGCCATCACCAGCCATCTCCCCCTCCCCCCGTATCTGTCGACAGCCATGCCACAGAGCCACAGCCCGCCTCCTGAGCTTAGAAACCCCCTCCCTCAATGGAACAGGGTCCTGCTTCCAGAGTAATGGCCCAGGGAGGTGCCTCAGGAGGCAGGGGCTAACTCCCTCCAGTCTGCAGAGAAATGATTTTTTTTTTTTTAATCTTTTTCAACGTTTTTTATTTATTTTTGGGACAGAGAGAGACAGAGCATGAACGGGGGAGGGGCAGAGAGAGAGGGAGACACAGAATTGGAAACAGGCTCCAGGCTCCGAGCCATCAGCCCAGAGCCTGACGCGGGGCTCGAACTCACGGACCGCGAGATCGTGACCTGGCTGAAGTCGGACGCTTAACCGACTGCGCCACCCAGGCGCCCCTGCAGAGAAATGATTTGAGGAGTCAGCTATGAATGTCGAAGGGAGGAGGCGGTCTTATCTGCATATTTAATGATTTTTGCTTAAGGTAGGGGAGAAGGAAGGAAGCAAAAATAAAACTTTGCACTCAGACAGAGGCAAAAGAATTTTTTGTTGTTGAAATGATCTCTGGTTGGTCTTCTAGAAGAAGCCACTCTCTCCTCTAGCAAAACAGCAACAATGGCAGCAGCGTGATGATCCCGGTTTAGGAACTGCCCAGCGAAGGGGCCGATGTGATAAGCTGAACATCTGTAGACGGTTTGTAAAAATAATCATTAAAAAGTCATTTCAAAGATCACATCACGGTAGGAAACTAGCTTAGTAGGCCGTGTTAGCTGGGATCTGTGGCTTACGACTGGAGGCCAGCAGTGACATCATGATATTTAACGTGTTAGGCAAATCAGATCTGAAAACAGCAATCGGCTTGCTCTGGGTGTTAATCCAAGTCTGTTTCTGTACCTCACTTTTGTTCGTAAGAGGTTAAAACCTGCTGCCCACATCATCTCATTGGTGTAGAAACAGTGGCCCTGCGTGCGGTCAGCCGTCATCGAAGAGAGCCCTTTCTGTACATATCTGGGGAAATGACACACGGACTTTCCCTCCAGTGGCAAGCTTCAAAGTGTGGGTATTTCCTCAGAGGCTCAAAGGCCACCCAGTCCCGCAGAGTGCCATTCTAGGGATGATGGCCCGTTCTGCCGAGATGAGCCTGGATGACTGCCCGGACATTTTGTCAGCTTTCCCCTTAACCGTAGGCTTCCTTCTTCAAATCCAGTGGACGGAATTTCCGCCCGTAGAAGTTAGTACTCAGAATCCATTGCTGACCGAAAAGATCCCCTCTTATTTTGAAATAAGTGATATAATTCCTTCACTTGCAAGTAGACTGGGGTATCTGTTGTACTAGTGATAGGTGATAGACCGAGTGGATCAAATATCCCAAGATCTATTGAATTCAACGAATATTTCTGCATGGATAGGTGTGCACTTTGTGCCACAATGACTGGAAGACCGAGTGACTGATAAATTGAACACCAGATGAATAACAGTGTACCAGGCCAAGCAACCTCAATTCTGTGTGACTGTCGCCTTCCCTAAAACTGAATTTGACGGGGCGCCTGGGTGGCTCAGTCGATTAGGTGTCCGACTTTAGCTCAGGTCATGATCTCACAGTTTGTGAGTCTGAGCCCCGCATCAGGCTCTGTGCTGACAGAGCCTGAAGCCTGCTTTGGATTCTGTGTCTCCCTCTCTCTCTGCTTCTCCCCCACTCGTGCTCTCTCTCTCTCTCAAAAATAAATAAACATTAAAAAATTTTTTTTTAAAATAAATAAAACTGAGTTTGGGATTGAACTGGGAAGGCCTTGGGATCTGCTTTAATCTGGAAGAGGTCCTAAAACTGAATCCAGTTTTATCTCTGGTCTAGTGTGTAGATGTGTGCCCAATACACACACACACACACACACACACACACACACCTATTCCCTTTATCAGGTGCTCAATAAATACAGATAAATTGAAACAGTCTCAGAGAGTTATCAAGTAGATATGTATCTGGTGAATAGATCACAGGGTAACTACACCAAATAAAAAAAATCTCAGAGTAAATCTTTACCATGCCCTGTATTTACAGAGTACTGTGCTATGCTGGGTTTAAAAAGAGAGGCATCATTCTTGACCTTAAGGAAATGACATCTGTATTAGACACCATTTACCAGAGGCAGAACCAGTAGGAGAGATGGGCGATAGATAGATTATGGTTGGACCAACAGACAGGTGGATCTCTGGCTCGCTTACAAGGAACTGGCTTCTGCAATTGTTGGGGCTGGTAAGCAAATCCAGTCTGTCAGGACAAGGCATCAGGAGAACATCAGAAGGAGCTGGAACCCCACAGCCATGGGCTGAAACTGTTATCCAAAGGGAGGAGGAATCTCTCTCTTTCTCTCTCTCTCTCTCTCTTTTTCTCCCCGGGGAAGACCCAAGTTCCCTTTTAAGAAACTTCACCTGATTAAGTAAGGCCCATCTAAGATAATCTCCCTAACCGAAGGTCAATTGATTAAAGACTTGCGTTACATCTGCAAAGTCCCTTCACGGCAGCACCTAGAAGCCTGTCTGGTTGAACACCTGTGAGAGGGTGTGGCTACGCGACACAATGCTTGTTCCTCCCCTTCTCCACCTGTCATGAGAGAGCGTCTCCTACGACTCCGCCTTCCCACATCCTACAAAGGGGATTCGGGGAATGTAGTTTAGCCTAGCCAAGCTGACATACCACAAGACTGGCATAACACCATGGGTTTAAAAAAAAAGTGTAAACTCTCAAGACAGAAAATGGCACGAGGCGATGGACCTCGCCAAATGAGTGGAGTCTAAAATGGATGAATGTGTGCCCGTACCTGTATTTGGATCTAATTTCCTCTGGTCCTCACAGGAACAGGGTTTCCCTCATCCTGGCTGAGGTGAAGGACAGAAGCGCTTTGTACCGGCCACTCTCAGAAACCGAGAGATGCTCACTGCGCTCCAGCTCAACCATCTGCGATTCTTGCCCATGGGTAGCAGAAGGCAGTCGTTTGGAACAATAATAACCAGAAACTATATAGTGAAACATATTGAAAATGTCCACAATAGCCCCCCTGGGCCTGGGCTGGCCGACCAATCGTGAGTGTTCCTCGGAAGTCTGCGTTTCTGTTTGATTTGGCACACGCTTGTCGTAACTGTTCTGCCGGGCCAGGGTTGTACTCTTTTCTTCTGCTAACATGCCCCTGCCATTGGTACCAAGGGTTGTTGAAACGTGTCCCGTGCTGAGACTCTAATCCAAAGACCAACGCTAAATTCCGGGAGCTTCGTGGCACATCCACTCCTATTGCACGGTTGAAGGAAAATGGTGCCCCCCGCATCCCTTGTGATTAAATACCCTATCAGGTCATAGACTTGGAACACAACAACCCAAAGAGGGGGCACGGGGGAGGAAAAAAAGCACAGCGCTCCCAGCCGTGGGATAATCATCTCTTAGCGCACACAGAGCACTACTGAGGAACCATGGTGGCCATTATTGCTCTGCCTGCTTGCAAGTTTTTGGAGCTCACCCTAACCCAATTAAGTGTCTGTTTACCCTCAGGCCTGGCACTTTGACTAGATGAGGCAACAGCTGCAACACCGCACGAAGCCACATGAAGGGCAAAATATTTGTGGGTTGCTGCTCTTCTCGTCCTTGCCAAAATAAACAATGGTGGGTTTAGCCATAGCGGCTCATTTTTTTTTTTTTTTTAATTTTTTTTTCAACGTTTTTTATTTATTTTTGGGACAGAGAGAGACAGAGCATGAACGGGGGAGGGGCAGAGAGAGAGGGAGACACAGAATTGGAAACAGGCTCCAGGCTCCGAGCCATCAGCCCAGAGCCTGACGCGGGGCTCGAACTCACAGACCGCGAGATCGTGACCTGGCTGAAGTCGGACGCTTAACCGACTGCGCCACCCAGGCGCCCCGGCTCATTTTTAAAATGTAACGTGAGTGATGCTGGCACACTCTGGGTGAGTTGTGTGCATCATTGCTCACAGCCCAGGATAGTGGCAAGCGCTTGCTAACAACACGAGTGGGAGAAGGTGCCGGAGCCTGATCTGTTCCACCAGAGTAAGGTGGAGACCAGGAGGGACTGCATATGTGGTCCGGTGTGGCAAAGTGTACGAAGTAGTGTCTTCAGCCTCATAGCAGGTATAGAAAATGCCTGCAGGAGTTCATCCCCAGAGATTCTGATTCAGATTTTGGGGGGACCCAGGAATTCGCATTTTTATAAGTATTTTACCATGTGATTCCAACGGAGATAGTTTGAGAAACACTGTTCTGAAGATTAGAGTCTAGAATGTCAGAACTGAACAGAAACTTGGAAGACCATTTATTTTATTTTTTTAAAATGTTTTCTTTATTTTTGAGAGAGAGAGAGAGAGAGAGAGAGAGAGAGACAGACAGACAGAGTGAGAACAGGAGAGGGGCAGAGAGACAGGGAGATACAGAATCCGAAGCAGGTTCCAGGCTCTGAGCTGTCAGCACAGAGCTCAACACAGGGCTCAAACTCATGAACCGCAAGATCATGACCTGAGCCAAAGCAGACACTTAACCAACTGAACCACCCAGGTGCCCCTTGGAAGATCATTTTTAATTTTAAATATAGTTCTTTCATTCTATGAATAGAGCATTACCCTGATACCAAAACCAGATAAAAACACTACAAAAAAAAAGAGTGATAGGCCAATACCTCTGATGAACATAAATGCAAAAATCCTCAACAAAATATTAACAAACCAAATCAAAAAATACATTTAAAAAATCATCATTAATTCAAGTGAGATGTACTCCCAGAAGGCAAGGGTGACTCGATATTTTCAAATCAATCAACATGCTACATCACATCAATAAGAGAAAAGATGAAAACCATATGACCATTTAAACAGATGCAGAAAAAGTGTTTGACAAAGTACAACATCCATTCATGACAAAAACCCTCAACAAAGCAGGTTTAGAGGAAACATACCTCCACATCATTAAGACCATGTATGAAAAACTCACAGCTAACCGCGTACTCAGTGGTGAAAAACTGAGAGCTTTTCCCCTAGGGTTAGGAACAAGACAAAGTTGTCCACTCCCACCACTTAAATTCAACATAGTACTGGAAACCCAACAAGCCACAGGAATCAGGACAAGAAAAAGGAATAAAAGGCATCCCCAAATTGATAAGGAAGAAGTAAACATTTCACTATTTGTAGATGACATGATACTATATATAGAAAACTCTAACGAGGCTACCAAAAAGCTGCTAGAGCTGATAAATGAATTCAGTAAGGTCAAAGGGCATAAAATCAATGTATAGAAATCTGTTGCATTTCTGTACATTAATGATGAAGCAGCAGAAAGAGAAATGAAGAAAACAATCTCATTTGCAATTGCACCAAAAATAACAAAAAAATAAATAAAAAAAAAAAAACCCTGCAAATAAACTTAACCAAGGAGCTGAAAGACCTGTACTCTGAAAACTACAAAACACTGATGAAAGAAATTGAAGACAACGCAGACAAATGGAAAGACATTCCATGGTCACAATTGGAAGAACACATATTGTGAAAATGCCCATACTACCCAAAACGGTCTACAGATTTAATGCAATCCCAATCAAAATACCAACAACAGTTTTCATAGAACGAGAACAAACAATCCTAAAATTTGTAAGGAACCACAAAAGACCCCAAATAGCCAAAGCAATCTTGAAGAAGAAAAACAAAGCTGGAGGAACGACAATTCAAGATTTCAAAGCTGTACAAAGATGTTACAAAGCTATAGTAATCAAAACAGTATGGTACAAAAACAGACACATAGATCAACAGAACAGAAAGTCCAGAAATAAACCCATGACGTTATGGTCAATTAATCTTTGACAAAGGAGGCAAGAATATGCAACAAGAAAAAGACAGTCTCTTCAACAAATGGTGTTGAGAAAACTGGACAGCGACATACAGAAGAATGAAACTAGACCTCTTTCTTTCTCCATACACAAAAATAGACTCAAAATGGATTAAGGCCTAAATATGAGACCTGAAACCATAAAAATCCTAGAAGGGAGCACTGGCAATAATTTCTCTGACGTCAGCCATAATACCTGTCTAGATATGTCTCCTGGGGAAGGCAAACAAAAACAAAAATTAATTATTGGGACTACATCAAAAGAAAAAGCTTCTGTACAGTGAAGGAAACAACCGACAAAACCAAAAGACTACTGAATGGGAGAAGATATTTGCACATGACACATCTGGAAAAGGGGTAGTATCCAAAATATATAAATGCACAATTTAACATCAAAAAACCCCCCAATAATCCAATTAACAACGGGCAGAAGGCATGAACAGACATTTCTCTAAAGAAGACATCCAGAGGGCCAACAAGACACATGAAAAGACGCTCAACATCACTCATCGTCAGGGAAATGCAAATAAGAGCACAGCGAGATATCACTGACACCTGTCAGAACGGCTGAAATAAAAAACACAGGAAACAGCAAGTGCTGGTGAGGATGTGGAGAAAAAGGAACACTCATGCACTGCTGGTGGGAATGCAAACTGGCGCAGCCACTGCGGAAAACGGTATGGAGGTTCCTCAAAAAATTAAAAATAGAACTGTCCTATACCCAAAGAGTATGAAAGCACTAATTTGAAAGGATACATGCACCCCTATGTCTATTGCAGCATTATTTACAATAGCCAGATTATGGAAGCAGCTCAAGTGTCCATTGATAGATGAATGGACAAAGATATCTATATCTATATCTATATCTCTATATATCTGTATCTATATATATCTATAGATATATATAGATATAGATATAGATATAGATATATAGAGATATAGATATACACACACACATATACATATATATACACATATACATTTATATATATATATATATATATATAGAGAGAGAGAGAGAGAGAGAGAGAGAGAGAGAGATACATGGCTTTTGTTGCCTATATCTAGATAACAAAAATATAAATAAAAGTGATATTTAGCCCCTACTTTTATTCTAGTAATGAGTAATATTTATTTATGAATTCATAAACTAACTGGACAAAAGGTCCTATTAGTTTCATTAAGAGATAGGTTTCCTCAAAAACTTTACCTTTTGTGTTTAAAAGTCACTCATCAAAATTTTTTTTAATTGTTTATCTTATTTTGACTAACTGTGCAGAAATAATCACTGTTGTGGTAACTCAATCCAGAAGAAAGTTTTTTTTTTTTTTCCAAAAAATATTTAGAAATAATATCACGGTAAGGTCAAAATTGGGAAAACAATTTAATTTCAATTTATATAAATATTTTTCTTACAGAGACATATGGTAGAGTGATCAATAAAAGAATTCCAAGCAGCAAATATGTTGCATTGGGATACAATTCTCTGCAGGAAGTGGAATGGAAACACAAGTCTGGAATAAATGGGGTGATGTAAAATTTCTGTCGAAGAGAACCTCTTATATATCTTGTAAATAGATGGTGGACAGAATGAAGTTTCTAAGGCTGGCAACATTTGGGAGCAGTGTAACAATTACAGTGTGCCAGAAATTACAAGTTGTTTTGAATACTTATATTGAAAAAAAAAGTTATCAACATAAAAACATCGGGGTGCAGTTACATAAATTTTCAAAATTCTTTTAGTGGATATGAGAGAAAAAACTGTTCGTAACTGTTGCTCTAGTGAATGTCTCTCTCCACTACTCTATTTAGGAGGAGGTAAATTCCTTTGCTTGTCAAACAAGTCTGTGTTGGATAATGTTTGTCTAATGGATTTTTTAAAAATTCTATTTCGGGGGGGGGGGGGAGAGGGGCAGAGAGAGAGGGAGACACAGATTCTAAACAGATTCTAAAGCAGGTTCCAGGCTCTGAGCTGTCAGTACAGAGCCTGACACGGGGCTCGAACCCACAAACTGCGAGATCATGACTCCAAACGTGAGATCATGACCCCAACCGTGAGATCATGACCTGAGCCAAAGTCGTACCCTTAACCGACTGAGCCACCCAGGCGCCCCAGTCTAACGGATTTTAAAAGCCCAAGAGGAGGGGAATGGATTTCAACTTTTACATCACCACTCTGCCTCCTGATGCCCAGTAACGATCATAAAAAGTCATGAGCGTCCACGATCAGAAATCCCACACGGAGGCTCAGCGGCAGGCCAAGAGCATTGAAACTTTCCACATCAGACAGAGGCTGGAAGCAAGGAAGTAATACTTAAGTATTGTTCAGACACCGCGCTTACTTAGAAATAAATAAAGTTCATTCTCAACGAGATTTTACAAACCGGAGCAGTCTGACATGGAGAAAGGGCTCCCCCCAAAATTGTACGTATTTAGAAAGGCATTTTGGTTTGAAGGCAGGGAGCATTTTAAAGTCTCCTGCTAAACAAGAGAGCCTCTGTAAATGATGTGAAGAACACATTTAACTCTTTCAAATGTCAGCAATTTTGGAATTCTGGGGAATTTTGAGTTTCATGTACGTATACGTAAAACCTGTGGATCAAAGAAGTTGAAGGTCTTGCCCAAGGATGGAATAAACTATAAAATCTTACTGAAAGACACAAAACAAGCTGGAATGAACTAGGTGGTTTATGCTGTGCCTGATGAGAGAACTTACAGACACTGAAGAGAAGACAGAGACTGAGATGAAGACAGAAATCGGGACAGACTTACATACATAAAGTCACTGAAGGCTACAGACCGAAGTGATTATCTACAGGTAAGACTGAAGGGGAAGCAGGTGAGATCAACCCCTTTTCCTTGGTTAACTCTAGATTAGGCAGCATGCATTAAAACGCTGATTAAATTCTTTTTTTTTTTTTTTCATGTTTATTTAATCTCGAGAGAGAGACAGAGTGTGAGCAGGGGAGGGGCAGAGAGGGAGACACAGAACCCGAGGCAGGCTCCAGGCTCTGAGCTGTCAGCACAGAGCCCAATGTGGGGCTCAAACCCACAAACCGTGAGATCATGACGTGAGCTGAAGTCGGGCACTTAGCCGACTGAGCCACCCAGGCGCCCCGCTGATTAAATGCGAAGTAGCCAGGAGGTGAGACTGAGAAGGGCTAAGACGAGCGGAGCGCACTGTGGACTCTCAATAACGTTAGGCATAGGTGGGTTTAAAGAAGCTCCCAGTTTAACCTGGACAAGAGACAATATTAGAGGAAGACCCAGTTCCACTTTTCAAACATTTGAAGAGCTGTCTTCTGTCCTCTTGTAGTGGTGGTTGTAAGAATTAGGTTGCAGGTCGATAAAAGGAAGGGTTTCCACTCCTGTGGCCGGTTCCCACGATGTGCCACCACCTCCATCACTAGCGGGGCTCCATGGTGGCTGCACGGGAGGCTGGACCAGCCTTTGGTGGCGGAGGGGTGGGGGGTGGGAGGAACCTCCCAAGTCCTGCTTCACATCAGTGTGCATCGGATTAAAACAAGTTGGTCGATTGGAAAGTGGGTCAAAGCTTTGTCCCCTTCTTATCCATCCCACTTACGGTCCATCAGTATCAGGAAGGAATTAGAGAATCTGTCCATGGTTTCAGGCCAAGGTTTTTGACTTGCCTCAAATGGTTATTTTTACTTTGGTAGGGAGCTAGTTAACATACACTCTACAACGGCATACTTTTGACCTCAATGTTACATGCACAGCGGTTTTATAAAAAGTCCAAAAGGATTTTATTAACTGGGGAGGTTTGCAACTAAAAGGGTAATGAGGGGCGCCTGGGTGGCTCAGTGGGTTAAGCATCCGACTTCGGCTCAGGTCATGATCTCGCGGTCTGTGGGTTCGAGCCCCATGTCGGGCTCTGTGCTGACAGCTCAGAGCCTGGAGCCTGTTTCAGATTCTATGTCTCCCTCTTCCTCTGACCCTCCCCTGTTCATGCTCTCTCTCTCTGTCTCAAAATTAAATAAATGTTAAAAAAATTTAGAAAAATAAAAGGGTAATGAAGGCATGGCCTTATAAGGACTTTTGGGGGCCATTTACGCCAAGAGAAATCACAATAGGAGAGCCCTAGAAAACAGTAGTTACAAGTGACTGACAGGTTGTCTGTGTCACATCAGTCTGCCTTATTTTCTCCAGAAATTGGGAAATAATGCAGTGGGGTGGAGTGCAAGGAGCTGCAGTTTTTAAACTACGTTCAAGCCCCAGGTCTGCCGGAGTTAGTGTGCCATTACATGCAACTGTGTGTCCGCGTCCTTATCTGCAAAATAGGAGCGATACCAGATTCCGAAGACGAAATGAGACAACACACACATCCAATACCTAGGCCATGCATGGGTGGTTCAGTGGTAGAATTCTCGTCTGCCAATACCTAGGCCATAAACAGGCACTTACTAAACATTAGTGTCTTTCTACTCTCTTTTTTATTATATTCCTGCCCACTTATTTTCTCAGGAAATCAAAGCGGAAGATTGCAATTGTCCCATCTGACCCCAAGAGCATTCTGTAGCTCTTGACGGGCTCTTCAGGGCAGCAGCTACGTGGTACAAATGAACACATCGGTGCATCGTGAGGCTATCTGTGGATGCCCACGGCTTTTAGCATTGGGATAGGCACATCATTTATGCTCATGTGTAGATCCTGCTTACAGCGGGCAAACGGCTGCTTTCACATTTTAAAAATGATTATAGGAGTAAAGCACATTCTTGATTTAAAAATTTGAGGGGCGGGGTGCCTGGGTGGCTCAGTCGGTTGAGCATCCGACTTTGACTCAGGTCATGATCTCACAGTCTGTGGGTTCGAGTCCCGTGTCGGGCTCTGTGCTGACAGCTCAGAGCTCGGAGCCGGCTTTGGATTCTGTGTCTCCCTCTCTCTCTGCCCCTCCCCTGCTCATGCTCTGTCTCTGTCTGTCTCAAAAATAAATAATAAAAAAAAACATTAGCAAAAAATTTGAGGGGCATTTCGTGGCTCAGTTGGTTAAGTGTCTGACTTTGGCTCAGGTCATGATCTCTCGGTTCATGAGTTTGAGCCCCACATCAGGCCCTGTGCCGACAGCTCAGAGCCTGGAGCCTGCTTCAAATTCCGTGTCTCCCTCTCTCTCTGCCCCTCCCCTGCTCATGCTCTGTCTTTCTTTCTCTTTCTCTCTCTCAAGAGTAAATAAATGTTAAAAAATTAAAAATAAACAAATAAATAAATAATAAATAAAAATAATAAAAACCTGAATAATAAAAAACAATAAATAATAAAATAATACAAAATTGAAACTACCAAGAAAACCAACAGGAGGAAATAAAACTCAGCTATAATTATACCACTTAGAAATACCTTCAATATTTCAGTAGGTATCCTTTGATATATATATGTATGCGTATATATATATACACACACACACACACACATATATGTATATGTATATATACATACACATATATATGTATAAATAGAGATATAGACATGTATCCAAATGGGTATATAGTAATAAGTGAAGTAGAAATACACATGTACTATTTGATATGTATGCTAATTTATAAATACTGCCCACAGGAAGTACAAACAAGTCTGTTTCTGGGAAAATGTAATCTTAATGACACAACCACCTATTCTCTCTGCATGAAGTACCACATCTGACTGATGTCTTTTGATAGGAAAACATGAGAGAAAAATCACTCTATGGCCTTCTTTCCCCCACACGGAATGTGATTTCTTAATATTGACCAACCAATATTCTAGCAGGGCTAGAACATTTGAGTTTAGAAATAGTGGTAAGTGAAATTCCAATCAATAGTTTGGAAACAGGGTCTTTTTATTGCAGATATTTAAGCAACAACTTCCTCTCTAGCTCTTGTTGAAAAGAGAACAGAATTTCACTGTTCAGGAAGACTGTTTAAGAACATGTGATAGCCTACAAGGAGATGGGTAAGACCACTGCGTAGAATGCCGGCGGGGGGGGGGGGGGTGCGGTTGCTCCAAATATGTTGAGATGGTTGACAAGAAGGAATGACCATTTACAAAGTGGACAGGCAAATGGACTATCATGACGCGAAGAAAGCCCTGTGAGCTAGGGTTGGGGAAGGTCATGGGAAAGACATGACTACTGTTGACCCATGAGCTGGCTAGGACACTCAGAAGGCTCCTCGCCCCCTTCCATCCTTGGAATGTGGCTTCCACTTGCCTTTCTCGCTTCCAGAGGCCGCTCCAAGGACACAGTCTTGGGACAGTGAAGTGGTATTGACAACACTTGCACAGTATACCTCTCTGAACCCAGTTAAGGCCTCTCTCTCTATATATATATATGAACTTTTAAGATACGGCAGGCGGGAGTGGGGACCCATTTGTCTTGCTGCTGCCCAAGACAAGCCTTGTAAGTTCCCTTTGCTTATTAAAACTGTCACCTACCAACCTGGAGTGCTCTGCCTGGTTCTTCAGTCTCTCCCTGTCCTCCAAATAAGGGGGGCTAATTTCAGATGATAGCCGGAAAGCTTCTGAGAAGACTGAGAACCAACAACTAGGTAAAAAAAAAAAAAAATGCTGTCATGGATGAATGAGGCAGCCTGATTCACAAAGTCCTGCACAGTCTCACCATAGAGATGGACTTTAGAGACCAGAGTAATTAAATGTCCATTTCTGTGACTAATGATATGATAGCATATGGGCATATAATCTGTGAGATGAATATTTTATATACTTAACCTTATTAAAACAGCTTGGATGAGTAGTTTCCTTCAGGCAGTTTTAAAGCATTATTCTGTATCCAGGAAAGCAAACATCTTCTGGCTATTGTGTGAACAGATGGGAAATGCTGAGAAAATCTGGAGATCAGACAATTTGGCAACTATGGTCCCCTATTAAATTGGTTTATACGATGATGGATACTCACAATAAAGTAACAAGGTGGTTTTTGAGGTTGCCAGGATTTGTTTTTTGATACTTCACATATCAAAGAAGTACAAATAATCTGCAGCTTTGTCTTTGGGTATAGCCCACAGAGGTGAGAGAAAGAACAAGAGAACTCAAGGGCTTTCTCTTAATTCTAAGGTCATTTTTGCCCTGATTCCAAGAAACCCTGTTATCAGCTTCATGCTGCCCAGCCCTTCTGCTACCTCATACTCAAGGAAGTGGTGTTGTACCCAACATGCAACTTCAAAAACCAATCATTTAATGCTTGTTAATTATAAAAAAGAACAGAACCATGCCATTTATAAGGATAAGAACTGTGTTAGGACGAATTCTTCCATTTCTAGAGCATACCTCAAGTGGATCTCTTACTTGTAACTGCCTAATTAGAGGTCAAAGGTATCAAAAGTGGCCGATGAAGGCTAATATGATCACGCTATTCTATTCTGTTACAAAGCTAAACCTAGATGGAATCCAGATATCCTCTAAGAGAACATTTTATTGAATAGAAACTATAGTCAGCACATTGATTGCTTTACCTTTACATCAAGTCATTAACTTAGCAGACACTTCAAAGTAGTCATTTGTATTCAAATGACCTGTTAGCATCACGGATATAGAGATGTGGGGAGACCCCATGGTTGATTCCTCAATGATCATGGCCCTGCTTTTTTTTTTCCTACAGAACTTAGCAAATCACAGACCCTCCATTCTGTCCCCATTTCACAGAGCCAAAAAGGAAGTTGTTCCTTAACATCTGCAGTTGGAAGTTTAAAAGACCATATGCTGTTATTAGAACCCACTTTCCACTCTTTCTGAGATTCATACGTCTAGCACCTGCACAGGTTTGGCCAATGACAAGATTCTGTATCCAATGTGGGGAACACAGAATTCTCAGCTACTAGAAATCTTATGTATTAAACAATTATAAATTAAGGATTAGACTTTTTGGAAGAATGGCATTCCTAAATAGAACATTTCCTGATTGGACATTTGAGTTTACCCTCTGTCTTCTTTACGTGAAATCAACCACGTACTATCCTACGTAGACACCAACTCTCCCTAGTGGTTCACCAAGCACCATTACAACAAAGCTTAGTGGTCAGGGATTTCAGACACTTTGCTGTCACCGGGCATTTTTGTACTTTCAGGGCATAGCCAGGAGACACAAGGCACTGATTTGCCACTGTATAAACTGCCACGTAAGAATCATGACATTTGACCCAGGCTGCTTTGTGAAGATGCCCACAAACTCTAGAGATACTTCCGGCTTAGGCTGTGGGTCTCAATCCCATGTCTCCGTATTATTCTCTCCTCCGTGGTTGGAGCCAGGCCATCCTCACCAGCAGAGTCAGCAGTGTGCTTTGTTCTCAGAATCAATTTTGGTCTGAGGCAGACAGCATTAGGCCAGTCGCTAAGGTGATATTTTCAGGAGATGATAGATGCTAGATGATAGATAGATAGATGGATGGATGGATGGATAGATAGATAGATAATAGATACATACATACACAATAGATTGATAGATGCTAGATCAATAGATAATAGATTGATAGACAGACAGACAGGTAGACAGATAATACAGATCTGTATATATGTAGCTGTCCTTTCTGCCAGTTTGACCTGGTGTCATAGTCCCCCAGGACCACTAATTAAGCTTCTGTCCTAGTCTTACTTTTAGGTTCCAATCTAGGATCCCATGCCACTGCTAGTTTTGGGTCTCCAGTTGGATCTTGTCTTGTTAGGCCTTCTCCTGGGACCACAGCCTGCAGCCTATTGACAGATGTCCTACGTACTGACTATGAACCAGGAAACTTCTAGCACGACAACACTCCAAAGTACCTTCCTTTTATGGCGTCTTATTATGAGACACTAGCGTCTCTTTTGGAAACGATTTTGAACCTTGATGGCTGTACCTAAGGACACTCTGTCTTTCCCGTCAGACCATCACAGCACAGCGCTTTCAGCTGGCTCTGTCCATCAATGTCCAGGTGGATCTGGTTTCATTTCTCAGCCATTTCTCACTTTCCAGGCCAGCATTTTATAAAATATTACTATAAAGTCACTGGGAATGAGAGTTAGCAGATTTAGCAAATGAAAGTAGAGGACGTCCAGTTAAATTTGAATTGCTGGTAACCCCAACACATTAATTTTTGGTATAAGCATGTCCAAGGCAATATAAGAAAGTTTTTCATTGTTTATGTGAACTTCAAATTTACCTGGACGTCCTATGATCTATCTGGCAACCTTAATTGCTATGTCATGCTGAATTCACAAGTGCCTTTCGAAGATTGTAGCCAGTGGAATCTATTCTACTCCAGAAAGTTTTGCTTGCTGAAGCAGGATGCACCGCCCACTGCATTGCTTCCTACAGCAAGGACATGGTCTGGGGGCACCTGGGTGGCTCAGTCGGTTAAGTGCCAGACTTTTGATTTCAGCTCAGGTCATGATCTCACAGTTTGTGAGTTAGAGCCCTGCATCAGGCTCCACGCTGACAGTGTGGAACCTGCTTAGGATTCTCTCTCTATCCTTCTCTCTCTCTCTCTCTCTCTCTCTCTCTGCCTCTTCCCTCCTTGTGCTCTCTCTCTCTCTCCCAAAATAAATAAGTAAACTTAAAGAAAGGAGGAAAGACAGAAAGACAGAAAGAAAAGGAAGGAAGGAAGGAAGGAAGGAAGGAAGAGAGGGAGGGAGGGAGGGAGATGGTCTGTCCTGCCTGGTAACATTGCTGCCCTGTGAAGAATTCCTGGGTCTTCAAAGCTCATCTTGCCTTTGGATTTGTTAGAGATTTTTGGATTTAAGGAATCTCTTGAGATCTTTGTCCAAAGGGCCCATTGTTCATTGAGGTTGGAAGTTTCTTAGGGACCCCCTGTGCTCAGAGAATTCCAACAGTATCCCAGCTCTTTGGCTGTGTCTCTGGGGTTCAGGGTTTTAGAAGAAGTGACGATCTAGCTCTCTTTCCCATTTGGACAAAAGATGAGCATTCTCTGGCTACTCTGTCTAAAACATACCACATCCTGTTCTCTCGTATTGATTTTTTTTCTGGCCCCTTTCCCACTGGCCTCCTCTCTGTTCTTTCTTCACAGACAGTTCCACAGGTAATTTCATTTGCTGGCCCCGCATCTCCCAAGGGTAGCGGTTCTCAGCTCTTTCTGTAAATCGCAATTACCTGGAGAGGTCTGAGAAAACAGCTATGCCTGGTCCCCATCCCCAAAGATACTATTTAATTGGTGTAGAGTGGACCCCAGGCATTGATAGCTGTAAAAGGTCCCCAGGTGACTCTAATGTGCAGTGCAGTTTTGGAAACCCTGCGTTAGGGCGTCCATCCAGAATGAGGACTTCTGGGTAGAGCCACAGACCAGGTGTTGGGGCAGCCCGCTGACCCAGCACATCACAGCGCCACGTTCACAAGAGAGCGTAACGACCCTCTCCCAATGCCGTTACAAGTGATTTCCGACAGTACTGGCAAAATCCTCAAATCTGTCCCAATAGAACAAAAGCAGAAAATTATGGAATTACAATCTTTCAGCATTTTTCAGTAAATTCCATTGCAGTTTGGGTACAACTGTTCAAATTTTTTGGTGTGAACTCTCTCTCACTCTCTTTCTGTCATTCACAAGTATTTCTCTTCAACATGGTTTACCAAAATTAATTCATGGTTTTCCAGGCTTACTGCTTTCTTCCTCTAATCCATGGAGTATTTCTCCTCACAAAGGCCTCTTTCATAACTCTCAACAGGCTCAAGTACAGAAAGAAACATTCTTTTGCCTGCACTAAAGAGAAGCAAAGAACGTTCCTAGAGATAACCTGCTCTCAACCCAGATGTCCTCTCAAGTCTCCTTGCTAACTGCAATTAGAGATAACTGTCCTCCCTCCCATCTGTTGTTATTCAAGTCATAAGACCCCAGTCTCACTCACTGTGTACACCTCCTTCTCTGTCTCTGAGGCTCAAGGATTTCTGTGCAGTTGACTATCGCATAATTCTGTTTTTCTTTACCAAATATTGGGGAAATGTTTGAGGAAGAAAGGAAGGAAGGAAGGAAGGAAGGAAAGAAGGAAGGAAAAAAGGAAAGGAGGGAGGTAGGAGGAATGAAAGAAGGAAGGAAGGGGGAAGGATGGAGGGAAAGAAGGAAGAAAGGAAGGAATGAGGGAAGGAAGGAAGGAGGGTTGTAGGTAAGGAAGGAAGGAGGGAAAGAAGGGAAGGAAAGAAAGAAAGGAGGGAGGGAGGGAAAAAAAGGAAGGAAGGGGGAAGAATGGAAGGAAGGAAGGAAAGAAGGGAGGGAGGAAGGAAAGAAGGGAGGGAGGAAGGAAAGAAAAAGGAAGAAAGAAAATTCACTTAGCAAAGACTGGAAATGAATACTATTAAGTAAAAAAAAAAATCCAGTTTTCAACAATTTCTTATATTCCACTGGTCTTGGAATTTTAGTGTTCTCTAGAAATGTGTTTGAGCTGAGCTCCTCAGAACTATTAATGTCCCATAGCCATAACATTAAAAACCTTCATTGGTTTCCCTAAGAAAATTAAAGGGTCTTCGAACAAATTAGCCAAGGTCCAACATACCACATACAGTCTTTGCCACACAACTGATTCAAATCAGAAACAGCTCTCATTACACACTTACATTTTCAGGCCAACATACGGCGTATAATAAAAAAAATGATCATATTTCTTCCAATTCACCTTCTCGATGCTCAAAGACATCCCTCCAAGGGTTGCTCCTTTCTTGACGTCACCCCTTCAACTTAGACCCCTAGAGCATTTGATGGATTTCCTCATGCACTGTGTTTTCATTTCTGATTTTGCTTTAGACAGCACCCTCCACACCACTGCACATGGTCCTGTTGACGAAGGATTTGTGCTCTAGCCTGGCCAAGGCATTGAACAGGCAGTCAGATTTTGTTGTTTGGGGAATTTAGGATTTGAAAAGGTGAAATCACCGTTATTCTGCCCACCCCGACTGACAACCCATCCCAAGGTCTTGAAGCAAAGTATATTTCATGCTAGCTCTGATAAGTTCGCTGGCTCATGGTTTATCTTAAAGGAAATGCTGTTTTTGACATTGAGATTTGAATTTCCCCCCTCCCCCCCCCTCCCCCCATCTCAGATCAAGTCAGTTCCTCTGGAGAACTTGGAATTCTCTTCTTATCGATTGCTTCTCCCTGCAGACAAAACATCTGAGTCACTACCCTGCATGCTGGCTGGGGATATCCCTGGTCTTCTTGGCTTTGCCTTGCTGATGGGGAATCTCTTTATTATCACCGTGGGGGAGAAATAATCAGGGCCTCGGTATTTTTAGCTTGCCCTGCCTGTGGTAGCGCGTCCATTCCCTGGGGATCGGCTGAGTGAAGGAAGGCAGCCAGGCAGCCACAACTTCTCGGGCACACTCACCAGGAATGTAGCCTCTTCAACTTGGAGTCTGATGATAGGAGAATGCTAAGAGCCTTCTCCTAGTGAAATACTATAACCCTTGTGAGGAGAGAGGGAGGCCTCCTTTTTGGCCACAACCTACATGAAGCAGAAGTTCTATCTAACTGAGCTGAGCAGGGCATGGGGGAGAGGTAAAGGTGGGTCATTGTTCAAACATCACAGATCCTTGGAACACCTGGGTGGCTCAGTTGTTTAAGCATCTGACTCTTGATTTTGGCTCAGGTCATAATCTCATGGTTCACGGGATCAAGCCCCACATTGGACTGTGTGTTGACAGTGCAGAGACTGCTTGGGATTCTCTCTCTCCTTCTCTCTCTTCCCCTTCCCTGCTCTTTCTCTCTCTCTGAAAATAAATTAACACACACACACACACACACACACACACACACACATCACAGATTCTTGCTGTTCTTGCTGAGTTTTAGTAGACTTTCTTGAATAAATGTTTCTTCATTTGCTGTATTCCCTTGGGAAAACTTTCAAAGACTTTAAATGGCTGGATCTTTCTTTCTTTCTTTCTTTCTTTCTTTCTTTCTTTCTTTCTTTCTTTCTTTTATTTTGAGAGAGAGACAGAAAGCACACACACAGGTCGGGGAGAGGTAGAGAGAGAGGGAGAGAGAATCCCAAGCAAGTTCCGCACTATCAGCACGGAGCCCGATGCGGGGCTCGAACTCACCAAACGAGAGATCATGGCCTGAGCCCAAGTGGGATGCTTGATCAACGGAGCCACCCAGGCACCCCTAAATGGCTGGATTTTTAAAATAGTTTTCACTAATTTTGCTTGTTGCACTGGGGAGGGTGCCCACAGAGCCCCTCATGCTGCCATCCAGAAGCAGAACTCTATGCTAAGAAGTTTTATGTTGCTATATTGGCTAAGATCACAGGCTTCGGAGTCTCATGCATCTGGGTTTGATTCCCAGTACTGATTCGATGTGTGATTCTGGAAAGTTACCTACATTCTCTAAGGGGGCGAATGTGAATCCTAGATATTAATCCAAGAGAAATAAAATGTCCTCCAACATTTCATGCAAGAATGTTTATAGCAGCTTTATTTGTAATAGCTCCAAACTAGAAACAAAGCAAAAGCCCATTAATAGAAATAGATTTACTACATGCAATAGAAATAGCTTTTACTACATGCAATATGGATTAATCTCTCAAACCTCTTTTTAAAAAATGTTTAGTTTTGAGAGAGAGAGAGGGGGAAAGGAAGAGCTCAAGCGGGAGAGGGGTGGGGGGGGCAGAGGATCCTCAGTGGGTTCTGTACTGACAGCAGAGCCCAACATGGGGCTCGAACTCACAAACTGTGAGGTCATGACCTGAGCCGAAGTGGGACACTTAACCGACTGAGCCACCCAGGCGCCCCTGTAAAACCTCTTTCACAGAAGAAAAGTCTTCCTCGTGAAAAGAGCTATACACTAAAGAGTACATAATGTATGATTCCATTTATACAACATTCTTCGATAGGAAAAAAAGAATCTGCAGTGATAAAAATCAGTTCAGTGGTTGGGAGCAGGGAGCATAGTGATTGATTGGGAAAGGACACAAGAAAATTTTATGGTATGATGGAAACATTCTACATACTGATAGGGATGTGAATTACATGAGTATATGTTTTTGCCAAAAATGGTGGAACTATAGACTTAAGATCTGTGTATTTCACTGTTTGTAAATTACATCCCCATTAAAAAAAAAATTCTTAAAATTTAAGTCAAAACTCATCGGCAGTCCTGATACCTGCTT
The DNA here is from genome assembly GCF_018350215.1 of Panthera leo. Classification (NCBI taxonomy): domain Eukaryota; kingdom Metazoa; phylum Chordata; class Mammalia; order Carnivora; family Felidae; genus Panthera; species Panthera leo. Next base: position 15,518,116 of record NC_056689.1, read on the forward strand.
GCTATTCTGGTGCCCCCCCCAACCCCAGGACTAGGTATACAGCAGATTCCTTTTTCTACCCCACCTCCAAAATACAGGTGGAATTAAACAGGCTGAATCCAAGTAAAAGCTCATTTATTTTGTTCCTGTCATCTGCCCATTCTTTTTCAAAAGTTAATACCAAAAAAAAAACCCCCCAAAAAACCAACAAAAAACCAAAAAAACAACACCCAACAGGAATCCATCCACTCTCCATTGAAAGCCAGAAGAGCTGAATTAACAGTAAAGGTCACCGAAGAATTCACTTTCTGGCATGTGATATCCATTCAGTAACCTTGAAATTCGGAAGTATCCGGGCCCAGAGGAGATAGGTCACCCAGCCTGCAAATGCCTCTGGCAAATCCTGTCCAGGGCTGGATTCTGGCTGCTGCCTCACCCAGACATTACTCAGCAAAAGTGCTGGAAGACGCTGAATAACTTTCCAAGGGTCCGCAGCTGTGGCTGATGCCTTCGATGATGAATCTGAGCTCTACTTAATTATATGTTTGTAGAAGCGCACTGGAGAGAAATGGCTTGAGGTTATTTTTAGCTTCTTTACGGGAACGAAAATTTGACTTCTTTTTGACAACTCTCCAAGTTACAACTTGAACATGTAGAATTTGGGTATGATTTATTTATTTATTTATTTTCCTATCACGGCAATAATAGATATTATGTTGATGACAGGTAAGAAAACAAGGACCCTGGTTGATGAGTTATGAGACACATTTCACCGCTAAAAGCTATAAGCCAACTTGTTCTGCTGTCGAGAACCCAGACCCTTGTCCCTACACTTGCTGACAGTGTTAGAATCTCTCCCTCCTGGGATGATGCGAAACCACACTGAACCACGGTGGGATCCTCACATCCGTTCCTTCGGGTTGTGAATGGTTTTCAGGCCATGGATGCGTGGCTTCCAGCAAATCACCATTTCTTAGACACGTTCGAGATAGGATTTTCGCTTCTCCCCTTTCTAATCGTCCTTTTTTTATCTCACGTGTGATTTAACTTCAGTCTCTCCAGCTCAAGTGGTGGATCAACATTAACCAGACGACTCCGGACCGTGTCGCGCAACTGTTTCAATTTACCTCCCATATGGGCATCACTTAAAAAACAACCGCCACGCTCACCAGCAACACGCGTTTCCAAGAGCTGGTGAACGACAACACATTATTTACAAAGTATGTAATCAGGGAACCTGATGCAACTCATTAACTGTATGACATCTCACTCTTTATTTAGACAGTTTACTGGCTATGGCCTTTCGTATGGGATCTGTCATTTACACTTCCTGATAATAAAACTTAATTGAAATTTCATTCCTGTACAAGCAAGATGCCAGTTTAACAGATGGCCTGTAATTGTTATGTCCACGTATTTTATATCGGATGGCATCGCACACAATTTCACACAACTGCTATTCATTTAAACGCCGGGTTCACGTAAGGCATTTCTTTCATGTTAAAAGACTCATTGTTTAATATGATTATAAAATCTGTCATTAAAATCAATCAGTTAAAATTGAAAAAATGATCCAAACAGGCCTACTGAAGCCAGAGAATAATTAATATCACAACCTGGGCTGTGCTCTTGAGGACATATTCGTGGGATATTCGTGGGAATATTCGTACAGAACCCGCCCCCCCCCCCCCCCCCGCCGTGCATATAAGGCAGGCAGAGTGCACACTGGGGATGTCATATTTTAGCGAGTGACCGGTCTCTAAATTTCACTGCTACTTTGAGCATTCCAAAATCCTTTTTTATGTTTTTCTTTAATCTTGACGTTGAGTCCACTGACTTCGATACTCTGTACTCCGAATGTCAGGAATTCTCAACCCCAAGACTGGAATGGGGAGGGGCTTGCAGGAAGGAATACATCAGAGATATTGAATATGGATGAGGGGTTCCAAATTTTTTCATGTAACCCGTGTCATTCTATCCCCAGGGTTATAGTCGGTGGAATTTGAGTACTTATCACAAAGCTAATTTTAACTGTTAATGTCATGTTTCAGAGAGCCTTTTAAGAGAACTTAGTGATATGGTTTTGAAATACAGTTAAGTTGAGATCATCTTGAAGAGATGACTTCTTTCTCTTTTGTAACAGTGGCATCTTCAACCTCCCATCTCGCCCTCTCCTGCTAATAATTTTGGTTATCTACTGCTCATGTTTTTTCCATCTTTCCAACCAAAACCTGTTCTCAGAAAAGGTTTAAATAAACGCCATACAGAAATGACCTATAAGACTCAAAAAACAATTATCTCCCCAGGGATATTTATATTGTAGCCAGAATCTACACCTTTTGGAGACAAGAATCTCTAATTATGAAATTTCAGGCATCGATAAGTAAGGCAAGTCCTGGAGTCTCTGAATGGTATCATCCCGTTGGTGGTGCTTTTCATATCTTCCTCCATCATACCCTGTCCTCTGCATTTAAGAGACAAACCACTTCAGTAAAGACACAAGTCAGCACACTTTTCTTGCAGGGACTGAGAAAGAACAAAATAAGTGGAAAAGAGGGACAGAATGGAAAGAGTCTAGAGAAGGATGGAGAATCCACACCAGAATTCTTGGAGAAATGAGATGATACCAAGTGGCCAAGAAATAGAAGCAGAGCATAGGAGAATTATTTGGAAAGGTTTTCTGCCTCTCACAAGAACGTGCTGTATGCCAGAAGATATTCTAGTGATGGCCCAGCAGTATGTATCTGTTTCCAGAATGGTGGTGGATAAGGTCCTCTGGGGATTCCATTTTCATTTGCTGCTTGGATTTAAGCTGCTGTTTATTTCCTAAGAGGGGAGGAGACCATGCTTGTCTTTGTCACATTGTGTCCCCAGTACTTAGCATAATGCCTCGTATTCAATGATTAAGTATTCAATAAATATCTGTTAAATAAATAAATGAATAAACAAGTGAATGGCTTAACAGTTATCAAAGAATTATGCCGAAAGAATTAGCTTCCCATTATGATTTTTTACCGTTTCATTTATTTTTTTTGAGAGAGAGAGAGAGAGAGAGAGAGCGAGCAGGGGAGGGGCAGAGAGAGGGAGAGAGAGAGAATCCCAGGCAGGCTCTGCACTGCATCGTCAACAGGGAGCCTGACGCAGCGCTCAATCGCATGTGAGACTGTGACCTGAGCCAACCCAACATCAAGAGTCTGGCGCTTAATCGACTGAACCACTCAGGCGCTTCCCGCTATTATTTCTAAAAATGTATTTCAGAATGTATTTCAGGCTTGTAAAAGTTCTCAATCTTATCATGTAAATGATTATTGTAATTTTTTTAGCGTTTATTCATTTTGGAGAGACAGAGAGACACAGCACGAGCAGGGGAGGGGCAGGGAGAGAGGAAGACACAGAATCCGAAGCAGGTTCCAGGCTCTGAGCCATCAGCACAAAGCCTGACGCGGGGCTCCAGCCCACGAACTCGGGTGAGATTGTGACCCGAGCCGAAGTCGGACGCTCAACCACCTGAGCCACCCAGGCGCCCCTGAAGTGATTATTATAAAGTGATTATTATAGATGGGCAGCTCAAAGATTGAGAAATTGAGCTAAATCTATACTAACCTAGGTACAAGCTGAGGCCTTCCAAAATTATAAAAACATTTCATATCTAAACCGAAAAGTCTGTAATATTTCCACACATAGTTGACAATTCTCTGGAATCCAACAGAATATAACCCCAGGCACAGCCCAGCGTTGGCCCCAGGGACCCTCTCTTCTCCCAACTGAATTACAAACTGCATAGCACAGGCTACCAGTGCACTAATCTATGGACAGATAGCCATGTCAACATTCTTTATTCTGCACATGTGACATGTGCCAGACCCAGTACTAGGCTCTATGGGTAAACAGTGAGCGAGAAAAAAGCCCCTGCTGTTAAGGACTTCTAAGTTGAGAAAATGTTGAAAACTTTTAAATTCAGAAGAAAGAAGTTACATCTATTTCTCAGCCGTATTCCTATAAAGTTATAGAGGTAGACCGGATGAAATTCTGGAGTTACTTCCAGCTGTGACATACAGAAGTCAATTTGGGGGCATGATGTAGGTAGGAATGGCCAAGCGGAACATCTGAAAATCTGCTCCTCTATGAAAGCAGTAGAATTTTTTTTTCGGGGGGGGGGGGGGGGAATGGCACATAAACTTGAAATAATATGACTTGTTTGCAGAAATTGACAAGATGAGTCTAAATTTCATATGGAAATAGGAGGCACCCAGAATAGTTTTAAAGGACTCTTGAAAAAGAAGAAAAAAATCAGAGGATCCTCATTTCCCAATTTCTTTCTTTCTTTATTTTTTTTTTGATAAGGTGCTAGTCCTATCTCATGTTTTTAAGTTTATTTATTTATTTTGGGGGGGAGGGGCAGAGAGAGAAGGAGAGAGAGAATCCCAGGCACGCTCCACACTGTCAGCACAGAGCCCAACGCAGGGCTCATTCATGGGTCGTGAGATCATGACCTGAGCCGAAATTGGACGCTGAACTGACTGAACCACCCAGGTGCTCCCACGTTTTCCAATTTCAAAGTTACTACAAAGCTACAGCTAAGATATGTTAATGACAAAAGGACAGACATATAGATCAATGGAGTAGAACTTAGAATCCAGAAAGAAAAACTTATACGGATGGTCAATTGATTTTTAAAAATGGTGCCAAGATAAGTCAATGGGGAAAAAAACCAATCTTTTCAACAAACAGTGCTGAGACAACTGGATATTCACATGTAAAAGAAAGAAGCTGTGTGTCTTCTTTATACCATACACACATACAAAAAGCTCAAAATGGATCATAGCCATAAATGGAAGGAGCCACAACTATAAAACCCTTAGAAGAAACCATAAGAATTTTCACGATATTGGATTGGGTAACAGTTTCATAAATATGACACCAAAGTCATAAGTTACAAAAGAAAAACAATGGATAGGTTGTACTTATCAAAATTAAAACTTTTACACTTCGAAGGATATCATTAAGAAAGTGAACAGCCAACCAATAGAGAGAGTACAGAAATTTGCAAATCACACATTTCATAAGGGAACTTATATATCATATAAACAGTTACAATTCAACAACAAAAAGACAACCAACCCAATTTAAAAATAGGCAAAGGATTTGAATGGATATTTCTCCAAAGAAGATATACCAATGGTCAATAAGGACATGAAAATATTCCTAACGTTATTAGCGACTAAGGAAATGCAAATCAAAATGACAATGATACTCCACTTCATACCCACTAGGATGACTATAATTAAAAGGATGGACAATAACAAATGTTAATGAGGATGTGAAGGCATTGGATCTATCCTAAACTGCTGGTGGGATAATGAAATGTTGCAGCCACTTTAGAAACAGTTTGACAGTTCCAAAAAGTTAAATACAGGGGTGCCTGGGTGGCTCAGGTAGTTGAGTGTCCAACTCTTGATTTAGGCTATTGTCATGATCCCAGGGTCCTGGGATTGAGGCCCATATTGAGGCCATGCCAAGCATGGAGGCTGCTTCCTGCTTAAGATTCTCTCTCTCTCTGTCTCTCTCTTTCTCTCTCCCCCCTTCCTCTGCTCATACTCTCTACCAAAAAAAAAAAAAAAAAAAAAAAGTTAACCACAGAAATATCATATGACCTAGCAATTCCATTCCTAGTTATTTACCCTGGAGAAATGAAAACACATCCATACACATACCTGTACCTGTGCATTCATAGCAGCATTATTCGTCACAGCTAACAAATGGAAACAACTCAAATGTCCATCAATTGATTAATGAGTAAAAACATGTGGTATATCCATACAATGAAATATTATTCAGCCATTATGAGGAATGAATTGCTGGGTGCCTCGATGGCTCAGTCGGCTAAGCGTCTGTCTGACTTCGGCTCAGGTCATGATTCCCTGCTGTGGGTTTGATCCCCATATTGGACTCTGCACTGACAGTGCAGAGCCTGCTTCAGATCCTCTGTCTCCCTCTCTCTCTGCCCCTCCCCTACTTGTTCTCTCTCTCTCTTTCTCTCAAAAGTAAATAAACATAAAAAATTTTTAAAAATATTCTGCAATTAGTGTTGGTTGCACAACTTTGCAGATATGCTAAAACTCACTTAGCTATACACTTTAAAGGGTGTATTCTGTGATCCAGGAATTATATCTCAGTTTTTAAAAGTACCTGGAATAAAAAAAGATGCAGCCATCCAAGGCCGGTATGTAGAACCATCCAAAAAATCAATGAGCAGTTTCTTTGACAAATGAACTGCAATTAAAACACAAGACAGAGGAGAAACAGTTACGTATTACCCCAACACAATGGTGGGCTTGGATCTTCATTTGAACAAACCAAGTCTTGATCGAGAAAGATTTGAACTTTCACTCAATATTACATTATATTAAGAAAGTTTTGTTAATTTTTTAGGTGTGGCCATGGTGTTATGGTTATGTTTAAAAAGTGTTCTTATTTCTAGGGATATATTGTGATGTGTTTATGGATGGAATGATACAGTGTTTGGAATATGCCTTAAAATTATCCAGTTAGGGGAAAGGGAAGGTGGTATTGACAAAACAAGGTTGACCACATGTCAATTACATTGACCCTGGGCGATAGGTATGGAGGTTAACTGTACTGTTCTCCATTTTCACGTATGCTTGAAATTTTCATGATAAAAAGTAAAAAGAAAAATAATAACTCTTCCTCAGCATAATTACCAACTTTATCATCCATGACAAGGCAGACATGGCCCATGTTCTCTGGAGCTTACATTTTAGTACAGGGAAACGGGATAAACAGGTAAACATGCAAAATAAAAGGATTATTGTCTTTTATTGGTCATCATTAAGGGAGAAATCAACATATATGATATAGAATTAATGGGGAATGTACTTTGGATGACATGGCTGTGGTTGGCCTCTCTGAGGAGGTTCCATTTAAGTTGAACTATTAAGATGCTGTATCTATGTGAAGAGCTGGGGGATAGGTCTAGGCCAGGGTAAATAAATACACTCTGTTTACCCCATGTGTCTTACACAGAGTATGGATCTATTTGTGCCACAACAGGAAACCCTTCACAAGAGACATGAACAAAGCAGAGGGAGTAAGATGATGCTGGAAATGGGAGGGGAACAGACAATCTAAGAAAAGGATAGATTTTGCAAAAACTCACAGGCCCTAAGAAAAAGCGTAGATTTTATTTTAAGTGCAGCAAAGTCACTGAAAAGTTTTAGGAACCAAAATGATTCATTCATTCATTTGTGTATTCATTTAACAAATATTCTTTCGCCTCTGTTCTACCTCTATATTTACATTTTTAGCAATTCAGTGAGGCCATTATTCAGAGAATAGATAATACAGAGGAAAAATAAAAGCAAACAAACCCAAAATCCTCATAAGTCATTTGAGCCTCCATGATTTTAAAACAAAGCCACTGAAAACAGTAAGTGTTTCTGAAGACAGTTTTCATTGGTCTGTGTCCAGCTGAAAGAATATATGAGAGAAACCGAATTAAACGACACACTTTTCATGGCCAAAAAGGAAGTCACAATGGAAATTTAAAAATATTTGAAATGAAAGAGACTGAAAACACAATACATCCAATTTATGGGGTGTGGCGTTAGAAGAACTTCCAGGGAAATTTACAGCCGTGATGATGCCCATTTTAAAAAAGTAGAAAAAGGTCTATAATCAATGATTTAAGCCTCAAGCTTAGAAACTAGAAAAAGAAGAGAATTTAACACAAAGAAAACAAAAGGAAGAAAAGAATAACAAGGTCAGAAATCCATAAGTGAAAACAGAAAAGCAAGAGTAAATGAAAAAGTTGTGTTTTGAAAATTGGTAATCTACTATCTTCGTATCTTTTCTTTATCTGTTCTTTTGTTCCTCTTTTCATCTTTCTGTGTAACCACTTTGTTCCATTTTGCTTTGCTTTATATGCCTCTTAAATATTTTTCAGTGGTTGCCCTAGGGTTTCCAATATACATCATTAATTAATCACAGTCTACTTTAAATCCTATTATGCTTATCACTTACAACTATGCGGTTTCAGTTCCTCTCTTCTGTTACATCTGCGATGTATAAGGCTACATATTTCTAGAGGGTACTTTCCTATCAACATGTATGAGATGACAATTACCGTTCAGGCATTGAAACCTTAGCTGAATGATCTGGCCAAAACTCGGTTCTAGGGTTACAGATTGGAGATATAAAATAGATCTATCTTCATATGATACCTTTCCTCTCCAAATCTCTGGCCTTTGAAACGCAGGTTTAAGTCAAAACGAATTCCCTTTAAAACGCTTTAGATCACTTTTCAATGATTCTGAGTGTGAAATAGGGCAATAGAGATCGAAAGCCTGCAGTATGTTAGACCAGTGTTTCTCAAGCTCGGGTGTAGGAGAATCACACGAGAGTCTCGGTAAAAATACAAAGAATCTTATCCTACCTCAATGCATGGGGGCTTCTGCATTCTTCATTAATTTCTAGGCGATTAAGATACACATCGAAGTTTGAGAACCATTGTGCTAGGCACTTAGGATACCTTATCTCACTTAATCCGTTAGCCTCTTAAATAGCCAGCCCAATGCCACAAACAAATGAGTAGCAGACCCAGTATTAAAACGCAAGCGTATCCCCTCTAAACCCCCTACTCTTTCAGCTCTACCACACAAACATCCAACATGATCATTATCTGCTTCATAAAGATAGATGGTAAATGATAATCTGTCTCCACTGAGCCTGGAAAGCAAACCAATACCGTTTCCCAAGACTTGTACAATTATTTTGTTTTTCTCTTTTTAAAATACAAACACAGTGGATCATAAAGGTCTTTTCTCCTAGTGCATCCATTCATGGAAACCCTAGTGCACCATCCTCCACGTGTCTCTAGGAAAGCAGAACTTTCGGAAACACATAATTAAGACCCAGAGGGGGCGCCAAGATGGAAAAAGAGCTTCCAAAGGACAGAGCGACTGCCAGGAAAGCTTCACAAGGGAATGCCCAGAGACAAATGAGGTGTGAACATAGGTGGTTTCTTAAAAAAACACCAGGAAGGAAGAGGGATAAAGGATCTCTATGAGTCTAAACAACATCAATTAAGGACAAGAAAGAGAAAGAAGATATTATTGTCAGCCAGAGGGATAAAGGGAAGTAAGATACCCTTTTGCTGTTGTGTCAGGAGAGAAATGAATACCAGGGAGGAGCATTCTAAACCTATTAAGAAATGAAGGGAGAATTACATCAACAGGCCCATTAGGAAGCTAAGACAGCAAAATAGCTTTCTACGTGTCTGCCGGTGGGGAGAGCAACAGAAAGCTAGAACAATTTAGAAACATATTTAGCCAGGAGATTTGGACTACAAGGAATTGCAAAAGATTGTAAGAGGAGATGGTCACGGAGAAAAAAAACCTCTGGAATATGAAAACGTGGTGTGATTAATGTCTAATGCTGGAATTCAGTCCAACTCTGTCTCAGAATAGAAGGCTCACAATATATTTTCTGCCAAAAATAGAAAACACAATAAGCTTTTCTTTTGAGATTCCTGCAGTATGCTGGCCTTATTCTGAGCGATCAAAACAATCCACTGGGCATTTAACTGATTCCCACACCTAGAGTCCCTTAATAAATTTCCTAAAAATGTCCTGAGGTCAGTGTTCTGAAAGATACAGAAGTCCAACAAAGAGTGTCGCAGGTTCAAAAGGACAATTTTATTCTTTTAAAAAATTTTTTTAATGTTTATTCATTTTTGGAGAGAGAGAGAAAGAGAGAAATGAGTGGGGAAGGGGCAGAGAGAGAGGGAGACACAGAATCTGAAGCAGGCTCCAGGCTCCGAGCTGTCAGCACAGAGCCCGGCGTGGGGCTCAAACCCACGAACCAGTCAAATGCTTAACTGCTTAACTGACTGAGCCACCCAGGTGCCCCTCAAATGGACAATTTTCACGGTTCGTGCGAGGCAACAGTACCTCACTCCATGTGACTGACTGTACCTCCGTGTCTGACCAGGTTGGCTTCTGGGAATTTCTCACTTGAAGAAAAACCGTACTTTGCTATGTTCTTCAAGACTGTATCCTGCTTCTTGGGCTTCGTCTGATCGTAGTTAATTGGTTATTTATCTCCAGATCAGTGCTTTTCAAACTACAGGCTGTGACCCGTTATTAGCCGGTCATGAAATCAATCTCCCAGCCAACACTGCAGATCATGATACAATAAAATGCAAAAAGTAATTTCACACCACAGCATACTATTATTTTGTACGTTGTTTTGTGACAGGCATGTGCATGCCAGTGTGGGTATGTGTAGACTGAGTCACCACAGAACACGTATTTTTCACTTGGACGAAATGTTTGAAAGCCGGTACTCTGCGTCATATGCTATCAGGGCTCTAGACCACTGCCCCAGTTCTGGCTTCTCCCTCTTCTGATGTGTGCTGCTCCTACTGGAAAACGCATCTTCTTTGCAGCTGCGCTTTGATGATGTAACGCTTATCCATTCGTTCTGTCCTTCACTCAACAAATGTTCAGCAAATCCTCATTCCCGGCCGGAGGCGGGGCTTTTATAGAGCAAGTGGCTCCTGTCCCAGTCCCCACCGCCTTCTCCCACAGAAAGACTGTAGCGACCGCATGCATTCTATTGTGCAGAGCCAATTTCTGGTGTAGGAATTCTCTCTAGCTCCCTATTACCCATTATATCCAAGAGTAAACTCTTCTAATCCAGCAAACTCTTCCGTGATCTCAATCAACTCTTTCCATCCAAACTTTTCCATTGTCAGTGTTTGGTGCTAACTGGCCTTTCCTACTAATCTGAAAATCCGCGTCCGTGTTAATGTTAATTCTGAGTCTTGTGTTTCTCCCGCCATTACTGACTGTGCCCTGCTTCTCCCCTAAGCACATCTTTTTCAGGACTCTGAGTCTCAGCCCATCCTCCTCTCCTCAGAGCACACAGGCTGTCTATGGGCCACATCTGGTCATCATCCCACTCCCCTGTCCCCTTTGTGCTCCAGCTATCAACGCAGAATTCTCTGCAAAGTACTTTCTAGTCCATTGTCCCTTTATTTAGAATGTCTCCGGGGATTGTGTTTCCATCACTTTACTTGAAAGCCTATTTCACAGTCTAGTAGGCCTCACTGTCTGGAGAATTTTTCTTATCTTCCTCTGAGAATGTTCTTCTCCTAATTTTAATCTATTATTCCTAGTTATACCACTGATAGGACCATAAATAATACTTTGAATTTTGCCCCCCTCTCCAAAACCTCTTCCTCACTTAAGACTGCCTCTTTAAATTAATCCTCAGTCATCACTTCATCTCACGGTTCATTATTGAATTCTAACAGTTAATCAGACATGTTGCTGAAAACAGAGCTACTCAAACCAAAAGCAGCTGCAGTCTAACACGGGAACTTGCGATCTTCCTCTTGCTGGAAAAATCCAGGAAGGAAAATGAGCCATCCAATCTTTGATGATCTGATCTCATTTGATTTCTTTCTGGCTCTATCATAAAAGGAAATGGGAACATTTAAGCGAAACATTTAACAATCTTATGACATAGTTTTTTTGTATGTCGTCATCGGCCTGCTCCATTTGTCCATTTGACAGCATTTGTCAAGTTTCTACCTGGTCCCAGTCCTTTTTTTAAGTGCTGAGGATCAAAGGTGGGTGAGACCACTTACTCAGGCTGCTCACGGTCACGCGGGGGAAACAGACTTGTCTTGCCAACAGATGATTACAGCACAGCATTGCGCAACTCTAAACAGAGCCGGAAGAGCGGTTGCCATGGCGGAAGAAGTCGGCTCTGTTAATGAGAATCGGGACAATTTCCTCGGAGAAGTGGACCTCTATACTAGGTCTTAAAGGAATGAGTAGAAACTTCTTAGAAAGAAGAAAGAGTGTTCTGGGCAAAGGAGCACAGTGTATGCAAATGTACAGAAGCCTGAAAGATGATCCCCACCCAGGGAAAAAGACAAGGCTGGAAGCTATGGTACATAACTAGGAATGTTTGGGATGACCTTGAATATCTGTGAAAGATTTCATGCATGCTAAGGAGTTTAGTGCTCATCTGGAAGCCAACTGAGTCTCCATGGAGGTTTTTAAATAGGAGATGGAGTGGGGGCTGGTCTAGGTTTATTTTAGGTAAGCCCATTGTGAAAGCAATGTATAGAGCACACTGAGGAGAGCATTATACAAGTACCGTCAATGTGAAGATTGTTGCGAGACTGCAGGCCAGATAGTATTTTATAAAGAAAAAAAACCCCCACACTTAATCTGCCTTGGGGAAAAAAATAGTTTGTTTATCCAAAGAAAGTAACTGCTTCTTTTCAAAAGAAATTTGTTAAATGGAAAGAACATCTTGAAAATGGATGTTTTGAAATGTTTCCATCGCTGTGTAATTTTATAGCTGAAAATGTGTGTGTCATCTCCACTACAACAACTCTCGTCGGATATGGCATTTTAAAAAACGTACTTAAGGATCTTCCATTTGAGGAGTTTCAATAGATTTTAAACACATTTTTGCCTGTGTGTATATGTGTGCTTGTGCACGTGCATATGTACGTATGGTCATGTTAGATAAGAAATATACACATACAAAGACATGTGTAAGTCTCACGTATAGTTCAGATCAGTCTACATACAAGGTAACTGATTCGTATCAGAGACATAGATTAAGTTATAAGACAAGTACTTTACATAAACTGGTAAATAAGATAAAAATCATTTTAAAAAACATTACAATGATATAAGTATAGCCAGCAATGCATGACCTCCGTTTTGATGAATTTGTATTTGTGCAATAACTTCTTCAGCTATGACAGGGATTAAAACCCATCATTAAATTCAAAACAAAAAGAAGTTGAAGACCTCTGTTCAAGTAGGACGCAGAAGATCATGTATCTTCGGCTCATGATAACCACAAGAGAACTCAGAAAAACCAAACAATATTTCTCTGTGGGGTGAACAAAGAGTGTTAGACACGGGTCATTCTGGATGAATGGAACTGAACAGAAAAACAAGCCCTTCACAGCTGATCAAAGGGCTGAAACAGCATCTTTACCGGAGGGTGGCAGATATAGAAATAAGCCTGCCTTAGATAAAAAGGTTGGGAGGAGACCAGGATAAATCACGTAAGCCTTAAATGACAGTATAGGCTAGAAGGGCATTTGGAGATCTGGAAGGGTCCAAGTATAAAAACAAATCACTCAGCCTAAAAATTCTCCTGTTACACCCCAAATTTTGTCAAGAATATGGCAGTGGAGGATTCTCGTGTTGTGACAGTATGACTTTCACTCAGTCATAGTGAAGAGATCAAGGAAAATTAAGTATTGAAGAGAGATCCACAGATACCACAGTAGTAGGACAAATGTACTCCTGGAACAAAGGCTACACTAGAATTATAAGAACAAGTGTTAAAAAAAAAAAAAACAGGGGCGCCTGGGTGGCTCAGTTGGTTAAGCGTCCAACTTCAGCTCAGGTCACGATCTCACGGTTCGTGAGTTCGAGCCCTGCATCGGGCTCTGGGCTGATGGCTCAGAGCCTGGAGCCTGCTTCCGATTCTGTGTCTCCCTCTCTCTCTGCCCTTCCCCTGTTTGTGCTCTCTCTCTGTCCCCAAAATAAATAAACGTTAAAAAAAAAAAAAAAATTTTTAAAAAGAAAAAAAAAAAAAAAAAAAACAAGCCTTGGAAAGATCAAGCAATTAAACTTTCTGCCAAAACAAAGTTCAATACTTTTTTAAAGGAAGACAATAGCCCTCATCAAATTAACATTAATAATGTCCCGCATCCTATCAAAACTCCTATCAAAAATTGACAGGCATGCCAAGAAGCAGGAAAATGTAATTCAAAATTGGAATAATCATTAGTCAGTAGGAACAAACCAAGAAATGTCATAAATAATGGACCTAGTATTCAAATTCATATTATAAGTATATTCAACAATTTAGAAAAAAACGAATCTATGGGGAAAGAAATGAAAGCTCTAACAGAGGACTAAGTGGATAATTTAGATGTGAAAAATACAATATCTGAAATTTTAAAAAATCATTTAGTACACTTAACAACAAACTAAATATTGCAGAAAGAAAGATTACTGATCTGGAAGACATCACTGTAGAAGCCATCCAAATTGCACTGCAAAGGAAAAAGATGAAATAGTAAAAAATAAAAGCAGATCTTCATTTCTTGTGGGACAATATCAAATAGTGAAACATACATGTAATTAGAGTTCAAGAAGGAAGGGATAGCAGACAAAACAGTTAAGGAAACATGGCTAAAATGTCCTCAGATTTTATGGAAATTATATAATCATAGATCCCAAGAAACTCAAAAATTCCCTGGCAGAGGGGCACCTGGGTGGCTCAGTCTGTCAAGTGTCCAACTTCAGCTCAGGTTATGATCTCACGGTTTGTGGGTTTGAGCCCTGTGTCGGGCTTTGTGCTGTTAGCTTGGAGCCTGGAGCCTGCTTCAAATTCTGTGTCCCCCTCTCCTTCTGCCTCTTCCCCCATTGCCCTCGGTCTCTGTCTCTGTCTCTCTCTCAAAAATAAATAAATATTTTTTAAAAATTCCCTGGCAGAAAAATCACAAGTAAAACTACAATAATGACATCAAAACCAAACTGGTGAAAATCAGTGGTAAAGAGAAAATCATAAAACAGCAAGGGTAAATGGCACATTACCAACAGGTGAACAAAGGTAAGAATAACTTCTGCATTCTCATAAGAACTCAACAAGCCAGAAGACAACTTCTGTTCTCATAAGAACAACTGTGAAGTTCTTTCATCATACAGAAGTGGTAAGCTGCATTTAGAGATAGACTATGAGAACTTAAAGATACATATTATTAAAGCTACAGAAACTACGGAAAGGAAAAGTAAGGTAAGCCATGGAGGCAATAAATGGAACTCTGAAAAATACTCTATGAGTCCAAAAGGAAGCAGCAAAACAGGAAAATAAAGGAACATATAATAGATAGGAAAATAGAAAATACAGGCAAGTTTTAATGCAAGCATATTGATAATTATATTAAGTATACATGGCCTAACTTGTCAGTGAAAAAGGAGGATTATCAGACTGGATCCAGAGGCAAGACAAAACGATATGCTATATAAAAGAAAGTCATTTTAAATATAAATACGGATATACTTTAAATGTTAAAGGATGAAAAATAGACCCTATAAACTATAATCATAGGAAAGATAATGCGGCTCTATCAATATCAGGAAAAATAAATTTTGGAACAAAAAATATTTCTAAAAATAAAGAGGGATATTTTATAGAGATAAAGTGTCAATTAATCAAGAAGACATAACAATTCTAAGTGTGTAACGTGCATAGCAAGACAGTTTCAAAATACATGAGACAAAAACTGACAGAAAAAAGAAATCGAGAATTTCACAATAGTTACAAATTTAAAAACTCCATTCTCAGTAATTAGGAGAATAAGTGGACCGAAATCAGCAAGGATATAGGAAATATAAACAATTCTATCAATCATCTTGACCTAATTGAGATTTATGCAACACTAAACCCAACAGAAGCAGAATACATATTCTTCTCAAGTGCACACGAAACATACATCAATATAAATAATGTGTTGAGTCATAAAAATTTTCAACATATTTATAAGGAGTGATATCCTATAGAATATGTTCTGGAATCATAAGAGAATTGAGTTAGAAGCCAGGACAAAACATATCAGGGCGCCTGGGTGGCTCAGTTGGTTAAGCGTCTGACTCTTGATTTCAGCTCAGGTCATGATCTCACAGTTTGTGAGTTCAAGCCCTGCCTCAGGTTCTGTGCTAACAGCACTGAGCCTGCATGGGATTCTCTGTCTCCCTCTTTCTCTGAAGCCCCCCCTCCCTAAAATATAAATAAACATTAAAAAAAATATCTGAAAAATCTAAATATTTAGAAATTAAACAAAAAACTTCTTACCAGACATGGGCCAACGACGGAATTAGAAAAATTTTGGAATGGAATAAAAATGAGAACATAGCATATTAAAATTTATGAGATGCAGCTCAGTCATTGCCTAGGGGGGTAAATTTTGGAATGTGTACACAATGCTGATTACTGGGGGGGGGGGGGGGGGACCAGGTCAACGAAAACCAAAGCATTAGAAGCATAGTTTGTAAACACTTAAAAAGGTACATTATCTCCACTTTTAAACAAAACCTTGTGCAGAATTCCAATAATTAAAACGAATAGAAAATTGAGCCAATACAGATGCCCAGGTGTTCTAATCTCTTTGTCGTTTCTCATGACTTTCCCTCCTTCTGACCCCACCTGTCCCCTACTCTAATTCCTGAGTCACTTACTTGGCATGTTTGGGACTGCAAACACAGTGAGAAGTGCTCTACATTAAAACCAGTTTTCATTGGTCAAATGACTCAAAGCCCAAGCCCACTTGAGAATAGTGCAGAATGTCTCATCTGAATGCAAGGGGCAGGGAATTACTATTTATTCATTTAGCTGGGAGAAAAGCCATGTGTCCAAGAGGTACCTGCATCCTGAAAGCAATTATTAAAGTATATAAAACAAGGGGTGACTGGGTGGCTCAGTCGGTTAAGCGTCTAACTTCTGCCCGGGTCACGATCTCACAGTTCATGAGTTCGAGCCCTGCGACGGGCTCTGGGCCTGTTTCAGAGTCTACCTCTCCTTCTCTCTCTGCCCCTCCCCCACTCGCACTCTGTCTCTCTTTGCCTCTCAATAAATAAATAAATGTTTAAAAAAAGTAAAAAATATATACAAAGCAAGACAAATGCAGAGATGGAAGAATATTAAAACTGTCACCCTTTGATGTCATCCCACAAAATAAAGTCAGATGTAGAACCTGGATCTTATGACATATCCTGAAACTCATTTCCACATACCAGTTTGTTTTTTGTGAGATTTGCTCTTTCAATGCCTCACAAAAGAAAGACTCTTTATCATAATAAAGCAAAAAGAACATCGACTACATTAAAAAAAAATCAACATTTTGGGCAACACTACAACGTGCTCTAGTGGAAAGTATTAGAATTTTGTCACGATTGTGATAGACTGAGATTAGGACACAGTCAATGAGCACCGTCCTTGAGCTACAGCTGGATTTCTCTGGTTCTGAATCACATCCACTCTTCCAATCACTGACCCACAGCATAAAACACGGTGATATCTCCTTGTGTCACAGGAGGTCAAGTGAGGGGCTTTTCCTACCCTCAGGACTCAGGTCTCAAACTGAGACAGAGAAGACTCGACTCCCTATATTCTCGGGAGTTGCAAGTGGTAGGAGAGATATCCCAATCCGTTCTGCTGCTCTCACCGAGGCTCCCCCTGCCACGCTCTTCTGCGGTCAATATAAGCAGAAATCTCAGGGTGAGCACCACAGGGGAGGATGAAGACAGGAGAGAAAAAAGAAGCATCTGGGTCCTGAGTCCACCATTTGGTACAGAGACCTGGACTTTTCCTCTCGTCTCCATAGGATGCTTGCTTGCCCCAGCTCCTGTGTCAAATGAAATGGGGGATTCTCTGAGACAGAAGTCGGCAGGCTATGTAGCTTGTGGGTGCAATGCAGCCCGTGATCTACTGTCCTGAATAAAGTTTAGTTGGAACACAACCACGCTCACTGGTTTCCATATTTTCCATGGCTGCTGTCTCACTACAATGGCAGAACTGAATAGTCAAAACAGAGACTATATGCCTCGCAAAGCTGAAAATGTTTATTATCTGGCCCTTTACAGAAAACGTGTGCTGACCTCCACTCTAGAAAAATCATTTATAGAGATTGTGGGTGCTGGCCAAAGAGGGAGACAGGCCTCCGCTCTGGACTGGACATCTGCTAAAGCCATTGGTGCCTGTGCCTAGCTAAACACAGGAGAAAGGAAGTCAAAGAAAATGGCAGAGTGAGGAGTCAGATACGGCCAAGGAACCATGTATTATCACTTCCTGGCAAAGAATGCCAGGATTTCCATGGGCCAGGTGAATGATGGGAGGTTGTGGGGCTTAAGGCCATCCCGAGAATGGCCGGAGCTAAGAGGTCTGTCATTTGGCAAAGGATACGGGCAGCAGCAGGAGATGGGGTGTTGGACAGTAGGGGATCATGGGAAGAGGGTGAACTAATGTTAGGGCCTGGGGCACTGGGAAGGTCCCTTTCTTCCAACAAGGCCCCTCAAAGAACTCACACACACACACAACTTGAGAGCAAATTTTTGTACACCTGTTACTCACTGGGCCCTGATGACCACCTGGCATTATAGCCAGGGAGGCAGGGAAGCCGAAGGGGGACTACAATGGCACCAATTAGGTAAGAGACACTGCTTTTTCACACGTCCCTTCCTCCCCCCAGCCCAGAAGAGCTAGAACCCAAAGAAGGAACAAGGAGGAGGGAAAGAGCTGGCCCCTTCCTCATCTCACCTCTGATCCCTCCGGCAGTGGCCTGGCCTGTGCCGAGGATAACATGGACAGATTCCACTTTCCGTTGAGGGAAGGGGGCTGGAGATCCCTGGGAGGCACAAAGGGGGGACTTGACAAAGCACGGATGAGCACAGAGACCCGAACTAGAAAATCACTTGGATGTTTTACCCCACCCATTCACCATTTATCCATCCCGTTTACCCCACCCACTTACCCCACCTATTCACTGACCCCACCATCTAACCCCCGATTCACCATCTAACCCCCTTCACCATTTACCCCACCCATTCAACATTTACACACAGGAATTTAGCCCGAAAACCAGTCTGGTGACATTAGTTTGTGTCTTGTTGAATAATTTACTGTCAATTTTAATTTACTCCCCTTACTAGTTTTCTTGGCTTTCATATTGGGTTAAAAACAATTTGCTTTTCTTTATAAGCTAGAAATAGACTGTCTCAGCTGCCCTAACTTAATTGTGTTGCAGTTACTGAATACCTGGTAGTGTGACAGCATTCGGCACCTGACACCAAACGGCTGAATGAAATTCTTAGCTTCAATTTTAAAAGCTAAGATTTAAAAAAAAAAGAAGGAAGGAAGGAAGGAAGGAAGAAAGAGAAAGAAAGAAAGAAAGAAAGAAAGAAAGAAAGAAAGAAAGAAAAAGAAAGAAAGAAAGAAAGAAAGAAAGAAAGAAAGAAAGAAAGAAAGGCAGGCTAGGGTAAAAGATAAGAATTCTTGCAATACCTTAAAACGATACCTCAGAACAGTTGGTAACTAGGGGCGCCTGGGTGGCTCAGTCTGTTAAGCGGTTTCAGCTCAGGTTATGATCTCGCAGCCGGTGAGTTCGAGCCCCACGTCTCAGCTGACAGCTCAGAGCCTGGAGCCTGCTTCAGATTCTGTGTCTCCGTCTCTCTCTGCGCCTCCCCCACCCATGCTCTGTCTGTTTATCTTCTCAAAAATAAATAATAAACATTAAAAAAGTTAAAAGAAACCCTTAAAAAAAAAGTTGGTAGCTAGAGTGTCATACCTACTGTAACATTTGTCGCCAAATGCAGTACAGAGCATTAAGTTATACCAGACTTCTGTCCAGGATTCACAGAACAAGCAGATAACGCGTTAGATTTCTTTCTCATTAATAGGAATCTAAGGGAGGTAGGCGACAGGACTTCAGGCATTTTTTGGACCCAAACTATTAAAGAAAGCTATTTAAGCTTTTGGAATGGTGGAATTCAGAGACATTTACTATCTTCTCAGAAAATATGTATTTAAAAGCCCTAATAGAGAAAATCTTTTTGAGGAAGGCCAGTTTGTGTTTAGTGTCTCAAAATGGATTTTTCAAACTATTAAGCAAGCTAGAAGGTCACACTGACCCTTCGTTCCACATCAATCATTCTATTCTGGACCTGGTTTTGTAAGATTAGGGCCGAGAGCTTGAAAAATAAGGAGGAAGGCCACAGCATTGATAAAGTCAGTGGATCCTGAACCCTGGAGAGCAGTCGGACCCCTAGGGAGAATTAAGGCAGCAACATGAACATGTGCGACCTATACCTGAGATCACAGTTCACTCTTGACATTCCTCCAAAGCTAAGGAAAAAAAAAAAAAATCAAGTAATTTCTTCTAACTGGAGATATTTTCCTAGAGTTACTTTCTAAGATTTCAAAAGTGGTCAGCCTTGGAAGCTGGAATTCTGTAAATGATATTCTGAGGATGCTATTATAATCGTCTGCTCCATTATCTGTATCGCACAGAATGTCAACGATGTGACCAACGACAGTGTCCGACTTGCTGTTTGTGTCTTCCTTGAGCTTTTCATAACATCTGATGTGTGGTAAGTGCCCATATTTGCTGAACAAGCAAGCACGTATGGTGCCTAGAGATAGCCAGAAAATTGTAAAACTCACAATTTAACCCGCGTTGCTGAGGAGTCGGTCCAGATAGAAAATACGGAGCCTAGCCGTTTGATGATATATCTCTTCTAATTGTCCTTTCAATAAGCAGGGCCTCATAGTAAAAATAGGATATAGCATCTAGTTTTGGTTTCATTCTGAATGACTACGAAGTGGCATGCATCTCTGAAATAAAAGTACCCAAACCTCAGGATCTCAGCACTAGAAATATGCTCAGAGAAAATTTTCCAAGGAAATTCTCTGAACATGGCGCTGGGAAAACTCAATCCAAGGGGAAACTTTTTCCCACTGGGCAGTATATTTTTATCAGAATCTGGAAAATAAGCAAAGTGCGTTCTAATGGAAACAATTAATCCTTTCAGTAATTATAAATTCCTGCGTGTGTACAGAAAGAAATTCAGAGCTCATGGATTGATTTTAGTGAGCTTCAGCAAAAACCCATTTAGGAAACCTACTTTGTTTAATCTGGGATGAAAATTGTGGCAGGAAAAGCATACAGCTTATAAAAAACATTAAATTGATGCTTTTATTAATAACCCAAGAAACAGAGAAACAAATCTGTCATTGTCAGAAACTTTAAATACTTTCCAAAGTATACATTTGTTTCAGAAGAGCTAAGTAGCTGTTTTGTTCTCCTCATTATGTATGGATGTAAAGACAGCATGTATGGTAGCTGTGTGAAAAACAAAAAACCAAAAACCAACAACTCCAATTAATCTCTTCCTGTGTCCAAGCCTCTGTCCAATGTGCTGTTTGTAGCTCCTTGCATAAATGGCAACATCTCATTGCCCACAGCTTGTATCTCACCAGACCTGTGACTTCCTTTGACCAACAGAAAGAAGATGTAACATTGTGCCAGTTTCAAGTCTAGCATCAAGAGGCTTTGCATGATTCTGTTCCTTCTCTTGGAACCTTGCTTCTATGTGTGAATCATCTTGGGCTATCCTGCTGAGTGTTGGGAGGTAATGTGCAAGAAAGCCAAGGCACACGAGCTGAGTGATAATGCATCCCATAAGCAATTTATGAGTGAGCTCAGCCAACCCAACCAAGTCAGAACCACCCCTCTGACAGCTGAAATCATGAGCAATAGTAAACTGTCCCAAAGTCATAAGGTGCTTTTTTATAGAGCAATGAAAAACTGATAGCTCACCCGCTGAAAATATTTCACCCCATAGCTATGAAAGAAATTCAAGCTACAACAGCAAAGTGGGACAGTTTATCACCCATGAGACGGATATAAGTAAACAAGAATGTTCACACACAGGGTTTTTGCTTACATAGAAGGCTGAATCGTATAACCCTCTTGAAAGGCAATTTGGAAATATGTATCAAATTTTCAAATGTCCCAGGCTATTACTCTTTTTGGATTTTATTCTTAAAAAATTATGTAAATATGATTTTGCAACCTCATTTATAATAAATAAATAAAGTTAGGGAATTAATTGTAATGTTCTTTAACAAAGGAGGACTATTAAAAAGATGTGGTATATCCACACAATGGAATGTATATGTTGCCATGGAAAGACTACCACATCATTTATTGTTACTATTTTTAAAAAAAATTTTAGTGTCTATTTATTTTTGAGAGAGAGAGAGAGAGAGAGACAGAGACAGAGAAAGAGAGAGAGTGGAGGAGGGGCAGAAAGAGAGAGAGAGACATAGAATCCGAAGCAGACTCCAGTCTCTGAGCTGTCAGCATAGAGCCCAATGAGGGTCTCGAACCCATGAACCTCAAGATCATGACCCAAGCTGAAGTCTGACACTAAACTGACTGAGCCACCCATGCACCCCTATGGTTATTATTAAATTTTAAAAAAGCATACATACAGAGTGTAAAATAGGATGATTCTTTTTTCTTCATTTAACAAAAAATCTCTACATATAAAAATTATACAAAAAGATGTATCAAAATATCAGCAATTATCTCTAGGAACGGGATTACACCTGATTTTCATTTTCCATTGACACATCTAAATCACTTGATATTAAACAAAAGAATTTATAACTTCTAAATTCTGAGAAATCAATTCCAGTTTTTAAATAGTTTTATACCCCTTTATAAGTTACAGTATCTAACTAAATGGATCTATTTTGTTAAAAACATAGTTGTTGACAAAAAACAAAGAAATACATTTTTAATTTTCAAAAGAAGAACGCTCTGCAGAATAAAGAAACACATTCTAATTTTAAATGAGTATAAAGTTTACAGGTTTACTTTTTTGCTCCAGAAATATCAGAGGGAAAGTTTTTCAGATGTCTTGAATGGTTGGATATAGCAATATATTAATAAATAATTTTTGTGTGTTTCAAATAGAGATGATTGTCCCAGAAGAGCTAAGGAACATTCATTGTGACAAAGATTTATCTTTCCATTTTAATCAAATCAAGAGAAATTTTTTAGATTCCTGTAAGAGGCCCGGAAATGAAGAGTGAACCAGTGAAAATTAATCAAAAACAATAGTGAAATGCCTACTGTGCACAAGAATTATTTTGGTTCTTGAGGTGCCAGGCTGGTTCAGTTGGTAGAGCATGTGACTCTTGACCTCGGGGTCATGAGTTCAAGCCCCACACTAGGTGTGGAGCCTACTTAAAAGAATTATTTTGATTGCAGTAGAGAGAATAACCAATCCCAGAGTCTATTTTTTTTAAAGAGAATAGAATAAATAAATTCTATTTTTTTAAAGAGAACTTACTTGCTGTAACATAAGTGTTCAAAAATTAACTCTTTTCAGATGTACGACCCAGGAGTCAAACGTGACCAGGGCTGAGTTTCCCCACTTCCATTTCTGAGTGTTGGCTCCATATCCAGGCAGTCTCTCTCGAGCGATTGCTTCCAAGATGGCTTCCAATATGCTTCATCATTAAGACCCAGTGGGAAAAGGAGAGTGTTTCTCCCAGAACAGTTTTAAAATATTTCCTTATGTGGAATCATGTGCCCAACCAATTACTGTTGCCTGGGAGAGGAAATGTGCTTGTTGTTTTAAATGAGCAGTGGGATGAAATCACATTGCTCAAGGGCAGAGGTGGAAGGGTTTCCCCAGAGGAAAGTAAACATTGTATCCAAAGAAGAGGGAACGAATTCAGGGTAGCAAGATTAATAGATGTTCACTACAGCCCTCTAGAAGATTATTTAGACAATGAAAAGAAGTTTAAAACATATCCCTAGCCACAAAATCTATCACATAAAGTCAGGAATAAACCACAGATACATAAAAAAATAATTGCAATGAAAGACTATCTATCCTAAATGGTAAGTTAGTCATACAAATACCAAACGCATCTCAGAGGAGGAAACATTGGTGTTCTGTGTTTGGATAATTAGCCAGACGTCATCCCTTCATTTCAAGACTCTACCGATAGCATGATGGTTTAAAATATTCTTGCCCTATACAGGGTTCTTTGGATTCTGAAGTTCTTAACCACATTATTAAGTGATTAGTAATAAGGACTTAGACCAAAGATCTGAGGCTTGAAATAATTTTCCTGTGATTGCAATAAAGGTAATAATTTGATTAACATTGAAATGCTTTTCCATTGGGTTTCATGTGTTTCTTTCTTTTTTCTAGAGCGTATATAATGGAAAACATCTTTGTAATTATTCCCAAGGTCTGAAAATTTAATCTCCATTGTGTAATTGAATTTTTCTCTACAGCTAAGTGGTTTTTCAGGATCCTCAACAGGCTAAGAACATCTAACTGTTGATCATTCTCTGGTGTGGGGAGCAGAATGTATGCATATGATCTCTCTCTCTCTCTCTCTCTCTGTCTCTCAATAAGCAAATTATCTCTTCAGTTTCCATTGCCATTTGTTATGAACCTCTTCAGAAAATACTACTTATTTTTTTTTTCCATTTGAATATTTAAGTATCCATGCACTGGACAAATATTTATTGAATACAGTTGTGTGCCAGAATACAAGGAGTTGTATTTAAAGCTGAGTATATAGTGGTGAACAAAAGCTTGTGTCATCAAAAAGTTCATACCCTAGTGAAGGAGACAGTAAATAAATAAACAGAAAATAAGTACAAAGCCAAAAACAAAACAAAACAAAACAAAACAAAAAACAAAACCTGCCAACCTACATAATTATATCTTGTTGTAAACTCTAAAGGAATCAACAAGATGTAATGGTAGGAAATAATGAGGTGTGGTCAAGGTGGGTTAGGGAAACCTACTTTGATAAGAGTGTCATGGGGCCTCTTTGAGGAAGCGACATTTAAACTGAAACCTGATGGAGCAGAAGGCACATGTGAAAAACAGAGTAATAAGTGTTCTGTGTAGGGGATCAAGAGTTCCCCATAAAGCGAAAAGCATGAGCAGAGGTCCTGAGGTATGAATGAGTTCACCATGTTTAAGGAACAGGGAGGACAGTGTGCCTTGGGTATCAAAGGGCAAGTTGGAGGAAGGCATGAGATGACCTTGGGGAAGTCAGCCGAGATCCAATCATACGGTGTCTGATAGGACTATAATAAAGAATTTGGATTTTACACAAACTGAAGAGTTTTAAGAGTTTTAATGAGTTTTAAGCAGTGAAGAAAAATGATCTGGCTTTTATTTTTATTTATTTATTTCATTTGTTTAATGTCTATTTTTGAGAGAGAGAGAAAGAGAGACAGAGCGTGTGCGGAGGAGGGTCAGAGAGAGAGAGAGAGAGAGAGAGAGAGAGAGAGACAGAATCCGAAGCAGGCTCCAGGCTCTGAGCTGTCAGCACAGAGCCTGACACGGGGCTTCTTGTACACTTAACCGACTGAGCCACCCAAGTGCCTCTGGCTTTTAGTTTTAAAAGCCAATTTTAAAATGACGATTTACTGTCACACAGTAAATAAACTGAAAGAGGCAAAAATGGGAATACGAGCAAAGAAGCTACCACTTAGCCACGGCAAGGAGAGACATGGTTAATTTCAAGACGGAAGTAGGAAGTAGCCACGACCGGATGGACAATGAGTTGGAGGTGGAAGGAGACGAGAAGGGGGGCCTTCTGCCTTGAGCCACCAGAGAGGTGGTGCTGATGCCCTGCGGCTGGGAAGTCATACCAGACAGAGTCTTGGCAGGAAATAAATGGTCCCCTCAAACAGGGCAACTGAGAAACATTTTACGGAGGAATGATTGATGAAGATGTAGCAGAGTTCAGGGAGCCTGACAAGGGATGGTGAAGGACCCCAGGTGATCCCTGGGCCTGGAAAGAGCAAGGGGGTAGTCAGCTCCTGGAACGCAGAGAAGATGGAGTCAGAGCTACAGCTATAGAAGAGGGTCCCATGGAAACCGTGACCTTCTTTTCCGTACTGGGATACAGTCTCTACCCAAGCTGCCAAAGGCTGGCAGGAAGGGACTCAGGTTGCTGAGTACCCCAACTTCCCTGCACCCCTGCCCTCCAATCTCTGCCAGTGGCTCCACCAACAAACCTAAAACAAACCAGAATCCATAGCTTGTCCGTTGCTGTACCCAGAGAGGTGGCAGAGTAGGGTGGGGAAAGGTAGAGTCAATATCAAAGGCACCACATTGAAAACTAATGCGGGGACTGTTCTGGGAAGTGGGAATCAAAGTCACATTTTGTACGTGTTAAGTGGGGGACATTCTTCTGAGACTGGAACTCAGAAGAGACATTTGTGCTGGACATTCAAACTGCGACATCGTCACCATCGAGGTGGTTTCGGAAGCAACTGGAGAGATGAGATACTGTAGACAGGAAGTTAAGGTGGGACTGAAAGAAAGGGCAGGGGTGAGACCTGGAGAATCCAGTGTGCATATCCAGAGGAAAAGAAAAGGAAAGGTTGGTTCTGAGAGTCCAGAAGGAAAACCAAAAGAACGTGACATTGAGGAACCGAGAGAGGAGGAGGAGTAAGAGGGCAGCCGTGTCCGGTGCAACTGAGAAGTCAGTAAGATGAACACAGAAATATGTCGTAGTGCAGTCAGTGAGAGTAACACAACCCTCAACGCCTTTGTTACTTTTCAAAACTGTATCGTAAGCTTTAGTCGGGTGTACACATTTTATGGCAGCAGTAAACCAAATTCTTAAAACCGCAGGCAACAACAATCCATTTGGCATTTCTAATCATATAAAACTAGCTCCCCAACACAATCTACGCAACAAATTCTACCACAAAGGAACAGCAGGCCCAAATCGTTTTGCAAGCAAGATTTCCCAAATCTTAAAGGTCAGACCACCCCTATCTTGTCCAAACCAATCCGAGGAACAGAAATGAAAAGTTCCGTGATTTGTTTTTCTAGGCTGTTACGATCTTGATATGAGAAATAAAGACAGGACGAGAAAGGGCAATTTATAAATAAAATATCAGCAAATGAAATGTAGCAATATATATTATAGAATGCCTCAAGACCAAGAAAGGAGAGCAAGCATGATTCAACATTGGAAAATCTTCTTTAGTTCACCACCGGATTAGAAAAGAAAAAGCATATGGTTAGCTCAATAGATACAGAAAAGTGATTGATAAAATTCAGGATGTATTTATGATTAAGAAATGAAATTCAATAATGACAGTAGGTAGTAAGGGGAACCTCTTTCCAAAGTGCATCTACCAAGCACCTAAACACTGGAACATTCTTTCTAAAGTCAGGAACAGGAGAAGGAGGCTCATAATCACTGCTTCATTGAACACTGAGGAATCTGGCTCTAGACCCAGATCCTGTGTGTGACCTCTCAGCCCCCACCATTGGCAATTACGTGGGCCAGGGGCCCATGGGCCAGGGCGTCACGTGGAAGGACTCATGGGGGAAGGCTGCCCTCCCCACATCACACCTGCTGCACAATCAGCAAGGAGGAACCTGTCTTCAAGGACTCAGCTCTACACTCTACCCCAGTACTTTTATTCAGATCTGTATTCCTCCCCTAAATGCCTCTGTTCCAAGGATGCTCTGTCCAGGTCTTTCTTGGCAGGTGCCTCTGCCAAGGCTATCTTTGTGTGGAGGTGGTAACTGAAGATAATTTTCTCCACCCTGACTCGGTATTCAGCACTATCCTAGCCCTTCCTTTTCTCCCTGCCCCTGACCATCCTGGGTCCACACACGGCAGGTGCCTTTTGGTGGGGGAGGAGCTTCCGCTGAAACGAAATGGTTCTTTGGCTATGTTGATACATCTGACCCTCACCTGGTGCCATTCTGCCATGAAAAATCAAACGTTGGTAGAGCCAGCGGCTTTCCTGTTTAGATTCTTGCTTATAAGTGTGACTGGATCGTTACTCTAATTTTGTGCTATTTTAACTGCCCATCTCAACACCTGGAAGTTCAACTCAGTTCTTGAAAAATATTGGACAAGAAGAGGTCCTTGCCAACACAATATTCTCCCTATCTTCCCCTGAGCCCCCCAAGAGGTATAAGAGCTTCAAAATTGCTGTTATTACTAGACCAATGTCATTGTCTGCATAAAAGAACAAAGAAAACCTATAGAAGGGTCATAAAAAAAGAGAGAGGAGTTTAGGAAGGTTGCTGGAATCAACGTCAATGTATACAAATCAACATGATTCCAATTACACACCAGCAACTAACCAATTTGATTGTTTTTAATGTTTGTTTATTTTTGAGAGAGAGAGAAAGAGAGAGAGAGTGCAAGCGGGGAAAGGGCAGAGAGAGAGGGAGACACACAATTGGAAGCAGGCTCCAGGCTCTGAGCTGTCAGCACAGAGTCGACGCAGGGCTTGAACCCATGAACTGTGAGATCGTGACCTGAACTGAAGTTGGACACTCAACCAACTGAGCCACCCAGGTGCACACCAATTTGAAAATATGTATTTAAAAGGGCCCATTCACCATAGTGAATTAAACACAATGTATAATTAATTAAATTAAAACACAATGTATAAATATGAGAAGACAATATGTTAAAGCATTATTGAAGGACATGGAAAGGACTTATAGCTATAGAATGAGGTACAGTGTTTATGGATACCCAATATCACAAATATGTCAATTCTAGAAAATTAATCTGTAAATTCCATGTAGTGTAAATAATATTTGCTGCCTATTTTGTGGAGCTGCATACACTGGTCCTACATTTCATAAGTAAAAGGACCAAGGATAGCCTAGAAGAACATTTTTAGGGGTGCCTGGGTGGGTCAGATGGTTAAGCATCCGACTTTGGCTCAGGTCATGAACTCATGGTTTGTGAGTTCGAGCCCCGTGTCGGGCTCTCTGCTGACAGCTGAGTCTGGAGCCTGCTTTGGATTCTGTGTCTCCCTCTC
This sequence comes from Panthera leo, assembly GCF_018350215.1. Classification (NCBI taxonomy): domain Eukaryota; kingdom Metazoa; phylum Chordata; class Mammalia; order Carnivora; family Felidae; genus Panthera; species Panthera leo. The sequence goes on from NC_056689.1 coordinate 15,546,581, forward strand.
TCTCTGCCCCTCCTCTACTCATACTCCGTCTCTCTCTCTCTCTCTCTCTCTCTAATAAACAAAAAAACAAACAAACAAAAAGATCAAACACATACATACACACACACACACACACACACACACACACACAAAGAAAAAGAAGAAAATTTTTAAAGGGTGAAACTTGGGTGTTGGGGGTGGCCCATGAAGTCAAAAGTATTTTCATAGAAATGCGGAAACATTATTTGCCTTTTTCATTCTCAATCTCTCACTGGTGTGCTGTGGAGTTTTCCAGAGGCTACAAGGCAGGTAATAAACATCACAACAGACTGAATGCAAAAGCAGATAAGAGAATCCAGCTACTTTCTATGAAGACAGACATTAAAGAGATTGCAAAAGCATAAAGACAGTGCCATTCTTATAATCTTTTTGTTTGGGAGAATTATTTATTTTTTATTAAAAAAATATTAGCTGTGTTCACATGCAGTAGCTTTACTAATAATGTTGCTTTTAAATGAATTCCTAACCAAACATTTTAAAAACGTCTCACTTTCCATTTCTAGTACAGTAAATATGGATGGAAAGAATCCACATAAACCAAAGTTCTTTGGAGCATGCAATAATTTCTCAGAGTGTGATGGGTTCCTGGGACAAAGACGTCTGAGAACTGCTGGCAGAGACCATATAAAAGACGAAGAAGGGAGTGGGCTTGCCCTTCCAGGTAACAGTACTTATTGTGAAGCCAGAGTAGCTAAATTTAGGAGCAAAAATTAAAATGTCTCATATTTACCAAGCTTTGTGGTAGAATATGAAGAAACAGGAATTCTTATGCTGCGGGTAGCAGAGCAAATTGGTTCCACTACTCTGGAGAGAGATTTGGCAGTGTTGAAGATGTGTATTACTGTTGAACCTGGCAATTCCAATTCTAGGTATAAAATCCTAAGGAAATTTGAGCACATGTGCATAGAAGGACAAGAAGAATATTAATTGCAGCACTGTCGGGAAGAAGAAAAATCCAGAAACAACCTACATGTCCCCCAGTGGGAATCAGAAGGGAACATAATAACGCCAGAGTAATAGTCACCTGCTGGAAGGAGGGGGCGAAGAAATGGGGAGAGGACACAAGGGGGCTTTCTGTTGTATCTGCAAGTTTTTCTCATGAGGAAGGGAATGAGACAGGGAGAAGAAAGGAGGGTCTGTCAGAGGGGGAAAGACCGCACACCCAGCACAAGGGCAGCACCGGCTTAAATCTGGTTGATGTATACCCAGGACTTCGTTGTATTATTTATTCTTCTGAATGTTTAAAATATTACATGATAAAAACAAGTGATGGGTCTGCAGATTTGAGATCAAACACGTTCATTTACACTCCTGTTCTTTAAAATGCACACAATGGAACCGGTTGCCTATAAAGGGAATGTTAAAAATTTAAATTCAGGTACAAAGTGGTCTAAATACACACCACAGTCTAGCTCTTCCTAACACCCTGAGAGTGTTAAAGGAAGTTTTATTTGTTGTGAGTTTTATAACCAAGCTATTTCAAGAAATGCAGTCGAAGCACGGAGATCAGAATATTTCAATCTTCTGGTGCTTCTTAGGAGGTGCCATATGCTGAAAGAGCTGTCAGCCAGAAAAACATCCGCTGCAAAAGTGCACCCAGGCTTCTGGGGAGTTGGCTTGCATAACGGATCTCTAGCGTGAACTCGGAGAAGGGGCTGACATCGAGAATGGGAAGAGGTATCTTCCTGGTCTGTGCTCGTCTCTATTCTTCACCCAGGTGCACCTCAAGATTATCAGCCTCAAGAATCGGTTGAAAGAATCAACGAAACAGTTTTAGTCTTGGGTGAGTTTGATGAGTCATCATTCCCAGTCCCCCAGCCCTCCCCCCCCCCCCCCCCCCCGCAAATCTCCGGATTGCAGAGTAGCTCATAGATAAGAAGTAAGGCAGGCAAAGTACAGACCACCCTAATTTTTAAGTTATGAATAGCTGCTAGATTTAATTATTGTTTCTATTCAATTCTGCAACATCCATTCAGCATATGCTGTATGAAGGGCACTATAGTAGGCTCTTTGCTAGGGACAAGGAAGAAAAACAAGACTGAATAAGACAGTCTCAACACATACATATGGAGAAGATGCCCGGGGCAGCTAAGGTTAGTTGTATTTATCCAGTGCTGCCAACCATTTTTCCATAACGGGACACAGAGAACTCTTTAGGGAAGTTCTTAGACTCTTGTCACAACATCACAAAGATCCCTCTTAGTTTTGTAAATGTAGGTAGAATATACACCAATTGGTCTTAAAAGCAAACAAAAAACAAAAAACAAAAAAACCTGACCTGAAGGATCAGATGCTTCTTGTGATTTGATGGAGACTGAGAAGGCAAGTAAATTTGTCCTGGGGTCAAGTAGGCTTCAGAGAAGAAGAGCCTCAAGCTCATGACTCCTTCTCTTTAGATGTTTGAAATTATTAGGAATGCTGATGCTTTAGGATAGGGTAGTGTCCTTCACTATCGTTCTAGTGAGAACATTGGGACTGTTCTCTAACAGGAAAGGACCCTGAAGACCCCAAAGTAAATGAGAAACTAAGACCCTGTCCTTGTGATCCTCGCTCTGTACAGAACGACTAGAGCATCAAAACAAACCATTTTGAGGAAATAGTCCTGTAAATGGCTGCAGTTGGTACTAAAGCAGCATTGTGGAGAGACTTCAGACTTTTAAAAAAAATCTGTGGAAATCATTATAACTGATAAGAATAGAAGCCACTCACAAATGGCTATGTATTGTTCAGTAATTTTATGTTAGGCACTGAAAATACTGTATGCAGAATTACATTGATTCTACCTCTAAGGAGTTGCTAGGAGTAAATCCGTAGAAAAGTTCTAGAAGCCAAATTTGTCATTAGTGTGAAATGTAGGTATTTTAGTTCAGACTGTAAAATTAAAATTTAAAAGATAATGTTCAGATTCTACAGAGGAAATGTGTAGCCTTCAACACGGTATTCTCAAGTATGGTACACACGAATCATGTCCAAAAAGGTTGTGCCAAATACTACGTGCACTTGGATAATGCAGCGGAAAGCCTATCAGGAATTGGATCGCTTTCTACCAGCTTGGAGTAACAGCCAGGGCCAGCTATAGAATTTGGGGGGGCTCAGTGAAAAGTAAAAAATGCAGGACTCATTGTTCAAAATACAGGAATAAAGTGACTAAAGGATAGAGCTTTTTCCTTTCTTCCAGGGTTTCTCTCCAATTTGTCATGTTTTTTTTTTTTTTACAGGTGATTTGTATTAATTTTCTATTGCTGCATAACTAATTACCACAAACTTAACAATTTACAATATTATCCCATAGTATTTGTGGGTTAGGACTCCAGGAATGTTTAGCTGAGTCCTCTGTCCAGGGTCTCATAGGCTTTAATCTCAGCGCTGGGTGGGGCTGGGATCTCATCTGATGTTCTCTTTCAAGAGAAGAACACAAGTCTCTTCAGGTAGAGAATTCATGGCACTTGTTTCTTCCAGGCCAGCAGGACACAGAGCTTCTCACCTCTAAACTCTCTTTTAAAGGGTTCACCTGATTAGGTGTGACTCACCTAGGATGGTCTCCCTTTTATTAACTTAAAACTAATTAGGGGCTTTACTTACATCTATCAAACGCTTTTGCCTCCACCGTATTCTGTTAAAAGCAAAGTACAGGCCCTATGTACACACAAGGCGGCAGGGGGGGATTATACAAGGGCATAGGTCACTGGGGGTCATCTTAGAATTCTGCCTATCACACCATTAAATGTCTTTCCAAGAAAAATTAATTTAAATGATTAACATAAATTTCACCGTTCGTCTTTATATTATGCAATGCCAGTTTTAAGTACTACTAGAACATTTACTTGTATGTGGAATCATCAGAATTACACAACTGGTATTTTATAAGTTTCTGTGTACATGGACAATGGAAATGCTGCCCCAAACCATACTAACTCAACTGTTCTGCTCACTTCTTGATACATGCATATTCCACCAACACCCTCTGCCGCTGGCTTCCTGATGAATAAGGAATAACTAAAAGATAAGGAACTTGGGGGTGCTTTGTCTTTCTCTATGTCCTGACCTTCAATATAATTGGTTGGCTAGAACGGGCAAGTAACATGAGTAAGAAAGGATATGATGGGCTCCGTCGGTCACTCATACTTCTTAGAACACCACCACCTTCTTTCTGTGTTTGAAGCAAGTTCTTGTTTGAACAGAAGACCTGACCTCTTGGGACTATCAGCACCTCTACCTACGCAGTATAGATGCAACACACGGACCTGGTGCTGCTTTGAGTTTCATTGAACTCTCAGCACTCTGAGTCCATTCGAATTCTGTGTTCATGGATATCATGAACACTGTATGAAACAGGGCAGCAGAGAATGATAAATATGTCTGTGTTGCACACATGTTCTACTCAAGCACATGCTCCAGTCTCCCATGAGACTTGAATTTGTGTGTTTACAAAACACAAATTCAAAGATAAAATGATTTAGAGTTTAAAGACAGTGGGAACAGAACCTTGAAGCAAGTGCAGGGTCCTTCTGAGGTGTGGGGCCTTGAGTAAAAGGTAATTGTGTTACACAAGTTGCTTAAGGCTGTACAGTTTCACAGGATAGCTCTTCTGACCTCGACTACTTCCATTGAGCCATACCTCGTGCTGCCATTACTGCTGTCATGGTTCACCCTTCTTTTCTATAACTTAATTGGGTTCCTCACCTCTCGTTTAAGAGCCCGATAATGGGGCATGGAAAAGAGAGTGGGGTTTCAATGGCCAAGTACATCAAGGAGAGGGAAGTATAGCATTGAATTGACATGCAGGTTAGCAGTTACATTCAGGAGGCCAGTGGGTTCGTGATCTTCTGTTAGTTCGAAAGACTCATGTGCCAGTCATCCAGTTTCTGGTAAAAGCAGTGGTGCCCATGAGTCAGGATTACTGATATTATTGTGTCTCACCCTCAGATATCCTCTGCTTGAATGTACCTCCGACCTAGACCTAGCCTGTACTAATACAAGCTAGTGAACATTCTTAAGAAAGTCATAACGGATGATGTCACTACTGCTGTACTTTCACCATGATGAGTGGTATCTGAATCCTTTCTATTTCCAAAAAGTAAACTGCGACAGTTTACAACAACAACAAAGCTATTGGTACAACCGCTCTGTTAAACTGTTTGGAAGAACCTACTAAAGTTCAACGTGGGGCTACCGTATGTCCCACAATTCCATTATTACCAATAGAAATGTGTATGTGTAGTTGAAAATAAACACCTATGCTAACAGCATGATTCCTAATACCAAAATACTAGATAGAACCCAAAGGTAAATCAATAGTGGCATGTATAAATAAATTGGGATGTATTTGCACGATGAAAAACCATAAAACAATGAGACGTAAACTACAACTCTATGCCATGATGTGGGTGAATTACAAACAGAAGGTTGAGCGAAGGAAACCAGACACATGGTATATGGCCCTGTGGAACTAATCTAGGTGTTGGAGTTTAGGATAGCATTCCCCTTGGTGATGACTGGGTGAGGGGAGATAAGAGCTGGAAGGGGGGTCCAGTGAGGTTGACAGGGTTGTGGTAACGTTTTATTTCTTGACCTGGATGCTGTTACATGAAAATGTTACTTTGGGAAATTCACAGAGACATACTCTCCCATTTGTGCACTTACATGTATGAATATTGTACTTCTGTAAAATTTTGTATAAAACAGACATAAACGTAAAGGGAGAGATGGAGAGGGAGAAGGAGAGGGTGGGGAAAAGGGGGGAAAGGAAAGGAGGAAGAGAGAGAAAGAGACTAGAAATATGCCAAAATAAATAAATAAATAAGAGATAACTATATCAGTAGCTGGTAACAAGTAGTTACTAAAAAAAAAGATTCAACTCATATCTGGGCTTTCAGGGAGCTAATGTAAAAGGCAAAATTTGGGGCGATTAAAAAATGTTCTTCAAGGAGACGCACTTTTCCTGGTATCAAGCTGCAAACTGAAGCTGTATGTTCAAGAGCATGGAAAAGTAAGCAGGTGGAACGTGGGTGCTTCAGAGCATGGATGAGGCAATTTTGGTTTGAGGAGACATATAAAGCTTGGTGTTACCAATAAGCTGACCAGTCTGGAAAAAGCCCGCATATTGTCAGATTTTGAGAAATAATGATTGCCAATATATCTTCATAAGTATCAAGGAATATGCTAATCACTTACCTGAAATATTTCCTCATTTAATCCTTATAATCTTATGAGATAAAAACTATTGATTTCTCCACTTTATCAATGTGAAAATGGAGTCCTGGAGTGCCTAAAGTAATAGAAGGTGAGCCGAAGAGCCAGGGCTCTAACAGGTCTGTCTGCCTCTAGTCCTAAACATACATGCCTTTCCTGTGGCACAGAAGATGAATCCCCACATCTCCGAATGAGTTAATTTTTTGGTTAGTATTTTCAATATAAATGTTATAGAATGTCTGCCAGACACACATTTTGACACATGAAGTGTCATTTTCTAACGGAAATAATCTTGTAGTAATGGGTGAGAGACCAGAAAACTCCATTTTGGGGGGTCATGTTCTTTATTTGTAATATGAAGGAGCTAAATTAAGTGATTTGTAAAATCTCTTCCAGTTCCAAATTCCTGTGAAGTTTTCTTTTCTGACAATGATCGTCTAACAATTTCAGCTGCTTTTTTAATACCACACCTGGGTTCCTTGGGAGTGTAATCGTATTCTCAGCATACGGATGGGTACCTACCTCCTTGTTGATGCAGGAAAGCATACATCTGGTTTAGTAAGAACAACTGAGTTAGAAGATAAAATAATAGGGCTGAAGTACAGCACAGTTTTATAAAGTTCAAAATTAAAATTTTACCTATTTATAGACTATTGCTATCCACTCCGACTCTGGAAATGACATAAGTAATGAAAACATCAATTGCCTAATATTTATACCAAGAGCTTTCCAGTTTTTCTATGGAAATGAGAAAGGCTATGAATATGGAAAACAACCTGAGCTTCCTCATCTATATTAATGCTTAGCTCATAAGGTTCTTCTGAAGATGACGTGAGATCCTGGAAGCGCTTCATCAGCTTAAAGTGCTGTTCAGCGTCAGGAAGTATTACTCTTAAATTAATGACAATGGAGGCCACATAACAAAAAAAAAATTTTTTTAAACCAAACCTAAGTTCCAGTGAAAAGCTAGACCATCGTTTTAGTAAAATTCTACTTCTAACACTGGTTCTTAGAGATTTACAGTATGAACTCCTGCTGTGATCAGAGAAAGAGGAAGAGAGTACCAAGAAATCGTATATTTCAGAAAAGGAGCAGTAGAACGGAAGGACATTCCATCTGAAAATAGAAGTTCTGCCCTCTTGCATACCTGAAATACAGAAAATACAGAGAATGCCGAGATACGGAGTACTTTGCTAACAGGAAGCCAATGTTCATACTTCAGACCTTCTTTTCAGAAGATTAGAAACCTCTTTTTCCTCACGTTAACAAATGCTGTCCCAAAGATCTTGGAAATATTCTCAAGAATTATGGAGACGCAAGCAATCATTTTCAGACCAAATCTTCTGACAATACGTTCCTCCATACCTAAAGCAATCCATTATTTTTTATGTCATCCTGAGTCCAGAATTCAGTCCCAATTCACTCTGCAGGATTGACACCAAAATCACAAGTTATGAAACACACTACTCCTCCAGGCAGTTGCTGGGTGTAAGGTCTGAAATTGAACAGTTGCCCTTAATAAAACAAAAAGAAAAACTCTCCAAGGTTTCTGGGAGAGAATAGATAGCTAAAGGAGAAAACTGTGGGTAGAAAGGAGGAGCTGTCTAAGGGCCCCTATGTCTTCTGTCTTTCAATATGTAGACCCTGGGGGTATACTGCTTGTCCATTAGGATTTCAGCTCAATTATGAGCCCCAACCCAATCCATTTCCTAGTGTTCTTACAGCTCAACTAAAAGCTCCTTCAAAAAGAACTATGTTAGAACTAAGAAGAAAACAAAAAATAAAAGAACAAAACGTATAATATTCTATGTGGTCAAGCTTACAAGTATAGGTTTCTGATCCTACAGTAACTAACTCATCTACTGACTCAGAGGCCTGTGCCATTCCACGTTCTTTCTTTCCAATATACAACCTCAGGTGTTAACTTGTCCTACTATTACTCAGAAGCTTGTCTAATCTCCTGTCCTGGCCTATTTCTGAACAAAACAAATATTCTTTATTAAAACCTAAACCTTTGGATTCCTGTTGCCAAGGGTTCTCCTGTTCAGCTACAATATGTGGTCCTAAAGCTAAGTCTCATCTCTTCCCAACTCGTTCTCAAAGCTTCTGGCTCCTTTTTGACAAACAATTGACAGCTCCTTCCCCACTCACTCCATCCCCATTGCCAGGGCATTTAAAAGGGCACCTACTGTGGAAAGACTGGAGATATCCAGACAGAAAAATGTAAAAAAGAATTTTTTTAAGATTTTGTTTAAAGCAAACTCCTGTAGTCAGGGCCACCTAGGTTTGTTTTCTTACTATTTTCAAAAACTTTTTCCTTCTTATGCCCTGGCGCGGAGTTCCCTTTCTTAATGAATGGGAAGTTTCGCATCCCCTTCTCCTACCACCCGCCCCCCAGTCCTCGGCACAAGGCCCCGCTGCTTAATATTCTGAGAAGTCTTCGTGCTGCTTTGTCTCCATGGGCTTCTTTGTCTTGCTATGCCATGGAAAATGCGTTTAAACCTTTTGGAGGGAAGTGTTGATTTCCTGAGATTTTAATTAAAAATCTAGGGGCGCCTGGGTGGCTCAGCTGGTTAAGCCTCTGACTCGTGGTTTCAGCTCAGGTCATGATCTCGCGGTTTGTGAGTTCGAGCTCTGTCTTGGGGCTCTGCACTGACAGCGTGGGGCCTAAGTGGGATTCTGTCTCCCTCTCTCTGCCCCTCCCCCACTTGCTCGCTCGCTCTCTTTCTCAAAATAAACATTATAAAAAATAAAAATAAAAAATCTATAGCCTCCTAAGGCAGAAATACAGATACCATGGTACATTCTCTATAATTCTAAATTTACTCCCCTCCAACACTCATGAACATTCACTGTCGAATACGCTAGACGGATCTGATTCAATCTTCAAACCAACCCTATAACGAAGAAATAATCTCCAAACATTAATATGACCGAGAATGCAAAGTACCATTCATCTGTCTCCAAAGGCCAGGATTCTATCACTTTAATTTGCCACCAGGGTTTGTGATCTCCCCAGTAAAACTGAAAGACATTTTAAAAATATTTTGGCGTCAAAAGCAAAAATACTAGTTTTTCTCTTTGCAGCTTTTCTAGTAGATAACCTTTAGCTCAGCTCCAGCTTCTCACATTATACTCAGAGTTCTGTTTCTGCCCCCAAGTTGCCCCATAACCTGTTTCTATTCCTAAGCCCCTCTGACTGAGCTTTCAGTATATTTGAGGCTCTTTAGAAAACACACTGCCTTCTCATTTCTCCGGCAGCTCCCTCATTGGACTAGGCTGAACAGTAGGTTTCCAATCCATTTTCATCAGCCTAAGCCCACCTGCTCTGTATCTTCCAGAAAATCCTCAAACTGTCTTGTCCACTACCTTTTTCTTCTGGGCATAGTACTATGAGATCATTCTTATTTTTACATCTGTGATTTCACTGGGATTTTGGAAGAAAAGGCCCGTAACTTTCCCTGAATATACAATTTTGCAGCAAAGACCCTTACCTGAATTTTCTAATTTTTCTAGAATTATATGTATTATTATTGTAACACAGAAGAAGTATTTGAAAAATAAGGAAATAATTATATTACTACGGCTTGGCATTCCAACCTAATGATGCTCATCCGGAAATGTTATTTCCTGGCATGACAGGTTAATCTCTGGAGAGAAATAGTAAAAATGCCTTGATCCTTGACCAAGTACATTTTCTTTGCATTGTTTTAGGTTAAAAATAAGAAGGATCCATTGGATCATAAATCATTATCCCGTACAACTCCAGATATCTTAATCCAATTAAAACATAAGTAGCCCAAAGGATGGCTATAGCTCTAGGCCCAAGGATACTTTATATCTAGACAGATGTTAAGTACTGCTTATCTTATTTCTATGTTGCTTTCTTTGTTATGAAATTTCTTTGCCTTGCCAACAACAGTGTGGTAATTAAACATTTGTTTAACTTATGATCTTTAACGATATGTTCACAGCGAATAAAAGTCTGGTTCCCAAATACAATTCCATAGCAAATGTCCTGCTTTTACAGACAGAAAAATAAAAAATAATTGGGATGTGATGGGGTGGCTCTCAACAGAAAGCCAGAAGTCCATGACAGAAAGTTCAGTGTCATCGTTCTTTGTATCTGAAGATATCAACAGTATGCATGTGACTGGAGGAAAAACCAACATATTGTATGCATCTGCACAAGGCTCTTTGAATCTGCTATGGTAACAGTTCAAAGGACTTGTCCCTGACAGCTGCCTGCTAAGCCACGAGTATTAATGTATTAATACTACACCGAGATAGGTCCTAACATTTCAATGGCTCACTGCTTCTTAGATCCTCTCCCATTTGGCTATGCTCCCAGCAGTTTATTCAGAAAAGCTGGATTGCAGTAGCTTAGTTTTACAAACAATTAAATGACACGTCTCCCTTATTTATGAGCCTGAAATACTATTTCATGTTTCAATGATTTAAGTAATTTAGGGATAAAGAATGCTTCAGGCGTAGTATCTATTATGATACCCTTAAAAATATAAGTTTATAGGTTGTAGAACTAAAACATGAAGTAGAACCTGAAAATAAGTTGCAAACAGGAAGCACTAAATGCATGAAAACAAGTATTTTTTTTTACTAGAAGTTATAAAAACACCACAAGTTGAGAAATAAATATGGAGTAACTCAAAGAGAATCTTATCCAGCTACTCAGTTTTGTAATTTAAAGTACATTAATTCTTTAGCCTTTGTTGTACTTCAGACACATGTTGAACTAATCATTTTCCTCATCTATTCTCATCATAGGCAATGACTTACTAGTAATCAAATAAACCAGTCAGTTTTTAAGGAATCATTTCTCTAATGATTCTGGCATTGTTGCTTATATTTTTGTCTCTTCCATTGTCATGAAAAAATGCTAACAATTTACACACCACATTGATATCTAGCTACAGTACCCTGCATTATTTTGATATACTGGATGCTTTATATTACCTGAAAAATTACGATCATAGCCATAAGCCATTTCATATTTGAAAACTTTTACTGTTAAAAATTCTGTACCTCCAAGGAATTATTTCCATAATTTATAATATTCAAAATGTCAGGACTACTTATTGATGCTCATTTATAAATTAAAATACTCTATTGTTTCTATTGCTTAGGACTGTATTATACCCATGGCATCTGAAGCTCCCTAGAATCTGGGACTTTTCTTACTCAACAAAGTTCCTTTCTACCACTCTGTAGCATGAATCTACCTTTTTTTTTTTTAAAGTTCATCTATTTTGAGAGAGAATGTGCATGCGCGCACGCGGACACACACACGCATGGGGGAGGGGCAGAAAAGGGAGGGAGAGAGAATCCAAGCAGGCTCATGCAGTCAGCACAGAGCCTGATGCATGGCTCAATCTCACCAACTGTAAAAAATCATGACCTGGGCCACCATCCAGAGTTGGACGTTCAACTGACTGAGCCACCCAGGTGCCCCATGAATCTACCCTTCTAATCAAGATATTCTCACAGTCCCATGAATACATTATACTCATTCCCATATTTCTTTTATTCATATTGCTTCTCAAAATATAACATCCTCAATCTCTGTCTTTTAAAATTCTATCTATTATGATCATTCAAAAGATAATGCTTACATAATTATTTAATTACTTATAAAGGAAGCAAAATTAGGGCTTTGCTTCATACATCCAAAAATATCAGATATGTTAAAAAATGTGGAAGGTAAAATATAACACAGATAGAAAAATATATAAATAAATACTTGAACACAGAATAAGGTCTAAGTATAAAACCAACAGAAGAAACAATCACTAGACTTCATAAAAACAACCTTTTATACTTTAAAAATAACTTTGGAACAACCTGAAATGACAACGATAAACTGAATTTCCAAATAAGAACGTGGAAGACACCTTTCTGAGCTTCCTTCTCCAAATACTTCAGAAAACACCTGCAGGTTGCTTATACACAGCAAACAAAAACATAGTCAATAACCGTGTTTCCAATAAGGATTTTCTGCAGCTTATTCTTAGGATTTCTGCTCGTTTTGACTGCTTAATTTGATCCTCTCCCAATATATTCTTTGAAATGCATGGCTTTCATTAATTTGTTCAACACATGCTTTTATCACACCCCAACCACAAGCCAGACTGTGCTGGATACTAAGACCATACATACTATACCAGTGGGCAAGACATATATGACCTCTTCCATCACTAAACTTAAGCCTAACAGAAGACAAACATCGATCAAGTAATCACACAAAATGTGTTAAAAAAAATAAATAAAAGAGGGGCACCTGGGTGGCTCAGTCGGTTAAGCATCCAACTTCCGCTCAGGTCATGATCTCGCGGTCTGTGATTTTGAGCCCTGCGTCGGGCTCTGTGCTGACAGCTAGAGCCTGGAGACTGCTTCGGATTCTGTGTCTCCTTCTCTCTCTGCCCCTCCCCCACTTGTGCTCTGTCTCTATCAAAAATAAATAAATGTATAAATAAATAAGTAAATAAGTAAATAAATAAATAAGCAAGCAAGCACTATGACAGTATATAAAAAGGACTTCACCTACTGGGGATATGGGATGTGTATGTATCCAAGATTTCCCTAAAGAATTCATATCTACATAAAACAGTACACTCTACCTGCAGGGGTATATCTTAAATATTTTTGTACTTTTCCTCATCTCACACAGTAAGTTCTTCTATATTTGTTACATGACTTATTCTCATTAAAACTTATTCCTATTAAAATTATATCCTTTTTAACTAGTCTTTTTTTTAATGGTGTACCTGAAGTTGGCTTTAGGATGACTGATACCTTCAGATGAATACTTTTGAGAGACAGTTTAGAAAGATACTTTTATTCTTACAAGATTAAACAACTTAAATCTTACCTAGGTTGTAAGGTGATTTCATGATTAATATGGTTAAATAGAAACCATCTAGACATCAAAATAACATTTATAATTCTTAAAAAGAATTATTCACACAAATTATGTACTAAAATAATGTACAGAATTATTAAAAATTGTTTCACTAACAGTACACATAGGTTCTAAAAAATGAAATGTCTTTTAAAAGCACATATTTTCACATTGTATATCCTGGAAGTTTATTTATCACTAATTCGCAAATATCTTTGCATTGCTTGGAAATATTTAGTGAACCAACGTCATCATCTTCTTCAAAGTGATCTGGTGTGCTGCTATCCAGGACATTAAGTTCTAGTTCTGATAAATTAGATGGCAGATAAGAACTCACTTGAGATGTCCGAGGTGACTGGCTTTTTTCTGAAGACTTGCAACCGATTTTTGTTTTAAGTTTAGTAACTTTAGAATTATGCACACTGTTTCGATCTACCTGGTTTCCTTTTTCCTCAGTCCAATGTGATACAGACAAATCACTGGTAGAGATACTAGAATCTTCCTCCAAACTTTTATCTGGAATCCTTGGAATATGAGATCCTTTATGTGAGCGTACTGGTGAGCCAGCTGAAAAAGGTGGGCTAAGAATAGAACTCTTTTCGCTGCTGTTTTTTCTTATGGACAGTCTTGTTTCACTAGACTTACCTGTGTATTGATTATGTTTTGGATTTTCTGCTGCTAAATGGCTACCACAAGCTTGTAAAATTCTGCTAGTATCCTCGGTGGTATAGAAATCTTCGGAAAAGCAAGGACTGGTGAAGTCATCTGAATACTTTAGTTCTGAGATGCTTTCAGAGCAACTACTCCCACTTGGTTTTTCACTCATATCATCAGTAAGAATGTCATCATTGCTGACTTTGACATGCTTATCGTCTATTTCTTTATCTACTACAATTCTGTCAACAACTGCAACCTGTTGGGAAAGACATGGACTTTGGATTTTCCTTTCCATTTCTCCTTCCAAAATACTTGCATGAGGAAACCTTTCTGGGACAATGGAATCTGAAGGACGTATAATTTCTTCCAATAAACCATTATTTGTTCTATGTTCACCACACTCTGTTTTTTCAGTTGCACATTTCAGCTTAGTTTCTTTACCTGTGTGAGGATCATCAAAACCACCACTGATTTGCTTTGAGGTATCACTGTTCTCAGCAAAAGATGCATCTGATTTCGAACACCTATCTTTAGGCAGTTGATGTGGCTTCTGAGGTTGTTCCGCAAAGCTGAATACTTTAACTTTGGATGATGGAAATCTGAGTTTTGCACCCAACATCTGTGCTTGCATTTTTCTATACTGTTCTCTTTTTTCATGCACTAACAACATATCAGGGTTTGTTTGCTTTAAACGTAGTTTAAGTGTATTTGTTAAACCATAAAGCAGCCTCCCCCTTGGAACTCTTTTGGGGGGGTTTCCACTGTTCTTTTCAAAATATTTCTCTTTTTTGAGATTTTCACCTTGGTTCTTTTTATACTGAAGATTCACTGACTTGTCATTTTCCCCCACAGAAAGCTTACCCTTCTTAGATTCAGATTTACATGTGCATTTGGCAGAAGACTCTGGTGACTTCTTACCCTCAGTTCTATATAACCAGGCTAAGTGAGGATGTATTTGAGGGGGGCTTGCCACAGGTTGGTTATATAACAAGGACAACTCAACCAACAAAGCGTTTAACAAAGGCAGCTGCCTTATTGTGTTAATTCTACTTTGTTCAGTTTGCCCGTGATACGCAGTTTGATCACTTGCTCCTTTCTCCTGAACATGCAGAGGATTTATGGGCTTCGGAGGACTCTCATGTGTCCCAGAATCAGCATGTTTCAGAGAATCAGTATGTGCTGGGACAGTTACGTGATTTCCCCCCAGAGAAATACCATCCAATTCCTCAGGGGCATTTATTTGAGGTTTAATGGTGATTGTACCCTGTACAGGAGGCATCTTTTCTTGGGTCAAATGAGTGTAATACAGAGGAGGAGGGCAAAATATGTTGGCTTCAATGTCCAACTCTGTGACTCCCTGACATGGGGGGCTAACGCTTCTCACCCCACTAGAATTTGAACAAACAGAGCTGGTTTTGCCATGCTCCACAGAAACCGTGTTACTACAGTTGGTCTTACTATGGAAAGCTATTTCCTTCAAATCCTTCTGTGCCTTCGGGATTTTTAAACTCACAAGGGACTTATCAGCATCTCGTGGTCTTGGCTCTGAGTCTGGCTGCTGTGGTTCCTGTGGGGTCTGGGAACTGACCTCTACAAGCTCCACCCCACCTCCTGCGGTAGCGACTGGCCGCTCAAGATGGCCCAACAAGCTGCTTCCCAAGTCAGTGAAGCGGTAGCCCAGGGCAATGTCCCCAATCCGCTCCCCGACTTGGTTATGCAGAGGGAAACTTCCTCGATGACCCTGGGAGCAGCCGGAGGCGGCCTGCCCCAGGACCTTGTGGGCGGCGGCGGCCAGCGAGATGCTACAGGCACCCAGGAGTCGCGGGGCAGGAGTCGGGCGCCCAGGGGGCAGCTGCAGCAGCAAGGTGTAAAGCGGTGTCCGAAGGAGCAGGCGGTGCAGGGTAACGGGGTGCAGGCGGAAGAGACAGGACTTGCCGCGACCGAAGCTGACCAGGCCAGGCCGGGGTTCCGGGGCTGGGGCGCCGGGGCCGTCAGGAGGGTAAACCAGCAGGGTGGGGAAGTCCAGCAGGCGGAAGGCCACTGCGGGGCACAGGTCGCGCGACGGCCGTGGTGGCGACGCCTCCTCCTCGTCTTCCTCTTGCTCCTCCTCCACCTCGACCACGGGCCGCGGCGGCGGCGGCAGCAGCCCGGCTTCAAGACGCACCCAATCTACGAGCAGCTCCAGCGAGAAAAGCCGCTCGGACGAGGGGACCGCCATTGCTGTTGCCCCTGGAGACGCTGAAGCTTGGGTCTCGCGAGAGACCGGGAGACCACAGCGCCTGTCTCTGCTCTCTCGCGAGACTTAAGGGGGCGCCCCGGCTGGCCTAAGGCTACAGCTGCTGTGGGAATTTTCGCCGCTCAATGTATTTTCCTTTCCTGGCTTGTGTTTACACAATTTCTTGTAATCCCGAGGCATGATCACATGATGGCAAAAACAACAACAACAACAACAGCAAAACACCAGACTTATTTTTTGTTGTTGTTTTGGTCACGTTTTTATCCCTGCAGATCTCATGCAATTTTGAAGCGGGGTCAAGTCTATATGAGGAAAATTGAAAGTAAGTCAGGACTCCCTTTCCAGACCCCAGGGCTAATGAAAACCAGTGTACTTTCCAAGGTCGGCCTTCTCTGGCTGCTGATCCACCCCAAAGATGATGACACAGCTCTGAAGCGGCCTGGGAGCCTCTGTTTGGGTGAATTATGGTAGCACTGAAACACAAAGGAGCTGTGATCACATTTCCATTTGAGCAATCACCATGTGTGAAATTGATGTTAATGATTCCATTTAAAAACACACACACACACACACAGTTGGGGGAAGGGGAAAGATCTTATAACTACCCCAGGTTTTCAAGGAGAGGTACTTCTAACCTCAGTAAATTAGCCAGCCAGATTGGAACCAAGGCTGATAACACAGGGAGCCTTGAATGACAGAGTAAGGAATTTGAACTGTAGTCTGTACAAGTTGTTTTGGACGAGTAAGTGTGATCATAGCAGTGTTTAGAAATATATCAGTACAAATACAAAGGATGGATTCTACTAATAAATTGAATTCACAGCAGTCTATTGGGAGGCTTTCTCACTGGTTCAGATGAGGGAGAATGATGGCCTGAAATTGGTCAGGGTCAGTTTAGAGGAGAAAGAGGTGACAGACAAGTCATTTGTGATAGCAGAATTTGGTGACTAAGGGAGAGAAGTTATGGGTGAATTTTTTTTTTTTTTTTTTTTTTTTTTTTTTTGCTACTGAAGGAGAAAAAAATGAGGCATAGATTTGATATATATATACATATATGTATATTTAATGTTTATTTATTTTTGAGAGAGCGAGAGAGAGGGTGCTCACAAGCAGGGGAGGGGGATGGAGGATCCAAAGCAAAGCTGGGCTCTGTGCTGACAGCAGAGAGCCCGACCCAGGTTCGAACTCATGAACCACATGAGATCACATCCTGATCTGAAGTCGGACGCTCAACCGACTGAGCCACCCAGGCGCCCTGAATTGATATATATATTTTTAAAAGTTACTTTGGGTTTGGAGGATTGTAGAATTTGCGGTTCCTGCCAGACATCATGTTTAATTTTAGACAGCTTTATAATTTATAGTTACATTACATCAAAGCTCAGAAGAACATTGTGAAGCTCAAGGGAAATTCAGAATTGGAAGGACTTGATGCTTTAGTGGGAAGACTGAGGAAGGCTCCATTGCAGTATGTAAGTAGAATACACTACTCTTGGCCTTGAGAATCTTACTATCTACTTACAGAGGAAACATTTATCCAGTGACATGCTTAATGGATGGATGACACAAAGCCATAAAAAGCAACATATTCACAAGTGGAAAGCAAGGAGGTATTGAGTCCATATGTGCATCCTGCAACAAGTCTTCTAGATACGGTTAATAGTGTGGCATATCAGCACTTGCATATCTCCCGCATACAGACAGGGAAACCAATGTCCTTCTTCTAGAAGGATGTCGCTCTAATAATATGTGAAGTTTCTACAGGGAGAATATGTTCTTTGCCCAGATACCTTATATTATTGGTATTGCAATACATGAATAATATTTTATAATTGTAAATAGGGGTAAACTTAACAAGTGAAACTTCTGGTATGAAAATTAAAAAGCTTCCACATTCATAGACCATTCATGGAGAAATAGCACAGTGGAATGGCCGAGAGCCCGGATTCTGTAGGCAAACAACCTGCCTCAAATCCTGGCTCTGTGGCCATATATTAGCTTCTCAACAATTTATCATCTTCCTCACCCCAAAAATCGGGTAGTTACAGTATCTACCTTAGAAAACGATTACAATATGAATATATGTGATATTAGTATTATAGTACTATAGTATACTATGCTAAGTAGTATAGTATATTTATATGGCCTGGCACATAGCAAATACTTGCTAAGATAAATATCTTTTTACTTATTATTTGCCATTTGCAGACTTTTTAGTTGAGTTTTTTAAAGCGCTAAGGTAGTAATAAGTAATTTATCGGACATGGGCCTATTGTTTGTGATCTGTAAAAGTTTATATGCTCTGTACTCTGCCTTTCATGTGGTAGCCAACGGTTCTTGTCATAGGAAAAGGCAGGACGAGGCAAGAAACTATGGATTC